>NC_090922.1:36875000-37500000 GCF_040938575.1 Ambystoma mexicanum | reverse complement strand
AATTACATGTCCTCTGTGTCCCCACCGCCATATCAAGTGACAGTGATACTGCACAACAGCCCAGGCAATTAGCACCGGCACGTGTCCAAGCCACCGCCCCTGCACAGGAGGATGCTGCCAGCAGTTCAGCATCCCTGCCCCCAGTAGCAACTGCAACACATGTGCCGGCCACCATCAGCGACATCCCCACCGTCTCCACGCTGCCTGACGCAACACAGGTGCCACGGGCACCCATCATGCCCACCCAAACCACCACAGAAGGCAGCTGCACTGCAGAGGAGGCGGCCTGTAATGACAACAGTGCCCCGGCAGAGCTGTCTGATACTGGCCCACAGGGGGAGATGCCCACATTGGATGACCTGGAATCCTTCCATCAGCTGAAGTTCAGCCCCACATCACTCCGAAGTCCCATGAGGTCACCCACCCCATCAATGGCAGAGCTAAATTCCCGCATGCAGCGGATGGAGGGACAGCAGGCTACCCTCACCCAGCTGGTAGAGAGGCAGGTCGAGGAATCTAGGCTGCAGAGGGAGTGCTACAGCACGTCAGTACATCGCCTCTCATGGTCCATTGGACGCTTTGCCAGCACTATAGTCACCCTGGCACGCCATGTGCGGGAGGGCAATGACAACACCTCCAGGCTCATAGAGTCCATGTTGATTGGCCAACAGGCAAATATTGCACATATGCCATCTATTCCTGATTCTTTGCCATCCAATACCACCACCCCATCCAACTCCACTACTGCCAGTCCAAGGAGGCGCTCGAGTCGGCTAACAGGGTTCTCAGGCAAGGATGCACAGGCACAGAAGCGCACACAGAAGTGATGGCATGTGTGTGGGGCACTGTAGGACACATGTGGACTTGAGGGGTGGGTACGTTTGGGTGGTGGCGGAGGTTGTCTGGGGGCTTAGAACATTGGGGCCTGGTTGGGGATGGGTACGTTTGGGTGGTGGGGGAGGTTGTTTGAGGGGTTAGAACATTGGGGCCTGGTTGGGGGTGGGTATGTTTGGGTGGTGGGTGCGCATGGGTGTACAGCTTCCCTAACCATTGCACCTCCTTCCCTGTTGTTAATTCATCAATATATCATCATTTAAAAACAAAACATACATGAGTGGACATCTATCACTTCATTTGCAGTACAACAATTCATTTATTGGCATCACCATATCCATGCATTGCTGTGAATGTGCTGTGTCTCAAAAGTAAATGCGAATCCGTTCATCCCGTGCTCTTTGGCCATCTAGTGAACCCCCAGGAGGAGGTGGTGCCATCCCATCCCCATCTCCATCCCCATCTTCATCTGCGTCTGGGGGCATTGGGATGTTCCTGCGCAGGCAGAGATTGTGCAGCATGGCACATACGAGCGTGATTTTACCTGTCTTCACTGGGCTGTACAGTAGTGATCCGCCAGATCTGCTCAAACAGCGGAACCGGGCCTTCAGCAGTCCGAATGTCCTCTCAATCATGCCACGTGTGCGGTCATGTGCCTTGTTGTACGCCTCTTCATGTCTGTTCCTTGGCCTCCGTACAGGTGTCATCATCCATGGCGTGAGTGCATATCCAGCATCACCTACATGGGATGTAGATGGGGGGACATGTCAGTGTTAGTGGTATCATGTCTTCATCTGATGCTGTGCTATCTTCATGCATATGTGCCATGCAGTGGTTGGAAGTGTTTTTTGGCCATCACAGAGGACGTTGCCAACTGGACATTGACCTACGCATTGACGTGCATGTGTACTCTGCCCTGCGGGTGAAATTTGATTGTGAGTATGGCATTGTGCAGTGATGTGCACACATGGCAGAGTCACTCCACTGTGATGAAGTAGTCGATGCAGGACCTCTCATGTACAGGCATCATGTGCATTGGGAGGGCAGTGTTCCATTTGTGGGTGGGTGATTGCAGTGGCACAACGTGTATGGGACAGTGATAGTATCGGCTGTGTGTCATGTGGCAGGGTGTGTACGGGTATACTGTGGTGACCTGTCATGTGTTGCTTTGTGATGTTTAGGATCCGCTGTCTATTCATTTGATGGCAGGGGGGGTGATGCATGTGCAGTCACAGCAGCACACTCACATTGCTCATTGGCCTGGACACACACACACCACTTAAACAGGATTGGTGCATTGGCAGCTGTACTCACCGAATAACCATGTACCGTGGCAACGTGGAATTCCGCAGTACCATTGAGTCATGGGTTGAGCATGGGAAACGTGCGCAGCAGTGTGTTATCCGTTGTGTGGCATCACATACCATCTGTACATTCAGCGAGTGATAGTGTTTCCTATTGCGGAACACCATCTCAATTGCACGTGGTACTGTCAGCCCAATGTGGGTGCAGTCAACTGCACCTATGCAATTTGGCATGCCTGCTATGGCAAGGAAGGCCAACATGGTGGCAATGACCACGGGGAGGGTATGGGGTAGGGCTATCTGTTCCGACACATGGCGCAACTGGGCATCCAGTACCTGTACCAGGATTGTTGAGAAACAGGGTTGTGATATGCTGTGCAGCTCACCAACCGTGTGTTGATAGGTGCCAGTGCCAAGGAAATGCAGTACAGACACAACCTTTAGGAGGGTGGGGGGGTGGCGGTGAGGGTGTCTTGTTGTCCTCAATCATGGTGGTGATGTACAGGATTGTTGGACGGTCCAGCCGGTATAGTGTGTGGATCTGTCCTGGGGTAAGGTTCCAGGGTGAGGCCCTGATGCGTGGTATTGCAGGCTGCCTGCGGGGGTTGTGCCGGCTGGATAATGGGGTTTGCCATAGGTGCAGGGTTGGCTGGTTGCCGCCTGCGCCTCCTCCGCCTCCTCCTCTGCACCATTACTGCCATCATGTGCAATGCTGCCTGTTGGTTGAGTAGGCCCAGTCCCAGTGCTACTAGAGCTGCTGCCTGCATGGTTCTGTGTTGTGTTGGGCTGGGTGTGGCCCTTCTGTGGGCTCCCAGTGGGCTGCTGGGTCCAGCTGGGCTGATTTGGTGCACCTGTGCCCTGATTCAGTTCAGCAGGCACTGTTTAACATCATGTTCGCGATGGCAGCGGTACCGCCACCGTGATCACGGTTTTAACACCATTTTTCAGGCGGTGTTTCCATGTCCGCGCTAGTTGTGATGCTCTCAGTGTTTCGTATGGCCGGAAACAGAGGGGTTTCTGTGCAGGCAGACTTTACGGGACCCTTAACTCTGCGGTGGTGTTTGGGGGTGCTGCTATTTCCGGGGCTGCAGGTCATGATTGGGCGGACACGGTAACGGTGCCGGTATGGTTTTACCGGCGGCGTTAACTCCGGACCGATGTACTTGTAATGAGGCCCCATGGCTTCAATGCGCACCCGCCACCATTAAGATAAGGGGCAGTGTGTGTTGACTGGCTAGACTGTTTGCAAGTCGCCGCAGTCCAAGTGTCAGCGCACAGTGCATAGCGGCGACATGTGCCCCCCCAGCGTGCCCCCAAGGCCATGCCTTGTTCTTCCTCACCTTCTGTCCAGTACGGGGCACCCTGTAGACCAACCATGATTTTGTGCCCTGTGATATATTTGCCTGTTTACCGTCACCTCCGGAGCCCCCAAGATCTATCAGGTGCTTCCACGATTTACATTGTGTTATATATAACAGATTGTCTTTTTTTTCTTTTTTTGTCGGCACCAACGGGTTAAAACCGTCACCTCCAATCTGTTTCCTGGAAGCGATCTGTACTTAAGACCAGTCTGTCTCGTAGCCCCGATCAGGAAACTTCACCTCTCGCCAGGTCAAGGTGGCCCCACTGGTGTATTCCCAGCCACGTCCCCACAGCAGGTGCTGTACAAGTCTTCTTTGTAACTGTGGTCCGTCTGCAGGCCGGTTCCCCAGCCCCACCATTTATAGCACGGACATTGCGGGAGCGTATGCATTAGGTAGGGATGTGGGCTTCTCAGATCTCCCGGCAGGGCCCAATGGTAACGCAGTGGGCAACACTGAAATCTGGCTGCAATTCCCCAGCAGCAGACGAAACTCGTGCGGGCGCCCAAGCCAGGCCGCACCCTGGTAGACGCTGGGCCACACTCCAGATGAGGATCTCCCGTTCCACAGCGCCAATGTTTCAAATTGGATCGGCCAGTGCCCGTTCACAAGAGCAATGTATAGATCCAGCCAAGACTCGATATGTATTGTTTGGACTGCTGCAGTTCAAGGATGTGTACGCCAGCCAGCAGAGCTCTTCTACTTAGCAGCCATCTTGTCGGCTTCTCCACAGCGCCTCCTCTGTTGTATATTTAATAGGGATCTAGCATCCCCATTCACTGCACCCAATACCCTCTCACATTCAGTCATTGTAACCACTGGTGCCGAGAAATCTGTGAGAAACATGAAGGTATTCTCCTGAGTAGACCTTGAGAATCCCTTATTCATGTGGCCTGGGAAGGTCTGACGCTCTCAGATACCAAACGTGGAGTTGGACGAGCGAGGTAGGATCGTCTGGGTAGGGGAGGCCAGGGTTACGCTCGGTGGGAATCTCGCAGGTGAGACGCTGTATTATACTGGGAAATAACAAAGGAAGAACAAAGTCCTTGAGGCCTTCATAGGCTGTACCAACTCCATCTCTCTTCTGCCCAATGAGTCTCCCTTGCCAGAATACAACCATCCCTACACCTGTGGTAAACCTATAAAGAGCCCAAACCCTGTATAGTAGGAAACAACCTCCCTCAGAATCCCGTTTTTTCTGTTGCCTACCCAAATACTCCCAGTCATTCTTTTCCATGTCCATCTGGTTATTATTACATGAACTCCCAAATCCTACCAATCTCACCCTTCGAGGGCTATAATTCCTTATAACACTTTTTACCCACCTTGCCACATGGGATACTCAGAAACTCTACCTCCCCGCCCCTTTCCCGACACACACTTTCTCACGACACAAGAGACAACAGACTAATATGAAAACTCTTTACCTGTTTACCTGACATGTCCCAACCCTAGGGTCACCAAAGTCATACAATTGACCAGAATCACACACACCTGACGGCCCTTTCCTTTCCCCACAGGGATAAAAGGTGAAGCATGATAGCACACTACAAGTAAGGCAGACCACACGATGAGAGAGCTAGCCAAGCACTGCAGTTCAAGAGGAGGAGAAAGGCGGCAACAACCGAAAGGGTGACAAGGAGAGAAGCGACCTTGCCATTTCCGACCCAGGCCCACAAAACCTCTGTGGAAGGAAGCGTAAGACCGCGAACAATAGCCGGTGTGTGTTGCAGCAGATGCAAGCAGTATACGGAGCCCTCCTCCTAACCAAGCCAGGGAGATACGATTGTTACCGTAGTACCGTCCTTGACTCCAGAGACCAGAAAAACCAAGCGGTTCATCACAGCCGGTGAGTCGTGGGGAGAATCGATAAGAAACCGAACTGTGATGAATGAAAGTTGCAAAATAAGTGAAGTTCAAAGAACTGTTAACATTAAGGGAAAACCAGCTGCAGAGAAGTCCGGCACCACATGGGTGCTCATTCAAGAGACTCTGTTTGATCCCAAGTTTGTTAAAACTACTGATACCAGAAGGCTCTAGGAGAGCCACAAGGAAAAGTTCAAAGTGGTCATATAGTGGTCTAGCAAAATCCCCTGTACAGTCGAAACTCTTTGACCGACAAAACCCAAGGGAAGTGAATCCTGGATCCTAAGAAAGTAGAGGGAAATGTAAAGTTGGCAAGAGTGAACCTTGCTGATGGGAAGGGGCGAAGCCTAAAGTCCCAGTGAACAGTGTGTTGACAAAGGTGAACCCGGCAGAGGGATGTCCACAGTGAACTGTTTAAAAAAAGTTAAGATTTCTGAATGCCAGAAGTGAAACTGAGTTGACAAAAGCCATAGTGAACACGACAGAGAGAGGCAAACATTCGAAAAGGGTCTGAGCCCGGAGGAGGGGGATCCAGGAGTAGAAAACCATCACCCCACTGACATGTGAATGCGACAGAGGAATCTTTTTGAATACAAGCCAGAGTGAACCCGATGGAGGGAGGCCGATATTCGAGAGGGGTCTGAGAACAGAAGAAAGGGATGCAGGGGTGAAGAATCAGCACCCAAGTCTAATCAGAGAGGAACTTTTCGTTTATGATTTTGAACATACCAAGCCCTTGGAAGCAAGAGATTTAACATCCAAAAGTTCTGATATTGTTCAAACCTTTTGTGGATCTGAGGGCCGGACGAGGGGGATCCAAAGGTGAAAAGTTATCACCCAAAGTACCTACAGAAAGGAACTTTTATTTATTATTGGAAAACCTCAGGTACTCTGAGGCAAGAGACTTTTTTTTAGAAAAAAGAGACTTAGCCACCAAAGGTCCTGATACTTGAGAGCAGAACTGTAGTCTTGTGCTGGGAAAGCTTGCACGTGTGCTGTGCTCCGGAGACCCGCCTTGTCCCATGCTAAAAACATGGTGAAGGGAGACCCTGACTGCCGCATCCTGACTTATTATTTGTGAACACTTCTTTCTTGCCTTTGAATCCTATCCCAAACCCTTTTGTATTTAGTTGCAAGGACTGGCAATAGGTTTTTCTTAGTATAGGCATTTTTATTTGACAAGACGCAACTAGGACTGCCTTATTATTCCTTGAACTGTGATCACTTGTGTCTGTCTTTACTGTTGCCACCATGAGTTCATTACAGATCTTAAAATCAGTCTAGGTAGGACAGCCGGTGAAGTAAAGTCATCAACTTCACTTAACATAGAAAGGGCTAACATCAACCATTTTGCCTATAATAGAGTAATGATATTTTAGTTATTTCTTATTTTTTATTTGTACTTGGTTAAATGCATAAAACCTTTACAAACATCCATTATTTATTTATTTATTCATTAGCATTTATAGAGCGTGCATCAGCCCTTAGGCATTGTGGTGCTGTTACAGAGACACTTGCTAGTTACATAAGAAAAAGCATAGAAATTATTGTTGACAGGGTATGCATATAAAACAACATTTAATTACATAAACAAATCGTCCGCACATAAAGTACGATATTGTCACAAATGTACAGTTTTGAACGTTAACAATGTCAATAAATTCAAGTGTCATGATCGGTCCCTAAAAAGATGAGCTTTATGTGCAAAACTGTCAAATGCTCAAAGTATACAATATAGTTTCTTTAAAATACCAACAACCGTTAGAAATTCACAGCTGCCACAAGTAACGCTGTTCATTAAAATGTCTAAAAACTGTTAATACGAATGATCATGCTAAAAGTACGACGTTATTTCAGAAAGGACTTAGATATTCACGTTAATGCAATTAACTTTCATTTAGTTGGTGCACAAATACAACAAATGTACATAGGTGTGAGTTTATGCATGAGTTACATCAGTATCACAGTGTTTGAATATGAGACAATGCAGAACGATGTGCAAATTGTTACAGTGGTGTATTGCTAGAGATGGACAGTGATTCATTAATCCTATGCAATAGTTTTGTTAGTGCCGTTATCATGGAGATATTATCCCCCCCCCCCCCACTTACATCGAGCCCAGAATAGTTTCCTGGTGACGGTAGTTGCCTCTGATTTATGCTTGCCAAGTAAAACTGCTCTGTTATTTTCAAAGTGAGCACAATAAAGAACTAGATCTTTCAGCGTTTCTAGCCCATACGACCCTGAACAGAATCGACATGATCCATTAAATGTCGATCCATCCTGTTCCTGCCAATGATGTGTGCGCTCATATGTAGAAAATTAATTGAGTTTGAAACGCAGAAATAGGACACGCGCTTTGTCGCACGGGAAGCACAGTATGTACGCTGCTCAGGGTTTTCTTTTTTTGGGAAAACATGCGTATTCTTTGTATGCTTTATAAGTATTGTTGGTCTCAATGGTAAGTAACCAGTCAAATTCGTAGTGCTGCTTTTTGACAAGCGGCAAGCCAAGCCCAAGATCTTCAGTGCTAGCATTGATTTGAGTGAGAAGATATTTCGTCCTCCCTTCAAAATCAACAACAGATGGTAGATTGGATTCCTTGAGCAACCTGCTCAGGACCTGATATAGTGAATACCGTGGGGAACTAACATTTCTGCATAATCTGATAATTTACATCATTTAAATTTGGCAGAAAGGGAGCTCAATCCTAATTCATGGCATAGAATAGAATTTGGTAACGCCAGGGCTAAACCCAAGGTCTGCTTCCACATCAAATTGTAAAATAAAATAAAGAGCAAGATGAATACGTATTCTCTACTTACATCCACCCCCCTCAAATAGGACCCTCTGTAAGGTTTTCTGGCACCACTAGTCCTGAAGAAATGGACCGCATGCTATGATTGATTTGCTTCCACATCAACCCTTGAAGCCTGTCAAGAATTTGATCTAAGTCCATTAGACAAATATCTAATCCGTACAATAGAATAGGTTCCACTTTCAAAATATAAAAATCAATGACAGGGATTAAAGAATATGTGCTGTACTTCCTAAACCAAATCTTCATTTGAGATGGTAGCGGTCTCACCTTTTGATTCAAGTTGGAGGTCCACGTGCTCAGAGAATTAGTGTCAGATATGGTATAGCCAAGATAGCGCAGTGAGTATGCACTTTCAATTTCTGTGCCTATCATTGACCATTTAAAGGTTCTGATTTTCTTTCTGTTTGTGAAAATGATGATTCTGGACTTTGAAGGCTTAGCCTGTAAATTGTGTTTGGAAGCATATTGAGAGAATAAATTGAGCTTGTTTTGGAGACCAAAAGGGGTCTTGTAAAAAAAAAAATAAGGTCATTGCAAAACTCCATTCAATGCAGATGGAGGTTGCCGAGCCTTATTGCGTACATACAGTCCCCTTTCCAGTTGTCATCAATGTCGCATAGGTACAGGTTGAACAACGTCAATGCAAGATTACAACCCTGCTTGACCCCTGTCATGACGCCTACCCCCGGAGCACCAGGCCAGGCCCAGCACCCCCGGGAGCAGGCATCACGCCCCCGGGTAAAAGCCCAGCTGCCCTTTATAGGGGCTCTTTGGACTCTGTCCTGGCGCCGTTGGCGCCAGGCTCATTTTGGGCTTCAGTCCTGGCGCCATAGGCGCCAGGCTCATAAGGGGAAGTGTTTGGTGCACTTACCTGAAGCAGACCATGCTGCACACTCACCTGATGCAGACCATGCTGCATGAAGAACCAAGCCAAATGAGGCTTAGGAGGGACTATTTTTCTGAAGGAACTATTTTGTTACTTGGGTGGGGCTGCGGAAGAATACTCACCTGGAACTTCTTCCAAAGCTATTTAAGCCACGCCCGGACAGCCACACGTGCTTCGCCTTGTTCTGCATCCCAGCAGCTGAACGCTCACCTTGTCTGCTCCTGCACCTGGACTCCAGCCACGCCCGCCTCGAACCTGGAACACCTGTAAGGGAATAAGAGAAGAGAAAGGTGAAAACCAAGAACTTATTCAACCTTCTTACCTGCATCCGGAATCTTCACGCCAGCATTCCTGAAGGAAGACTTCCATTTAAAAGCACTGCGTTGCTCGCTGCAGCGCCGCGCTTCACTCACCTGTTCCCGAGACACCGCCCGGCTCCATCGCGGCTCTCAGCACCGATCGCCACATCTCTGCACCTAGGGGGGAGAAGAAGAGACAAAAGGTGAGCAAGGGAACACAAGAGGAAAGCCGAATTTTCAGCCATATTACTTACCGGCTTTTCTTGGTGAACCATTCCACATCTCGGGTCGGCGCCGCATCTTTGGCAGGTACCGCACCACGGCCCCTATGGGGAAAGGACAAAGACATTACTGGGGAATTATAAAGACATTTAGAGGGGTTGCCCTCATCACTAACTCACCTGATTTTACCACCGGCAATTTAACCCCTCAACGCATCGCCTTTCTTCTGCACCTGAAATAAAGGACAGAAAAGACAACATAAAAGGAGGCTCACACTTGAACTTTTGCATCTTCATACTTACGGCGTATCGCTCAGAAAAGTCAAGTGGATGTGCCAGCGCCATTCTGAAAACCAGTGAAGTAACTGGACGAACGCGCGCCCCTGCACCAGAAGCAGGATGGAGAGTTCATCCTTCCAAACCATAAGGTGAGCTTAAACCGGGGATTTTGGAGGAATCAGAGAAGAACGAAGGAGGAAAGCGGGAGCAAGTACACTATTCAGCAGACAGTTAATCCCCTTTCTCATCTGCAGAAGGATATTCCTACGGGCCAGACAAGCAAGATTTGGGGGTCCTGTTCAATCAGTGGTCCAAATTCTGCGCATCACGCTTGAAGAGGCCACAGCAACCCAGACCTGACCAGCGCCCCCGTGGGAGCCAGGTGAGCGTTACACCCCTGTAAATGTTGGAATTGGAGGGTTGAGAGCTCCTTCTTGGTTAATACGTATTTGAAAACTAGTGTCCTGATGTAACATTACTACTATGCGAACCAAGAAGGCGGGGAATCCTAGGCTAATCATTTTTTACCACAGAATGTTTCTGATCACGCCGTCAAAAGCCGCTGTCATATCTTGTGCGGCCATGTAAATGGGTCCAGAATCCGGTTTCTTAGACTTTGCTAATATATGGGCAATTATAGTGGCATTAAGGGAAGTTCCCATAGATTTGCGAAAACCTTGGATGATGCGTCCATTATGGCAATTGGACGAAAGTTAGCAGAATCGTTTGGGTCGCTCGTCTTGTAAATTGGAATTATAATGGCATTGTGCCATGAGTTTAGAATTTTATCAGAGCAAAGAATGTGATCAAACTTGTTTTGTAAAATGGAGGCCCAAAAGTGTGGATCTGCTTTTAATATAAAAGAGGGTATACCATCCAGTCCCACAGCTTTGAAACATTTTAGTTTTCCTATTGCCCATTGGACATCTCCAATAGAAAACAAAGAATGCTCTAAAGATGATAGCTTCGACACATGAAACCGACACTTCAGATATTGTTGCGGTAATTGGAATTTTTGTAATATAAAGACGTTCCTACGATCAGCAGATATCAATGAGTTTAGATTTCCAGGTGCTCTGAACGTTGCTCCACTCAGAGCTACCCATACATTCTTAATGTTGCCTTTAAATAGATTTGCAATTATCTTCTGATTATATGCTATATGTAGCTGATGTTTCAGCTCTTTGATTTTATTTTTATAGCTTTGACACATATGATTTTTGAGACCTTTACACGCTGAACCTGACCAGGTCAGCTTTTTGAGTGCTCGGAGTTTGGTGCTTTTGTCGCGTTTGAGAAGAGCTACTTCCGGGTTGAAGGAATGGTTATAGATTTGCTGTTTGTTGGATTCTAGACGTGCTATCGTATTTAGATGAAATTTAATAACCGACATGTTCCAATTCTCCATTTGTTGCGAGTTCATACCAGAAGTAGCTCAGTTCGATAGAGCCACATGTGTCCCTACTAACCCTGTAAGTAAATTCTGTACAGCTTCGGATTCCACTGTACAGAAATAGACGGCCTCTTGATGTCAATTAGTGCTAGAATATTTTTTGTTGTTGATGGAATTGAGGCGATACGTTCACCTTTAGTATGATAGCCATGTGGTCACCCTGTTTGAGATTTTCAATAGTAATGGGATCGACAAGGCCGAGCAGCTTGGAAGAGGCGAAAAAGTAATTGATATAAGAGCTAGATTATCCCCTTTGCCAGGTGCAAGTGTGATTATCGTTCCCCAGTTTAACAAACTGCAGATCCCAGTCTGCCAGATAATCGACCCAACGGTTGGCTCGCTTCTGGGAACCAGACTGTGTTTTCTGTATGTGTGGATAGAGGGACAAGTTTGAAAGGTTAAGACAGACAGAGTTGAAGTCGCCACCCAGGATGACATAATAGTCAGGATTACGCACAAAGGCGTCTTCTAATAGTGTGTCTAATAGCGTGAAAAAGGAATCCATGGTCATCTTCGTGGGATTCCAGTCTTCACATATAATTAGGAAGACTACATCGGGCACACCAAGAAAGGAGAGTTCTATCACTAAAAATGAGTTTGAACTTGCAATCAGTGTAGAGTCCGCCTTCATGTTATTGTCCACAAGGACTGCTAAGCCGTCCGCTGGTCTACCCACAATACCATATGTGGCTGGCTGAGTATAGGTGGTGTAGCCATTTCTACTAAAAGGCTGTGATTTAATTGTTTGAATGGACGTTTTGATCACACGGAAGAGCGCCATTGTTGTCGTCTGCCAGGGTTACCTGAGTTTCTATAGATTCTTTGGCAGCTTCCTCAGTCGTAAATAGTTGAAGCACAAGTCCCAAGTGTGCAATGCCAGATTTGTGTTCCCACACCAGTTTGGTAATTATGTGGGATTGGAAACCACAAATCATGCGATTGTTATTATGTGTCGACAGAGTGATCCATTCTATATCCTCAGAGTTCAGGGTTCTTAGTTGCAGACTTTCTTTAAAGGTATTTAATATAAACGTCCGATTTAGTCTGCGCCTACCATTGACTGCAGTGTCACTCCTCCATCGTATCATATTTGGAATGTCAAATGTAAGTTCAATAGTAGAAGAGTCATTCAAGGGAAGGTTACAGGATTGAGATGGCGAAGAGGCATTCACCACAGCCCCAGAGACTATGGATGCTAGTTGAGACAAGGTTGAGTCCTTGATTGGAGCTAAAGAATCATCACCCACAGAAATGTGGGCACTTATAGCTTTAGTCAGTGATTTTAAAGTCCCCTGGTCAGACGATTGATTTGCACTATTGGCTCCCGTCTTTAGAGTTGAGGGAAGGTCTCCACTGGCACACCCGAGAAGAGATGGTTGATCTAAAATCGTGGACTCTGCTTGTGCTTGTGTAGCCAGACCCTCACTAATGATGGAGTTAGAGCCTCTTACCTGCTTGTTAGATAATGTTGGAAAGAATGTAAACAATTGAACTTGTTTTAGTTTTTCGCTATGTCTTAAAAAATTATGGGGAATTACAAAAGAGTCGATAGATTTAACCATGTGTGTTGTCACTAGATGTGCTGGTACTCATTCGGGGTTGTATCTGTGGAATTTCGGTGAGACCTGCTAGAGCTACTTTCTGTTTGCAGTTGCTTGATTTATTTGCTACGTTGAGGATTGACTTGGATTCCTCATTTAATTGGTTGAGGTCAAGAAGCTCATCATCATTGAAGAGATTGCAGATATTTTTTTATGTTAGAATTATGGCCATTCATTTTATTGGTTGATTGGTTCTTGGTTTTTTTTCCCAGCAGTTCGTGCTTTTTTTCTATTTATTTTATGTTTCTGGGCTCTCGCATTAGCGCGCTAAATTCTGCGTGAGAATAAAAGATTGGGAGAGTCATATGATTCGTTATTAGAAGAGGGTCCCGTAGTTGTAGCGATGTGGGCACTTTCCTTTTCATTTTTGTCAATGATATTGGTAAGTGGAGTGGGACTGTTTGGGTCATCAGAGGGCGAGTCCATAGAGGTCCCTATTTCAAGAGTGGAAGGAGTACGCTGCACGTCAACCTGAAGTGATGAACCTTGTCGGTAGTTAGGTAGCACATAATATCTGCTATTTTGACTGCATTACAATTAACTGCGTTGAGTATGGTAGTATTAAATGCCTGTCCATAGGATTCTTTGCATGCAGCCGTCATGATGCCTACCCCGGGGAACCAGACCAGGTCCAGCAACCCCGGAAGTCAGCATCAAGTTATTTTGAGCAAGCCCAAAAACCCCTGCTAGGGGCTGTTTGGGTGCGGTCCTGGCGCCTATGGTGCCAGGCTCATATGGAGAGTCAGTCCATAGAGTAGAATTTACCTGATGCAGACCATGCTGCAAGCTTACCTGATGCAGACCATGCTGCAGAGCTCCAAGCCAAATGAGGCTTCCAAGGGACTATTTTACCTAGGGACTATTTTTTTAATCGGGTGGGGCTGGGGAGGAATACTTACCTGTGACTACTTTGGAGGCTATTTAAACCACGCCCGAAGAGCAGCACACACTTCACGTTATTCTGCATCCACCAGCGTAACGCTCACCGTGTCTGCAAGCCTGCATCCAGTCTTCTGCCACGCCCGCCTCGAGTCTTCAGCTCTTAGAAAAAAGGAGGAACAGAAGGAGAAGAGGTTAGAATAAGAGCAAAACCTTCGATCCTTACCTGAATTCCAGATCCACCGTGCTTTCGAGCTGGAAGAAAGAAGCATTTTACGCGCGCCGCCTCGCCTGCTGCAGCGGCGCGCTGAACTCAACGGCCTTCGCAGCATCCTCACGATCCACCGCATCCTTCTGCACGTTCCCGCCGTACTCTGGCACCTAAGGGGAACACAAGAACAGCAAAGGTGAGCCAAAGGAATAAACAGAGGCAATAGTAACTACCCCCATAGACTTACCTGATTACCGCCGGGGGTACTGTTCCTCTTCACGGGTCGGCGCAGTCTCCATTGCATCCTCGCCGTACCCCGGCCCCTAAGGGGAACAAAAGGACAACGAGGTGAGACAAAGGGACAAACAAGGGGAACTCTTCTCACCACAATAGACTTACCTAATTTTACTGCCGGAGGCATTATTCCCCAAACTTCATATTTTCTCTCCGCATCCGAATAAGGGAGCAAGCAACAGGTTACATTCTGGCCTCATTTTATTGAACTGTGTAGGATAAGCCAAATCCTTACCTGAACTTCGTTAGCTACCACGAGGAACTCTTTGCTGGGGTCCAGCTGCAAACTGCAAGGAATCGGACAAGAGTGGAAGTCAGACATGTGAACTCTTACGAACTCTACTTTTCGGAGTCAATATTGTTCTGGAACTCACCAATTCCTTAGAGCCAGTGAAGCAACTGTTTATCAACGCGCCCCTGCGCTCAAAGCAGGATGGAGAGTTAATCTTTTCAAACCATCAGGTGAGACTATAAGAGGGGACATCAAAGGTGATCTGTGGGGAGAACAGCGGGGGGCGGGGGATTTACGCTCAACTCCACGGGTGGTTAATCCCCTTTCTCCATATGCAGCAGAATATTCCTATGGGCCAAGCAAACAAAGCTAGGTGGGCCAGTCCAGTCCATCATCTCGGCCCTACGCGTCACATTGGTGGAGAACGCAGCTGTCCAGTTCAGATCGACGCCTCTGTGGGAGCCAGGTGAGCGTAACAGAACTCGAAGCCATCCCACAAATTCCCACCCGGGCATTATGGATGCCTCAGAGACTGACCAATTGGCCCAATTACTAGGGGAACTGAGGGCTGATGTGCATTCCGCCCGTCAAGAAACCAATGCTCTTAGGAGCGAACTGATTTTGTCAAAGGAGTGAACTGATGACCTTGCTAGGCAACTATTGCAAAGCCAGGCTGGACAAGCACCCCTACCTGGTTCCGGGGGAAATCCAGCTCCTATGTTATCGAGTAACCCTGTGCAAATAAACCTACCAGGCAATATTCCATTAGCTCCACCCGAACGCTTTGCTGGAGATCCCAAAAGGTTTGCCGTGTTTATGAACCAATGTTGCTTGCACTTTTTATGCAGACCTTGAGCCTTCCCAAACGATCAAGCCAAGGTAGCCTTTGTATTGTCATATCTCAGCGGCAGTGCAGCTGATTGGTCAATTCCACTAGTTGCTCAGGATGACCCAATTCTTCAGGATTTTCAGGGCTTTCAAACTAGCATGGAAAGACTATTTGCCCGGCACTTCCAAGGACAGGCCCTGGATAACGAACTTTTGTCCCTACGACAGGGTAACCAGGACCTTCTATCCTACATCGCGACCTTTAATAGGTTGATAGTGGAAACTGGACGGCCTGAGGTAAAACGAATCACGTTATTTCATCGTGGGCTTCGAGTAGAACTCAAGGATGTCTTGGCTCAAGTCGTGAACCCACCTCAAGACTGCGCTGAATATATAGACTTAGTGGTCCAGTTAGATCACAGACTTCAGAACAGAAAGGCTGATCGAGCCAAGTTTGAGAATCGGGTGTTGGTCAAAACCCACGCTAACCCCAAAGGAGCAGATGCTTCAGAACCCATGCAAATCGGAGTGGTTAAAGGACCCTTAACCCAGAAGGAAAGAGAAAGGAGACGGCAAATGCAATTGTGTCTATATTGTGGAACTTCTGTCTGGGCATTTTCTACAGGATTGCCCTGTAAAACCACCCAAGAAGGTGGTAGGAGCTGCTGATAAAAGCCATATGGAGTCAGACTCGGGTGATGACCACGCCCGACAAGCGTAGAGGTCTGCTTGCCGAGCTTGAAGAAGGATACTCAGACCCTGCATTTCATCATACCAATGGTCCTCATAGATCCAGGGCAGCCATCGCGTATGCACGCAGTAAGGGCATACATTGATAGCGGGTCCATAGGAAACTATGTGGATTATGAATTGGCTTCCAGGATGAATCTACCTCTCTGCCGAAAAACCACCTCAGATGTCATCACCACAGTCGATGGAACTGAAATTGGCTCTGGGCCTGTAACTCATTCTACCGCAGAGATGACACTATTGGGTCAGGATGGTCATCGAGAGACTATTGTGTTTGATCTAATCAAAGCCCCACAGTTCCAAATAATACTGGGGATACCTTGGTTGGAAACACATAATCCTTGTATTGATTGGCGAGAGAAGAGAATAACCTTCCCGGATTGTGCACAAACCTGTTACCCAAAGAAAAATCAGAACACAGGCCTGGCCACAATAACCACAGCAGTCATGCAACTACCTCCAGAATACCAAGAATTCCAGGATGTCTTCCAAAAGGAACAGGCAAACACCTTACCTCCTCACAGATCGTACGATTGTCAAATCGATCTCATACCTGGTGCACAACCCCCTTGTAGCAGGATCTATGCCCTTACGGAACCTGAGAACCTTCACCTACGACAATACTTAGACCAGTACCTTGCCAATGGCTTTATTCGCCCATCCAAGTCCCCTGCATCTTCAGCTTTGTTCTTCGTGCCCAAAAAGGAAGGTGACCTCAGAACGTGCATAGACTACCACGCATTGAACCAGATAACTGTTAAGAACCGATACCCATTGCCTCTGATCCCTGAACTACTAGACCAAGTGAAGGACGCTTGTATATACACTGAATTAGATCTCCGGGGGGCATACCATCTGGTACGTGTAAAAGAGGGCGACGAATGGAAGACTGCTTTCCGCACTAAGTATGGGTTATTCGAATACCAGGTGATGCCTTTCGGGTTGTGCAATGCACCAGCAGCCTTCCAATACTTCATAAACGATGTCCTTTGTGAACTCATTGACGTTTGTGTTGTTGTGTATATCGATGATATTCTAGTATACTCCTCTTCAGAATCTGACCATGTGAAGCACGTCCGAGCAGTCCTTGAGAAATTGTGCCAGCACAAACTATATGCAAAACTAGAAAAATGCGTTTTTCATGCCACATAAGTTGAATTCCTTGGGTTTATCCTAACCCCAAAGAGAGTCCGAATGGACTCAGGAAAGGTGGACGCAATCCTTAAGTGGCCATCACCAAGTTCAGTTAAAGGAGTACAAAGCATGCTCGGCTTTGCCAATTTCCACTGCAGATTCATCCCAGATTTTTCACATGTCGTACATCCCATCACAGCACTCTTGCGAAAAAATAAACACTTTATGTGGACTGAAGAAGCTGAAAAAGCCTTTCAAGAGCTGAAAGCGAATTTCACGTCTGCACCTGTGTTAAAGCATCCGTGCCCTGAACTTCCATACATAGTGGAAACTGATGCATCCAGTCTAGCCATGGGAGTTGTCCTGTCTCGAAAGGACCCTGAAACTGGCCAGCTTCACCCAGTAGCATTTTGGTCCAGAAAGTTCTCGGCACCCGAGTTAAACTATGCGGTTACCGACAAGGAGTTATTAGCCATTAAATCCGCCTTCAAGGCTTGGCGGCACTATCTTCTCGGTGCCAGGCATACCATTACTGTGATTACTGATCACCGGAATTTACAGTATTTAAAAACAGCCAAGGCCCAATCGTCACGTCAACTCCGATGGGCATTGTTCTTTGCCGAGTTCGATTTCGTGATAACCTATGGACCAGGTTGTAAGAATGGTAAAGCAGACGCCTTATCCCGAATAGGGATGGGAGAGGCAAAAGTGAACCCAGAACCAGTACCTATAATTTCCGAACAAAGGATTCTTGGCATGACTACTCTACAGACACTAGAGGACATTCAGGTTAAGATCCAGCAACTCTTTGATCCTACAGCCCTGCAGGAATGGGTAAAGAAAGGCCCGGACTACTCTGTCTCCAATGATCTGCCTTATTACCAAGGGTGGCTATTTCTGCCACACAAGGAACTACAAGAGCTAGTCATTTCCCGTTATCATGATACCCTAATGGAGGGGCACCCAAGTGTTTCAAAAACTGAAGCTAAAATTAAAAGACAATTCTGGTGGCCCACCTGGCGAAAGGATATTAAATCATTTGTGATGTCTTGTGGCATTTGCGCCCAAAACAAAAGTCAAAAGAAAAAACAAGCTGGACTCTTACAACCTTTAGACATTCCGCCTACACCATGGCACACCTTATCGTTAGACTTTATTACCGATCTACCTCCTTGTAATGGGCTTAACACCATTCTAGTTATTGTGGATCTTTTTTCCAAGATGGCCCACTTTATTCCTTTAAAAGGACTACCTTCAGCCTCAATCCTGGCCAAAGAATTCCTCGAAAACATTGTTCGCATACATGGATTTCCATCCGTGTTGGTCTCTGACTGGGGCAGTCAATTCATTTCACATTTTTGGAAGAAATGTTGTCAATTGGCACAAATCGACGTGAGATTATCGACCAGTCACCACCCCCAGACCGATGGTCAAACTGAGAGGACCAACCAGACCCTTGAACAATACCTGCATTGTATGTTACAACAGACTGAGAGTAATTGGAAGGACATTCTTTGGATCGCCGAATATGCATACAATAATTCAGTACATTCTGGAACTGGACAAAGCCCCTTTTATACCCTATTTGGGCACCACCCTCGAACCTCAGACCTTGACTCACCCCAACACTTAGAAATGCCTGCAGTGGACCATCTACACGCTACGATTACACAAGCCTTTAAGGAGGCAACTGCACATTTAAAACAGGCGAAGGAGAAATATAAGAAAGATGCTGATCGGCATAGAAGTGATACTCCACAGTACCAGATAGGGGACCAAGTATGGTTGGCCACTAAACACATACCTCTCAAGGGAACGCAGACCTTTAACCCTAGATATTTGGGACCTTACCCTATTAAGGCCATTATCAACCCGGTGGCCGTCAAGTTGGACTTACCTGCTAATATGCGAATTCACCCCCGTCTTTCATGTGTCACTTTTGAAGCCAGTGCAACCAGGGACAAGACTAACCAAGCCACCAGACCCCATCCTTATAGACGGGGAACCCGAATTTGAAGTTAAGAACATCCTGGACTCCAAGATGCTGAAGTCAAAACTTTTTTATTTAATCGACTGGAAAGGTTACGGACCACAGGAAAGGTCTTGGGAACCTAGTGACCACGTGCATGCACCTCGATTGGGGAAAAGATTCCACCGAAATTTCCCAGACAAACCAAAACCACGGAGAAGAGCGACTTTAGGAGGGGCCTTGGGGGGGAGTGCTGTCATGATGCCTACCCCCGGGAAACCAGACCAGGTCCAGCAAACCCGGAAGCAGGCATCAAGTTTTTTTGAGCAAGCCCAAAAACCCCTGCTAGGGGCTGTTTGGGTGCAGTCCTGGCACCTATGGCGCCAGGCTCATAGAGTAGAACTTACCTGATGCAGACCATGCTGCAAGCTTACCTGATGCAGACCATGCTGCAGAGCTCCAAGCCAAATGAGGCTTGGAAGGTCCTATTTTACCTAGGGACTATTTTTTAATCGGTGGGGCTGGGGAGGAATACTTACCTGGGACTACTTTGGAGGCTACTTTGGAGGATATTTAAACCACGCCCGAAGAGCAGCACACGCTTCGCGTTATTCTGCATCCAGCAGCGTAACGCTCACCGTGTCTGCAAGCCTGCATCCAGTCTTCTGCCACGCCCGCCTCGAGTCTTCAGCTCCTAGAAAAAGGGAGGAGTGTTAAATCATGAAAGGGAGGAACAGAAGAAGAGGTTAAAATAAGAGCAAAACCTTCGATCGTTACCTGAATTCCGGATCCACCGCGCCTTCAAGCTGGAAGAAAGAAGCATTTTATGCGCGTCGCCTCGCCTGCTTCAGCGCCGCGCTGAACTCGCCGGCCTTCGCAGCATCCTCACGATCCACCGCAGGGCTGGGGCCAAAAGGGATATGTCTGATATTTGATTGTCAAATTGTTCAGTAGGGAATTTCAACGTGGAGGATTTCAAAAGATTCTTTACACTATGTAATGGTGTTGGGATTGTGTTATTTGAGTCATCAGCCGCCTCATGTAAGTCTTGATTGGTGGCTGTCACAAGACCAAAGGAGGGCTGGTGGGTCTGGGTGGTTATAAGAGAGATGCCTAAGCAATTGGGCATCTCCAATGAATTGGACTGTTGATTGTTGAATAATGTTCCAATACCCTCAGACCGTTCATGCAACGGTGAATGTTGAAGTGTCATTGTTTCAAAAGGGGTCAGTAGGTTCCTGGGACTTGGGACTGAGTTGGATTACACCTGTCCATTTGTGGAGAGACACTGGGCTTCTGGAGACGTTTACCACTATGTAGTCCCCTAACCATGTTCTGCAGTTGAACCTACAAGCTACAGAACACCTGAATTTACACAGATATAGAAAAGAGAAGGCTGCGCTTTAGATTGTGTACCCACGCTTCAATTGAGACTAAATTGCATAAACAGTGACAAAATGCTAGGGGCAGCCGCTTCTAGTTGATGTTTGTTACGGGGCAGATTCAAACAAGAGTGTACAGATGCACGCATGCTGACCAAACATTAAGCGCTTTAGTGGCGTATGCTTCCTAACCAACTACAAGCGTCTAGCGTCGATTTTTAACAATAGTAACTATTAGCCTTGTCTGAATAAATATACAGCAATACAGTATGGATAATAAATATACTCAAGCTGATGCAAAAGACGAAAAAGGCAATTAACATTGTTTGGTTGTACGTCACTCATGCGCCGGCTTCGATTGTAATCGGCCTCGGCATGAACACATTACAGTTTTAGCAGCAAGAGCACACAGTTGAGTGTAACAGTGCGACAAAAAAGATAGTGATGCCACAAATACCTCGTATTGCTGGAAAAATTTAAAGCACAGCTAGAAGACTAACACGTTGTTGTCTCCCATGCCTAACAGGAACTTTTTACGGGCGCTGATTCGGTCGCAAACACAAAGGCCCTTATGAAGGAGTGGTGAACTAGAAGGCGTGGTTTAGGGCTGCGAACCTGGCAAAGAACAAAGCTGCGTAGCAGAATGAAACAAGGTCGGACAGGCAGCACAGTCGGACTGCGTCCCACAGGCGCAGTGTTGCCAACTCCTCAGTAAGAAAAGTAGCTATTGGCTGGCTTAAAAGTAGCTAGAAATAGCTAAATGACGTCATTGCCTAATTTGCATAATTTGCCATGTGCATTATGGGTGATATCAAGTGCGCAAGGCAGTGTCCATATGCATCGGCTATCAGACAGGACTGATGTTTCACTACACAACAGCCCTGAACTACCCCACCCAGGGGTACAGCTGCTTGGCATTAGCCACAGTGCACATGTCACAGGCGCCCTCCTCCCCCACGTCCTCCTTGCATGTGGTATTTATAAAGTCCTAAGGCCCATGGGCTACAAGAATAAACTGATACAATGACATGTCCGAAAATCCATCTTTATGATCAATGTGTGGAATTGTGCAAAAAGGAACAACACACAATATAACTCATCCAAATGTGTGCAGAGTGAAGTGTAAGAACGCAGGCCACTTGCATATCACCAAAATTTTTAGTATTTTTGCACAGGCACCTCCACTATTGAACTTCATTACTGGCCTGCAACACCCAGTGATGACTCAATCGGGTGGACCACAGAAGCAGCCATGCCAGTGTACATTAATTCTGACCTGAAGCTTTCTCTTCTTTTTCCGTACTGGGACTGCAGCTCTGCTAACGCACCTCGCCCCTGGCATGAAGCAGAGCAGCAGTTCCAGCAGTGCTTAACAGACTTTTTGAATAGTACGCAAGCAGGAGTTTTTGATGACATGTGATGCAAGTTATGCAGTTTAGAGAATATGTATTTAGAAACAATGATCAAAACTATTACTCCCACGGTTAGCGAGAAATGTAGCTACTTTTTTCTATTGGTTGTAAACCAATAGAAAAAAGTGTAAGTCTTCAAACCAATGGAAAAAAAGTAGCTAGATTTCTCGCTAGCCGCTTTTTCCATAAAAAGTCGCTAGGGGTGCGTGCTTTCTCGCTAAATATAGCGAGAAAGTCGCTAAGTTGGCAACACTGCCCAGGCGTAACAGGCACGTCTACGGGCACTTCCTCAGTGCGCGCGCACTGGTGCGCGCACACATGCCCTTATGAAGGAGTGGTGAACTAGGAGGAGTGGCTTAGGGCTGCGAGCAAGTCCCTGTCCCAAGCAGGAAAAGGGCAGAGGTGGTGTGCGAGTACAGATTGTTGTGTTTTTCTTAGAAGCTATCTTCTCCCAGAAAGCCATGTCTTTGATCTAAATTGGTGATGGACTGACTTAAGTAACGAATGTTGCACTTGGAAAAACCGTTCTTTAAAAAAATATATATATATCCTTGTTGTCAGGACGGATTGTGAGATGTGTAATGATGATGTGTTCGTTGTCTTTTTAAAGGTTTGTAATAAACCAAATAAAAAAAATGAAAAAAAATTGTTGTTTTTTACTGACTGGTCTTCACTGCCCCTTCGATTGCCATGCATTATTTGGAGACAGGTGTGCATGCAACGTTACAATGTTATTATGGACTGAGCAGAATTTGTCACTAGTAAGGGGGCTTTAGCTTCTAGATGGCCTGGTAATAATGCGTCTTCAAATTCCATTAGTCTCTAGTGTTTAATATAAACATATACATTTTAACAAACATACCAACTACATGCTTTCCTGCACACCCAACAAAAGTGCATACCGCATCAAGGTGGTGTGATTCCTTCAGATAACATACAACCTAATGAGCGATCTGTTCTTATATCTGGGAAAGTCTTTTGGACTTCCCTTTTCCCTACTTGTAGCAAGCATGTGGCTAGGTGGTCTACATTACTTCCCAGTGGATTGAGAAACAAATACCCTAGAACAGCATTCTTTATTTTGGAGACATCCATCACTCTCCCAGAAGCCCCTGCCCCTGGATTTTCTGATATTCCTATTTTGAGGGGTTCACCCTGAAAGGTATATATAAGATATTTCCAGGGGCAATTTAGGAACTCTTACTGATGGAGGAAGTGTAGAGAATCTGATACACTATTGAGGTCACTTTCCAGCAAAGAATATATAACAGTCCATAGGTTTATCTTAGACCTGGGGGGCCTTGAACAAATACTTGATGGCAAAGGGGTTGTCACTCTGCAGACACATTTTCCAACATCAGAAAGATCATATTGCAGCTTCACAAATGTGCCTGTCAGTTTAAATCCAACTGCAAAGGTGTTCAACAAATGCTTATATATGGTACCAGTATTTTTAAAGAGGAAGAGCATCCTGTGTAGCCACATCTAGTTGACCTTCAACATTATGAAAATGTATCAGAGAATGTGAAATTTCACAGACTCTTTAATGTCACCTTTCTCATCCCAAACCTGAATGTACATCTTTTGGCAGTGACATTTGGCATATTTACAGGTAAGAAGCATTCCATCTGGAAAAATAAATTCAAATACAGATGTAGCTTCCAGATAATGTATGTACCTCCTAAATATCCTAACTGCATACATTCTAATTCCCCATTGGAAATTGTGAATGACAGTTCACCAGGAGTTCTCCAAAAATCGTTGTGATTAGATAACAGGACACTTGGAGACTATTTAATTAGCGCTCAATGTTTGCCTGCGGGAAGACAGCCCAGTGCTCCAAATGACCTTTCACTCAGGAATTGGCGATGCAGCATGTTTCAAGTCATTGGTCCATCAAAGGTGAATATTCCCACATAAGAAAGTAGCAATGATGGCAGTCAGACTAGTTCTTCAGTATAATTGTATCTCACTGCGGCAAATGGAAAGACAGGTGGAAACGGATGGACAGTTCATTGAAAGTGCTTTTTATTGAAAAGAAAGAGGAACACAGTTATAAATAAAGAATGTGAAGGATTATATTGTCAGTAGACATTTTATTTTATTTTCAAATTGCCTTTATTAAGTTCAGTCCAATTACAAGCGAAATAATTGGGTAAAAGAAACAGAGGCCTGTTGCTAGGGATACAATTTCAACCAGTGCAACTCGCTATGAACAAAACACCAGATGTACATAAGTGTTGCACTCAATGAGCCTGGAAAAAAAAGAGATGTAAGGATGGACAGAAAAGCCGGATGGAGAGGGAAGTATCTAAGATAGAAATGGAAGAAGGTAAAGAGAGTAGGTGTAGGGGAAAAGGATGAGTTGCTGGCATAAACACAGACCATACATGCATCTACATTTTAATATGCATCCAGTTCAATAAGGTGTGACTATATTGAGTCGTGCCTTTCTGGTTTTTCTTTTTAAATGACTTTCTCCTCTCCTGGATAAGGTAAAGCAAAACATTGGCCACTAGATGAAAATGATGACAGAGTGCTATTGCTTTTATAATTCAAAACGAATCATTTTAATTCATCATATATCAAAAACATCCCAAAAGTTGATATCTAAAACAGAAGCTCATAGCCTTTATCCCATCATTCAAATTCTTACACGCTCATTCATACATACACACTTTCTAATATTTACACAGAAGAAATGGTCTCATAAAATGACCATATCCTACAACACAATAGAACTATAATCTTAAACCTCTTCTGAATAACAAATGTGTCCCTCTGTATCTTGTTACAGGAGATCTAACAGTCGACACGTGTTTCGGTTAAAAATAAGTTGGGTATCAAATCTCTTGCCCTTCAATTTCAGCCAACCTTCATCGGGACATAGGACAACACTGAGTTGTGTGTTGCATCACAGGAGGATGGGTTTGAGCAACGTGATCTATAAAATAATAATAAACTAATTACCCTCTTTGTAAATCTCTGTCATCTTTAACTAACTCATAAACTCAATAAATGTAAAGAAAGTAACTTCTTGCGTTGTTACTCTTCTGATACTCACCTACTCAACCAAAATGGTGGAGGCGAGTATGGAAGTACTAGTATGAATCCCATGAGAACTCTATCTGGAAATGCATCATGAATAGACATTCCTACAGAGCGGAAACACAACAGAACAAAGATCTGGTATATAAATCTCTGTCGGACCCATTCAAGTAACTTAGCCCTGAACGCATATATAAATTGCAACAGCAGACTTTTTGTACTCACATGTCTAGTGCGTGAATCATTACACACACCTAGCAAGGCTCTTCAGGATTTATCAATACAATAGAGAGTCAGCGCCTTAATGATGGATCACCCATTTAGAAAAACAGAGTTCCCCATTAGGTAGTGCCCATGTGTATCTAGACGGTGTCTGCCTCACACATGCTGCTATCGGTAGGGTAAGTGCAATACTCATCAGTGTCTTACCTGGCGTGAGTGTCTACATGAGTAGGTGATCCTGTTAATCTAAGTTGTAGCCCACAAACTCGTAGGTATGTTCAAATGTTGGCTGCATGCAAATTGCAGTAACTGAAACAAAAGAGAAGGGCTTTTGTCTCGGATATTTGTAATAGATGGTACATAAATAAATCTGTGCCTACTATTTCACTTCTCGCTAGACTTCTCATTGCAGTTTATTGCTTAGTAAGAAGCAACTTAAATAACACGATTAATTAGACATACCGCGCCAGAGAGCATGTAATGAAATAGTGGACTAGTCACTAGTCAAATTCCCTGGGCCTGGCAGGCAGTTTGGGTGCGTGCACACACAGCACGGAGCGAGGTGCAGGCAGGCACCGTGCAGGTAGCAGGCCAGCAGCAGACATCTTCGGGTGGGGGGGGGGAGTTGCGGGGGGGGCTCTGAGGGGGGGTTGGGAATTCTTTCCAGATCTAGATCAGGGACCACACGACAAGTAAGTGTAGGTCGGAGGCCGGCCTCCTCTGTTTAAAGTTGGTCATCGTGGCACTGGTGACTTGGCTCAGATTTTTAATACTTAAAATAACTCCTGTTACCTGTTTCCATCGTGGTAACTTCCATTTGGGCCTAATCCATCAATGCGCTCGCAGAAGTAGCGCGCAGCCTAATTAGTGCGCGGTGCATGGGAAAAGAGCTTATACACAGTTCTCAGCACTGGGCCCTTTGCACTTTTTATTTTCTAAGTTGTTGCTCTTCTGGCAACTTTTGCCTCGGGATGGGGAGGGAGAATCTAATGAAACTGCTTATTTTTTGCTATTTGATATGCAGATACTGTATAAGAGCCGGCCATATCTGTTACACATGATTTGATAATAAAGAGAGGGTCATGAAGCCCATTCCATAATAGCATATCTCTCAAGCGGACCCATTCCCATAGGATGGAGCCCAAAATAATGAGTTTCTATCACTGCCCACTGATGCACATGCCATTATTCAGCAAGGAAGGCTGCCATGGACTGCACAAGTGCGGCTTGGACATTTGTATTCCTGGGGTAGGGGCTTCGGAATTATGATGGGGGAGACTTTTGCAAATGTTTACTAGAATCCATGGACCGAGGATGCACGCTTAAGTATGTGCAGTGCTGACTGTCCAAGTCCTCACAACTTGCAGGGGTGCAGTTTGTCCCCACCAGGGGAATGTACCACCTGGAGTTGCAGCTTCGGGTTGCGCATCGCCACAGATATGGCCAGCAAATAAAAAACAGGCATTCACAAAGACAATAGTTTGGGCTTTTGTGTAGGAATGGGAAAGGCACTTTCCAAGCACTGCTTAGTGGTATTAACTGGTCAATGATGGCTGCAGGTGCAAAATGGTGCAAGTACCTGGGCATCTAATAGCATTGTCTGCGCAAATGCCTAATACTTATACACAAGCCAAAACTGTTGGCTTTGCCAATGTTCGTTTTAGAAGGACTTCAGTGAAGGACACGCATAGTGCTCATAATTCGAGTGGCTGAAGGCAGACCGGTTAAGACATTTTTATTACACCAGAAATGGGGTTACAGCACCAATGATGTCATTAGCTCTCAGAAGACTGCTTTGAAAAACACTGGCAGGCACTTTGAGTGCAATGCTTGATGGCAAGGCTTGATTAAAGAGAACTCAAAGAGTTCCCATTAGGAGGTGTTTTGGGTGGGAAGGGGCAGCAAGATCCGGGTGGGAATAGCCATAGTGATTAGCATGGCCATGGCCATAGCTTCATTAGATTTTCCCTCCCCATCCCGAGTCAAGAGTTGCTAGAACAGCGACAAATTATAAAATAATACGTGCAAAGGACCCAGTGCTGAGCACTGCTTATAAGCTCTTTTCCCATGCACCGCACACTAATAGGGCTGCACGCTGCTTCCGCCAGCTCCTCAATGGATTAGGCCCAAATGGAAAGTTACCATGATGGAAACGGGAGTTATTTTAAGTATTAAAAATCCGAGCCAAGTCACCAGTGCCACGGTGACCAACTTTAAACAGAGGAGGCCGGCCTCCCACCTAAACTTACTTGTTGTCGTGTGGTCCCTGGTCCGAATCCGGAAAGAATCCCCCGAAGATGTCTGCTGCTGGCCTGCTGCCTGCACAGGGCCTGCCTGCACCTCGCCCCGTGCTCTGCCGTGTGTGCACGCACGCACACAGACTGCCTGCCAGTGCAGCACCGTCAGACAGTGTGTGTGGGCAGCTGTGAGTCACACTGTCTCTGACTCGAGTAGTCCACCATCTGTGCAAAAATCATACCTGGCAGGCAGCAGCAAGAGGCCCATATGTATCGACCTCGACTCACACCTCACACGTGACGTCACGGAATTAACCATCCCCTGGCTCCTCCTGGCACAGCGGAGTCTGTCTGTGTTGGGTGCTGCCTGCATTTCAGTGGTGTTTAATCCCTCCCCTTCCCCGGCGGACCTCAGCCCCAGGGGCCGCCCACGCACAAGTTGCTTTCAACTTTGCATGCAAGTGCAACAAATTTGTTGTACTTCCTGCAAAGTTGAAAGCAAAAAGTACTAGTTTTCTTGTTTCTCACCTCTTCCCTCTGTTTCCTACCCCACCCTGACCACCTCCCTGTTATGGCTGGGGTTACGCTATGCGCAGGATGTCACAGCATTAATCAGGCAGACACAGAGTGTTGCTCATAACGTCTTTATTTCAACTCCACACATCAACTGGAACTTTCTCCTCTTCCCCCGCCCCCTCCCACGTCACTTCCCTTTCCTCTGCTCCCGCCCTCCCCGTTGTCCTGGAGATATCAACATGACATCTCCCCCCTTTTCAAACAGTCACCAGACTCTTTGCAAAGGCAACGGTCTGGTGGGCCTCTAGTCTATTTCCTCAATCCATCGTCGAGGTCTGTTCTTGGCCCTACGAGGGCGGGCCTGACTCCGCCCTGGAGACGGTCCGGTCTCCGCACCTTCCTTCTCCAATTCCTGCTCCGATTCCTCCGACTCCCACTGATCTCTTAGATAAGGATCATCCAACTCATAGTCGATGGGGGCCTGCACTCGCCCACTCAGGCGCCTCGCTCCTAACTGTGGAAGTTCTTTGAAGTGGGATGAGTTCCTTGTAATGGATCCATCCATCCCTTGCGTAGTGACCATAGAGCCCTTCTTTTGTGTGACGAGTAGGGGTTCTTCATGAAAGGCTAACGTGTGTTTGTGTGTTAGGGGTTGTTTGACTGCCACAACGTCTCTCACCTCTATTTGAGATGCCTGTGCCCGCCGGCGAGTATCGGCATACTCCTTCATTCGGGACTTGGCTGCCTCATCTGGTTCCTGTACCTCCGGGTCCAGAGCGGGAGGTGGGTTGATCACTTCGGCCTGGGGAAGGCGCATCTGTGTGTTTCGTCCAAACATGAGTTCAGCCGGCGTCTTCCCTGTGGTGCTATGTGGTGTCCCTCTGTAGTCCCTCATAAGTTGGTACAAGACTTGTTCGTACGGCTGCCCTGTCAGCCGGGCGATCTGTAGAGCTCTCTTCAAGTTTGCCATTAATCGCTCGATCATCCCATTGGCTTGAGGCCACAAGGGAGTGATCTTCCTGTGGTGGAATCCAAGGTAGCATGCAAACTGATGTCCACAAACGGGGGTCCATTGTCCGTCTTAAGTACCTTGGGTACTCCATATGCCGAGAACATGTGGTCTAGAGCGGGTATGACGTGATGGGCTGCCGTAGAAGATATGAGGCGGACATCAGGATATCGTGAGTATTCGTCCATCACGGCCAGGACATATTTCCCCCTTCTATGGGCCCAAAGAAATTGGCCGCGACTGCCTCCCATATTCTCTGCGGGAGCTCTGGCATGACCAGGGGTTCTGGGTGGCGATTCGGTGTTATAAGGCAGCATGTGGGGCATGCTTTTAGCGCTGCCTCAACCAACTTGTCCATGTGAGGGAACCATACCTTCTGGCGGAGCATGCGTTTGGTGGATACCATGCCCCTATGAGTTTCGTGAGCTAGTTCAATGACCTTGACTCTCATTGCTTCCGGAATCACCAGCTTGCAGTCTTTTAGGAGCAGGTGGTCTTCTGACACTGCAAGCTCGTCCTTCACTTGAAGCAGTCATTCCACGTCCTCTTGTATCTTCCCTCCTGCGGCTCTCCCCCTTTCTTTTGCCCTTCACCACAAACCAGATTCCAGTCCTTCACAGATGATGCGACAGGCGAGGTCGCCCTCGGTTTCTCTGGCGAGTGTCTCCATGTTGACCCCTTCTGGTGTGATCTGATGTATGAGATACCTTAGGTATCTATCGGCCACTGATGGTTCAGGTGCGCTTTCTGGAAAGGAAGTCGGCCTGGTTTTCACCCTTACCCGGCATATGGATGATGTCAAACGCATAGTCTTGTAGTCTTAGGCCCCACCCGGCGATTCGTGGAGGCATCTTGGCTTGGGTGTTGCCATATAAGAAGAGCAGGGCTTGGTGGTCTGTGACGACCTGAAACGGTTTGCCGTATAGAAACAGATGAAAGTGTTTGCATGCCCAAACCACGGCGAGCCCCTCCTTCTCTGCTTGTGAGTATGCCTGTTCGGTTGTGGACAGGCTACATCTGGCGTAGGCTACTATGTGTTTCAGAGACAGATCTTTTGGATCGAGTTGTGCCAGAATGGCTCCCAGACCGTTGGCTGGCGTCAACGGTCAGCTCAGTCTTCCTACTCTGGTCATAATATGACATGTTTTCCGCTTTCGCGACTCGCTCTCTTATTAGTTCAAAGGCCTTTTGAGAGTCGCTGGACCATTCAAATTTCACATCCTGATGTGTTAAGTGTCTTAGCGGCTCGCTGACGGACGCAAAGTCCCTGATGTGTCGGCTGCAATAACTGGCTAATCCTAAGAATGATCGAAGTTCTGACACGTTGCTTGGGGCGGAGGTGTCATTGAGTGCCGCAACTTTTTCCGGGTCAGGAGTCATTCTGGACTACGAGAATACGTGTCCGAAGAACTTGAGTGTGTTTTTGCAGAATTCGCATTTGTCCCTGTTCAGGGTGAGATTGGCATTGTGTAGGGTCTTGCATACCTTCATCAGGGTCTCATTGTGTTTGTTCACGTCTGTGCCGAATATCAGTATATCATCCGAGTAATTGAGACAGTTTGGGATGTACTTAATGATGTTATAGACCTTGGCCTGGAAAGTTTCTGCCGCCGAGGACACCCCAAAACTCAGTCTTTTATACCTGAAGAGGTCGACATGGGTGACAAATGTTGTCATGTTTCTACTTTCGGGGTGTAATACTAGCTGGTGGTACCCCTTTTGCAAGTCGAGTTTGGAGAAGACTTTCGCCCCGTTCAGTAGGTGAATCATGTCTGTGATGCGGGGCGCGGGGTGTCTCTCCTTTCGGATGGCTTGGTTCGGGCGTCGCATGTCCACGCACAGTCTTTTGGCATCAGATCCCTTTTTGGGGACTGGGACAATAGGGGACACCCATGTGGTGGGTCCTGTGGCTCTTTCAATAATGTCCTGTTCCAGTAGCTTTTGAAGCTTATCTTCAACCTTCTTTTGGTTATTTACTGGAATCCCTCGATAGGGTTGAGCTACTGGTGGTACCGCCTCGGCCACATGGAGCTTAACTTGTCTGTTCTTGAGCTTGCCAATTCCCTTGAATATTCTGTGGTACAGGTTGTTTATCATCTCTGTTGCGTCTATGTACTTATGGACCATGATGTTATATAGAATATATATTAAGCCCATGTCAGCGGCCGCCTTAAAGCTTAGAACACAACCGCTGTCGGTCTTAGTGGCCAGAACGTGTATTGGAACTCTCATTTCGTGGCCTTTGTACCAACAGAGTCCATTGAACTGACCCAGGCACCTCAGGGGTGTCTTGGCCCCGTATGCATATATGTCAACTGTTTTTGGGCTTAGCTTAGGTTTCTGTGGGAGATCAGCATAGACTTTCTCACTCAACACGTTGACCGTTGCCCCGGTGCCAATGAGGAACTCTGTTGGCCTCTCTTGCAGTTTAATGATGAGTGTCAGGCTGTGGGCTGTTGCGGTGGGGTTACCCAGAGTGTACACGTAGGCCGCCTTCTTCTGGTCACTCCCCAATGAGCTGGGGTCAGGGTCTGTGGGGGACTGCTCCACCAGGTATCGGACATGGCGCCTTGATCTGCGCTCGGGTCTTGCACGCATCACAAACCTTCTTCTTTCTCTCCTCTTCTGCCGATCTTCACCTGAGTCTCTGTCTCTCAGTTCACTTGCGGGTTGTTTCGAGGTGGTCGGTGCACTCGGGGCTGGGTTGTTGTTTGATGATGCTCCGTATCGGCCTCTTGAACGGGCCGGGTTGTCTTTGGGTCGGTCTCTCCCTCGGTCTCGGAACAGCCTACATACAGCTTTGAAATGGCCTTCTTCCCCACACGAGGTGCAGTGTTGTCCGACTGCGGGGCCCTCCCGTCATATGGGTATTCGAACCCGCATTTATAGCAGAAGAGTTCTTCGGTCTTCTTCTCTGGTTGTAGTCTGTTTAGGGTTTCCCCTGTGGTGGTGTTGCCAAAACTCTCGACTTGGGAGTCAATGGCTCTCTCAACTCTTGCCAGCGCTAGGATTTCCTCCAGCATGCAGGATTTCTGCAGCAGCTTCCTGCGGAATGCTTACGATTCACATCCTGAGATGATTTGCGATCTCAGGGCTTCGGTATTTGAATAGTTTGCAAAGTCGCAGTGTTTTAGCTTGGTGCGTAGTCGCATCACATATGCGTCCATAGTTTCCCCTTTGGCCTGCTTGGTGCTATGAAACAGGTGCCTTTCATAATCTACATTGGTATGCAGTGCAAAATATGCTGCTAGAGCGTCTTTGAGGTCCTGGATTGAGTCTATTGAGTCCTGGGGCATTTCATGTCTCGAGTGGCGGATCCTACGGCCAGTTTTAGGAGGCACACTTGCCTGGCGTCTGCGACAGGCCCTGTGGCTCCCATGTATAGATCAAAGTCTCTGATCCACTTGGTCCACCTGGGACCCATGTTGCTGGTGTCTGTCACATCGAATGCTCCTGGCATCTGAGCTGCCAGTGTGTCCGGTAGTTGGTACGGGACATGATCAGGTGCTGGTGCTACTGGTGCTGGGGGCCCATTCCCTTGAGCCTGTGCTCCCTGTCCGTCGTCTTGGCCCGACATTATGTTTAGTGGGGTAGTCGCTTACCGAGTAGCGTGTTCTGACACCTCCATCTCTCTGATGGCTGCTGCTGGGGCACGAGCACCATCCACTGGGTAAGCCGATGGCTGTGTTTCTTTACTGTTCTCTCCCCTTCTCAGGCATTGGCTTTATCACTCGCCAATGCTGGATGGCCGCCACATGTGGCACGAGCACCATCAATGAGTTCCAAACCCCCTCCTGGGATTTTACAGCACTCCTGTGCTATAGGCCTCAATCCTGGGCCTTCCAGTGCTCCTAGCACGGGCTTACTCTTGCAGGTATTGCCTGCACCTCCTTTGCCCAGTGCGAGTCCATGACCACGTGGGGCGCTCCCTTCCGTGGGATGCACGTGCGCTGTATGGATACGGGTGGGGCGGGTGCAGCGAGGGAGGAACTCTTGCTCCCGCGGGCGGGCACGTTGTTGGGTGCCTACCGTTCCTGCTGCTGCTGCTGCCGTTCCACAGCCCCTCCTCCCGGCGGATCACCGCTGCGGCCCTGGCCGCCTCTTGAAATGCACGCTTGTGGGGGCAGCCTCGCGTCCTCGGGCTCCCCGCTCTCCTCGGTCCTGCTAGCGTCGGGTGATAGCACGCTCCTTCGAGAACTGCACCGCCTGGGTTGTCGCCACCTTCGTCGCCACTGTTATTGCTGGGGTTACGCTATGCGCAGGATGTCGCAGCATTAATCGGGCAGAGATGGAGCGTTGCTCATAACGTCTTCTTTATTTCAACTCCACACATCAGCTGGAACTTTCTCCCCTTCCCCTGCCCCGTCCCACGTCACTTCCCTTTCTTCTGCTCCTGCCCTCCCCGTTGTCCTGGAGACATCAACATGACACTCCCAACCTTCTTTCCGAGTCTTTTCTTTTAACAATACAAACATAATTGTTATGTAGCCCCAGCCCAGCAGTTGCCCGCCCCGGTCCGGCCTGGCCGGCCCCGTTGTTACATAATTTAGCATTAGCACCAAGCTGCAAGCATAGCAGGTAGCACTTTTTGTCAATTGTCTCGAGACTCAAGACAATTGAAAAAAGTGCTACCTATAGTCTGAGGCTCTCCCTCTGACTGCTCGTGCTCACTCACACCGCACGGCTGCCTGGCTGACTGCCGCCAGCCAGCCACACCAGCTCGAGCCCTGGATGCCCATTGCCTGGCAATTCCCAGGCCACACAGCTGCGGACCTGCGGCAGGCGAGGCGAGCAGAGTGCACCGCACGGTAGCCCAGACAGTGGCAGGGCGGCCCCTATGATTTTCAAAATAAATGTTATGGGCAGTGCACGCACAGAATTGAAACATTTATTTGAACACACCTGGAAAAAACTGGCCAAGGGGTGGCTTGAATGAAAACCGGCCCCCAGACCCTCAAGGTCGTTCGGCCACCTGGCACTGGCACCTTTGATTTTGTGTCTGCAGCAACCCAGGACGAGTTTCCCCTTTCCTCTCGCCCTCCTGGGCCCATGGAATCCACAGTGAATCTATAGGAGTGGTGTGTCAGTAATTTAGAGAAATGTAACTGTTTTTCCAGCGCTTTGTTTACACTTGTAATTTGCCACATGAGTGTCCAGGGAGCTCTACATTGTTTCTCCTGTTTTGGAGCAGGGCGTTCCCATTCTGTGTGAAGTGGCTCTGCATCTATGGCTGTGAAGTGGCTCTGCATCTATGGCCTTTAGTAACACTTTCAACTTCTGGCTGCTTCAGAGCTGAATTGGATACATTATTGAAGGTATGTAACTTATTCAATCAATTGTGTTCTTATGTAGTGCTTTGTTATGATGGCTTCGCTCCTCCCTCTGTTCAAGGGGAAGAAGGACTGGCCCATTTCTGGGCAGCAGGGTTTCCCACACGCTGGCACACCAAGGAGTAACAAGCTGAGCAGTCAAGGGAAAGTATTGCAACAGTAATAAGGTGATTCAGATACAGTGTACCACACATTATATTCTATAAGGGATAGTCCACATGATGGGCCTCATCACGACGGTAGCCCTTCAAAGCGGCGTAACAGTGTTACCGCTACATTTAAGGGTCTGCCCAATCTTTAGTCTGGCTCAGAGCTGGGGGTAAAAATGCTGGAAAATGCCCGTTTTTAGTGCAATTACTACCAGTGGTATTACCGCACGGTAATTGCACCAAAAATTCTCCAATGGGAAATGGGGACTTACAGTTAGCGCCCAACCCGTGATCCGGCAGTAATACCGCCGGACAGGTGGGCGCTAACACTAATAAAGTTGGGCAGTATGCCAGCCAGGATACCACCCAACTCGTGATGATGCCTGATATAGTTTAAAAAGAAACTTTATCTTCTGTGAGGGTAAGTAGATCTGTGCAGGTTACAGTCAGGAATATTTAATTAGTCTCGTACTGTGCCTAAGTAGCAATAAGGGTTAAGCCAAAAGTAAAGAATTGGGCTCATTTGCAAGTAAGTGCCACTATTTCCTGCAACTTAGTCTAAATTTGCTCTTTGAAGTATGTTCAAATAATTGTAATACTATTTCTCTGTGATTGCTCATTGTTAAATACTTATATTGTATTTTCTCTTCGCAGGATAGCAAAATAAATGGTGTGACCTGTTGCACACGTATGCTGGGCTGTACCTACCTGCACCCATGGGTCGTGCCAAAACCACATATCTTCACTATTGCACTTACTGTTCAAGATGAATTTCTTATTTTGGGCAACCGCGGTCTTTGGGAGAACTTGTCTCACATTGAAGCTGTAAAGGCTATAAGGCATGTACCTAACCCCCTTGCTGCCGCCAAGAAGCTCTGCACTTTAGCTCAAAGCTACGGCTGCCAAGATAATGTTGCTGCCATGGTAGTTTGCTTGAACATTGGCGAGGACAGCTGCACATGTCAGGTGCAAGATCTTGCCCTGCCAAATCATGGAGTGTTTATCTCTACAAGCACCAAGCAAGTTCTTGAACCAGTAGCAGCTTCTTCTAGCAGTGGGATTGCTTCGGAATTCAACAGTGAATTGTCTGCCTCAGAGGTGAGCAGTGAGGTAGGCTCCACAGCTTCAGATGAACATGTGACTGGTGGTTTGGAGTTGGGTTTAGTGCCAAGGCCGGATCGGCGCTGCAGCTTACATCCCATCTCTTCTTCCAGTGTGTTTCAGCGCCAACCTTCTTGTGCCACCTTCTCTAGCAATCAGTCTGATAATGGCCTAGACAGCGATGACGAGCCCCCATCAGATGGTTTGGTAACCAATGGAAGAAAGTTAGAGGTGGAAGTAGATATTCATTGCTTGAAGCTTAGGAATCTGGAGACATCCATTCATGCCACTGATGAAGGGTTATCTGCTGCAGGTTCAGAAGAAGACTGTGGAGGTCTTTGTTTTACAATCCGGAGAAAGAACAGCAGTACAGTTGTGTCATCAGCAAAGGAGAGAGACACCTTGCACAAGTCTCCTTCGACCTCTTGCCTTTTTGGCAAGAAACTCTCCAACGGATCCGTGGTGCCACTTGAGGAGAGTCTGAACGTAATAGAAGTTGCCACTGAGGCCCCCAAAAGGAAAACGGGCTACTTTTGTGCTCCCAGACAACAGGACCTTGAGGATCGGTTGGTTGTACCTCCTGATCTAGAAGAGGAAGTAAAGGAACAGTTAAAGCATCATCAGGGGATGAGTTCTCAGGCAGAACCTAACAAAGAACAAAGGACTAATCCACCTGAGGAATATGACACAGCTTTATAACTCTGTGAGAAATAGAAATGGTACAGTCCATGGTATGTGCTACAGCACAAGCCAACAGTCTGTCATATTTGGGCTTTCAAGGTGAACTGAAACCCTATTTTTCCCAACAGTTGCAAATTGATCACAATGGTTACTTGAATCCAAAGTTTTGTCACTGTCTCCCTGTACCAATATCGGCAGTCTGGGATGCTCCTTTGTACTCAGGAGACACAGAACAAATGTTGCCTTGGGTTTGACATTGAATCTCTCCTTCCCTGCCCTTCATGCTTGCACTCTCACTTTATGTGAAGCTGATAAAAGACTGCAGGTCTACTGTGATGCCATTGACATTTTCCTTTTATCTCCTTTATCCTGCCAAGGGTATGTTTTATGGTTACTAGTTCCTTATAGCATAACATCATTTTTCTTTTCCATTTGCATCTTGCATCAGGTAAGAACTAAACAGCACTTTAAATGTTTAAATCCAGATTGTAACGGGGCTCATGCACTTTTAACAGATTTAACATGCTCACTCTTGTGAGTGTTGTCAAGCTACACCTCATTATTAATTCATCTTATTCTATGTCATGCTACTTTTCGTGTAGAATCTCAATGGTTGGAAATTCTTCCAAAACTTTGCATTTGTTTCGAAATGGCTAGAGTATGGGAATGCATACATCAGTTGGCTTTGCTTCCGGTTCCTGCACAATAATCACGTTCCTGCACAATAATCAGCAGAGTTTGTTTTAACTGTACTAACATATTTTCATTATGAATATATCTAGAGAGACGTTACATTAATGCGTTGGGCCACTACAACATTTTCTACCATGGACTTGTTGATTCAGAGTGATGCATAGTGTTAAAATGTTATGATAATTGTAAATCATTCTGTCCTAAATTCGTATCTACGTACAGGGTTTCACTATCTTGCCCATTACCATGGTCAATTAACACAAATGCATCTTTGTTCTGGACACAGAACACATGGAAACAGACCTGCATGCAGAGCTCATGGTATTTTTTGGTCTGAACACATCAACACAACTGAAACCTATGTATCCTCCATGTAATTAAGACAAATTCATGTAACAGTGCCTCAATGCCTCTGGGCTGCTAGTGCGCTTTATAAATTTAAAAATAAAATTAAAAAAATAAAAATTAATAGAAAAGCAATCTTGCAATTTCCCTCTCTTCCTATTTACCCAAACCACGCTTTTCTATTTCATATCTGCTAGAACTCCTGGAGACCATGCAGCTAGCAGTGCAGCCTGCGATAAAACCCAGTCACATAACATAACGTAACTTTTGGCCTTATGACCACTATGATAGCAAAGATAAAAATGGGCAATATTTGCAAATACACATTTGCAAATACCCAGCCTCTTTTACTGCCTGCTATTCTGGAGCGTTAAAGATAATTGCCCTCATCAGTATTCCACGAGAATACTGCTGTCATTAAATACTACCTGTTTTAAGGTAGAATACTGCCCTGCAATAGCTCCAATGTGTATCGCTACACAATACGTGGAGGTAAAAATAAAAGTAGGTCCCCTGAAAGTTTTAAATTTCTTTTTGCTGCATTACAGGGAAGGGTGAGTGCTTCCATCATAACTGGAGAAAAACCTCTGCATGGGGACCCAAAAAGTCTTTAAAAGTACCCACATTTAAACAACTATTTCAATATAACTAGGAGACATTTCAATAATAAAACTGCTATGCATCATAAACAATTGTACAGTACCGGCTCAATCCATTTCCTTCTTCTGTTTGAGGATGGAAAAGTGTACATAATAAATATTTCAATCATTTATGTGGATTTATCGAAAAACTGCAAGTTGTATTTAAGTAAATCTGCATCTGTTTCCCCCATCCAGGTGGGCTTCCTGTAATCTGTAATGCCAACCCAAATATAAAGTTAATTGTTTTCAAATTCAAAAAGCTACATTTGAGAATACCCTTAAAAGAAATCTCTATGTTGAGTTTATGAATACCCCCTGATTGCCATGTGTTGCTTTCACATTGTTTTCAGATTCGTGTTTGTTAATATCTAGGTTTGGACACAGTAATCAGGATATTTCACAATTCCTTCCCTGGGACACATCCGAAGGGTGTACCTCTAAAATAAAGTGGGTTATATGTGATGACTACCTTGATTTCATGCATTGTGCTTCTCCCCTGCATGATCATAAACCTCCTTCTCCCCACTTTCTCTGAATGTCTATCAATAGAATACCACCCTTAGAATTGCATTACCTCCTGCGTCCTCGTAGTCTACCACCAAGTGGCCCCCATTCCTCCTTCAAATATGTGCAATTATGGATTTGCTGACTCAATCTGCCAACTTCTTGTCTCCTACTCTGCTCATCCTTATAGACCTCAATATCTGGCTTGATTCCACCAATCGTCGCTTAGCCAGCACATTCTCTAAAATATGAATGTCTTTGGTGTCTACAGCACATCTCTCTTTCCATCTATTCCAAAAGACACACTTGACTCTCCAAACCATTGTTTTTAAGCCTGCCATAGCCTATCTGACCATGTCCTAAAGGGCAGAAAGCAAGTCCATACTTTGGATAGTCTCTGCATCAAGATAAACCATCAAAAAGCTAAAGCATCACAGCAATTAAGTCACAGGGCCCATTCGATAAGAAGGAGGGACGCTACCAGATTCCTGAAATAAATCCTCAAAGTGGCGACACGGACCACAGCCTATTCCTTTGCCAGGCATTATGTTAGGGAGACTGATGCTAGAGTGGATGCTAAAATTAGTCACCTTCAATCTGTTTCAATAATCTTTTCTTCAATATTGTCTTTTCTCACATTTTCCCAGGCTCATAATAGTACACTTGCTATTCTCTGTAGAGTTGAAATATTAATGATGATATTGTGATAGAGAATTAAATGTTGCTTAGGTTCAATTCAATTCTTCACTTCTTAGTACTCAATGCTACTAAAACGGAGTTACTTTTCTTTCCTGCTACCACTGTTCTTCCTCCTCTTCCCCCCTCTTTTATATCATTTCCTCTGTCTCAGTTAACTATTTCTCCTACAGCTTGTAACTTGGGACTCTATTTAGATTCAGATTTCTCTTTGAATCATCACATCCCTTTATCTTCACGTGCCTGTCGCTTTCATTTACATAACATTCGGAAAGCTTGCCCTTTCCTGACTTTTGAGGCCACTAAACTCTTGCTATCTTAAATTTTCTCTCGTCTTTTCTACTGTTCCTCTGCCCTCTTTGGGCTCCCTTTGACTCGTTTAGCTCCCCTGAAATCTGTGTTTAATGCCTCTATTTGCGTACTTTCCTTCTTAGCTCCCTACGACTCTATCTCTTCTCTCGCTATTCTCGGTTGGCTTTCTTTCCATCATAGTCTAAAATTGAATTTCTTGTGTCTAGTCTTCAAATCTCGCTATGGTCTTGCACCTGAATATCTTTCTTCTCTTGTTACATTTTATGTCCCCTCTCCCTCACTTCGTTCTTCCTTCCATTTTCTTCTTGCTGTCCCTCGTCCTCCCTGTAAACAGTCTCGCTTTCGATCACTAGTTAATTGGGGACTGTCAGACAAATATCTCTAGGATTCCTTTTATTTTTAATGACATGAAAAGATGAATGGCGGATGATTGGCTCATGCGAAATCCAGATAAACCTGAAATGCATTAGTAGCAACTCCACATCTCCTCCAAAATTCTATCCACATTTGCTCAGAAATTCCACTATCTAGATACAATATTAAAATTAAGACTATGGGGAAAATCCTGGGGGGGTATTCTTGACTCAATGTGCTCGATAACATTTCACCAAACCTAATTCGTACGTTTCAGCAAATACTACAATATTGGTTGCTTTTAAGGCTGATTAAAACTTTTCTGTACAAATTGCTCTGTCCTACAATTGTGTGAGCCATTATGTGCTCCAAGTTGGATTATTGTAATGCCCTGTACAAAATATGCACAGTATCCAACATTCATCAGCTCCGGGTACTACAAAATGTAGCAGCACACAAAATTACAAATATTTCAAGGGATGCCGAGGTAAAATCCAGAATAATTTTTAAACTCCATCATAGCACACAGAGCACTTTATGACTTGGCTACCTGGTTACCTCAAACAATAAACAAAATGGCACATATCCTTGCACACAGAGTAGCCACTAGATACCCGATTTCCATCAATCGTTTTGAATGCTGATGCGTTTTTGGCTGCTTATGCACAGTTTTAGCTACCTGACATTAGAATAATTTACCGGAAGACATATTTTGCATCAGAGATGTGTACCAATTCAGAAGGAGAGTGAAAACCTACCTTTTCTAATCCTGTGCAAGTTTCTGTTTGCAGGATACACTTCTATTTGATTGAGCATGCTGATGCCTACTCCTTAATCAAATACAAAATACAAATACATTCAGAAGAATGAGGATCTGAAGCAGTATGAGCACGACCACGAATTGGGACAAGAACCCAACTGTGGGTAAACCCGGGGGAGATTGATATCTGAAAGCACTTAATATGTGTTTTGTTTATATAATAAGCAAGGACTTTGAAAGGTTACGCTTATGAATGCCTTTGTTGGCCAAACTAAAAGATGTCTTTTTTTAAGCATAGGTAATCGTGGCGGCTTAAGGATTTATAAAGAATAGGTTTGAAATTTCTGTTGGCCATCACCTTTGAACTTTGGTAGAAAAGGGTGTCCCTATAGGGACAGAGACTTACAAGAATAGGTGTAAGACTTTTATGTCAAAGTTATTCATTCCCCTGAGATGCAGGGAGCATCGGGAATACCATGTTTGAGCTATCCCATCCTTGATACAAGTTCATTAAGTATTTTATTAATTTGGTTAGAATATTTCCCTACTACTAATAGTGGTTTGGCCAAACCCTTATATTGTGCATCTTAATAAAGGCCTCATAAGAATTCAGCCAACTCTCGTTGGTCTTGGTCTTCATTTCTTATACCACTACATGCTCTTGATCCAATCTCTCAATTCAAGGCTAAATATTCTCAGTTAACTATGCCTCAATTGAATTGTGTGAGCACTGTTATCACTGCATGAATGGACAGTGCCGTAACTTTGGGTTGGAATGCAAACTCCAGTGCTATTCTAAGTTCCCATCATTCCACAGATTAAGCACATGATGTACAATGGTCTTAAATTGCTCTTTGATGGATACAGCAATTTCATGTTGCTAAGTCTCTGTTGCTTCCTGTCCTTTCACTTGACCTTCCTGGCACACGGCTTAGACTTTCATGGAAGAGGATCCCCTCGTCGCCCACTATTTCATTGGATCCCTTCTTCAGCTTCTAAAATTGCCTCAGGCACCCATTGAATTTGGTACTGTTTTCTCAACTGGGAGGACTGAGCAGCTTGCATCAGCTCCATCACAGCATCATTGCACCACTTGCATGGAAGTGAAGTCAACGGTACTTAAGCAAGAGCCCCCTAACTTGAAGATTGACTATCGGAAAAGTCACTATGTCTTGAACATATTTTCCATAAAAATCAATCATGTCCACTCACAAAAACCTCGGCATTTAAACCATCCAAGGACTGAAAACTCCAATACCCGTGCCTGATCCGCACTGACACTGTGCCTAGGCTTGATTATGCTGTGCATTTTGTACGGCAATGCTCTCAAAGGCCATGAGGGAGAAGATACAACACTGCATGACCCCAATAAGGGGTGTAGAGCCCATTCCCATCACCTGGGAGCTGCACTACTTCACCCTCCTGATTCCAGCCCCAGTGGCATTTCCCCCAGCAAACAAAGATTATTTGGAGACCATCTACTGATCAGAGGTGAATGAGAAAAGTCTTGCTCTTACTGTGAGTCTTCATTGTGAAAAACTGGACTACGTCACTTCCTGAAGTCCGTACACATTTACACAGAATAAACTACTCCCGAGGAGATTAGAAGGTGGTGATTCCTTTGCTTCACAGTTACTCCACCCCTGTTGAACAACAGATCTTGTGGATCATTTTGCTGAAGTATTTCTTTAAAAAAAAAATTAAAAAACCTCAAAGGTATCTGTACGGGCACTTCTAGCCCAAATATTGTTACCATCTGCTACTTTGTTGAAAATGGAGGCTGCCTATGAACTCTACTTTTCATGCCTTTAGACTGTGCCAGGGCAAATTGCTTTACTGGTGTCTCAACTTATTAATTCAGGAGTGATGCTACGTTTCTTACCCCCTTGATGGATGCCTTCCGTGACCTCTTTGGTGCATGGTTCAGCCAAGGGTTTTCGTTGCTTGCCCTGTGGCACCTCCATCTGACCCCTCTGCTGCAGCACCACACACAGCTCCTTTTCCAAACTGATACTGATGCCACATTACTGTTCTCCTATATCTGAGCCAAGAGCTCATAGGATAGTTCCTGCTCTTAGGTAGAGTTGCTTTTCCAGGTTTAAAAGCATTTTCAATAAAGACATGGGGCCTCATTACGAGGTTGGAGGTAGCCATGGCGCTATTAGCGCCATGGCTGCCTCCAAAACCCTTCCGACTCCGGTCTGGTGGATGGAGCAATTACCGGTCCATTCCGAGGTCGGCGGGACTGGTAATTCCCCATTCACCAGAGCCATTCCCCATTCCCTTTTGAGCCCCCATAGGGCTCAATGGGAAGGGGGAAGATGGCAATAAAGGTAACGTAAATTGCGGTACCGTTATTGACCCCGGTGTCCCTTTGTGGGTCCCGTCCTTAACGCTTGGTAAAACCAGGCGTTAAGGAAGGACCCGCAAAGGGAACTCGTAGTAGGGCAGTATGGGATTACCGGCACCGGTGCCCTAACCGGTGCCGGTAATCCCTTACCACCCACATCGTAATGAGGCCCAAGGTCTTAGTCCCATTTAGTCTGTAAGGTTTTGGGACTGGAGGAGATGGCAAAAGATTTCCAGAGGAACTTGAACATGACTCTGACCTTGACTTTCTAGTGGAAGACTTAAACGATGATAGTATGCTGCAAAGTTCATCCTGCAATTTGAATTTGAGATAGACCCAGGGTCCCCTTAGGTTTGTGAGCTTCCCTCCTTTCATGCAATAGTAGCAAAAGCTGTTGAATGTTCGGGTTTTCCTGCCCCTGTTACAAAAAAAAAGAGTACATATTAGTTGTCCACATGTTGACTGATGTTTTGTATCAAGACTTCCCTTTCCAAAGGGGTACTTCAATTTATGTTTAGCCTTACAGAAGTGGTACTATACATTTGGGACAGCCCCTCATGTGTTCTGTAGTATCCAAGAGGCCTTTTCACCAATTCTATATCTGAGAGCTTAGTGGTTCAGGTTTTTGTTGCAGTCATACCTGGTGGCCTTCATATTGATCCGTCCAGGCAGGTAGTCAAAAAAACAGGAGTCTTGTGGCAGAAAGGTTTTTGCATAGTGGAGTTTTGTGTTGACAGCACCGCCTGCCTGCACTAGGCCAATTGCACATGTTGTAGAACTTGACAAGTGTCTTTTGCCACTGGACATGCAAGTTATATTTTTCGCAGATGGTGTCCAACTAAATGGATGAAGCCCAGTAGGCTCTCAGAACTGACCTGCTTTATGTGAACTATCTAGCCAGGTTCACTGGCGGACAGCTTAAGCGATCTGCAGTCATTCAAGGCTGTAGATCACTGCAACTTAGGATTTGACAGCTGGATCAGGCTACAAAATCATTTTCAACTGCTACAATAAAGGTATTATTTCAGTATGCCTGAAGTGATGGGTTCAGTGCAGGATAGGTCCACTTCCACTGTTACCCGGGGGAAAAAACACCCCAAAGCATCTATGTTGGACCACTTGCTTCATTTGATACAAATGGGAGCAGAAGCCATTCCTTCCTGCAGACATAGAAGCAGATCAGGGACAGGAAAGTTCTTCTCGTTAACCGTGATTATCTTCTGTTCATATGACTGCTTCAGATCATGCCTCCCTAGCTGATCATCACCTTGGAGGTAGATTTCTGCGCAGGGAGATTTTTCAACTGGTGTGCAAGGCTGCCATATAGTTAGCCCCAGTCTGTTTCCTAGTGCTTGCGTCCAAGGCCCATTCTACATCTATGATTGCTAAAGACATTTTCGTACAAGAAGAGGTTGAAAACTTTAAAACCAATATGCAGGTACAGATTCTCCAAATACTGGATGAGGGTGGGTGGGTGCACTGGGGTTGTGCCTTTAGGGTGTGTTTTTCCATATCTGGTGTATCAGAAACATTGAAGTGTCCCTAGACTTTGTGGGAAATGTGGCACACTGCTCTTTTACATTGCTGCCTTTCAGTTTGATCTTCACACTGTGTTTTTAAAATGGTTCTGGCAATTGTTGCTCAACTTTTGGGAGAAGACGTTTGTCTTTCTCTCTAGAAGATTGGTTGCTGATGTTAAGGTACACGGTACAGGGGCATTGTGTTGGAACAACTATTCAGAATCTGCTCCCCCCCACTCTGGTATTTTCCCTGGACTTTCTGAAATTATTCCTCATTCCTTCCTAACAACTACAGTTCATCAGCGTAGTCTTGGATACTTGGAAGGGAAGGACATTTGGCACAGAGGAGAAAGTGAGAGAACTATGTCTGTCGATTTCCATGTTCAGGCCACAATATCTGCTCCCAGCCACTAATTTCATCAGACTCTGTGGCCTCATGTGTGGGTTTCAGCATTTCTATGTTTCTGGAAAAAAGGATTAGAATAAAGGTTCCTTAAGTGGGTCTTGGCGGGTGAACTGTTACAGTTTGACCTGCCAAACCATTCGGAGGGCCTGCAGAGATTCATTGGGACTTGTATCGGTCTTTTGAGAGTGGGATCTTTTTGGCAAAACTGGCCACTGTGCACTCTGGTGACTAATGTGTCCCTGAGTGGCTGGGGAGCATGCTGATGCTGGAATGTCACATCAATCTCCTGAAGCTCTGGGTGATCATACTGGTGCAGATCGCGTTGGGTCTCTCCTTTGGAGGGACTCTTATCCAGATGTTGCCAGACAATACTAACTCTACAAGCAAGGTGGTATTGAGTTGTGTCTGCTTTGCAGAGAGGCCTGGTTAAGCTGATTTTGGAACAATGTATGTTTTTCATTCATTTGGCAGCAAAGGCATAGTGCTGAAACCAGATTTTCTGAAGCGTGCAGAAGACGTCTAGCAGAATATCCCTGTCACTCAAGAGTCAAGACAAAATGCAGAGCCGTTCAGTATGGAAATCTTTGCCTGATGACACAACTGTCAAAATATCCTTATATGATAGTCTCTGCCTTATCAAAACCCAAGTCTAAATCCATTTCTGTGACTAAACATTTTAGTAAGGGCATAGGTTCCTACAAGGAATAGTCAGAAAATCTACTCAAACTCCATCTGTGGCAATCATCCTTTGTCTTCAGCAACAGATGGGTGAAGCAATCAAGGACCATCATTTCCACAGAAGCTTAGCCATCTGGAAAGATCTGGCATTACACATGCTCAGGTTGGCTTGGCTGTGACCACCTGGACACTCCTGCCAGACTCATTTGTCTCGATGATGTGCTAAGACTTGGAAGCCCATGACAGAAGTCCTATACCTACTATTGAAGCAGCTTATTGGGTCAGCCACCATTTATCAACTAGCTAAGTGTCAGACAGTGCACTTACTAAGTTCTGAGAAAGGAAATACCCTAACAGCAAACTCAAAATCAAACTCAAAGGCTGCACCCTCCACATTGCTTCATTTGATGAAGTCCCGGCAAGAGTTTTTCCAGTACCCTACTAACAGTGCAGTTTACAGGTCTGCACTACATCTGCCTGAGGCAAGAGTCAAAAACCTTGAAAAGTACCTTAACATTATTACCAAGGCTTCAGACAGAACAAACAAATCTAAAAATGTATAAGGTCATCGCAGGTCATCCCACTCAACAAGGGCAGCATACAATGACATATCCCCATCTCGAAGGTCCATCCAAGAGATTCTTGGAAACTCAGTATTGGGCACTGGTACCCCTGTTGCTTCCTTCTTCCAGTGCCCCTTCACTCTTCTCCTCCTATCTTCCATCTAACTTTGGATACTACACATGGAGTTTCAAAAACAGAGAACTTCAAAATGCAAAGTCCTTCTCGATTTGTAACCTCACTCCAGAGAAACTACTGGTTCCGGACAGTGGTCTTGATGGATGCTTACTTGTGCATATCCATGTGGCACCTGCAAGAGAAATATGTCAGTCATTTCCAACACTGGGCAAAAGCCTATGGTTGCCTTCAGACTCTCATGTACTCATGCTTGGAGAATCTCCAAATAATATGGGGAAATGGGGGGGGCATAGGAGTACTCCATATATTAGTTAATTACAGTAGTCACAAGCAGATAGTTCCCTCCCCAGGCAACCATACCTCAATCCCTCCATCCTACTTCATATTAACCAATCACAGTCCAGTACTAGCAGGAAAAGAAAGGACTAGTGTGTGGATCAGTGAGCAACTAAAAAGACAGAATAGTGGTAATGTTAAGCTACTCAGGACTTCAGATACACGTATTCTGTGGTAGCTCTGGTAAGCAAATTCCGGTCCTGAAACCTGGTGACCCACATACCCTATGAGTATTGGGTGTAAGGACGCCTTGGACAAGAAATATGGTAGGCCCTGCAGCAGGAGTGTTCAGGTCCAGTACTCAAGAATTAGATCTACACCATATTTGTAGAAGATCCTCCCAAATACAGTGAAACATGGGAGTTATTTCTAGTCAAGTCAGTGGTCCTATTGAAACCCTTGTGGATTTAGGACTCGCTAGGACCACACCTGAAGACCCTTGCATTACAGTGAGCAGCATACATTTTTCTCAAAGCTTCTTTCCTGCAAGCACAACCTCCCTAGAACAGAAACTTTGAAGGAGTGCAGTGATTGAGAAGGTTCTGAAATGTGTATGGTTTTTGGAAGGGGGCATCCAGAAGGTTCCCCATCTCAAAAACAGTTGTTTGTAAGCCAGACATTAGCACGCAGGCTGTCCCACTATGACCTTGGTCTCTCCTAATTGGACATAATTAATGTTTCACTTAGAGCACCATCCAGGAAATGAAAATGAATGATGGAGACTGTAAGGCCCGATGGCCCACCCTCTATGTATTTCCTTCTATGTTGCATAGATGCTACTAGGTTACTGGATGTAGCCTCTGCTCTCCCACATTTAACCATTTAGACTGATCACATTTTCTTTTTTGTATAACTTCTTCTATGCAGCAGAATCGGACAATCCCCAAACAATGACTACCAAAACAGTTAATCTCCTAAAAACGAACCATTTGTGCCTGACCCATAAAATCCCCTCTCAAACACACTCATTTTGACATGTATGTATCTACAGATTTGCAAGTCCACTTTAAGGGGAACAGTGTCCAAATGTGTCATGAGAGGGAAGAGGAGGCAGAGGGAAAAATCAAATGCTTAATCTCGACAACACTACTCTGTCAGGATCCAGCTCTTAAATCTAAACTCTATCCCCTCCACGAGAGAGTATCCCCACCAAACGTGCTCCAACACTGTGCCAATCCCCCTTTGGCTTCCCTCTAAGGTGTAACCTCAAATCAGAGAGAAGGCAGTGTCCCTCTTTCTGCTTGACCCATTTCCGCAGCTCAACGTAGGACCGCTATCACTATAGTGTAACCAGGCTTTACCTGCTTCTGAACCTTTGTATAAATCCTTTGTGCAATATATCAGCAAATGTTCTGCAAATCTGCTTTCACCATATATTTTTGGCAGAACTTTCTCCATCCTATACTGTAAACCCTCTGCCAGAACATCCTGATGCAAAGTCGGCACTCCAGCTGGTCACCCCTTTCACATTATCCACAACATTTAGCCTGGTGTCCGTTCTTATAATACTGTCAACAGCACACATCTTGAACATCTCAATACTCTGCAGGTTAACCACAGGCCCCTTACTCTGTGACTCTTGGACTGCTATTCTTATCACCACTGTCCCAGTCCTCTATTTAATTTACACCCAGCTATCAAGATCGACCAATGTTGCCTCAATTGTCTTATCCAATGTTCCTCATTGTTGTGCTCACATCTGCATGGAGGGCATTACTGCATTGAAGGTGCCCTAACAAGTTCCAAAGCTGAAACCCCTCACCACTCGGGCCAGCTCTTTTCCCTTTGTTCTGTGGGTGAAACCAGGGTTTGAATAGTTGAGGTTTGTTCCTTTCCAGACGTTTCTTGGACATAGTTTCAGTTCACAGTACCAATACAAGTTGACCCCCAATAGCTGTTCCTTAATGCGAGTGGCACACTGTGCTACAGCACAAGGAAACCACCAAGATTATTTCTGTACTCTTCGAGTGCTGACTCACTGTGGGCCCTTGGGGAGGGCACAGCTCACGTCTTCATCTAATGATCTTCCTTCCATCTCTTTTCTGATCAGTAAAGAACACCAGGTCGCACCTGAGCTCTAACTCCTCCAACCAGTGTCCACTCATCTCTATTCTCTCCACAGCACAGAGATCTGGCTGCCAATTGCCAATGCCCCATGGAATTTAGATGCTCTTCCGACAGTGTATCACTGCCACCCATTTCAGCCAACCCAGTCCATTGTGAATATACTGGTTTATTTTGCCAGCAGCAAAACACAGACTGTGGCATTCCTGTTCTGCGTTTTACAGTAGGGTAGCAGCACCCTGTACACTCATCTCCTTCCTCCCACCAAGTGCTACTGTCCTTTCCATTGCCTCACCATATGGAGAAAATCTTAATGCTGCAGCCTGAGTTACGGCCACCACTAAAAATAAACTGTCAAAAAGACCTAGTATGGTGGGGCCAGTGGGTGAATAGGTATCATGAGAGGGGTTTGTCTTTCAGAGATTCTCAATTTATTCTGCACTGTGACACTCCCTGCAAAGCAACCCAGACGATAGGCCCCCAAAGTCGTTTTCCCAACCAGATCATGCCCTCAGCATATTCTCCAGCATATTATTTTATTGTAATCCCTAATAGCTGCTCTTTTGTGTGTTATTTTGCAAATTATGCAATAGTTTAATGAATTGCTTCTGCTTTTTTTAAATTAATTTATTTTCTGAGATGTGTGAACCTGCAATACATCATTGACTCCAACAAAACAAGCTCTGTTTTATTATAATTTATATCTACAAATTTGAGATATCAATTACTGAGTGTTTCACTCCTACTGAAAATCAACAATATTTCTTTGTTCGTAATCATTGAGCACCCACAATATTCTGATAGAGTACAGCCCACATCTAGGACCACCTTGAAACGTCCTTGTTCTTCTTCCTTGTCATGTATTCCTTTTCCAAGGTGCATTAGCATTCCAGGTTTGTCCTGCTGCATTTTCACTGTCTTTTTTTTTCCTTTGGCAGGATGTAGTACCCAGCATGAACTCCATTTATTGGGATGATCAGAATCAGTCTGTAGCCATCAAATACGTTCTACTACTGAAGAGACATTCTTTAGCCTCTAGATCTTGGCTTCTCCTACACTGTGGTCAAAGTATATGTTGGTATAATATGCCAAATGTGGTAGCTATAAGGCCAACAAGATACTAACCTATTAGTGATTCCTAATGCAACAACATTCTGGTGTTTTTAATGTTTTTCAATTAGTCAATTCAATTTTATTTGGCTTACACCATTAACATCCATATGAATATACAACATTATACATCAAAATACCTTACACTTTGTCTTACAAAAACAGGCATAAAAACGTGTGTATACAATACCAAAATGTCTATTTTAAAAGCAGCTTTAACATAATTACATACATCCAATGTCAAATTGGTGTCATTACAGTTCATTTCATTAAGCAGTGCCCTCTTTAAGGTGACTGCACATTACCGCTGCCAAGTTTGAATCCATTTTACTATTTTACTGCAATAATGAGATGATACAGACAAGAGGACCTACACTGGTGGTATCTCTGACAACTGTGCATGTAATTTGCATATTGACTGCATGTTAGCCATGGATGCATGCATGCATGTAAAGTATAGCAGAGCCCTCAAGTGTAGACAGTTGCCCTAGGGATTGACATACTATTTACAATACCCTTGCCCCCTCTCACGCTGCAACCCATAGCATAAAGCTGAGTTCCAAGAAAAATTTGGTCCAGCTGTCACATAGCCACTGACAAAGCAGTATTTCCTTCCTTATGCCTTTGCAATGTGTGCAGCATGATTTCAAATACTTCAACCTAGTCATCTGTGCTTATCATGAATGTCAATTACTGTTCGGTCGCATTGTATTGCTCCTTTTATTCACATGTTTGCACAGACTAAAGTCTTCTGAATGGCGTTCATCCATTGCAGCACTTCGAAGCCATATCGATGGCAGTAGACGCTATACAAATATCACATAACATAATGGGCCTCATTATGACTCCGGCGGTACGGCTGCCGCCAAAGTAATTTTTTTTCCGGAACCCGGGAATGGGCAATTACTGGGGCATTCTGGCCCTGCCGGACCCGGTAATTGCTCATTCCCGGGTGCCGGAATAAAATGCTGCCCCTTTCCCATTTGAGCCCCATAGGGCTCAATGGGAATGGGGAGTTCGGATGCACGCCCCCCATTTGTGAATGGTGCCGGTGCATCCGACATGGTCTGCTCGCAGGTACCGGTACTGCCAGGTCAGGAAGGCAGCCGCGAGCAGACCTCGTAGCTTGCCCGTCTGGTAACAACGGTACCAGCAATCTTACCAGTACCGTTGTTACTGGACCGGCAAACCTATAATGAGGCCCAATGTTAGGAAAGACATCACCTCCATTGCAGTGCTCACATTATAGCATATAAAATGTCTTCTGAGCCAATGTCTGGTAAGATCCAACAGCAGGGGACAAATCAACATAAAATGAGATAGATCTTCGTTGGCACCTGATCCACAACAAGCACATGTCCTGGTAGTTCCAAGCCAACTCGTATGGCTCGTCAATATTAAGACATTCAGGGGGTCATTCCGAGTTGGACGGTAAGGGTTTACGGGCACCGGTAAGGATGCCGGTGCCGATAAACCCTTACCGCCCTATTCTGAGGTCCCTTAGCGGGTCCCAGCAGGAACTGGTGGTCTGACCACACTTTCTCTGCAGTTCCCGTTAAGGGACCTTGGAGCTAATAACGGTACCGCAATTTGCGGTACCGTTATTAGCGCCTTCCCCATTCCCATTGAGCCCTATGGGGGCTCACATGGGAATGGGGAATGGTTTACTGAATGGGGACTTACCGGGTCCTCCAGGGTTGGAATGACCCGGTAAGTCCCCATTCAGCCAGACCAGACCCGGGGGGTCATTACGACCCAGGCACAAAGGGACACCGGGCACCGGTAATGACACCAGTGCCGGTAATCCCTTTGCGCCCTATTTCGAGGTCCCTTTGCGGGTCCTTCCTTAACGCCTGGTTTTAGCAGGCGTTAAGGACGGGACCCGCAAAGGGATACCGGGTCAATAACGGTACGGCAATTTGCAGTACCGTTATTGCCACCTTCCCCCTTCCCATTGATCCCTATGGGGGCCCAAATGGGAATGGGGAATGGCATTTCAAATGGGGACTTGCCGGTCCCGCAAAGGGCGGAATGGACCGGTAAATCCCCATACCACCACGTTGGTGGCGGTGCCGGTATTGGTGCTAGTCATGGCGCTAATAGTTCCATGACTAGCACCAACCTCGGAATGAGGGCCCCGGTATTGGAGGCAGCCATGGTGCTAATAGCACCACGGCTACCTCCAATCTTGGAATGACCCCCTCAGTCTTATCATTAAAATGACCCTCCTATGCTCAGGGGACCTCAGATTATTAGGCCACTTCCTACAGGAGCCACCCAAGGTAAGTCTACAAATAATTTCAATTAGCTCAAATTGCAGATATGCTTCAGTACATAAGCATGGTCTAAGATGTTTGCTCTGGTTTTCAGGCCCAACTTCTTTATGCCACTTTGCAGACCTGCTTAAAATCTGAGCATCAATTCCTCAACAAAGCTTTATCATTTTTAAACCATGGGTATTTACATGGGCTCTATTTCTAGACACATGGAAGTGCTGCAGTACAAGGCATGGAAGTGCTGCAGTACAAGTTTGATTTCAGGGTCCACGATGAATGACATTTTTGGATGGGAGATTGGGCTGTTTCTTCCCATACATTACTCTTTTTAAGGATGCAAAATAAAAAGATGGGCCAAAGGAGAATGTTATCCTTGCTTCTTTCTGATCCAGACAGCTCAATTACATTTCAATAAATGATTATGATATAAGACAAGAGAACACCAGATTGTAGTTCATTAGAACATAATAGATTTTAAAGGTTGTATGCATTACTCAAATCTACTTTTCACCCATTCTATATGACTGAAGGAGAAAGGGCACTTTTTAGGGTATTTTTTGCACATCCTGCTTTCTATCTGCACAAAGCATTGCATGCTGTGAGGTCAACCATAAAATCTTATAGTCTCACGAACATTGTCTATTGATTTCAAATGTAATGCCTCACCAACAAAGCTATTTACGACTTCTCACCAAACCAAGTGTGATCGTATTAAGGATAGGTTCATACACGATGAAGGATCCTTTCTAATACTGTTTCTCAAAATCAACGTGACCCTATGAAGTTCAGGTGGTCTTGAAAACGCACTGTTCAGTGCACACAGACCTTAGACTATCTCCATCTGCCTATCTTTCTTGTTCCTCCCTGTCTGCTTTCCTTTGGACACAGTCTGCACGTGAAGCAGCAATGTCAGCGGTTTCCACCCTGTATAAAAACATGTATACAAACATTGTACGGAAAGGAGATTGGAGAAAACATGTATTCATCATTCCCAGTGGTTTGTTTTCCTCACAGATCAAAAAATGCCTCTGACTATTTGAATCATGCAAATGTTTGTCATAGCTCTGCCAGCTAAAATAATATTTTGGGGAGCGCGGGGGGGGCGGGGGTGAGGCAAGAGCAACAGGCATCAGTCTTTTTTTGGGGGGGGGCAGGAAGGCAAGAGCAATAGGCATCAGCCATGAGGATAACATTGGTCCAACACTGAAAGTAGTAGATTGCTTGACTTTCACATCTGGATTTAAACATTTAAAGCATTTCTTTGAAACTGTGCGAATCAGAATAATATTTGGGATGATGTCAATCTCAACAGATGCAGAATTACTACTGTGAGCCACACTGACAATTGTGTATAGATAAATGGCCAAGCCAGAGATATGACTTTTGATTGATGTTGTAGGAGGAACAAAGTGTGAGAAGATCAAATATGTGACAGTGACTGCAACTATACTTGCATTGTTATCAAGTACCATCCGTACCTGAAGATGCTAAAAGGCAGCAGTGGTGGTTCTGTGACTTGATGGACAGCAGTGACGAATAGTGCACCCTAATGTGCTCCATCTAGTTTCTTTAAGTACAGAAGGTATTTGACTTAAACAAAAACAATGGAGTAGTGAAATCTGTGACAGTACATTTTCAGGGAATCTATATTTGTACTGTTCTATAATTAAATTCTCTCAAATCTCCTTCAGTTCTTTTTTTATTTTAATGGAAAGCAACTACTCTTTTCTCTTGATTTTTGTGAGTCAAGTTACTAATGTGGCTTGTAAAATGTGATATATCGGTGTGGGAGAGTTTTATGGTTAGGTCGTGCACAGGAGTTTTAAATGTAGATTGATCAATCTGTAGATTTGCACAAGTGTCCATTCCTAGCTAATTTGGGGATTTTCCATGGAATGCGCAAATAGTTTATGACATAGGAGTCCACTGTTGGGTATCCTTTGTTAAAAGAAACTGAGCCAATCAGACGAAAAGTTGCTCGAAATACAGATACAATAAAGTCGTTTATTTTTGGATGCATACTTTAAAGGGATTGTGAATGTTTGTGAAGACACAGTACTGTTTTGATCTCTCAGGGTTGGGGTTGACTATTCCCCTTTTGGTTAAAGGCAAATACAAAGAGAAACCAAAAGGCCATGCCGGTGTTCTTTGATTGCTTAATGGAAAAACAAATGCTCAGGGATGGCAAACCATTTGCAAACATGATGACTTACTAGGGGGCGGATGTGGATCGAAGAGCCAACGAAAAGTGAACTAAGGTTACTAGTACCATAAGGACAGAGAGCCGTCTATTACAAGAAAACGCTAGAGAGATTGGAGCCCATTAAAAGCAAATTGATTGCCACTTGAGTTGAGCAATTTAGGAACATTCTTGAAATGTTAAGTACCTCGATAGGACCTTTCAGATGTATGTAGATTGTGAACATCTTAACTTGGCCAAAAATAAATGTTAATTTGCAGTTTAAACACATATGGTCTGTCATGTGTGAGGTATGCAAAACTAGGCATAGATAATCACACAGAAGAATGCAAAGGTAGTCATAAATGCAATACAATGCTGAACCACACATACAGGAACACAAACATGTCAAAATTACATAAAATTGACCTGGCAAAAACAAGTCGGCAGGCAATACCTGTACTTGCAAACCTACAGGTGCAGGCAAATGCAGGTGTGCAGCTTCTTGTGATATCCATCCCCATGCCTACAGGGTTGAACGCTGGCACACATGGGCAAGTAAATAAATGCAAGTATGCTCACAGATGAGGTTTTTGCATGTTGGGCCACATTGATAGTGCTACTCCTTTCGGTTATACTTTATAGATCCTAAACCATCATGCGGCACACAGCTCGGATATCCAGGCAAATCGATGCTTTTTACAGCGTATTTGGATTTGAACACTTTGCACAGCAGCACACTTGTTTAACAGATGTTCTATGGGAGACGCTTTTTAAACACACTTTTTGGAGATGGAAGTTTCATCGATGGCCATATGTTGAAAGGCACCAGTGCTCCCCCACCCGGCCTCATTTACCCAAACATCAATACTAAGTCTGTGGATAGTATACCAGATCCTGAATTTTGCATTCCAATTTTGCAGTGGGAGGAGGCTCTTTAACTTAAACATAAATATTGCGCACTCGGTTGAAGTGGTAAGGACCTGCACCATGAACATATTTTCCACTCTTTGTCCTCGAATCCTGGTTGAATGCACTGTGCCAAAGAAAGTGTAACCTGCAACCTTGTAGCCTTTTCAATTCACTGCATGAGAGGATCAACACGCTGTTCCTTTGAAGTCCACACACAAACCATCTTTGTACAACTCTTATGCAGGGTGCCGCGCCCCACTATTTGTTAACTGACAGTGTGCCTATTTGCCTGTATAAAAGAAGCTTTTAGCCCTAGAAAGGGAAACCAACCTGCCTCCTCTTCCAACTGCAAACTAACTGCCTTTGCTGTGGAATTCTGCACTGCTTTTTCAATGGTTGAAAGTACACCTATTTTTTGGGAGGAAACTTACATACTCTTACGTCCCGTCCCCTTTCCTCCATACTGCATGGGCGTCCCTTCCAAGGGACGGGAGACAGAACCTTTTTCACCAGAAAAAACCTTCTTCCCCTTTAAATTTAGAGGCGCGCGGGGGTGCGGTCCTGGGAGCATGCGCCGCCCTGACTCTGTCCACTGGCGCCACACCTCAGTCCCCTTTTCCGCATCGACGGGAACGGGCCGAATTCACCAGCGCTCCTGTGTTTGGCTTCAGCCATGTAATTCCATGCACGGATACTACTACTTCTGTCTTTTTTGTCTTTTATCATACAGGTACTCGGTCCTCAGGCGTCATGCTCCTCCCCGACGCATGTCGACTTCCACAGGGTTCAGCAGGTGTCCATCCTGCAACGGGCTCGTCCCAACTTCAGAGCCCCACGCCCCCTACATACGTTGCCTTGGTCCAGACCATGGTTGGCAAGCTTGTACAGCGTGCAAGGCCCTGTCATCAAGGTCTCTGAAGAACAGGCTAGTCAGGTGGAGGAAGCTCTTCCAGAAGTTGCCTCCAGAAGACCTCAAGCACTTTGTGAAACATAGATCCAGGCCCAAGGTAGGGCATTTATTTTCCATTGCACCCCGCAAGGGAGACTCCTTCCCAAGGACTCGCCCGCACTGGAGGGACCGCTCAGGTCCTCGTACCAACACGTGCACCGAGGCTGCTCCAGCTACAGGCCGAGGGATCCTCGGATCCTCCTGGTGACAGTGTTGGGGGACCGGAAGGTTCTTGTACCGGGTTGTCACCCGAGCAGCTCTGCCCTTGTACGGGCATTATGGCCGACGGGTCACGCCCTAGTACCGGCAATACGTCCGAAGGGGCACCTAAATGCAGCTCTACCTGCCCCTGGCCGAGGGTGTCACACCTACCGGGTCTAGGCCCGAAGAGCAGGGTAGGCCTCGCGATCTACACTCAAGAGTCTTGGAGGAGGCTGGGGCCAGCGAGCCGAGCAACACGAAGCAGGCACGTGGCAGGCAGCTCGACAAAATGGCAGCCGTGCCAGGCATCAGCACCCGTCCAATGCCATTCCAGGAGTTTGGCGAGGAACGAGTGTCAAGGTGGGACTGGCCTCAACCAGGTACGTGGCCTACAGCCTATCCTTCATTTGCGCAGGGCAGGTTCCCGCTGCATCCGTATGGTCGGGGTATGCAGCGGCTCCAGCATCCTCCTGCTACCCCGTCTATATCCCCTACCACTCCTCCGGCCTGTGAAGGCAGGTTCTTTGCGAATGCCCTCGTCAGCCATGGCCTTCAACTGACGTTTGCAGGGCTGGCGGAGTACCTGGGCATGCCTCAACCCGAGGTTGAGCAACCGGAAGAGGGGGTCCTTGCTGAAGTCCTCACGCGATGCCCCTCTGCCAAAATGGGAATTCCACTGCAGACCGATGTAGTCTCCCTAGCCAAGAAGGGTTGGCTCAAGCCCCACTCTGCCCAGCCGGTCAATCGATGCCTGGACGCCAAGTACAGGCAGATGGAGGGGGATACACTCATGCTATCGGCCCATCCTCAGCCACACTCCTCTGTGATCTCTGCAGCATCACTATACTCCAAGCCTCTGTCGTCCTCAGTCTCCTCCACTGCGACCCTGGTAGGCAGGGAGGAGAAGATCTTGGAGGCTTACGGGAAGAAGCTGTATTCTAACGCGTCCTTGCATCTTCGTCAGGCCGATGCCATGCTGGCTGCTGCTAACCAGAAGTTATGGTGGGAAATTGCAGACTTCCTCCCAGAACTCCCTACGCAGATCCAATCACGTTTCAAGGTGGGACTGGCTGAGGCCAACCTGGTGGTGCAGGACCTCATGGAGTCCACCGTGGCCCATATTGACACCTCTGGCCGTGCCATCTGTTTCGCCATGGACATGAGAAAGACAGCCTGGCTCCATGCAACGAAATTCAACCCGGATGTCCAGGAACGGATATTAGACCTGCCGTTCAAGGGGCCTCTTCCACTCCACCACAGACGAGGAGCTGGACAAAAAAGAAAAGCAGCTCACAAACGGCCAAATCTTTATCCATCTTGACAAAGACCACGCCCAAATCATACACCCAGTCACAGCAGCGCTCTGACAAGGGACGTACGAACAGAGGGTTCCGCAGCTTCCAGGAACAGAGGTCCAGGCAGACGGACTGCTCGCCGACTCCAAATCGGCGCAAGCAACAAAAAGGGCAGGGGGAGTAAGAGCTTTTTCCAGTCCCCCTCCTCTGCATCAGCCTCTGAAGGAAAGAAGGCATGACAGGTGTCATGAACGCAGCCTCCAAGGAGTCAGGTTTAGCCCAACTGCCTCGGAAGTAACTGGCTTCGGCGCCCCTGCACAGACGCAGGATGGAGAGCTCCGCTTTCACCTACATAAGGTGAGCACATTTAGCCTACAAACTACTTGGGAGTACCAGGAAGGGGAGGCAGCTTACCCAGTCAGGCTTATATATCCATATTAACCCCTTGCTCTCATAATTGCAGACACCTCACCCTTCAGATCAAGATCTCAGTGAGGAAAGGGCCTTTCCAGGGTGGCATTCGAGGCCTGCGCGTGACCCTAGAAGGCTCCGAGAACCCCCAGCCCAGACCTGCGCCTCCGAGGGATTCAGGTGAGCGTTACAGAACGCGAAGCCTACCGCAATTTTCCCACCCAGGCGCAATGGAAACCTCGGACACAGATCAACTGGCTCAATTGCTTGGGGAACTAAGGGCAGAAGTACACGCATCTCGCCAAGAAACAAACGCTTTACGAAGGGAGTTGATCATTGCCAAGGAAAGGACGGATGATCTGGCCAGACAGTTGCTACAGGCTCAAGCGGGACAGACGCCACTGCCTCCCTATGGAGGGGGCGGCACTCCTACAACCTCAAGTAATCCGGTGCAAATTAATCTGCCAGGGAATGTGCCTTTGGCCCCGCCCGAACGTTTTTCCGGTGATCCAAAGCGATATGCAGTATTCATCAATCAATGCCGCTTGCACTTTCTGTGTAGACCCGCCGCATTCCCAACGGACCAAGCCAAGGTAGCGTTTGTACTTTCCTATCTTAGCGGTAGTGCTGCAGATTGGTCCATTCCTCTCGTGACACAGGATGACCCGCTCCTCTATAACTTTCAAGACTTTCAGACCAGTATGGAAAAGTTGTTCGCAAGACATTCACAGGGGCAGGCCTTGGACAATGAACTCCTGTCACTCAGACAAGGTAATCAGGATCTCCTGGCTTACATAGCGTCCTTTAATAGACTGGTGGTTGAGACCAGGTGGCCTGAAGATAAGAGAATCACGCTCTTCTACAGAGGTCTACGTGGGGAACTTAAAGACGTTTTAGCACAGGTGGTTAATCCGCCGCAAGACTGTTCAGATTATATCGACCTAGTAGTCCAATTAGATCATCGGCTACAGAACAGGAAGACCGATCGATCCAGATTTGAAACCCGGGTACTTTCAAGACCTCAGAGCTCTGCTAAAGGGAATGACTCCGTGGAACCAATGCAAATAGGAGTAGTAAAAGGACCATTAACTCAGAAAGAACGGGAAAGAAGAAGGCAATTACAGCTGTGCCTATACTGTGGGAATTCTGGACATTTCCTTCGTGATTGCTCAGTGAAACCGGTCAAGAAGACCGTAGGAGTTTCTGATAAAAATGCTGAGAAACTGGAATCGGGAAACGACCTCGCCCGACAAGCGTAGAGGTCCGCTTGCCGAGCGTTAAAACCAGTTCCTTGACCTCGCATTTGGTAATGCCTATGGTCCTCATAAGTCCCAATAGACCAGATCGCATGCATGCTATCAAAGTATACATTGATAGCGGAGCAATCGGTAATTATGTGGACCAAGACTCGGCTATCAGGATGGATCTTCCCCTACGTCCCAAGATGGTAAAGGACGTAATCACTACAGTGGATGGTACTGAAATAGCTTCCGGACCAGTTTCTCATACCACCATGGAGGTAACGTTGTTATGTCAAGACGGACATCGGGAGAAGATCGTGTTTGATGTAATCAAGGCCCCGCAGTTTCAGGTGATTCTGGGAATGCCTTGGTTGGAAAAGCACAATCCTCAGATAGACTGGCGAGCCAAGGTAATTCGGTTTCCAGAATGCGCTTCAACCTGTTATCCTCAGCCCGAAATCAAGCTAGCAGCCATCACTTCCGAGGACCCCCGATTACCTCTGGAATACCAAGAGTTCAGCGACGTCTTTCAGAAAGATCAAGCCAACACCCTGCCTCCGCATCGGTCATACGACTGCCAGATAAACCTAACACCTGGGTCCACCCCTCCGTGCAGTAGAATATATGCCCTCACTGAACCAGAAAACCTCCATCTCAGGCAATACTTGGACCAGTACTTGGCTAACGGATTCATCCGCCCCTCGAAATCCCCGGCTTCCTCAGCTTTGTTCTTCGTCCCGAAAAAGGAAGGTGACCTAAGAACTTGTATCGATTATCGCGCCCTGAACCAGATTACAGTCAAAAACCGATACCCGTTGCCCTTGATTCCTGAATTATTGGACCAGGTAAAAGGCGCCTGCATATACACAAAGTTAGACCTCAGAGGAGCTTACCATTTGGTACGCATTAAGGAGGGCGATGAATGGAAGACGGCCTTTCGCACTAAATATGGATTATTTGAGTATCAAGTAATGCCCTTCGGACTATGTAACGCACCGGCCGCTTTCCAGTTTTTCATGAATGATGTCCTCAGAGAACTTATTGATGTGTGCGTAGTCGTTCATATTGACGACATCCTGGTATACTCAGCCTCAGAAACTGATCATCGTAGACACGTCACAGCGGTTTTACAGAGACTTCGCCAACACCGCTTGTTTGCTAAACTGGAGAAGTGCACCTTTCACGCAAAGGAAGTTGAATTTTTAGGGTTCATCTTGTCACCCAACGGAGTTCACATGGATTCAAGAAAAGTGGATGCTATCACCAAATGGCCTTCCCCAACTTCCGTGAAAGGTGTACAGAGCATGCTGGGCTTCGCTAATTTTTACCGAAGGTTCATTCCTGAATTCTCTCGGGTAGTCCACCCTATCACGGCTCTTCTGAAAAAGAATAAAAAATTCGAGTGGACTCCAGAAGCCGAACAAGCCTTCCAAGAATTAAAAGCCAAATTTATCTCTGCTCCAGTCTTAAGGCATCCCCGTCCAGAACTTCCCTACATCGTCGAGACAGCTTCCAGTCTTGCAATGGGGGCGGTGCTGTCACAAAGAGACCCCGAAACGCACAAGTTACACCCTGTAGCCTTTTGGTCTCGCAAATTTTCGGCTCCTGAGATCAACACAATTACAGACAAAGAACTCTTGGCAATTAAATCCGCCTTTAAGACCTGGCGGCATTATCTTTTGGGAGCCCGGCACACAGTAACTGTAATCACGGATCACCGTAACCTCCAGTACCTGAAGTCAGCTAAAGCTCAATCTTCGAGGCAACTACGCTGGGCTTTATTCTTCGCAGAATTCGATTTTGTAATCACATATCGACCAGGCGTTAGGAACGGAAAAGCAGACGCCCTTTCCCGGATAGGGGTAGACGAACTTACAGCTGATCCGGAGCCGGTGCCAATAATTCCTGAACAAAAGATACTAGGAGCAATCAACACACTATCCCTCGAAGAGATTAAAGCAAGGGCCAATCAACTCATAACTCCCGAAGATTCATCGAATTGGCAATTGAAAGGAAAGGATTTTACAATAGATCAGAACCTATTGTATTTCCAAGGAAGACTATTCTTACCCTGCGTTGACTTACAAAAACAGGTCATCACCTGCTACCATGATTCTCTAATGGAAGGACATCCTGGAGTTGCCAAAACCTCAGAGAAAATTAAAAGGCATTTTTGGTGGCCATCTTGGAGGAAAGATGTTAAAGAGTTTGTGGCTTCTTGTGGTATCTGCGCACAAAACAAGAGTCAGAAGGAAAAACCAGCAGGATTACTACGTCCAATAGACATTCCACCAGGCCCTTGGCACACGCTCTCGATGGATTTTATCACGGATTTACCCCCTTGCTCCGGATACAACACAATTCTAGTGATCGTGGACCTTTTTTCAAAAATGGCTCATTTTATCCCACTGAAGGGTTTACCTACAGCTTCCATTCTGGCCCGAGAATTTCTTGAAAACATTGTCCGGTTGCACGGTTTCCCTTCAGTACTAATCTCTGACCGAGGGAGCCAATTTATTTCCCATTTTTGGCGTAGTTGTTGTCGTTTAGCACAAATTGATGTACGACTTTCCACCAGCCATCACCCTCAAACCGACGGGCAGACTGAGAGAACTAACCAAACTTTAGAACAATATCTGCGCTGCATGTTGCATCAATCCGAGGGTACTTGGAAGGATGTCCTTTGGATTGCTGAATACGCTTACAATAATTCAATCCATTCTGGGACGGGAAAAACCCCTTTTTTCCTGCTGTATGGAAGTCATCCTTGAACCTCAAATCTGGACCCACCTCAAGTTCTCGGAACACCTGCTGTTGACCATCTGCATTCAACGATAACTCAAGCATTTAAAGAAGCCACAGCTCATCTTCAACGAGCTAAAGAATCATACAAAAAAGGAGCAGACCAACATCGAAAAGAGGCTCCTCAATATCAAAAAGGAGATCAAGTCTGGCTGTCCACTAAACATTTATCTTTAAAAGGGCCACGCACCTTCAACCCAAGATATTTAGGACCCTACTCGATCACGGCCGTGATTAACCCAGTGGCTGTCAAACTAGAATTACCTACTCGAATGAAGATACATCCTGTCTTCCATGTTTCTCTCCTGAAACCTGTGCAACCCGGAACCCGTTTGACTAAACCTCCTGAGCCAATCCAAGTTGACGGAGAATCCGAATTTGAAATTCGAGACATCTTGGACTCCAAAATTTCCAAATCAAAACTATACTACCTGATTGATTGGAAGGGATATGGACCCCAGGAGAGATCTTGGGAACCCTCAGAATATGTACATGCACCTCGTCTAGTCCGAAAATTTCATCGGGCTTTTCCCAACAAGCCAAAACCTCCGGAAAAGACAAGCTTGGGAGGGGCCTTGAGGGGGGTGCTGTCATGACCGCAGCCTCCAAGGAGTCAGGTTTAGCCCAACTGCCGCGGAAGCTGGGTCACAACTTCATTTCCAGGCACCCATCGGCTCCCATAGGGGCCTTATGGACCTTGTCCTGGCGCCAGTGGCGCCAGGCTCATAAGGGGACCCAGTCCCGGCACAGGACGTGCCGGGCTCATGATGTAAGGAATGGTGCTTGGGTGGACCTACCTGCTGCAGACCATGCTGCTCACTCACCTGCAGGATGAAATCCTCATCCATCCATGGCTGGAACTACTTTACCTTCTGGGTGTGGCCAGCACCACTCCCTGGGACTGGATACTGGAACTATTCTGGAAGCTGGGACTTCTTACCTGGGTGAGGCTGCTGTGGAAGGAGACACCTAAGCACTCCAGTAAGCTATTTAAACCACACCCGATCAGAGCAACGTGCTTCGCGTTATTCTGCAATAGCAGCAGGACGCTCACCGTGTCAGCTCCAGAGAATCTTCAACTTCTGCATCTGGGGAAGAGAAATCCGCAATCTTACCTTCCGAAATACCATCTTCGTCTTCAGCAGCTTGAAAAGGGAAAAGAACACCAGATAGCACGAGATAAAAACCAGCGCAGCACTTACCCAGTCCATCGGTGCATTTCAAGCCACGGGCTGCAGCTTTCCATTTTTCCGGCACCCTGTGGAAGCAAAGACATTGGTTAGTAAACCTCCGTGAAACTTTCCTTACCTGCGCTGCATTCTTCTCGCCTCCGCCGACGCTGCTACTCGCATCTGCAAAACAAAAGGACATCATTAAGAAATACAAAACTCCATCTATACGCACGTGTTTTGGGCAGCGCTCATCTTTCTCACTCCTCGGTGCATTCCTCGACATCCATTTTTCTACCCAGCTGCTTCTGCGACCTGAAAAAGGAAAAGAGACATTAAGAAGTGCTTTTAACTTCGAATTGACATTTTCTACTTACTTGCCTGCAATACCTTCGCCATTCCATCGCTCTCCGGACCTCCATATTCAAGCAACCGCCGTTCGTGCTGCTAACAACGGCCTAGCTCCAAATCTTCATCCTCTGCAACCAAGAGGCTGGACAATTAACCAGTGAAGTAACTGGCTTCGGCGCCCCTGCACAGACGCGGGATGGAGAGCTCCGCTTTCACCTACATAAGGTGAGCACATTTAGCCTACGAACTACTTGGGAGTACCAGGAAGGGGAGGCAGCTTACACAGTCAGGCTTATATATCCATATTAACCCCTTGCTCTCATAATTGCAGACACCTCACCCTTCAGATCAAGATCTCAGTGAGGAAAGGGCCTTTCCAGGGTGGCATTCGAGGCCTGCGCGTGACCCTAGAAGACTCCGAGAACCCCCAGCCCAGACCTGCGCCTCCGAGGGATTCAGGTGAGCGTTACAACAGGCCAATCGGGTCCACGTGTCTCCAGTGGGGTCAGACTTGCTCTCCATGCACATTTCTGGTGCCAGATTTTCGCGGAACCCTGGATCCTCTCTGTAGTATCCACGGGGCATTGCCTACCCATCCCAGCCTCTCCTCCCTCCTCCCCTCCACTCCCTCAAGTTGGGACAGCAACTCTTCTGGCAGAGATCCGGTCGCTCGTAGAGAGCCAGGCCGTGGAGGAAGTCCCAGCCTCCCAGCGAGGCTTGGGCTTTTACTTCAGGATTTTTGCCATTCAGAAAAAGAACCAGGCGGGCCTGAGAGTTGTGCTGGACCTTTCCACCCTCAACCTCTCCTTACCACTATGAAAATTCAAGATGGTTACGCCAGCTTTTATAGCGGAGACATTGTGAAAGGGAGACTGAGAGGCCGATTCATGGAATAATTAGCGCGGCGCAAGTGGGCAAAAACGTGCAAATCGCAGTGGAATTGCAAAAATCGCAGTGCAAGTGCAAAAATCGCACGAAAAGCAGCGCACATCGATTCATGGAAGGGCATACGCGAAAAAAAAATCTGATGTGCAGGCCATCTAACGGCGTGCGCCAGGTCACAGCGAAAATCGCACAAGCCACAGCGAAAATCGCACATAGCGCGGCGCACACAACAAAAGTAGACGGAACACGGGGCGTAACACTCGGAATGGGGAACAACTTGCCAAAATGTAGGCATCACGGGGGAAGTACAGGGTGCAAGTGCACGGAACGCCCACACGCTCGCCTACAACACGTATTCATGGAATCGAATAGGGCAAAACAGCGCACGGTCAAACCAGCGCACAGGCACAAACACGACCGCCACAAGAAAGCAGGCGGTAGCATCCCTGCGCCTGTAAAAAATGTGCGCCAAAAGGTGCGCCAACAAATAGCACCTATATACAGCTATGATGAATGTCCTATACTGTGGCCCTCCAGGACAAATGACTTGCAAAGGGGTACCCAAAAACACGGACACCCGCTGACTGAAAAATAACGTGTGCGTGTATTTCGGGTTGCGCGGGAAGTTTCACACGCGAATTGGCTGGTACGTGGATTCCAGGGGTGCGCGGGAAGTTTCACACGCGATTTAGCTGGGTACGTGGATTTCAGGGGTGCGCGGGAAGTTCCACACGCGATTTGGCCGGGTATGTGGATTTTAGGGGTGCGCGGGAAGTTCAACACGCGATTTGGCTGGGTACGTGGATTTCAGGGGTGCGCGGGAAGTTCCACACGCGATTTGGCCAGGTATGTGGATTTTAGGGGTGCGCGGGAAGTTCAACACGCGATTTGGCTGGGTACGTGGATTTCAGGGGTGCGCGGGAAGTTCCACACGCGATTTGGCCGGGTACGTGGATTTCAGGGGTGCGTGCGAAGTTTCACACGCGATTTGGCTGGGTACGTGTGTTTCGATGGTGCGGGGGAATGCTACACGTGATTTGGCCATGTGGGTCCCCCCAGGTGTTCCCTCTACACCCTCCACGGCCCCTGCAGGCAGCCCACACCACAGGGTACTACCCTGCACCCCTGCTCATGTCCCACAGGCAACCCATCCACCATGGCCATGCCCACCAGCCAACCCACATGTCACCTTGCACCACTGATCACCAACACATGTCTCCCACCACCCCCACCCCCCAGCAGTGCAGGGGCAGCCTCCACCAGGCCCCCACTCATGTCACCCACCACCCCCACCCCCCAGCAGTGCAGGGGCAGCCTCCACCAGGCCCCCACTCATGTCACCCACCACCCCCACCCCCCAGCAGTGCAGGGGCAGCCTCCACCAGGCCCCCACTCATGTCTCCCAGCCACCAGGGGCAGCCTCCACCAGGCCCCCACTCATGTCACCCCCCAGCCACCAGGGGCAGCCTCCACCAGGCCCCCACTCATGTCTCCCACCCCCCAGCCACCAGGGGCAGCCTCCACCAGGCCCCCACTCATGTCACCCACCCCCCAGCAGTGCAGGGGCAGCCTCCACCAGGCCCCCACTCATGTCTCCCACCACCCCCAGCCACCAGGGGCAACCTCCACCAGGCCCCCACTCATGTCTCCCACCACCCCCCAGCCACCAGGGGCAGCCTCCACCAGGCCCCCACTCATGTCTCCCACCCCCCAGCAGTGCAGGGGCAGCCTCCACCAGGCCCCCACTCATGTCACCCACCACCCCCACCCCCCAGCAGTGCAGGGGCAGCCTCCATCAGGCCCCCACTCATGTCAGCCACCACCCCCACCCCCCCCCCGCAGTGCAGGGGCAGCCTCCACCAGGCCCCCACTCATGTCTCCCACCACCCCCCAGCCACCAGGGGCAGCCTCCACCAGGCCCCCACTCATGTCTCCCACCACCCCCAGCCACGAGGGGCAGCCTCCACCAGGCCCCCACTCATGTCACCCACCACCCCCCAGCCACCAGGGGCATCCTCCACCAGGCCCCCACTCATGTCACCCACCACCCCCCAGCCACCAGGGGCAGCCTCCACTAGGCCCCCACTCATGTCACCCACCACCCCCAGCCCCCAGCAGTGCAAGGGCAGCCTCCACCAGGCCCCCACTCATGTCTCCCGCCAGCCACCAGAGGCAGCCTCCACCAGGCCCCCACTCATGTCTCCCACCACCCCCCAGCCACCAGGGGCAGCCTCCACCAGGCCCCCACTCATGTCTCCCACCACCCCAGCCCCCAGCAGTGCAGGGGCAGCCTCCACCAGGCCCCCACTCATGTCATGTCACCCACCCCCCAGCCACCAGGGGCAGCCTCCACCAGGCCCCCACTCATGTCTCCCACCCCCCATGCACCAGGGGCAGCCTCCACCAGGCCCCCACTCATGTCACCCACCCCCCGCAGTGCAGGGGCAGCTTCCACCAGGCCCCCACTCATGTCTCCCACCCCCCAGCCGCCAGGTGCAGCCTCCACCAGGCCCCCACTCATGTCACCCACCACCCCCAGCCACCAGGGGCAGCATCCACCAGGCCCCCACTCATGTCTCCCACCACCCCCACCCCCCAGCCACCAGGGGCAACCTCCACCAGGCCCCCACTCATGTCACCCACCACCCCCAGCCACCAGGGGCAGCATCCACCAGGCCCCCACTCATGTCTCCCACCACCACCCCCCAGCCACAAGGTGCAGCCTCCACCAGGCCCCCACTCATGTCACCCACCACCCCCACCCCCCAGCAGTGCAGGGGCAGCCTCCACCAGGCCCCCACTCATGTCTCCCACCACCCTCAGCCACCAGGGGCAGCCTCCACCAGGCCCCCACTCATGTCTCCCACCACCCCCCAGCCACCAGGGGCAGCCTCCACCAGGCCCACACTCATGTCTCCCACCACCCACACCCCCCAGCAGTGCAGGGGCAGCCTCCACCAGGCCCCCACTCATGTCACCCACCACCCCCACCCCCCAGCAGTGCAGGGGCAGCCTCCATCAGGCCCCCACTCATGTCACCCACCCTCCCCGCAGTGCAGGGGCAGCCTCCACCAGGCCCCCACTCATGTCTACAACCACCCCCAGCCACCAGGGGCAGCCTCCACCAGGCCCCCACTCATGTCTCCCACCACCCCCAGCCACCAGGGGCAGCCTCCACCAGGCCCCCACTCATGTCACCCACCACCCCCCAGCCACCAGGGGCAGCCTCCACCAGGCCCCCACTCATGTCTCCCAGCCACCAGGGGCAGCCTCCACCAGGCCCCCACTCATGTCACCCACCACCCCCAGCCCCCAGCAGTGCAGGGGCAGCCTCCACCAGGCCCCCACTCATGTCTCCCACCCCCCAGCCACCAGGGGCAGCCTCCACCAGGCCCCCACTCATGTCTCCCACCACCCCCCAGCCACCAGGGGCAGCCTCCACCAGGCCCCCACTCATGTCTCCCACCACCCCACCCCCCAGCAGTGCAGGGGCAGCCTCCACCAGGCCCCCACTCATGTCACCCACCACCCCCAGCCACCAGGGGCAGCCTCCACCAGGCCCCCACTCATGTCTCCCACCACCCCACCCCCCAGCAGTGCAGGGGCAGCCTCCACCAGGCCCCCACTCATGTCACCCACCACCCCCAGCCACCAGGGGCAGCCTCCACCAGGCCCCCACTCATGTCACCCACCACCCCCAGCCACCAGGGGCAGCATCCACCAGGCCCCCACTCATGTCACCCACCTCCCCCACCCCCCCGCAGTGCAGGGGAAGCTTCCACCAGGCCCCCACTCATGTCTCCCACCACCGCAGCCACCAGGGGCAGCCTCCACCAGGCCCCCACTCATGTCTCCCACCACCCCCCAGCCACCAGGGGCAGCCTCCACCAGGCCCCCACTCATGTCTCCCACCACCCCCAGCCACCAGGGGCAGCCTCCACCAGGCCCCCACTCATGTCTCCCACCACCCCCCAGCCACCAGGGGCAGCCTCCACCAGGCCCCCACTCATGTCTCCCACCCCCCAGCAGTGCAGGGGCAGCCTCCACCAGGCCCCCACTCATGTCACCCACCACCCCCACCCCCCAGCAGTGCAGGGGCAGCCTCCATCAGGCCCCCACTCATGTCACCCACCACCCCCACCCCCCCCCGCAGTGCAGGGGCAGCCTCCACCAGGCCCCCACTCATGTCTCCCACCACCCCCAGCCACCAGGGGCAGCCTCCACCAGGCCCCCACTCATGTCTCCCACCACCCCAGCCCCCAGCAGTGCAGGGGCAGCCTCCACCAGGCCCCCACTCATGTCATGTCACCCACCCCCCAGCCACCAGGAGCAGCCTCCACCAGGCCCCCACTCATGTCTCCCACCCCCCAGCCACCAGGGGCAGCCTCCACCAGGCCCCCACTCATGTCACCCACCTCCCCCACCCCCCAGCAGTGCAGGGGCAGCTTCCACCAGGCCCCCACTCATGTCTCCCACCCCCCAGCCGCCAGGTGCAGCCTCCACCAGGCCCCCACTCATGTCTCCCACCACCCCCACCCCCCAGCCACCAGGGGCAACCTCCACCAGGCCCCCACTCATGTCACCCACCACCCCCAGCCACCAGGGGCAGCCTCCACCAGGCCCCCACTCATGTCTCCCACCACCACCCCCCAGCCACAAGGTGCAGCCTCCACCAGGCCCCCACTCATGTCACCCACCACCCCCACCCCCCAGCAGTGCAGGGGCAGCCTCCACCAGGCCCCCACTCATGTCTCCCACCACCCTCAGCCACCAGGGGCAGCCTCCACCAGGCCCCCACTCATGTCTCCCACCACCCCCCAGCCACCAGGGGCAGCCTCCACCAGGCCCACACTCATGTCTCCCACCACCCCCACCCCCCAGCAGTGCAGGGGCAGCCTCCACCAGGCCCCCACTCATGTCACCCACCACCCCCACCCCCCAGCAGTGCAGGGGCAGCCTCCATCAGGCCCCCACTCATGTCACCCACCCCCCCCCCGCAGTGCAGGGGCAGCCTCCACCAGGCCCCCACTCATGTCTACAACCACCCCCACCCCCCAGCCACCAGGGGCAGCCTCCACCAGGCCCCCACTCATGTCTCCCACCACCCCCAGCCACCAGGGGCAGCCTCCACCAGGCCCCCACTCATGTCACCCACCACCCCCCAGCCACCAGGGGCAGCCTCCACCAGGCCCCCACTCATGTCTCCCAGCCACCAGGGGCAGCCTCCACCAGGCCCCCACTCATGTCACCCACCACCCCCAGCCCCCAGCAGTGCAGGGGCAGCCTCCACCAGGCCCCCACTCATGTCTCCCACCCCCCAGCCACCAGGGGCAGCCTCCACCAGGCCCCCACTCATGTCTCCCACCACCCCCCAGCCACCAGGGGCAGCCTCCACCAGGCCCCCACTCATGTCCCCCACCACCCCACCCCCCAGCAGTGCAGGGGCAGCCTCCACCAGGCCCCCACTCATGTCACCCACCACCCCCAGCCACCAGGGGCAGCCTCCACCAGGCCCCCACTCATGTCTCCCACCCCTCAGCCACCAGGGGCAGCCTCCACCAGGCCCCCACTCATGTCACCCACCTCCCCCACCCCCCCGCAGTGCAGGGGAAGCTTCCACCAGGCCCCCACTCATGTCTCCCACCACCGCAGCCACCAGGGGCAGCCTCCACCAGGCCCCCACTCATGTCTCCCACCACCCCCCAGCCACCAGGGGCAGCCTCCACCAGGCCCCCACTCATGTCTCCCACCACCCCCAGCCACCAGGGGCAGCCTCCACCAGGCCCCCACTCATGTCTCCCACCACCCCCACCCCCCAGCAGTGCAGGGGCAGCCTCCACCAGGCCCTCACTCATGTCACCCACCACCCCCAGCCACCAGGGGCAGCCTCCACCAAGCCCCCACTCATGTCTCCCACCACCCCCCAGCCACCAGGGGCAGCCTCCACCAGGCCCCCACTCATGTCCCCTATTACCCCCACCCCCCCGCAGTGCAGGGGCAGCCTCCACCAGGCCCCCACTCATGTCTCCCACCACCCCCAGCCGCCAGGGGCACCCTCCACCAGGCCCCCACCCATGTCTCCCACCACCCCCTACCCCCCAGCAGTCAGGGGCAGCCTCCACCAGGCCCCCACTCATGTCTCCCACCACCCCCACCCCCACCCCCCAGCAGTGCAGGGGCAGCCTCCACCAGGCCCCCACTCATGTCACCCACCCCCCAGCAGTGCAGGGGCAGCCTCCACCAGGCCCCCACTCATATCACCCACCACCCCCAGCCACCAGGGGCAGCCTCCACCAGGCCCCCACTCATGTCCCCTATTACCCCCACCCCCCCGCAGTGCAGGGGCAGCCTCCACCAGGCCCCCACTCATGTCACCCACCACCCCCACCCCCCAGCAGTGCAGGGGCAGCCTCCACCAGGCCCCAACTCATGTCTCCCACCACCCCCACCCCCCAGCAGTGCAGGGGCACCCTCCACCAGGCCCCCACTCATGTCACCCACCACCCCCAGCCACCAGGGGCAGCCTCCACCAGGCCCTCACGCATGTCTCCCACCACCCCCACCCCCCAGGGGCAGCCTCCACCAGGCCCCCACTCATGTCCCCTATTACCCCCACCCCCCGCAGTGCAGGGGCAGCCTCCACCAGGCCCCCACTCATGTCTCCCACCACCCCCAGCCACCAGCGGCACCCTCCACCAGGCCCCCACCCATGTCTCCCACCACCCCCTATCCCCCAGCAGTCAGGGGCAGCCTCCACCAGGCCCCCACTCATGTCTCCCACCCCCCAGCCACCAGGGGCAGCCTCCACCAGGCCCCCACTCATTTCTCCCACCACCCCCAGCCACCAGGGGCAGCCTCCACCAGGCCCCCACTCATGTCACCCCCCAGCCACCAGGGGCAGCCTCCACCAGGCCCCCACTCATGTCTCCCACCACCCCCAGCCACCAGGGGCAGCCTCCACCAGGCCCCCACTCATGTCACCCACCACCCCCACCCCCCAGCAGTGCAGGGGCAGCCTCCACCAGGCCCCCACTCATGTCTCCCACCACCCTCCAGCCACCAGGGGCAGCCTGCACCAGGCCCCCACTCATGTCTCCCACCACCCCCACCCCCCAGCCACCAGGGGCAGCCTCCACCAGGCCCCCACTCATGTCTCCCACCACCCCACCCCCCAGCAGTGCAGGGGCAGCCTCCACCAGGCCCCCACTCATACCACCCCCACCCCCCAGCCACCAGGGGCAGCCTCCACCAGGCCCCCACTCATGTCTCCCACCACCCCCAGCCACCAGGGGCAGCCTCCACCAGGCCCCCACTCATGTCACCCACCACCCCCAGCCCCCGCAGTGCAGGGGCAGCCTCCACCAGGCCCCCACTCATGTCTCCCACCCCCCAGCCACCCACCAGGGGCAGCCTCCACCAGGCCCCCACTCATGTCTCCCACCACCCCCAGCCACCAGGGGCAGCCTCCACCAGGCCCCCACTCATGTCACCCACCACCCCCACCCCCCAGCAGTGCAGGGGCAGCCTCCACCAGGCCTCCACTCATGTCTCCCACCACCCCCACCCCCCAGCCACCAGGGGCAGCCTCCACCAGGCCCCCACTCATGTCTCCCACCACCCCCACCCCCCAGCACTGTGGGGCACCTGCCAGCAGGCCCCCACTCATGTCCAACTCATGTCCCCCTGCACCCCCACCCCCCAGCAGTGCAGGGGCAGCCTCCACCAGGCCCCCACCCATGTCTACCACCACCCCCATCCCCCAGCCGTGCAATTTGCCTTGGTACGTGTACTTCGGGGTGCGCGTGAACTTCCACACGCGATTTGCCTGGGTACGTGTACTACGGGGTGTGCGTGAAGTTCCACACGCGATTGTACGTGTACTTCGGGGTGCGCGTGAACTTCCACACGTGACTTGCCTGGGTACGTGTACTTCGGGGTGCGCGTGAAGTTCCACACGCGATTGTACGTGTACTTCGGGGTGCGCGTGAACTTCCACACGTGATTTGCCTGGGTACGTGTACTTCGGGGTGCGCGTGAACTTCCACACGCGATTGGGCCTGTGAGAGTGGGTTACATGTATTCCAGGGGTGGGCGGGAATATTTACCCGCGACTGTGCCTGTGAGAGCGTGCTACGTGTATTCCTGGTGTGGGCGGGAAGATTCACACGTTCGCCTACGACGTGCCGAAAAAGGGTCCAATCCTGACACACGTACGCCAGCATGAAGCAGGCGTACGTCGACCCGCGTAGCATAAAAGTGCGCGCAAACAACAAACAAGCTCATACGCCAGGATGAATATACCATTCCTAGCAGCAGTGGCCGTGGGTTACCAAAGGAGGAGGAGGAGGATAGTGAGGGCCCGCATTTTCACTCCCAGAACCAGCCTTTTTGGGATGCCTGATGACCAGGTGTATGGGAGGTACAGGTTTCCCCCAAACATAATACTGGACCTGGTCAGTGAGTGGGAGGATGACCTCACATCACCCACCCTGTGCTCCCAAGCACTCAGCCCCCTGGAGAAGGTCCTCAATGTACTGCACCTCTTGGCCACAGGATCATTTCAGCGGACAAGTGCCATAGTGGGTGGGGTGTCACAGGCCACGCAGTCACGCTGCCTACACCAGGTCTTGAACATCATCACTGCACGCCCATCAGTCCGTAGGCACATATACCTGCCCAGGACACCTGCAGAAAGGCAGGCTGCCACCCTCGATTTCTACGGTGTGGCACAATTTCCAAAAGTGCTAGGTGCCATTGACTGCACCCATGTGGCACTACGCCCCCCCAGGGCATCTGAGCATATCTATAGGAACCGCAAGCACTGGCATTCCATCAACGTGCAGGTAGTATGTAATGCTAAGGGAATCATCACCTCAGTATATGCCAACTATCCAGGCTCCACCCATGACAGCTTCATTTACCGAATGTCTACCCTAAGCCGGGACCTAGAAGCTGGCCGGCATGGTGATACATGGCTGCTTGGTGAGTATGAATGCCACTGCACATGCGTGCATGTCAGATGCAGTTATGTCACTTCCCCACTAATGATACCCATCACCTCACCAGGGGACAGTGCCTACCCTCTGAGCACCCACATGATGATGCCAATTCGGAACCCCATCACGCCTCCAGAGGTAAGATACAACACAGCCCATATTGCAACCCGGGGCATAGTGGAGCGCACATTCGGAGTGCTCAAGTCACGCTTTCGCTCCCTTGACCGTTCTGGCGGGCAGCTGTTATATGCGCCCCCAGTAGTGTGCAGGATCATAGTGGCAGCATGTCTCCTGCACAATGTTGCAACACGCCGGGGCCTGGCCGTGGACATGGTGGTGCCCCCACATCCCCAACCACATGCACGCCCGCTGCGCATGGGAGGGGAGAGGGCACGGGGTGAGGCAGCCCGTACGCAGCGGGTGGCTTATTACTTCACATAGAAATCACACCCCAGTGGAGTGCACACAGGCCTGGCACATACCATCTGATAAGCAATGATGACTCGACCTGACAATAAAGACGAACAAAGGGACTGTCAACTGTCAGAACCATAGCAGCCTGAGATTGTTCATATGGAAGTGTCACAATGTGTGCATCCCTACCTACACAAACACCACCAATGCAGTGTCATGAAAAGACACTTCCATGCTGCAGAAATGAATACCCACTTGCAAAATACTACATGAAAAGAGTGCCATGTCACCCACCCCCTCCCCGGCACGGCCACACAACACACCATGGCATGGCATGGCATGTCATGCAATGTGAGAAGAAAGAAATGAATCCCCACAACATGCCCCAAGTGTCAGCAGCTACAGTGTCCCTAATGGAAACATGTCCACACATGAAATGCTTACAGTAATGCAGGACCTACAACCCACATTACCAAATACTTACCAAGAATACCAATCACCTACACAACCTCCAACCTACCTTAAACATGACATTACAGACTTAAAAATTAGCTAGCCTCACCACCTGATGATGACAGCCCTCCGAACACTTGCAAGTATACAGTGTTAGCGCCACGCAAGAGTGTAGGTGCACTGCTTACAACATGGACTCCAGTTCCAAGATGGACCGCATTGTGAAGACATGAGGAATGGACCTGCAAATATGGAGGATGAGATGGATGCAGAGGCACATATCAATACACCACGCAGTGTACTCTACAACAACAATATGCACTATGAATGTATACACAGTATTGACTACAGACTGCCCACACAGCTCATGGGAGTCCAATGTCACCATGTACGTCAATGTCACTTGGGCACACCCTTTGCAAGCCCATGGAAACGGGAAGCAGGAGGGGTGTGTGTGACAAAAACCCAAGTCTCTGAACCAAATCCATGACAAGCCTGCATGTGCCCAGCCACAATGCAGCGTATGCCCACAGGAGCCACACAAGGCAACACACTGTCCCAAAAAAAAATTAAAAAATCAAAAAAAAATAATCAAAAATGGCCATTAGTGAGCCCGGGGGGGGGGGTTGGGGAGGCCACCGAGGACAGGGCGCACACCAAAACCCACCTGTGTGGATCTTGCGAAAAAAAACACCTCCATGGGCTCATGGCCTACACGGCTACCCTATTGTGGGAGTATCACTGCTGTCGCTATTCTCACCCTCTGCAGCTGCATCCGGAGGTGGTGGCACTATGGGAGGCAGCCCACACAAAGCCCTAGTCTGTTCCTCCATGGCTGCAAGCATGCGGGTGTGGTAGGTCTCGTTCTGGAGGATGAGTGTGCGGAGGTCCCCATGCAACAACTCACGGGATGCCCGGACCTCCGCCCTAGTTGCCTGCATCTCAGCTGAGAGCGTACGGGTGAGACGCTCCAGCTGCTGTTCTGTCCTTCGGTTTGTTGAAGCCTCAAGCTCAACAAGAGTCGTCCTGAGGTGAAGGAGTTCCAGCCTCAGGACTTCCCTGTGGCCCTGGGACTCTATGGAGATGGCTTCCTGCAGAGTCGCCAGTGCCGCCCGCCTGTCCCTGTCGGACGCCAACATGTCCTCCCTGTGTGACTGGCAGATGGAGTCGGTTGCCTGCTGTAGTCGCTCCATCAGCCTTTCGGGGGGGACAATGGAAGTGGCCACCCTATCCATGGCCTGAGCCATCATCTCTGATGATGCTGCCTGTTGGGTTGCCATACCGTAAATAGATTGCTCCCATGCGGTATTGCCAGGTGGCGTACGGCCACCACGTCGGCGGGCACCACACCTGTCTGGGGCAAGGCGAACTGCGCCTTGCTGTGCCGGCACTGCCTGAGGCTGCAGGACTGCATTCCCCCTCTGATCTGCTGGCCCAGGAACAGGATCAGATGTCGCAGAGTGTGACCCTGCATCCGTAACCACCAAAGGCGTACCTGCCAACACTGACATCCCCATTGAGAGTTCCAACCCTGGTGCAGGTGGGTCGGACAGAACAGAATCCCTCCCAGGAACACTCACCTGCGACGGCACGTAGGTCTCATCATCCGAATCAACACCTGAGTACAGCTTGGGGGAGGTGCAGCCAGAGACACCCCTTGAGAGCACGACCTGCAGCAGTTGTGGGTTCTCACCCACCACCACACCACGTCCCTCACTGGTGGTCGGTCGGCCCTCAGACCCCTCCTGGGTCTGCACCATCTCCACAATCCCAGCAGTATCAGGTGCGTCTTCCCCTGCAAAGACATAAAAGAAAACAAATGGAAACAGGCATTAGCACTATGGCACACAATGAGGGCTGAGAGGCTACAGAAACAGTACTTGATTGACACATGTCCCACATGACTAAAACACTCCCATGCATGCACCGTCACTGCGTGTGATGGGGAGGCAGATGCCACACATTGATGACACCAAGATGGAAGATGAACACATTTGCTGCATGCTGCCTAGCAGTGCCATCACACATTGGCCAGTGATTGGCAGGTCAAATACACATGCCATCACACAGATGGCATGTACCCTAGCCTTGAAGTGAAGAGGGAGAGGAGGTCACCAATTGTTCATTCAGTCCAGTTTGTTCATATGATTGATTATTTTCATTGTAATGGTTCTAATGTTTAACATGCAGCTGCCAGTCACAAATGGTCCTATAGCACAGGGACATGTCCAAACTAATCATGTCCACGAAACTGAGCCAGTCCACTGTACCATAGCCATGTCAGACATGTGACAATAGGACTGAGAAATCCCGAGTAAAAGTGGTGGTATGCAAACAATCTGCCTGAATAAACAGAGGTAAATAAGCAACAGTGTAGTGGCAAGATGACACTCCAAGGGCAACTGGCGTGGTGTTGGGCTGGATGTCTAATGTTGGCCGAAGGGATGCTGCTATACCCAAATGCTGGTGCCAAGAATGTTTAGGAAGAGGCACATGGGTGAGCCGAACCACTCAGGCACACACACCCTCCCCTGGCACCCAAACAGAAGCCCTCCCACACACAACATGCACATGGATGACACACACATGCATGTGCACTCACCGGACAATGCCTCGTAATCTGCCACTACTCCCACGCCTTGGATCTGTTCCTCCGTGACGTAGGTCCCAGCAACCTGCTCATGTGGAGTGAGTTCTATGTCTGCTGGAGACCCACCTCCAGTCACTAGAGTTGCGGCATGACTTGAGGCCAGCTTATACTTTGCCCAGCGCTTCAGGTCATTCCAGCGCTTGTAGCAATCATTAGCTGTGCGCCTCACGATTCCAAGGGCACTTATGATGTCCGCAATGGTCGGCCAGTTAGCCAGACGTTGTGCAGGTGTGGTCTTGGATCCTGCAACAATCACCATTTCGCGGTCATGTGCGGAGACATACTCTACAAGTGCATTCAGTTCGGCCTCATTGAAGCTGAGCTTCCTTGACGGGCTAGACTGTGTAGCCGTGTCTGGGGCATCAGCCTCTACTGAACGAGCACTCTTCCTCTTCCGCTTGGAAGGTGGTGGGGATCCGGAGTGTCCTGCACCGCTCTGGACACTAGGGGCAGGAGCGTGGGATTGCACACTCAGCATGGGAGTTGGTGCAGGCATTATCTCAAGTGTGATGGTGTCAGGGGGAATGTCAGCATGATGAACTTGCACCGACACTGTGCTGGATGGGTGTGTGAGAGGTGGGGTGGATGGAGCCACAGCTGCCCCTGCAGCCTCCCCAGCCTGCCTACACGGGGCAGCAGATGACCTAGCTGCCCCTGATCCACGTGGCCTGATGACACCAACGTTCACCGGCGCACGTGGCCTAGACCTGCTGACCTGGAAGTCAGCTATGGAGTCACCCTGTGCCAGGTCTGGTTCCACAGTGGGCTGGTCCAACAAGGGCTGAGCATGGATGGTGTCAGCCACGGTAACCTCAACCAGGGGGGGGGGCATGGGTGTCCCTGACTGCTCCTCCACACATGGGGGGCTAGGGGCACCCTGCAAGTCACAGCCACGTCCCCTACCGGATCCACCACGGCCACCACTTGGGGCTCGGCCTCCTTTGCCACCCTTACGGCTTGTTCGCCTCCCAGCCATGGCACTGATGTTATTGTGCGTATGGGAGTCGATGTGAACTATTGTCCTGGGCAATTGGGGGTCAAAGGGGTTGGGTACCAGATGGTAATCGTACCCTAGTGATCTAGCAAGGCTGTATGTCACCCCTGGGGAAAGATGACGGGTCACGCAACGCACAGGCACCCCAAAAAAGCGAAGTAAGGTGCACGCAACCCCTCCTAGACCACGTGCGTGGAAAAATAAACCTGCACTACGCTGTGGCACCCAGGAACACAAGAATGAACTTATGCGTGTCACACGCAGCCTAGAATGACCTCTGAAGGGGTACGCGACACACGGGGCAAGCACAGATGTTAGATACGTGCACGACTCACTATCTGCCAGGAACAAAAGCGTGAAAAATATGCGCCTATGCGCGTCGGCAACACCCCTGCCAAAAGAAGAATTGTACGCTGTCTGAGGAGACAGGACAACAGTAGTAGGGAAGCTGTTTGAGGAAACAGGCCTAGGAAAAACAGGAAAAGAGAAAAAGCTGTCAGAGGTAACAGGGAGTACGAACTGGAAACGCCGTGAAGTAAATCGCGTGTGAACCGACAAGAAGTACAGATTTCACCCACTCGCTCGCCACGAAAAGCACGTACAAGGAAATGGCGTTCTACACGTACCTTTTATACACACGTCACAGACGCGCATACGCAATGAGGCCATTTCCACCAATTACGCGCTTTGACACTCGGACGTGTATCTCTTTATTTTTACACGCGCCATTCTCTACGGCCATGCGCGTGATGTCACAGCTGCGCATGGTGGCCTTTGGGCCAATGGAATCGCATATGCGAGCACACATGGTAAAACTGCACGTCCGAGTGTCATCGCGTGTAATCGGCGGGAAGTGAGCGTACACGCGATTGGCCTGGGTATGTGTATTTCTGGGGTGCGCAGGAAGTTCCACATGCGATTGGTGGAAATCCACGTGTGCTCTGTCATCACGTGTAATGAGGGAAACACCCGCGCTCCTCACGTCACAGACGCGCTCACGCGCTAAGGGCCTTTGGTCCAATGAAATCGCATATGCGTGCTGACGTGCATACGCGCTAAGGGCCTTTCCTCGATTTACACGCAGACGTGCAGGATTTTCACGTGCCAAATCACTCTGTATCAAGCTGGCCACGCGTAAGCACACGGAAGACCACGCTCCTGCCCAGAAGGCCGAACTACTGCCCCCCAGAGCCCCGGCACGCTCCCACCTGCCATCTGCTGCTGCCTGACTGCCTGCTGCCCACGTGCCCTGCCATTTGCTGCCTGCACAACAGCCAGGGGTGCTGTTGCTGTGACCACCCCTGCTGGAACCGAAGACTCCCGACTGGGATTCTATCGCTCCACAGCCCAGCCCCAGGACCCAGTTGCCCACCCACTCCTGCCTCTGGGGTTGTCATGTCGGGGCAAACACCATCTGAGACCACTGACAACCCCCGGCCAGAGAGGCAGAGGGGCACCAGCTTCAGTGCCATCGAAGTTGGTGTCCTGGTGGAGCAAGTCCTGGGGCAGTATGATGCCCTCTTCGGAAGTTCCTGCGCCGACAAGGAAGGACGGACTCGGATCTGGACTGACATCGTGACTGCCATCAACGCGGAGGGGGTGGCAGTCCGCGACTTACAACATGTCAAGAAGCGCTGGGAGGACTTCAGGTCCAGGACCCTGAACAAGGCCCGGCGCCTCTTGAAGGCAGCGGATGCCAAGGGGCGCCGGGCCCACTTGTCGGAAGAACAGATGAGGGTCCTGGAACGCACATCCCCAGCGCTCCATGTCCAGGTCCTTGAGAGGCAGACCCGTCTGGAGTCGAGCGGTAAGTGTACATGCATCCTGATTGTGAGCTGTGCGTGTGTTGATTTTTCAGTAGTGTGCAGGTTGCTCATCTGTTTGTATGGGGTCGAGTATGGGTGGGGGTGTACAGGGCTGTGGGGCTAACACATGCGAGGGCTGGAATGTGTGAGACATGGATGGTGCTTGTGTGTGTAGGCTTGCATGCCAAATGCAGTTGTGTGGGCACACATGTTTGGATGAATGTGTATGTAAGTAGACATGTCCGTGATGTGACGCATGTATGTTGTTTTCAGCTGCATGTATCAGCACTGTGTACATGTGCATGTGTGTGTATTTGACAAGGGTGCAACAGTGATGCAACATGGATGCATGTGACAGCGGTATGTGGAAGCCTGATGGGCAGATGTGACATGGATGCCCATCTGAACACTGCGACACTTGGCAGAGGTGTACACATGCATGCAAGTGTGGTGGTGTGTGTACATGTGTGGTGCACTTCCTGTGTTGCATGTGATGTCTGGCTCACCTTTGCCTGCTCATGCTGTTGTATGTGTATGGATGGTGCTGCCAGTTGCGATATGGCTGTGGTATGGCTCATGTGTGCGAGTTGAAATGACATGTGTGTTGGGGATTGTGATGACATGTCTGAGGTTTGCCAATGCCACTCATGTACAACTGTCATGTGTGTATGTGTCCATTGTACAGTGCCCTGATGCTTGTGTTTTATTTCTCCCTGTCTGCAGCGTCAACTGATGAAGAGGGCGGAGAAGGTGCTGTGGAGAACAGCGGCGGGGATCCCACCGCCAGCCGGAGACGCAAGGCCGGGCTCCCCTCCCATGTTGTCATCTCGTCGGGGAGTGAGGAGTCCGGTGCCGCGTCCCAGGCCGCAGCTTCCGGGGGGAGGTCCAAGAGGCAGAGGTTGGAGTTGGACACCTCGGCAGCAGAAGGGGCAGCTGGGACCCCCCAGGGCCCAACGGGGGAAGATGGCACGGAGTCATCCAGGTTGGTGGGGGGTTTGGTGGAGGAGGAGGCCGTGCAAGCAACAGAGACGGGGTCTGGAGGTGGGGATCCCACTGGTGCTAGTGGTGCAGTGCAGGACCAGGGACAGGAGGCAGCACAGGCTGCCGCGGAGGTGCCTGTGTGCAATCCTGTCCCTGATCCTGTCCCTGCATCATCTTGCACCAGCAGGGATGCCTACGTCCAGACCCGTTTTCAGGCAGGGGATGAGCTCACGTCAACTGGCCTTCCTCTGCCTGCGGACGTGGCTATCCGGGTCCGGGATGAGCCTGTCCTGACTGGTGTGGCGTTGCGTCAACGGGCCATGCCAGGTGACCTGCAGTCTTTTCATGAGGAGACTGCACGTCATCTCGAATGGCTCGTTGACCACGTCAGCCTGCTGGGACAGGTCACCCAGGCCGGATTCCTCCGTTTGCTGGGGCTTGCTACGACCCCCTCCTCAACTGAACCCCCTACGCGCCAGTCGTCCTCCGTGCCATCTTCCCACCCATCAGTCACCTGGGTGCCCTGTGGAGCTGCCTCTGACGGTGCGGCCAGGCTGGTGGAGGAGGCATCCCTGCCACAGTCGGGAGTCGGACGTCCAGCAGGGGTGGCCACATCAACGACTGCACCCCAGCCGGCGGAGGATGTGCAGGCAGCAGGAGGCAGTGCACGGGCAGAGGCACAGCAGCAGCAGCAACGTGGTGGGAGCCATGAAGGCTCGGGGCCTTCAACATCGGAGGGGCAGGCATCGGCCGGAGGGCAGGAGGACCCAGGACAGAGAGTGTCTTCCGTGTGGCAGCGGTTGGGCCACGCCATAGATGCGGAACAGCAGCGGGCGGAAGAGGCACGGCTCACAATGGTCAGGGCGGAGAACTCCATGTGGAGGGCCCTGAGGTGGGCCGAGTGCCTCGAGGCAATCCGCAGGGGTTTGGAGGTGGATACGGCGACGGCCCTCGGGGCCATGGAGGAGGACCGCCTCCGGGACATTGAGCAGGAGTTCGATGATGCCCTGGCCCGGGACATCCACAAGTGAGCCGTCAAACTAGCCCGCTGCCCTTGTACATAGTTATGTAGGTAGTGTTAGGTTTCATTTTTTTGGGATTTATTTTGGACCTTTCGGACATTGGCCACATTTTTGTATATAGTTTATTTTATTAGTTAGTATAGTTAGATTGATTTCCTTTCTTTTGTTGGGGTAATGGACCCTGGCTTGTTCCCATGTACATAGTTCACTGTTGGATTGTATTTTTCTTTCACATTTTAACCATGGAGCAATGGCTTTCTTTTTTATTTCCCATTGGATTTTGTTTTGTGGACAGTGACTTTGGACACCATTAATTTGGAATTTGATTTTTGGTTTTGCTTTTTTTTCACGGACATGCTTCTTTTCATTTTTGTACATTCACATTTCTGTTTCTTTATTTTTGATTCGATTTATGTTTCCTTTAATACATATTTTTTTAGTGAACTTCAATGTGTGGTATCTCATTGGTTTCATGCATTTCATGATATGGGTTTTGAGATTCACTGACACCCATTGGGTGTATGTGAGGGAAATATGTTTGTTTCGGAACTTGCAATTGGTGTTCTGTGATGTAATTGCCAATTATGAGTGGGTGGATGCAATACTCAGGTGGGTGTTTTGCATTTGGAGGCTGACCATAGGGACCAGGGATCAAGATTGTGATGACATGTTGGCTGGGGAACATGAGTTGGACATGGGTGGGGGCCTGCTGGCAGGTGCCCCACAGTGCTGGGGGGTGGGGGTGCAGGGGGACATGCGTGGGGGCCTGGTGGAGGCTGCCCCAGCACTGCTGGGGGTGGGGGTGCAGGGGGACATGCGTGGGGGCCTGGTGGAGGCTGCCCCTGCACTGCTGGGGGGTGGGGGTGCAGGGGGACATGAGTGGGGGCCTGGTGGAGGCTGCCCCTGCACTGCTGGGGGGGTGGGGGTGGTGGGAGGCATGAGTGGGGGCCTGGTGGAATCTGCCCCTGGTGGCTGGGGGATGGGGGTGGTGGTAGACATGAGTGGGGGCCTGGTGGAGGGTGCCCCTGACTGCTGGGGGGTAGGGGTGGTCGGAGACATGGGTGGGGGCCTGGTGGAGGCTGCCCCTGGTGGCTGAGGGGTGGGGGGGGTGGGCGACATGGGTGGGGGCCTGCTGGCAGGTGCCCCACAGTGCTGGGGGGTGGGGGGGGTGGGGAACATGAGTTGGACACGGGTGGGGGCCTGCTGGCAGGTGCCCCACAGTGCTAGTGGGTGGGGGGGTGGGGAACATGAGTTGGACATGGGTGGGGGCCTGCTGGCAGGTGCCCCACAGTGCTGGGGGGTGGGGGGGTGGGAGACATGGGTGGGGGCCTGCTGGCAGGTGCCCCACAGTGCTGGGGGGTGGGGGGGTGGGGAACATGAGTTGGACATGGGTGGGGGCCTGCTGGCAGGTGCCCCACAGTGCTGGGGGTGGGGGTGCAGGGGGACATGAGTGGGGGCCTGGTGGAGGCTGCCCCTGCACTGCTGGGGGGTGGGGGGTGGGAGACATGGGTGAGGGCCTGGTGGAGGCTGCCCCTGGTGGCTGGGGGGTGGGGGTGGTGGTAGACATGGGTGGGGGCCTGGTGGAGGCTGCCCCTGCACTGCTGGGGCGTGGGGGTGCAGGGGGACATGAGTGGGGGCCTGGTGGAGGCTGCCCCTGCACTGATGGGGGGTGGGGGGGTGGGAGACATGAGTGGGGGCCTGGTGGAATCTGCCCTTGGTGGCTGGGGAATGGGGGTGGTGGTAGACATGTGTGGGGGCCTGGTGGAGGGTGCCCCTGCACTGCTGGGGGGTGGGGGGGTGGGAGACATGAGTGGGGGCCTGGTGGAGGGTGCCCCTGACTGCTGGGGGGTAGGGGGTGGTGGGAGACATGGGTGGGGGCCTGGTGGAGGCTGCCCCTGGTGGCTGGGGGGTGGGGGGGTGGGAGACATGGGTGGGGGCCTGCTGGCAGGTACCCCACAGTGCTGGGGGGTGGGGGGGTGGGAGACATGGGTGGGGGCCTGCTGGCAGGTGCCCCACAGTGCTGGGGGGTGGGGGGGGAACTTGAGTTGGACATGGGTGGGGGCCTGCTGGCAGGTGCCCCACAGTGCTGGGGGGTGGGGAACATGAGTTGGACATGGGTGGGGGCCTGCTGGCAGGTGCCCCACAGTGCTGGGGGGTGGGGGGTGGTAGACATGGGTGGGGGCCTGCTGGCAGGTGCCCCACAGTGCTGGGGGGTGAGGGGGGGGGTAGGGAACATGAGTTGGACATGGGTGGGGGCCTGCTGGCAGGTGCCCCACAGTGCTGGGGGGTGGGGGTGCAGGGGTACATGGGTGGGGGCCTGGTGGAGGCTGCCCCTGGTGGCTGGGGGGTGGTGGTGGTGGTAGACATGGGTGGGGGCCTGGTGGAGGCTGCCCCTGCACTGCTGGGAGGTGGGGGTGCAGGGGGACATGAGTGGGGGCCTGGTGGAGGCTACCCCTGCACTGCTGGGGGGTGGGGGTGGTGGGAGACATGAGTGGGGGCCTGGTCGAATCTGCCCCTGGGGGATGGGGGTGGTGGTAGACATGTGTGGGGGCCTGGTGGAGGCTGCCCCTGCACTGCTGGGGGGTGGGGGTGGTGGTAGACAAGTGTGGGGGCCTGGTGGAAGCTGCCCCTGCACTGCTGGGGGCTGGGGGGGTGGTCGACATGAGTGGGGGCCTGGTGGAGGGTGCCCCTGGTGGCTGAGGGGTGGGGGGGTGGGCGACATGGGTGGGGGCCTGCTGGCAGGTGCCCCACAGTGCTGGGGGGTGGGGGGGTGGGGAACATGAGTTGGACACGGGTGGGGGCCTGCTGGCAGGTGCCCCACAGTGCTGGGGGGTGGGGGGGTGGGAGACATGGGTGGGGGTCTGCTGGCAGGTGCCCCACAGTGCTCGGGGGTGGGGGGGTGGGGAACATGAGTTGGACATGGGTGGGGGCCTGCTGTCAGGTGCCCCACAGTGCTGGGGGGTGGGGATGGTGGGGAACATGAGTGGGGGCCTGGTGGAATCTGTCCCTGGTGGCTGGGGGATGGGGTGGTGGTAGACATGTGTGGGGGCCTGGTGGAGGGTGCCCCTGACTGCTGGGGGGTGGGGGTGGTGGGAGACATGCATTGTTGATCAGTAATGCAAGGTGACATGTGGGTTGGCTGGGGGGCATGCCCATGGTGGATGGGCTGCCTGCGGGACATGAGCAGGGGTGCATGGTAGTCCCCCGTGGTGTGGGCTGCCTGCAGGGGCCGTGGAGGTTGTAGAGCAAACACCTGGGAGGACCCACATGGCCAATTCATGTGTAGTACTCCCCAGGACCCCTGAAATACACGTACCCTGCTGAAATCGCGTGTGGAACTTCCCGCGCACCCCTGAAATACACGTACCCTGCTGAAATCGCGTGTGGAACTTCCCGCGCACCCATGGAATACACGTACCCTGCTCGCACTGGGCCAATCGCGTGTGGAACTTCCCGCGCACCCCTGGAATACACGTACCCTGCTGAAATCGCGTGTGGAACTTCCCGCGCACCCCTGAAATACACGTACCCTGATGGAATCGCGTGTGGAACTTCCCACGCACCCCTGAAATACACGTATCCTGCTCGCACGGGGCCAATCGCGTGTGGGACTTCCCGCGCACCCCTGAAATACACGTACCCTGATGGAATCGCGTGTGGAACTTCACGCGCACCCCTGAAATACACGTACCCTGCTGAAATTGCTTGTGGAACTTCCCGCGCACCCCTGGAATACACGTACCCTGCTCGCACGGGGCCAATCGCGTGTGGAACTTCCCGCGCACCCCTGAAATACACGTACCCTGCTGAAATCGCGTGTGGAACTTCCCGCGCACCCCTGATGCACACGTACACAGGACAATCGCGTGTGGAACTTCCCGCAAACCACTGAAATACACGTTCCCCGCTTGGCGTTTGCTGTTTGCCAGCCCTGTGAACTGGTCCAGGGTTAGCGCAGCCCTTTGCGATTATTTGGGGATTTTGAAGGCTTTTCCTTGCGTGAGGGCGTTCTTGGGGGCATAACTGGCTGCTGCAGGGTCGCTGCACCACGGCTGGTTTTGGATGCGAAAATCCATGAATACGCTGTGCGCGGAAATCGATTTTAGCGCACGCGGCTGGCGCAGACATTCGCACGGGCATGCTGTGCGCCAGTCGCGTGCGCCACTTTTGTGCGAATTTCTATGAATTACCCTGTGAGTGTGCTCCCTGGATCTGAAGGGCGCGTACCTACACATCCCGGTTTAGCAGCCCCATTGTTCTTTCCTATGGTTCAGGATCATGGGCTACCATTTCCAATACAATGTCCTTCCCTTTGACCTCAACTCGGCCCCCACAGTCTTTACCAGACTCATGAATACTGTGGCTGCCCTCCTTAGAGCGCAGGGCCTCCACATCTACCCATACCTCGACGACTGGCTCGTCAGGGCTACATCTCCGGAAGTGTTTCACCACTCTTCCCATGCCCTTATGAACACACTGCACGATCTGGACTTTTCGCTCAATCTCAAGAAGTCGCAGCTGCAGTCCATGCAGCCACTGACATTCTTGGGCCTCATCTGGGACACGTGCTCCGAGAAGGTATTTCCGTTGGAGGACAAGATCTCGGCCATCAGGAGGGCCACCACTCACTTCCTCAGCAGAGAGGTGACCTCGGCCTGATGCTACCAACATCCCCTGGGTCACTTGATGGCGGTCCTATTGGCCGTCCCACACACGAGTCTGAGGATGAGGAGGATTCATCTACACTATGGAACCAGGAGCGGGGCTCTCAGTCCAAGATGATCAACGTTCCTCCATCTCTCCGCCCGGACCTAACATGGTGGTCCGGGGGCTGCAACCTATGGACGGGCAAGCCCTTCTGGCCTCCCACCCCACAGGTCACCATCACCACTGACTCCTTGCTCGAGGGCTGGGGAGCCACCATGGATGATCTCTCGGTCCACAGCACCTGGACTCGACAGGAGCAAGAATACCACATCAATTGGTTGGAGATGAACGCCATCTGGTTAGCGCTCGGAGCATTCCTTCCACTTCTCAGGGGCAAGGTTGTCCTCATCCAGACGGATAACTCGACCAGCATGTACTATGTCAACAAGCAGGGAGGCACCAGATCCCCTCCACTGTGCAGACTGGCAATCAGCATGTGGGAGTGGGCCCTGGAAAACGACATCTACCTCACGGCAGTCCACCTCCCGGGGGAATCCAACCTGGAGGCGGACAGGCTGAGCAGGTTGGGAGCAGACAATTACGAGTGGCTGCTAAACGACCTAGTTATTCAGGAGATCTTCAACAGATGGGGTCTCTCCTAGGTGGATCTTTTTGCCACCTGGCACAACAAGAAGTGCCCTCAGTTCGCCTCCTGGCAGGGACAGAGCTCCGGCTCCATGGGAAATGCATTTCGGATTCAGTGGAACGGCATGGCAGCGTATGCTTTCCCGCCCACTCCGCTGATTCACAGAGTGATTTGCAAGATCAAGGAGTCTCGCCAGCTCAACATCATTCTAATAGCTCTTTGGTGGCCGGCCAGGCCATGTTTCTCAGAGCTGCTAAGCCTCTCGGAGATGCCTCTGATTCACCTTCCGACGGGCCCAGCACATCTTCTGGCGCAGCAGGGGAGCAGGGTCATCCACCCCGTGTCACAGAAACTAGCCCTCACAGCGTGGTTCCTGAGCAGATAACGCTAAGGCACCTCAGCCTCTCACAGGCTAATCTGGAAATCATACAGGGCGCAAGGAGCAAGGCTACCAGGGCCCAGTATAAAGGTAAATGGACCAGGTTCTGTCACTGGGCAGGCTCCAAGGAGATCGACCCCCTGGCATGTACTTTGGACGATGTGCTCTCCTTCTTGGCACACCTCGCCCACTCTGGCGTCCAGGTGTACACCTGCCGCACTTATTCGCAGCCATCGGCACTTACAGGAATTTGGCGGAGGAGGTATTCTGCACCTCCAATCCGATTGTCAAGAAACATTTGACGGGGCTCGCAAGGCTCTACCCGCCCATCAAGAGACCACACTCCGTGTGGGACCTGAACATAGTCTTGGGCGCCCTGGTGCACAAACCGTTTGAGCCAATGGCGTCCGCAGACATCAGGCTGGTCACAATCAAGACTGCCTTACTAGTCAGCCTCGCTTCGTCTCGCAGAGTCAGCGAGATCCAGGCGCTGGTCACCTCAGAACCATATACTACCTTTCACAGGGACATGGTAGTCTTGTGGACACACCCAGCATTTCTGCCTAAGGTGCCGTCTGATTTCCAATTGAACGAGGAAATAGTCCTTCCTACTTTTTTTTGCCAGTCATAAGGACATGGCACAGAGAGTGCTGCACTGCCTGGATATCAGTGGTGCCCTGAAATTCTACCTTGACAGGACCAAGGGCTTCCACAAATCAGACGCTCTGTTTGTCACTTTCGGAGGTGCAAGACCAGGCTATCAGGCCTCCAAGGCCTCCATATCCCGCTGGATGGTTTCGGCCATCAAAGAAGCATACGAGGGTCAGCACAAGCCGCTTATGGTGAACATGCACGCCCACGCAGTCAGGGCCAAGGCAACGGCCATCGCATTTCAGCGCCAGGTCCCTTGGCAAGTCATAAGCAGGGCGACCACTTGGGCCACTCCCTCGGCTTTCTGAAAGCATTACTGTTTGGATGCTGGCTCCAGATCTTATGTGGCTTTCGGACAGGCGGTTCTCAGGAACCTATTTGCTTAAAAACCCTAGGCTACATTCAGTTGTAATCGCCCATGCAGTATGGGGGAAAGGGGACGGGACGTAAGAGTAATTATAAGTTACTCACCATAGTGACTAACGCGCTCTTAGTCCTTAGTCCCCTTTCCTCCATACGTCCCACCATCCTCCCCCCTAATAATACTGGTGTCATTAGGCAATGTTAATTCTCTTGTCGACTTGTCAATGGGTACTGAGGTGTGGCGCCGAAGGGAGGAGTCAGGGCAGCGCATGCTCCCAGGGTCGCACCCCGCGCACCTCAAATTTAAAGGCAAAGAAGGTTTTTTCTGGTGAAAAGGGTTCCGTCTCCCATCCCTTTGAAGGGATGCCCATGCAGTATGGAGGAAAGGGGAGTAAGGATTAAGAGTATGATAGTCACTATGGTGAGTAACTTATAATTTTTTTGTTATTTTATTAAGTGCATTTGGTTGAACATTGTCACCTTTTAATCGATATTAAAAACCAGATATTCCATATTAAAATGTTGCAAAACCAAATATTAGATTCAAATAAATTTCATATTTCTACTATATATTAAAAAGAGGCATCAGGCCTATCGATATTATAAAATATATGTTCAGTAAAATCCACTACTATTGTGCGTTAAAACTAAAGTGACAGCTTTCCGGCCACCAATTGCCATATATGGAAAGCCGCCATGGTCATCACTAAGGACTCAGCACCACACATCATGGACCAGAATTGATCAGAGTTGCAGAGCGCAAAGGTACTATAAGCTTTGTTATACTCTAAACTAAGTAATTTACATTGTATGAGGATGTGACGCGGGGACTCTTTGTTTGCCACAAAGTCTACATAGTCATTCTCCCCTAGATAGACTCCCCCACGTACCCGTATTTTCTCATACAGGAAGAGTGTATAGATGGACAGATAGAATAAATCTAATGAGGGCAGGTAAGCAGAGCTTTATAAGAGATTGCATTGGGCAATCGATAGAAAAGCCTTGTTGTGAGTAGATCTCGTACTTATGGAGTTAAGCCAGGTGGCTCAATGCCCGAGCCGTGTCAAAGTATGTAGACTACTTCTCTATTTTTAATAAGCTGTAGTCATAGTGTATACTCCAATCTCAAAAAAATGTCACATTACCATTGCTTCCAAATCCCTCAACCGTGCACTCTTAGTAAACGTACTAGAATCTATAACAGCCTGGCTTAATAAGGTGTGTCCGCTCCTAGGCAGCCAAAATGCATTTTTGCCCAGATGCTACACGCCAACATTCTCCAATGGGAAAGGAAAGAGGGTAAACCTAGTTCAAGTATTATGGCTTCAACAGGAACACTCCCGGGAAGACTAAGTAATGATTGCCACATTTTTGCTTCCAGCCTTGGTAGCCACAATACCGCCTTTTCCGGGAAAACTTCCGAGGCGAATAATATGGTCGGCAATATTGAGGTCCTGTAGGCAATACTTTTTGCCTCGATCGAACAACCCCCATGTGCGTCGATAATCCATTTTATTGACAGCCACTTCTGCCAAGCCTTGAGCTTTATCCCCTCTGCCAAATATGTATATTTGTCTATCTGTTCTAAATTGACGCCTCCTACATTCCAGACAAATGAAGGGGCGCCCTGGGCCCTTTTGCAGAAGCTCCTAGTTTTCGTTTTTGTTGCACTGGCGCTAAATCCGTGCTCGCAAGCTGAAGAGCGCTGGAGGCCGACCGCTGCATGTATCGTACACGTACGGCAGGCAAGCGACGAAACCACTGCCATCGCGCAACGAAAGATTATTTACGGCTTTTAGTGCCATGGCTATCTCAGCTATATAAAGGTTAAAAAGCAGGGGTGCCAACGGGCAACACTCTTTTAACCCTCTATTTGTGGGCAAGGGTCCAGACAGGGACCCTCCTGGGACATCCTAACACTGACTTGTGTGTCATTGTATAGATATAGAGATGTAATAAAATATAGAAGCCACAGGTACACCTATACTATACACTGCTTTGAAAGTCACTACGTTTGCCATCAAACCTTAACTTTGTACTACGTTTTGTGTGTCAATAGAACCCCCTCTGCCTCTGTGTATGTTATGGAAGGGGGATCCTTTTAACCCTAAAAGCCAAATGCATAGAAGAATTTAACCATGCTCTGAAATCACTTGCACTCCCACACTGTGGTAATCCATGACACACCCATACCTGCGAAATCTGTACTACTTGCATCTTGGAGGAAGGACTACTCATCTCCATGGTAGAAACGATTCCTCATCCCCTGGAATCCTATAACCTGACTGCTCAGAAATGTTACACTATTTGCACACTACACCCTCCATTCCAGTGCCTTGGAAGCTTAGATCATCCACTGTGAAGCAGCAACGCCATGTGCTTGATGGTCAGTTGTGTGGGTGGCATGTTAAGTTAGTTGGGGAAGGCATTTTAACTAAAACAACAAGACACTTTGACAAATTGTTTCCTGACAATCTGCCTAAATGCCTTCAAATAAGCAGCATTGGCAAAGCCAGCAGTTTTGTGTAGGCATGGGATAGGCATTTGCCATAATGGTTCCACCCGACCAGAAGATTGCAACAGCTAAACATGGTGTGATTACCTGGGCATCTGATAGCGCCTTTACACAAGACTGAACTGTTGGCTTTGTCAATGCTTATTTTTGATAGGACTTCATTGCAAGGAGCCAAAATAAATCAAGTGGGTGACATGCACACTTGGTCAAGAATTTTGTATTAAACCAGTAACCATTTTACAGCTGTAATGAATACATTAAACATCAGAACACTGCTTCTAAATAACACTGGCAGGCCAAAGTTTGATTTCACTGTTGAATAGAGCTAGCTCAACGAGATCCCAGGAATTTGTGTTTTTTTGTCAGAGAGGGGCTAGATGATGGGTGGGGGCAGCCATAGGGATTAATATTGCCATGGGCAGTCTACGGGTGAATAAAGAACCATACATCCACAAGCTGTGTGTCTCCCCTCAGATCCCCTCCCTACTAGCTGTACTAAAATGCAATTGTTTCGGCTTATAAAATTTGCCCCATTACAGGCAAAACTAAAAAGGGTCAAGCAGAGGCCAATGTAGAATAGTAAAAAAGAGAGGAAAAGAAATGTGAAAATATATCATCAGAAAGGTGCGGTCGAAGACAGAACCGTCTCCTCTCTCTGGTCAAATAGTAAACTACAATCTGCAAATTCATAAAACTAGAAATTCTCAAAAAGCAGGATTTCGCCTAGTTTGTTTAGAGTAAATTAGCATTCTGTCACAGAACACTGAATCCGGGATCTCATGTGTTCTGAAGCATGTACCATTTTTGCATAGAAATGATTTGTGGAACAATGCCAGACAACCTCTAAATAGGTAGATAAAGGAATATAACCTGACTGGGGATTCCTTTCTTGTTTATTTACCTCCCGAACCCCTACCGTACAGTGTCAGTACCCCCAAACTCACATTATCACCACCCCTAATTCACACTAAAATGTACTACCAATATTCTGAGATCCCGCCAAACATACATTGACACCCTTTTCTTTCCCTATTCCGTGTACTCTGTGTGAGGTGGTTTCTCGCACCAGATAGTGCATGTTTTTGTGCAGGTATGTGTAGCTTGCTCTTCGTAACAATGCCTAGTTTAGAAAACAATTGAAAAATAATTTTGAGTCTCAAATGTTACATACATTATGGCTGCAATAAAACATGCTGAATCTAGAATTGCTGGTATATGGAACGTTCAGTTACTTTCCTTTTTCTGTACAAGAGAGTTTCATTTTTAAAGACAAACCACATACGTTTAATCTTTCCATGAATTCGCACCTCCTTTTTGTAAAGCTCTTCAAGAAAGTAAACAATTGATTGAAAAAACAGAAACATGGCTATTTTAAAAAATAATTTGAAACTATTTCAAATGTTTAACATTGTGTGCATACCATACCAGTTTCAAATGTTCTTGTATTTATTTTCCATTCTTGTTACACATTGTATGCCACTGGTGGTCTTAGCATAGCTTGGAGCGGATTCTAAGGAGGAGTTTGGCAGCAGTAAAGGGCATATTTTTCAGTAGTAGTGCGCAGAGGTAGGTTTTAATTCCCTTGATTTTTTTGGTTTGGATACCTAGAAGTCCATTGCCAGTAGTATGAAGGGCAATGCCCACGCACTATGGCCTATCGGGAAACGTGTTCGACTTGGGAGAGGAAGGACGTGGTGGTGCCTGACCCTCAAGAGGTAAGGAGGTGGGCGAAGGCGTGATTTTGTTTGGTGGGATGGCACAGGGAGAGATGTAATGGGGTCGCAGGATGGGAAGGAGAAAGACCTAGCAGGAGAACTTGGGCCTGTGGTGTGCCCTGTGCAATAGAAGGCTGGCATTGAAGGCTTCTCTGCTCTTATACATTTCTTTGTTGTTTTCCGCACTGACTGCCCTGTTTTGCATTATACTGCCTTGTGTTGCCCTGTTTTATTCCTCCCTCCTCTAGGTCACCATTCGTCGACTCTCTGCTTTTCATGAGATTTATGTGTTTCGCCTCACTGACTGCCCTGTACATTGTACTGCTGTGTGTTCCGCTGCATTCTTCCTTCCTCCAGGTTTACATTAGCCAACTACTTTGTCCTTTTGTTTTTGGTTCTTGTATTCTTAGTAAATTGTTCCTCTTAGTAAATTGTTCTACTATTGTCTGAGCACTTGTCTTCTTAGTAAATTATCTACTGTTGTCTCGTCCCTCTCTGTCTCATCTGCTTGCACCCATCCTTGTGTCCTTCCCTAGCGTCTCCCCCCTACCCTTCTCCCATCCGCACTTCATCTTTCCTCTTCCCCCACCTACTCTCTGGTGCTCTCTGTTTCTCCTATTTTTTTCTAACTGCTTCTCTATCGACTATCCTGCTCTCCTTACTAAGGGCCTCATCACGAGTTTGGCGGTAACCCTTAAATCCGGCAGTAGTGCTGTTACCGCCAGATTTAAGGGTCCGCCAAATCAGGGCCTTGGCGGATTTCTCCCCAACTCTTAGCTGGGGGGAAATCCGCCGAAATTTCGTGCTCATACCGCCAGCGGGAAATCCGCCGGCGGTAAGAGCGCAAATTTTCCCCATTGAGCCCAATGGGGAATGGGGCATTCCCGAATGGGCTCAGTGGGGAATGGGGATTTCCAAGACCGCAAAACCCGTATTCCGGCGCTAATAGCGCCGGTTGGTTTGGCGGTAGGGCAGATAACGCCAGCGCTATTAGTGCCGGCGTTAACGCCCAACTCGTGATGAGGCCCTAAGTCTGGTAGTAAGACGTTTAAAAATGACAACCTGGTCTCCAACCCAGGCCTCCCTCTCGCTGACACCTGTACAAGTGCTTCCTCCAGACAAACCCTCACCAACATCCTCTTTGTCATTCCCTCGCCAGACCTATGGACTCTTCATATGGTTTCTGTGCTTTCTCCTTTCTCGTCCTCTCCCATAAATGGTGGCACCCGGTTGAAGGCCCTCCTTGCCCCCTTCCACTCCTCTAAGGTCATCTTAATGTTTACCTGAATGGCACTGTCTTGGTCCAAGGACTCAGGTCAACCTTCTCCACTTTGATAGATGCTTCCCGCACCTCATCAATTTTCTTTGTTCTCCCGCTATCCCTTCTCTCCCTTCCTCAGCTTCCTTGCCTCCCCCCGATGTCTCTTCCTTGGCTACCTTGTCCTCTCCTTCTTCCTCTTCTGCCCCCCCTAGGGCTCTTTCTACACCTCCGAAGGGCATACATCAAATTTCTACCCCTCCCCGAAAGTCTTTCAAGGATGGCAACCTTCTCCATATCGCCACTCCCAACTCTTGCTCAGCTGTCAAACACTCCTCTGACATCTGCCGCCTCCTGGAAGAACTTGACCTCGATGTCCTCGTCTCACAGAGACATGGTTCACGGCTAGCTCTGTCACAAGCTTTGACACTCTCCTCCCTGTTGGCTACAAGATCCTCTCCACACCCAGACCCAACCGTTCCGGAGGGGGTGTAGCCCTGATCTTCCCACAGTGGATTCCTGCCTCTGTCATTCCTACACAGGCCTACTACTCTTTTGAATGCCTTGTCTGCAGGATTTCTCTCTCTACTGGCCACTCTCTTACTGTGACTACTATCTATCGGCCACCTGGTGAGATCACCTCGTTCCTCTGAGTGGGCGGACCTCTTCTTCTCCTCCTCTTCTGAGACATTAACGGATGCTTCCTGTCCTTCCTCTGGACTCTTTCTCGACCTCTGTGACTCTCTTTCTATTCTCCCCTCTGTTCTGATCTCCTCAGACCTTCCCCTCTCTATCCCTCTCACCACTCCTCTCTCCTGGAGTGATCACTTTCTCCTTTCCTCCCATCTCATCATCTCTACCCCTCAGGCCAAGCCAACTCCAGCACTGCCACCTACCTTCTTGGTTATCCGACCTACCAAGCGTGTGTCAGTTGAGGCTTTGGCCGCCACTTTCTGTCCGCCTACTCCTCCGCTGGCTGACTCACATCCTGACACAGCCCTTTCCATGTTCCACTCTGCTATCTCTGATACTCTTGATGGTCTTGCCCCTTGCATGAGGATCCGCTTGAAGCCCAAAGCCAAGTGCAAGTCCTGGTACGACTCCGATCTCGTCACCCTAAATGCAAGTGCAGGGTGGCTGAGAGGAAATGACTTGCTTCTTGTGCATTCTCTGACAAACTGGCCTGCCGCCTGCTCCAAAGGCAATATGGTCTCTCTGTCTGCACCAAGAAGAGAGCCCACATCCAAGCCTGCGTCTCTGCGGCATCCAACAACTCGACCAAACTCTTTAAAATCTGCAAGGATCTGGCCAATCCTGCTGCAGTCTCTACCTCTCCCCTCCTAGGCACTCTGCATGGCCCTGGCTCCTCATTTAATCTCTAAAACTCAGGACATCCTGTCCACTATCTCGTCCTCTCCTCCTCCTCCCTCTACTCTCTATCTCTACACTACCTCTGGCTCCTCTGTGGCCACCTCTTCTCCCTCCTTCTCTGCCTTTCCTCTGCTATCCCCCGATGAGGTTTCTAGACAAGTCCAATTTATGAAAGTTGCGTCAAAACAGGTTCTCTCCTGTTCTTCCAAAACCATCAAGGACCACATTGACACCCTTGCTCCTGCCCTGGCTCACTTCTGCAACCACTCATGGGCCTCGACAAGGGCTTCGCACATCAATGGCAACTGCTTCAAAATGAAGCTGCTGGAAAGATCTTCTACAAGAAACCTCAGGACGCTGTGTCCCTTGCTTTTCAAGCCCTCTACTGGCACCCGATTGAAAAATGTATCTACCTCAAAGCATTGTGCACAATCCATAAAATCAAATCATCCTCTCGCCCATTTTACACCCATGTTAGCATCAACATGCATGCTTCCACGAAGGCAGCGTAGCTCCGCACAACCTGCAAACCTCTCAGTGCTACAAAAGAAATCAACTTGTCGAAAAAGCAAATTGGAATGCTTGATCACTTAAAACCTAAACCTTCCTTTTCCAGATTTAAAAAGAACCTTGAATTATTTCTTTTCTCTCAGGTGGTTTAATAGTTAATGCACCTCGCCTTGCCCCTTCTCAATGTGTGCTACTCTCAATCCTAATGTGTTAACATTGTGACAATGGGCCTCATTAAAACGTAGGTGGCCGCGGAATGAACAGTGCCAGTAAGGGACCGGCAACATTCATTCCGGGCCGCCCTATTACGAGGTCTGCAGCGGGTCCCGCCCTGGACCCCTGGCCAGACCAGACGTGCAGAGCGGGACCCGCTAGCAGTCCAGGATGCTAACAACAGGCCCGTCATTAACGGGCTCGTTGTTAGCATCCTCCCCATTCGCATTGAGCCCTATGGGGGATGTACCAGGTCCGGGTCCCGCGAAAGGGAATTACCGGGCCCTCCAAGGTGGAATGGTCCGGTAAGTCCCCTTTTGCGCGACCCGGACCTCAGTTTGGGGGTAGCCATGCCGCTTTAGCGGCATGGATACCTCCAAACTCGTAATGAGGCCCAAAGTCTCCCAGGGCCATCAGCGATTAATGTAAAATGGCTTACTCCTGCATGTACCACTTACTATTATCAACAGAATGTTATCTGCCCATTATGACACAGAGAGGGTTAAGGCCACAGAAGCTGCCATTATCCAGGGGTGCAAGCGTTCTAGTTGCGGTGAGCAAGTGGAGGTGATCGGAAGCGGGAGAAGGTGCAGCTAGTTTGTGGGACAGATAGTTTGTGGCGAAATGAGGATGTCGAGTCAGAGGGGGGGAGAGAGATTCTGCATGCAAAGTAAAGGGGGGGTAAGACCACATATAGGTTTAAAGACCAGAAGAGGGCGTGCTTTTTGCATGTAGGACCATGCAGCGTGGTGTCAGCATGAAAAGATGTGAGAGGACACATTTAGAAAATGTCATTAAATCCCCTTCCTAACCTTCGGTACCGACAGTGGGGCGGTCGAAGGGGCTGGGGCCACCCTGACCTAGTGAGTTCTAGGTCCGGAGAAGGTATATGGAGGATTCCTCACTACCCCAAGTAAATCCCTGCACAAAGGCAGTGGGCAACAGGAGCATATACATGCCCACAAACACCAATAGCCACCATGGGAAAAGGGTTGCACGCAAAGCCCTTGAGGATACTTCTCATCCTAGTATTGGTACTTCTAGAGAGACATTCGAGCTACATAGCAAGACCCAAAGACCCCCCATAAGAATATATGCCTTTCCCCTTAAGGGAGCAAAGTTGCAACATTCTGTATTCACCAGCAGGTGTGGAACCATTTCTTTATTTTGGCACCACCACCTAAGGAAACATTTCGCAACCTGGATCAGACAAACGTAGACTGCATCACTCCGGACACAAAGTTGCACTTAGCATATATAAATAACGATAGGAAACTAATGCAAGTTTTCCACATGAAGGATTTAAACACTGGGAAAACACAGATACACAGTTCAAAAGAGGCAGTGTCAGCAGGGCTCCCAAGGGGAGAAAAGGAGAGCTTACATATGTCCAGGGCAATTTTGGATTCCAAAATCGCGTTAGCCTTAATGAAAACTCAGGCCAGTCCACATGGCCCAAACAAAGATCACCCCTGCCTATGCTCCACAGATGCAAACCATATCACTAAGCAGCACCCGAGTAGAAGAGAGGAGATTCCAAAAACAGTTAGGTCAGTCAAAAAGAGTTTGGTTTTGGAAAAAGAGCTGTGGTGTTGTTTGGAGGAAATTAGCGGCCTAGAGGTTTATTGAGAGGAGAGAAGAGTGATGAGGTTGGGAGGGCAGAAGTTGCATTGGAGGAGAATTGTTACCATCTGGAGAGAGTTTTGTGGTTGGCGGGGGAGCATTGAGGAGGTTAGAAGGACTTGGTACCATCTGTAGAGATTTATTAAAAAGGTTTGACAGAGACTTGAGGCAGCAAAAAGAAGTGTTAGAATATTATGAGAGCGCTGTTGAAATTGTAGGATGAACACTTGGGAGGTTAAAAGTAACTGGGTAACATCTGGAGAATGAGTTATTGAGGAGGTTGGAGATGAGAATTATTTGGAGACAAGGAAAGTTTAGAAAGGAGAGTATGAATGCTATCTGAGGAAGAGGACGGGGACCTCAAGAGGTGGATAGTGATGCAAGACCAGAGGACGTGGGGGGAGAGCAGGCAACCCAATAGCCAAAGAGACAAGCGTGGTTGCACAGAACAACTTTGGTCCAGGGCAGACTTCAGAGGTGGTAAGAGACAGTGCAATCTCCAGGGAGTCACCAGCAGTGACAACCAGTGGGTGAGCATTCGTGGGATCAGGAGGCTAGAAAAGCGAGATGGTCAGCCAGCATAAAACACAAACCCATCCCTCATACCGTGGGAGAACACATCAGTATGCTCACTCTGGAGGAGACCCTAAGGCTATGCCAAGTCTGCAGTGCCTTGACCTTGGAAAACACCTACTACAGAGTCTTGAAGAGGGTCCATTCCCTTTGGACATTGGGACATTGAAGTGGGGCAAAGACCAGCCAAACCCAGGAATTTTGAAGAACACTTTTCTTATTCTAACAATTGATTACTGGAGACTCTTTTGTCTACTTTTGTGGAGTGAATAAAAGTTATCTTCTTTGGAACCACATCCTTGTGGCAGCCTTTGTGTGCCTCCCAGTCGAGGACCCCATGGCACAAAGGAGACAACTTTGTTTAGGGGAGCAGAGAATAATACCAACGAGTTGGGAATTCCATGCGATGGAGAGGGAGTGGTAGACGAGCTAGGAACCCATCCAGTTGAGGATGGTATCCTTAAAACCAAAGGTGGAAAGAGTTTAGAGGAGGGAGGTACGACAAACTGATGAAGGCTGAAGAAAGATCAAGTAGAAAGGATCGAGGAGAGATGACGGTGGTGAGTACTGGTTGGATATTTTGAGACAGTGCCATGGCCTGGCTGAGGCCTAGAATGGCTGTCTTTGCCAAGTAAACAATAGACAAAGCCTGTTGTTGCCAATGGGTAACCCTTATTGCCAACGGGAACCCACATGCACTCCTAATGGACTAAGTCCTTCAAAGAAATCTTCACAAGATTATGCATACATCAATTAGTGATTTTAATCACATTCTCGAAAACAATTTAGTGCTATACATTTAAACAAAACACCCAATTCCTGGGCTTATGTGCATATTTTATGGCCAATATCTTTCAAACAACTTTGAACTCACAGGCTAGTAAAAAGCAAAAAGACTTGAACAAACAGTACAGCTTAATTATAAAAAATGAAGTCTGAAATTTCAATTTTAAATGTGAACGTGTTAAGGATATGCTGTTATTTCCATCTTCAGGGCTATAAGCTGTGCTTTCACTGTTGAACAATCTTGAACAATCATCTGTAACCTACAAGTAATACATTATTGTTCAACTCAATAACCTTTCATGGATGGCAAGCTAAGTGCCAGATAGAAATAAGGTAAAACTAACCTTAGATGTATGTCGATTCATAGAGTCTAGCTTGTAATTAAGTAAACACTATTACTAAAGACTATTGTGGACAAATAGTCTATACGCATACATTTGTTGCAAAAGAAATGAAAGACACTTACCCAGCTTGTATCCGTATTCATATGCTGGGTATCACAGAGAATGTTTTCTTCTACTCAGGGTTGACTCACTATTATTCTAACCTGGTAACAAATGATAGACAATATATGTCCTGCTGTTAGGTTGGCCTGCTGAAAAGCACCACCCTCACTCATTCAAGTGTCCCAAAATGCCTTAGGGAATTCCTCCCCCATTAGGGGGAGAGTGTGTCTAGGTTCCTTACCCATACTTCTAAGTGTAAGCGTTCTCATGGCAATCAAGACTGCATACTCGTTACTAAATGGCAGGGACGCTTTTGTCGATATAGAGGAAAAACAGATTACAAGGTACTGCGCAGGCTGTATGTGCTCGACCTTGCATGATCAAAAGCTCTCGCTGGTACTTATTGTGACTATATTGCGCACTTGAACCGCATATGCATAATCTTGTGAAGATTTTTTTGAAAGACTTAGTCCGTTAGGAGTGCATGTGGGTTACCTGTTGGCAACATGTGTTCTCTGTTGTCTACAATCACATGTCTCCTTAGGCCTGGGGACAATACCCACGTGCACCTGAAATCAGAGATAAGGGATTGATTTTGAGATAGTTTGGAGTGTCAATAAATTACGTTAGCTGAAACCCAGCTGTGGCTCCTCCATTCCAATTTTTTGCAGTGTCTTTGCGAAGTGCTCTGCTGATCTTTGAACTTAACCATTTCACTCTGAATGGCTGAGCTGCCAGCTTCTACATTAGTTTAGTCTTAGTTTTTAGTTTATTTGTATAGCACTGTTTACGCTCCAAAGTGCACTTCACATGCATAAACAAAGTAATTCCTAATCTGACTAATGAAAGAAAAAGTAGTAAAGTAAAAGCAGGATAAAGATTATTCATACTTTTTGAGAAAAGAAGGTTCTGAGCTGTTTCATAAGGAATGATTCACTTCTTCCCTAATATTTGAGGGGCACATATAATTCTGTGGGATTTTGAATGAAGGGAAGTTATGAATACTGGGGGTGCATTGCAATTTGCAAATGAAGCATATAATCATATATTACCAATCTCAATTTGTGGTTGGGGACCTGTGTGACGTCATTAATCCAAGATGGCCGCTGCTACAATTTATGAATCAATTTTATCTATAACTCCTTTCAGAGTGATGCAATCAAATATCTTCTACATACATTTTCTGTTCACCTTAAAACTGAATTTGTTATCTCTTATTGTGTAGCAGATTCTGTCTGCAGTTTGTTTTTCATGATTTCTAACATTTTTATCCTTCTACTTTTTTTTACAGGTTCTGGTAATTGGCAAGAAAATTAGAAAATTATTTATGAGCAGTTGAAGTGTGAAATTTGATTCTGTCTTCCAGTGAAATCAATGTTTTCAAAATGTCGATACCTCCAGATATCAAAGGTCATTTAAAAGTAGAAATTCCACCATCAGCCAAAACAAGAAAACGGGTAATCGACTTTTCCTTGTGTATCTTATGTCAACAAAGAAAGGAATCTCCTCTGGTTTTCCAAAATGTTATGCAAACGTTTTAGAGTGTATTAAGAGGCAAGCTGAGTGGAACAATGATGAATACTTAAACATAATTCTACGATTATGCACCTGAAGAACTGAAAAATAAAAAAGCAGCATGGCTTTCGCCATGCTACAAGCAATGTACTCAAAAGGCGGACATGGATCGAAGCAAAAGATTGTATGGAGAACAGTTATGTGAGCCAACGCTGTCTATCTCCAGCCATGAAGAAGAGGATGAAGTAGAACAAAGCTACATTACAAGATCAAAAATACCTATGTACGAGAGAAGTAAATGCTTCTTTTGCAATAAAGAAGAAACCAATTATATTTGATAGCAACTGATTCAGCAGACATCCATTTGAAGAGAGCAGTATGTGAGCAACCTGAACATGTCTCATCTGCTAGTGCCCGGAGATCTGTCATCCAGGTGGCCAGGACACAGCCATCGCTTTTGGATCCCTTCCTGGTGGAAGACCAGTGCGGGAGGACCCCCGGCATGAGGGGTCTTTGAGGGGTGGATGTGGGACACCGGATGGTGATACACGGTATCGCCTTTTCTTTAACACCTTTTCCCCATCCTACTCAACCTACCCCCCTTTCCTGACACAGACACTTTCTCACGGACAGTTCACCGTGAGCGAAAACGGACTAACACCAGAGCCGTATACCTGACATGTTCCAATACAATAGTCAGGCAAGGTCAGGCAATTACTGATCATTACACACACCTGACTTCCATCGCACTGCCCCACATGGATAAAAGGCGAAGAACTAAAGCACACTCTGAGTGAGGAAAAGCACGCAAGGAAGCAGCAGTTCCAAGATGGCATTTTAATACAAGGATAAAAACGGCGAGACCAAAGAGGTTTGCAAGGAGCGAAGTGCCCTTGAACTTTTCAGACCATTACTTTCGTGTACCTTGGAAAGTAAGAAACCTAAGACCGGGGACTAAAGCTGAACAAACCTACATTGTGTGTCGGAGGTACACAGGGCTCTCCTGCGTCGATAACCAAGGCAGGAGGGGCATTTGCCGCTGTGGTACTGTCCTTGGCTCCTACAACATAGCAGCGCCAGTAAAGACGGCACAGCTGGCGAGTCGGAGAGACTGATACCAGATGAGCCTGTGTTAGAACCAAGGTTGTAAGCAGCAACATTGTATGAAGAAATCTAAAGAGAACAGTGTGTGTGTAATGTATGTGACGAGTGACGCGAATATAATGGAAAACCAGAGGAGTGATTGAACTTTGGAGGCCAAGTAAAATACTGTAGACAGTGGTCCGGCGCCACGTGGGTGCTCATTCGAAAGCCTCTGTTAGGTATCCAACTGGCTGACAACTTTGAGAAGGGAATTTTTAGATCAAAGTGGTCCTTCAGCGGGTCAAGCTGAACCTTGTGCACATTCGAAGGTCTTCAAAACTTTGTGAATTGAGATTGATCCAGTCTCGGGACGATAGCTCAGGGGCAACGTGCTCGCTTTGGAAGCAAGACGACACGGAGCAACACAGGTTCGATCCCCGGGTCCGCGTTTAGAAACTTTTGGGTATTAAGCACGTTATAAATAACCTGTCATATCATATATCATATTAAGCACAGCTGAGGGAGACTAATTGTTAAACAGGAAGGATCTGAGCCTGGCTGAGGGGACCTGGAGTGAACCGTGAGTAACCCGGGAGAGAATATTCTCTGAACATTGTACAAAGGGGGTTCTGAGCCCGGAAGAGGGGGATCCACAATAACGACCGTGATATAAAAGGGATCTGAGCCCTGCTAATGTGGATTCGGGGTGAATTACCCGAATTGAATACTTATAAAAGGAAAGGAACTTTGTGCTTTTGTACATCAGGCCCTCTGAATCAAGAGACTTTTGAGAAGTAAAGAGACTTGGGCACAGAAGGCCCTGATGCTGGTAATGGAACTGTATCCTCATGCCGAAGAAACCAGAGTGTGTGCTTTGCTTGAATGAACTTCCTTGTCCCGTGCTGAAAACATGTGGAAGCCAGGCGAACGGCCTGAACATCCTGACTTATCATTTCGTGAACACTTCTAACTTTTTCATGAACACTACCCCTCATTATTTATATTTAGCGGTAAGGATTGACAATGGGTTTTTTAGTATAGGCCCTTTTATTTTGACGAGACTCCACTAGGACTGCATTATTATTATTTGAAAGTCGTAGGTTGCTCCCATTTGTAGATTTAGGATTAGATAGGCGTTTATCACACCCTTGTTGAAGTTCAATAAACACCCTTGAACTGTGGTCATTTGTCCATCTTACTGTTGATACCATGGCTTCCTTACAAGTAGAACTGTCTAACAGTGACGCATTGAAGATTCATCTTAGCGATTATACAGATCCTGGAGAACCTCACACAAGGGAAATTGCATATCACATGTTATGTTGGAACACACATGTAGTGAAGGCCTTACAACACAAGCCTACACTTAGTGGAAAGATGAAGCCAAATTCACTGTTTTACGAAGCAACAAATGTTAAATTTGTATCTTCAATCAATGATTTTTTCCTTGAAGGATATAACAGCAATGGAGGAAATTGAAAATCGTTACAGGAAAATTGCAGCTAACAATGGTTTAGAAGAAAAACAGATAAAAACAAGAAAACAAATCAAAAGTTTCATAGAAGTTCTTGAATGTATTGCCATTATTTTTAGAAATCCCAAAAGAGTAAATGATCCACAAGTCTCCCTGACAGTAACAGCCAATGTTGCAAAAGATTAATTTGAGGATATTGAGAAAAATGAGAACCCTTCTTGAAGCAGCTATGACTTTACAGAGAGCTGTACTAACTTGTGAAAAATGGAAATTCACTGGATGTTTTGAAGAAGTGAATTTGGCAGATGTTGTTCCAAAGGAAGTTGTTCTTTTTTTTACAAGTGGTGCTGTCAAAGACAGATGGATATGAAAAGTAATTCATAAAAGCGGGATCCCCCTGTAATGAACAGGGCTCATAAATTGTCATAGATGTTTATATATGAAATGCTATTACCACGACATAATTATGGACAGTTTTTTTTCTTGGGAATCATTCACTTGTAAACTTTTAAGTAACTTCTTAAGCTCAGGTGCCATCCTTTCCCTGATTTCAACATGCTCTTTGCAGAATTTATCGATGATGCATTTGAGAAGTCCAAGCCTTAGTGACGTGTGCGTCAACTGCTCTACTCACGCACTTCCCTGATAGAATCTTCAACACAACATTCACATCATAAAGGACAATTAAGGTTACTCAATGCCTATACCCTATACCTGTCTGTAGGGAACTAGCCAACCCCTCCACAGTCTTCCCCTCTCCAACAAAATGGCCACACACTTCACTGCAAAAACTGAGTTCCCTTGCAGCCTCCTCATCCCTCACCCATCCCTTTGCCTCCCTCTCCTCCTTCTCTCTTATTACACCTGAGGAGGTCACCAGAGTTGTCTGCTCCATGAAGGTCTCCTATAAACAGGTTTCCCCCTGCTCCAGAACCATTAAGGACAATATTGTCTCCCTTGCCCCTGCACTTGCTGATTTCCACAACAACTCTTCTGCTACTGGATCTTTCCCCTCCTCCCTCAAGCACTCCCTTTTGTGCCTTTTCCTGAAAAAGCCTTCTGCAGACCTGACATGTTCAGCCAACTACCGCCCCATATCTATCTCCCCTTCCTTGGGAAACTCCTGGATAGGTAACACCCAATTTGATTGAAAGAAACTGTCTGCATGGAAGTTTTGATCAATTGGGTGTTACCACTTTGTTCTAAGCTAAAATAACCGAACATGAGGAGCGGGGGCTGTGGGAGTGTCCCCTGCTCTCCATGTTTGGAATTTTGGGGTTTCAGGGTTGGGGGGTGGTGTCCCCCATTTCCTTAGCACTGGTTGCTGGGGACAAAAAAACCAAACTAATGAACAAAGGAAATGGGGGCCTGACTAATTAGACTGCGGGCTGTTTGACCACGAACAAATCAAGAACAAACAACCCACCCAGATCCTCGCTGAGAAGCTGGTCTTCCTGCAACTGGCCCAGCACACTGAACTAGTTGGTTGCCTCCACGACCACCAATCTGGGTTCTCAGCATCCAGAAGCACAGAAACTGCTCTTCTGAACACCTGTGAGGAACTGCTTGCATCTCTTGATTCCAACTCTCCATTTGTTCTCATTCTACTTGATCTCTCCTCTGCATTTGATATGGTCAACCACTCCATCCTCATAAAATGACTCCATGATACCCTAGGTATCTCGGAGCAGGCACTGGACTGGCTGACCTCCTTCCTTCCGGGTTATTTTGGGCTCTTTTTCCTCCCGCACCTCTATCTCCACCTGAGGCATCCCACAGGGCTCCAACCTTTCCCCCTGACTGTTTAACAACTACCTTGCTCCGCCTGCACACCTAATTTCCACGTTCTCTCCAAACTTCCAGTGTTATGCAGACGACACACAACTCTTCAAACTTCCCTCGTCTTACTTCCTCCATCATTCCAGACTGCCTATCGGCAATCCAGTCCTGATGTACTTCCAATGATCTCTGCATCAACGCCAGCAAGACCGAGATCCTTTCTATCAGGACTCCTGCTCTCTCTTTCTGTCCCTCACTCTGGCCATTGTCTATGGGCCCTCCCCCTTCATCTGAAGCCAGAAACCTTGAAGTCATCTTTGACCCCTCTCTTTCCTTCATCTCTCACATTCAGGACCTTGCCAAGAAGTCCCACTTTCAACTCAACCTCCTAAAATGAATTCTTCCTTTCCTCGCCTTCCCCCAGAAGCTCAATGTGTCTAACGCTCTTGCTCTCTCTAGGCTAGACTACTGCAATAGCCTTTTCCTTAATCTACCCTCCTCTTCTCTACGACCCCTCCAGCTAATCCAGAATAGGGCTGCAAGGGACCGCATCTCTCCATCCATAAAAACTCTCCTCTGGCTCCCGGCTGCTGCAAGGATCAAATTCAAATCCCTCAGCATCATCCACAAGGGTGTCTGGGGTCGGGGACCACGGTACATACAACTTGTTTTCACTAAATACTCTCCTTCCAGATCTTTACATTCCTCCGGCACCAACTCTCTTGTGTGTTAAGCACTTCTCTTTCCTCAGCATTCTCCCTTCTAAGGAATCCTTCCCTCTTTGGTTTCAGCCGGATCTCCTCAAATTCCGGAAGCTCCTCAAGACTTCCTCCTTCCCTCCCTCCTCTGTTAAATCCCACAGTTGCTGAGATGGGTGACTAGGGCCCTTATGTGTCCTCCCGGGTCTTGGCTGTCCACGCCCAAATGCATATAGCCTCCACCCCTCCCAGCTCTTTGCCTTGGCACCAACTGGCCTTTGTCACCACAGGCCTGCACTTATTTTGGTGGCTGACCACTATACCTATGCACTTACAACTGCTCAATCCCTAGCACTTCCCTCTTGATTCACCTAGCAAGTATCCCTCTATTCCCTCATCCCATCTCTTTCTCTGCACTTGCACATTCTGAATGATCACAAGGCCTACTCGGTACGCCTCTATCTCTCATTGTTGTATTTTGTTTTTCATTCCCATATCCCCTCCCTGTTGCCCTGTGGGCGCTTTGAAACACAATGTACTTGTATAAGCGCCCTACAAATGCACAATAAAATAAATAAAAAATAAATCCAAGAAAGAACCAATAGCTCGAAGCATCACCATTATTATATGTAGCTCACCTGGCCCAAGTATCCAGTTCTTTAACAAGTCTTTTTTAGCCATAGCTAATTTTAAAACATTCTTGTAAAGGCCAAGATCCAATGTTACAACTGTTTTTGATTCCGGGGGACAGCAAGTGTTATTTTCTCCAACTTCTTCATGAATGTGAGCTTGTTGGGCTGGCACCAACGAGTGGGAGTACACAGAGTCTAGTTTCTTTAGTTGGAGGATCACGTATAATAGAATTATAAGCTGACCAATTTGGAACTGTAGTGAGCGGTTCTGACTCTGTCTCACTTCATCAGTCTCGGTTTCTTTAGTGAGATTACAATGTGTATCCAGCAACTCTTCATCGAAACATTCTTGAAAATCACTCAACAGCAAGTCTTCTGCGATCATCCAAAGTAGGTCCTCAGGCCCGTTGGAATCTAAAATAACCTTTTTGCTCTCTGTATAATCAGTTATTTGACAGCTTACAGGATTGTTTGGTCTACACCCTTTGGGAATGTTGCAAGACATGACCTCAGACAGGGACTGAGAAATCTTCTGCAGTGATCAAAGTGATGCTGGTCCTGATATTTCAGTTGGGCTTAGGACATCCGACTCCTCCTCCTGATAGACCACCATAACTGTACCATGCAAGTTCCTTTACCATACAGAGTATCTCAGAGGAAGTCAATGTTGTCAGCAGCACAATAGACAAATCTGCCTCTGACCAACTGAGGGAACGTAAGATCCTCCACAGTTATCCATGTGTTTTATTACCTCTATGGCTATCTGTGTCTCAAATTGAAGGACTCTGGTGTAATCTATACAAGCTCCCATGCTATGCGGAAATTGAATGATGAATTTGCTGCGGGTAGCTGTTGCATTTTGAGCCCAACTGCACTTGCAAGTGCATTTTGCCGATATGCCATTTTGTACTCGCAGATGACGCTTGTCGTGGTAATAGCGTGTTCATTACAGTGGGATCCCCCTTTTCTGAATTACTTTTCATATCCATCTGTCCTTGACAGCACCACTTGTAAAAAAAAGAACAACTTCCTTTGGAACAACATCTACCATATTCACTTCTTCAAAACTTCCAGTGAATTTCAATTTTTCACAAGTTAGTACAGCTCTCCGTAAAGTCATAGCTGCTTCAAGAAGGGTTCTCAAATTTTTCTCAATATCCTCAAATTAATCTTCTGCAACATTGGCTGTTACTGTCACGGAGACTCGTTGTGGATCATTTACTCTTTTGGGATTTCTAAAAATAAAGCCAATACATTAAAGAACTTCTATGAAACTTTTGATTTGTTTTCTTGTTTTTATCTGTTTTTCATCTAAACCATTGTTAGCTGCAATTTTCCTGTAAAGATTTTCAATTTCCTCCATTGCTGTTATATCCTTCTAGGAAAAAATCACTGATTGAAGATACAAATGTAACATTTGTTGCTTCGTAAGACAGTGAATTTGGCTTCCTCTTTCCGCTAAGTGTAGGCTTGTGTCGTAAGGCCTTCACTACATGTCTGTTCAAACATAGCAAGTGATATGCAATTTCCCTTGTGTGAGGTTCTCCAGGATCTGTACAATCGCTAATCTTCAATGCGTCACTGTTAGATAATTGTACTTGTAAGGAAGGCATGGTATCAACAGTAAGACGGACAAGTGACCACAGTTCAAGGGTATTTATTGAACTTCAACAAGGGTGTGATAAACGCCTATCTAATCCTAAATCTACAGATGGGAGCAACCTACGGCCATCAAATAATAATAATGCAGTCCTAGTGGAGTCTCGTCAAAATAAAAGGGCCTATACTAAAACACTCATTGTCAATCCTTACCGCTAAATATGAATAGTGAGGGGTAGTGTTCATGAAAAAGTTATGAAAATGAACTCTGGACTCAGAAGATGAACTGGAAAGCCTTAATGTCTCTCATCAAATGTAAATAGCTAGTTTTAATAAATAGTATATTTCTATGAGAAAGCTGCAACATTTTTCAAACTTTATAATTTAGTGAGCATACAGTCAACGTTTGCAACGAAGTATCAATAATTTACGAGGCTGTGGGCCTCATTACGAGTTTCATGGTAACAATACCTGACTTACCGTTACCAGCGCCCAATATCCCGGTGTTACTGGGATATTACAGGTACCGGCAACAGCAGTAAGTTAGAATCGGTGCCGATGTTTGGGGCAATTCTTTGCCGGTAGGGGCCTGAACTCCCAGCAGGTCTGGCCTGCCAGTAGTTCACTGCTCCTACTGGCAAACTCCAAGTGTGCCTGTCCAGTAAAAATACCAGATCCGGTGCTACCGGCCATTTTACCAGACCGGCACAATCGTAATGAGGGCCTATATCTCGGAAACAGTAAAAGAAATAAAATAATTTCGTATTTGAACTTTTCTATTCCTTTGATCATGTTTAACAAAAAAACCTACGTAGAAAATGTTTCATACAAACACCCTAAAAGCAGTTACAGCTCACAAATGAATTGAGTATCCGTAAAAGCGGCCATCTTGGATTAATGATGTCACACAGGCCCTCTGCCACAAATTCACACAAATCATCTGGCAGCACATGATTGCAAGCTTCATTATCAATGCATCCCCACTAGGCATACCTTCTCTTCATTCAAAATCCCACGGTTATTGTAAGAGAGGCCCCTCAACTATATGAGATATTGGTAACAAATGACATAGCCTGACTGTTTGGGAAGTGAAAGATCTGCAGCCCCATTTTACTAGTCAGACCATCAGTTAGCATTACCTGAACGGAAGGAATGATTTAGAACATATTTTTAAATTTTAATTTTTTAACAAAGTCGGGACCTTTGTAATACAGAGCATTATGGGCAAAACAAAGGACATTTAATTTAAAACTCTGTCAGCAACTGGAAGCCAGTGCAATTGTTGAATAGCAGCATAGGTGTGGGATTTCCATGGACGTTTGTTTCAATACAATTCTGTCTGGTGAATTCCAAATCCTCTGATGTCTTACATGTAACTGTTTGGGAAGTCCAAATAGACTGAATTGCTCTAATTAGCTTGAGAGGTTACAAAAGCATTTGCCAACTGAACCTGATGATTAAAGGGAAATAAATGCAAGAGTTTCCTGTGTTGGTAAATTTGACTTATACAGATGCCAACCACAATGAAGGACAAGAGAAATATCGCAATCAAAGTTAATACCTAGATTGCAAACTTTGACCTGGTATTGGGACATACTTAGAATGTCACGCCATAAAGCTGGATTCTAGTCAAACCAATAGGAATTACGTATGAGGAATTCAGTTTAGCTATCATTAAACATTAGGCAAGTACAATCCACCCAGCTACTTACATCTGACAGACCCATAGAGAACGATGAATCAGATAACGACACTCCATCCAAATGGAATAGGATGTGGGTGTCGTCAGCATATGTATGAAAATGCATACTGTAAGGAACTCATGATGGCAACATTAAAGACAGAAACAAGTGATCACGACTCAAGGGTGTTTATTTAAACAAGATGCAGGTTGGAAAAACGCCTAACCTAAACCTAAATCTTAGATGGGAGCAAGCGTTGACTATAAAATAAAAAATAAGGCAGTCCTCGTGGCTTCTTTTCAAAGTAAAAAAGCCTATACTAAAGAAAAGACTATTGCCAAATCCTTACAACTAATTATAGAAAGAGTGAGGGATAGGGATTTCAATAAAGGAAAAAGTGTTCACAAATAATAAGTCAGGATGTGATTGCCAGGGGATTCCCTTCCCCATGTTTTCGGCACGGGACAAGGTGGGTCTCCTGAGCACAACACACACTCCAGCACGAGATGACAGTTCTGTTCCGGTTATCAGGTTCTTCAATGGTTAAGTCTCTTTTCAATAAAAAGTCTCTTGCCTTCGAGGGCCTGATATTTTCAATAAACAAACAAAAAGTTCTATTCCACATATGGCTTTGGGTGACGGTCTCACTACTGGGTCCCCCTCTTCCGGGCCCAGATTTCTTCTAGTCATACTCGACAATTCAACTTAACAGTTCCTTTCTCAATGAACTTTGGGTGGTGATTTTCCACCCCTGGATCTCCCTCTTTTGGGTCTTCAACACACTGTTCATATAACTTTAAACTCTTACACTCACAAGTCTCAATGTTTCTTCAAACAAAAGTTCTGTGGACTTCCCTCTGCCGGGTTCACTCCTTTCAACACAATGATCATGGGACTTCAGATTTCATCCCCTTTTGTTAGCATCCCTCCACCGGGTTCACTCTTGCCAACCTTTACAGCGCACTCCTCAAACCATGTGGGATTCGTCTCAATCATCTGTCGGTCAAAGACTTTGAGTGTATGGAGGATTTGACAAGACCCCTCCCTGTATGACCACTTTGACCCCCCCTTCCGCCTTTTCCTAAGGCCTTCTGGTCACTGTAGTTCAAATAGCAAGGTAATCACCTAGAATTTCTCGAGTGAACACCCGCGTGGTGTTTGACTCTGCTATGTTGGCTTTCCCCTTTTCTTTTATCATCAGTACTTTGTTTATTCAAAGTTCAATTAGGCACTTGCTACTTTCTTTCAACACAGTTCTGTTTCTTTATCGGCTCTCCCCTCCACTCACCAGCTGCGATGAACTGCTTTGCTTTGTTGTCTGTAGAGTCAAGACTGGTACCATTGGGCCAAGCGTCTCTCCTCTGCTTGGCTGTCAACAGAGGAGGCGCCTGGCTATTGTTGACATCTGCTGCAACACACGCGGGCTATTGTTCTTATTCCTTCTCTTGAGGCTTCACAGGTCTCTGTCGATAAGGGCAAGGTCACTTCTCCCCTTGGTATCCTCTCGACCTGCGCCGTCTTTTGCCTCCTCTTGAACTGCCGTGCTGAGTTAGCTCTCATGTGGTGCGGCCTGCTTGCTCGTAGGGTGCTGATGTGATCAACCATTTATCGCTGTGGGGAAGGGAAAGGGCCGTCAGGTGTGTGTGATTCTGGTCAATTGCCTGACTTTACCTAACCCTTGCCTGTCCCTTGTATTGGGGCATGTCAGGTAAACGGCTCTAGTGTTAGTCTGTCGTCTTTCGTGTTGTGCGAAAGTGGTTTTGTCAGAAAAGGGGGGGCAGAGTTTTTATGAATATCCTATGTGGTAGGATGGGGGAAGGGTGTTTAAGGAAGGTGGATACTGCATCTCATCTGTCGGTGTCCCACTCCCCAAGGATCCCCCCCATCCAGGTGATCCGCCCGCACTGGTCCACCCTGAGGAACTGGATCCAAAAGCGAAAGCCATGTCTTGGCCACCTGTATGACAGATTCCCGGGGACTAGATAAGGAGACACCTTCAGGTTTCTCACATTACCAAGTTTATGTATACGTATTGTAAGGGTTTTAAGGTAGCAATTAAAGAATGGAGAGATGGCTGCTCCTTGAATGCTGTAGGGAATCTTTGGAGTGGAAGAGTCAAAAGAATCCACAGCCTCTTATTGTGATCTCTTCTGTAGAAAGGTTTTATTTTATGCAGGAAAGAACTGCACCAGAGAAGCTGAAATGTAGCGGTTGACTCAGAAGGGATGTTATGGTCGATTGGGTCAAAGGCAGGTGATATATCTAATAATACCAGTATACTGACAGTGCTACATGTATGCTTGAGGGCCCCTGAGGCAACAAGCTGTTCCCCATGCTGCTTTTGGTGGCTGTGCCTAAATGGAGCTTTGAAGTGCCCCCCAGGTTGGATATCTCTTACGCCCTGGACTTGGACATATTATGCTGTAGACAGCAGCAAGTTCAGAACTGCAGCTCACAACGTATGTAGGGTTGAGCTACTCACTTAATCTGTACCATCAGTGGAGGCCGGTGTTCAACCGGGGAAATCCCACCAAGGGGTGGCATCACAGTTTTCCTCCTGATGGCTGGAACTGCGGGTAGCTCTGGGAGCTGCAGGGTGGGTGATGTCTGTCCTGGAAATGTGGACAGTGGCTTCTTTGGTATGTCTGATGTTTGTGGGTTGCCATTGGGCGTCTATGACTTACGAGTGTCACTTGCACTATAAGTTAGAACATCTGGTTTCTGCTGCGATAGTAGGACCAGCTTTTGGCTGTCTGTAGGGTGCTTATGGTCAGTGTTCCTCTACTACTCAGGGCTGACATGGCTATGATGGTGGGGCACAGCAAAAAAAGGTTGTGAATCGAAAAAGAACTGTGACTTCTTCACTCCCAAGTGAGACAGAACATTGGTGAGGTGGATGACTCCCTCCGTAGTGCACTTTAACTCCAATGGCTAGCATAATAAAAATGTTACAGAAAATTGAACCCGGCACAACCATTACAAATGCTAGATTTGACATATTACAAGTTCAAATGCCAAAGCTGAAAGGCTGATTGTCGTAAGTGGAAACATGTGGATCAACATACATAGACTACATTGATTATAGTAGGTTTGTTGGTGAAATGGAAGGCATGTACCTCTTTCCTGCAAAATCCTCTCTTCTCCTCAGCTGTCTATCCAGTTTCCACCTCACACTCTTCCCTACTCTCTTCAGCTTGAAACCTTGGTGTCATCCAAGACCCTTCACACACATTCTCTACCTTAATTTCTAAAACTGCAATGGCGGCTCACCTCAAGCTACTAAATATCAGCAAAATCAGGCACCGCTTTACCTTCAAAGCTGCCAAACCTACTAACCACTCCTGTCTTCTCTAAACTGAACTGCTGTGCCAGTATCATTTTTGGTCTTCCAAACTGTGTAGTCTGTCCCTTTAACAAGATTAGTAATTTTGCTACCAGGACTCTCTTTGAAGTCCCTCGTTTCACCCCTACTTCCTGCTCTCGCCAGCCAGCTGGCTGGCTAACTGTGCAAAGCAGGGTCAAATTTTTATACTAGTGCATAAATCCATCCACGGTAAGGAACCAGCATATCTGTCTTCTTCTATCAAACCCTCTTGTAGCCTTTGCTCTGCCTCCTCCACCACACTTGTGGCATCTCACCCACCCTGTGTTTCCGCTCTTCCACTCATCGTGCTCTGCTTACTTGAAACTCCCTTCCCTCTGCAATTCGAACCACGGGCCACATCGATGTATTCAAACGCAAATTGAAAGCCGACCGCCTTGCTTCTGAGCTATCATCTTGACTCACCTCTCCAGCCGTACCACTTAGACCTTCCCTCACCACTAACCAGACTCTTCTCTCTTTTCCCCACCATACTAGCACTTAATGGTTTGGGGTCACAGCTCATTCTTAGTTGGCTAGACTGCCTACCTGCTGACACTTGTCCTAAATTTGTTCACAGCATTGTTCCTGGTATCTGTCCAATATACCCCTTCTCAAACATGATCACCATGTCACGCAAACTCTCCCAATTACATGAGGCTCAATGCCTCCCAATTGTCTGCACGCTCCTTTGTGACCCAAAGAGCTTGTTTGCCTGTATGCATTTATTTACATATATGCAAATAAATAGCAAAGGCCCTTAAAGTTGGACATGCATCTAGAAACAAATCATCTTGTGGATGTCTCCAGGGAAACTGCTGGGCATAACCTTGATGCCTTCTTGGAGTGAGCTATCCGACCGTTGCTAGATCCTGCCCTTGACACCGACATCTTAGTGGTGCAGGGTTTGAGGATGAGACCACTGAGATGAAGAAAAAAGTAGGTAGCTGATGATTTTCCTCATGGTTAGGGGGGAGAACTGTGGGACAGACTTCTGTGGGCAGCGAGACAGGCAACCTCTCTGTTGCTCGAGGGCCCTTTGGGCCACTTGTTCACAGACGTGAGTCAGGCTAAAAATCACAGACGCAGGATCGTTGCCAGGCCTGGCTCCAGCATGGGGGCCAACGAGGCCAGGCCCCCCCAAGGCCAACCCCTGGCCCCCCCTAGAAAGCAGGGCCAGACTGGGAACCAAAAGAGGCACTGGAAAATTTGATCAAAGTGGCCCCATATTTCGCTGCACGAGCGAGCAATATTAGTGCACAGGAAAATATGACTGCACCAAGGGGCACTATTGCAAAATAGGGCTGGTTGATTCCATCATATTGAAAATAAGCATTGGCAATGCCAACAGTTTGTGTAGGCATGGGAAGAGCACTTTCCAAGCAACATCGTATTGGTATTAACTGGCCATTAATGGTAGCAGGTGCAAAAACGTGTGAGTACCTGGGCACCTATTAGCAGTGCCTGGCAAATGCCTAATACTTATACAAAACCCAAAACTGTTGGATGTACCAATGTTTATTTTTAACAGTATTTAAGCGAAGGGAATGCATAGTGCTCATTAGTCGAGTGGCTAAAAGCAGACCTGGTGAAGACATTTTTATTACACCAGTAGTGGGTTTACAACTCCAATGAAGTCATTAACTCGCAGAAGGCTGCTTCGACAAAACACTGGCAGGCACTTTGAGTGCAAAGTTTGATGGTAAGGCTTGAATAAAGCAACGTCAAAGAGTTCTCTGGAGGAGGTGTTTTTGGCAGGGAGGGACAGGAACTGGGTGGGAATAGCCATAGGCATTATCATTGGCAGTCAATGGTGGGCAATAACCAAACAACACCTAGACACTGGGTGTCCCTGCTCATAGCCAATTTCTCCCCATCTATACTTGAATGCAATAGTTTTGGTTTATAGCTGGTGCAAGGGCCAGCTAGAAGCCCAAACTAATAAAAAAACAGCACAGAGATGACGATAAGAGAGCGTGTAGTAAATATTGCAGCAGAGGAATCCACGGCATGGGGGTGTGATGGCAAATCGGATTGTTAAAGCAGAGGGTAAAATATTACAGCACAGGGCTGGATGATTTTGGCGTAAATACATATTATGTCATGGGTGGTTAAAAATGAATAACCACACTAATACCAACACCGGCAGCAGTCCCCTTTGTGTGTTCCTAGCATTACCTTTGCCTGTTCTGCCGCCAGTCCATTAGGGCACCCATTTTTGTTTGTTTAATAATGGGTAGGTCATGCTACAACACAGGGATGGCTTTATGCAGGGCTAAGGGATTACATAATATGGAAGGGGATTTTTCATCTGTGGAAGAAATGTTACAGCATGGGGCTGGGGTTTTACACACCAGGGGAACCATCGAGCAGTGGTGGGCTGGAGGATTACACAGCATGCACAAGCTGTGGGGTGAGGTGAGGTGCTCAGCGCAGCGAGAAGACAACGGCACATGCAGGCAGGCATCCACGAATCAGCCGGGCAGATATGAAATTACTATTGGAGTCCGGAGGATTGGGGAGGTGCAGGGGAGGACAGAGATTGTGTGGAGCAAAGAGGTGGGCAGGGCATAATGTACTAGCCGACGATTGCTGAGCAAGGAGAGATTTAGTGCAGGTGTTTTTGGGAAATCACACCACAACGATATATTACAGCACACAGGGTGCGGGGGTTAAAGTGCAGGAAGAGAGGTGCCCACCACAGGGAGCGACTGTACCAGCAGAAGAGGCTAATGTTACAGTGGGAAGTGGATGGTGCAGCAGACACTGAGAATGTTACAGCACAAGGGGCTAAGCACCTTGCTAAGTACCACCTGCGGGAACGAGCCGTGATCTGCACGCCCCGCAGCCCGAGAAAGTCTGGAATCGCTGGAATATGTTATTGTTCTCGCAGAGACAGAGGGGCCCAGAAGCAGAGATGCCATGCTAAGGTACCCAAAATACAACCGGATAAGATAAGGGGTTGGCGGGGGTGTGCTGGAAGGAACACCCCCCCACCCCACATACACGCCTCCTCCTGTCCAGAAACAGCATAACCTTGGACCTGGTTATCAGGGCCAACTCTGGCAACATGCAGACCTCGCCACCTACTACAAGCAGGAAAGATCAGACAGCGGCTGGCCAGGATTGAGGTCATTTGGCAGAGCTTTGTGGGAGTGAGTGTGATGGAAGAATGGGGGTTGCTTCTCGCCAGGGTTGAGTTAAACGGGTAGAGCTGCGTGTGAAGGAGCCACTGACTGTAAGGGAACAACGGAAGGTGCTGCAGGCCAGGATGGAGGGTCCATTGGCAGATCTGTGTGTGAGTCACTGTAATGGAACAACGGAGGTTGCAGGAAACCAGGATTGAGGTTCATTGGTAGAGCTTTATGTGAGCCACTGTTATGGAACAACAGGGGTTGCTGCTGGCTAGGATTGAGGTCCATTAGCACAGTTTTGTGAATAGCTGTAATAAAAGCAAAGGGGTTACTGCTGGTAAGGGTGGAGTAGTAGTGACAGTCAGAGGAACTTTGCGTTAGTTGCTGTAATGGAACAGCAGGCATCAATGGAGGTCCGTGCTGAGGCACACTGACAAAGCGGTGTATGGCTCTAACGTACTGGAATTGCAGGGGTGTGGAGGTCAGGATTGGGAAGAGGTACATTAGCAAAGTGGTGTGCAAGCCTCTATAATGACATAGGTTGGGTGCTTTTTTAGGTCACGCTAAGGTACAAGCATTTTTAAGCATTGTGGTCCAGCATTTTGGGCAGGGCTGCTCTTATTAGTGGCGGGGAGGCCAAGAATGATTCCTAAATAATGGTATGGAAGCCTGATTGAAGCAATGTCAGTGGTTAAGATTGATTCAGAGACTTGCATCCATCAGACTGAGAGCCCTTACAAATTCCATTCAAAGTATATATTCTGCTGCATGAACTACTTGAGTATAAGTGAAACAATAAGGTTGGCAGTAAGAACAATATAATTCTGGAGGGGAGAGTGTAGTAAAATCAAAGTGATTTGATGTAAGGCGTTGAAGTAGGCTATTAGGTGTAAGCCAGAACAATTGCATTGGACCACAGATAAGATGGAGAAAGGATGTTAGGGGGGATACACATTCAATGGACGTGTTTGGTCATTTACCCATCCATTGCCATGTTAATCTCTATGGTATTCCCACCAACTACCTGCCCCCTCCCTGCTGAATCAGACCCTCTTGGGTACTCTTTGAGCTAGCTCTGTCACAAAGTAACATCAAACTCTGTGCTGTATTGGGCCTACTTGTAGTATATCTAAACATTCTTTTGAGTGTTCAGTGACTTAAAGGATAGTTCCGGGACTTTTTTTTTATTGTCCCTACGGTTCGGCCATGTGTTTTTAAGCATAAATCGGTAGATCGTAGAAAACTTTCCTATGGACCTTACCCGACTTTTCGTCCATTAACGCACTCGAAATCAGCCGCCATTTTCTGATAATCCTATCATTTCCCCCCATCGCCCTGGCTCACCTGCTTTTGCGGCACTAAATCAAATCCCCCGCCCCTGAAACAGACTTTATCAAAACATTCATATTCCCCGCCTCTATCCGTGACGTGACTGTGCTGCGTAGGCAAACGCGCCCAGGCGTCTTCTACGCGACTACACACAGAACCCGGAAACCAACACAGATCAGCTCACAACACAGCGCACCACAATTGGGAATATGAAACTGTACTTTTAAATCAAACCGCAAGATTGTAAATTTGGTAAAGTACATTTATTTGACATCAAATGTTTAGAGAATATTCAGCGATTTGCATTTTTATTTGCTCACGTTCCAAAAAGTTAGTTTTGAGGCACGCGATGTTCCTTTGCTGTACACAGGGTCTTAGATCATCTCACAATACAGCGCCACAATTCGGAATATGAAACTGTGGTTTAAAAGCAAACGGCAAGATTGTCCATTTGGCAAAGTACATTTATTGGACATCAAATGTTTAGAGAATATTCTGCGATTTGCATTTTTCTTTGCTCTCGATCCAAAATAGTTTGTCTTGAGGCAAGCGATGTTCGTGTGCAGTACACAGGGTGTTGGTTTACGATAAAATAAGCTCTTCGGTCGCACTGATAATCGCATGGCTGTTCCAACAATGAGGCACTAGGCCACCACAACGGTCTGTATGTTGCATCTAGCCGTTAGTACCGCGTAAGGGCATACTTGTACTTGGCGATCGTCCCATAAAATGGTCAGGGTGCTAACTTTGTTCACGCGGAGAAGCAACTGGCGGTTATAAAAGCCATCCGCCGGTGTCTGGTACTCGTGACACATACAATGATGAAGGATGTACCTGTTTTAAAAACATAAAAAATGAAATTAGTCTCACCATCAGATCTTTATTAAAATTATTCATTTTATATATTAGGTCGGGAAATTATTTCATAGCTAGGACAGTGCAACTGGATATTATACGTCAAGGGGGGGCTGTAGGATACTGAGACAGTCCCCCAGTGCAGGGGTTGACAGGGAGGCAGTGCAGGTGGAGAGTGGAAGGGCCCAGGACCGAGGTCGCAGACAGTGGACCAGTTGTAGCAGGGGAGAGGGAGAGAGAAAGCAGAAGCAAAGAGGAAGGTTTTGAGGTGCTTCCGTAAAAGGAGATGGTTCTCCTCAAGATAGTGCGCGGTACAAAACAATATGCCACATAGAACGAACAAGTACAACTTAACCCGTCTTTACAGCTACTGTATAGTAATTAAATTGCGGTATAAACTCATCTAAAGAGTTACTTACATTATATTTGCATTTTCCATTGTGTCTGTGCGTAGGGCAGCCCCGAAATACCACTCCTTCTATGCCGACGTTATTTCTTCTAATGAACGAACATTAAATGGCTTTCGTTTCTGAAATTATATTCATTATCGTTTCTTACGTTATCACCCCACACCCCCAAAAAGAAGTCTTTCGGGATGGTCCCGGCCTGTCAAGGTCAAATAACAATAGAACCTTATACTGAGTCGTGGGCCATTCCGGCACCCGAGAAAATAATCAAAGCAGCTGACCTTCACTTTGAACGAGCACACATTCCTAGTTAGCTACATTCAGTGCAAGGCCATCTCACAGGACTATCAGAGCAATCACTTTTATTTACACAATACATAGCTACACATATTCAATGGGCCTGCGACATGAGGAGACTCGAGAGAACAGACAATCAAATTACAATCATTTAAACCGTGATGTGTATTTCTCAATGAGCTCTTCTTTAGGTGGACATGGAACAGAGGCAATGTTGGGTGGCAATGCAGTTGTCCCCTGCACAGGTTCGTTCACAACTCCATGTATGTGCCTATCTAGGACATCAACAATAAGTCTCTCAATAAAGTCATATTGCATATCCTCAAACACTGGTTTGATAACCCATTGTTTACTTCTTTTTGTGAAGGCCTTATTGTAGCGAAGCGTCCCTAAAGTTCCGGTCGTCCTACTTTGTTGACGGCCAACATTATGGTTATGTGCCAAGACCGCTAGAAGAGTCCGATTTATCATGCCCTCCATGCCAAAATGCAATTGTTTTGGCCTGTACTTTAGGCACATATTGTGGAACACCTCCAAATCTCCTGTGTGGCAGAATTCCGTGAGTCCCCTCAAATCTCTTGTTATAGTTTTATCAAATACAATCTTTTCAATGGCTTTGTGAGTGGTTGATGAAGGAATCAACCACTTCTTCTTCCGTGCCTCCTCTGTGGACAAATGGCCATGTTCACAATTGTGGAAATGTTGGTTTGTGGTCCAGCGGTGAACGTTGCTACAGTGTAACATTACTGACCGCCATTTTTCCAGTAGAATTTCCAACGACCCTCCACATGTTTTTGAGCTCCACCAAAGATGGTTGCTGATTGACGTGGACCACTGTGAAATACCTTGCATATCTTTTTTTTTACCTGCAGCCGACATTTTTTTATTGATTGTTTTTGCAAGATGCCAAACGTCAAATTGGTGATTTATATTTTTGTACTCTTCTCTCATTGTCTTGGCAATTGAAACGTGTCTGTCCGTGGCTATCAGGTCGATCACCATTCCCCGCGATTGTAGTTCTTGCAATGATGCTACAAAGCCAACTTTCTCCATGGCCACTGAGGATGTACTTTGTGACACCTGCACGACCACCGAACTCACAATTTTCTTACTTTCCATGTCCTGAAAGTGGTAGGTGCAGTACTTGGCTGAAAATCCTGGGCTGTCGCACTGTCCATCACCGGCCAGCCTGAACCGTTTGCCCGCGAATGTACTATCAATAGACATTTTTTCCATTCTCCAAGCTTCGCTAATGGCTGGAAATAGATAATCGGTTTGGTATTTGTAGAACTGAGTTTTCGCAATGAAATGGATTCCCACAAACTGAAAGAAAGACTCTAACTTTTTAAAACTTGAACCACTAAAAAGTGCAGCCGCTGCACAAAGTAGATTGCCTGCTGGCAGTTGCCCCAGCATTGGTTGTGCAGACCATGAGAAAGGATGATATTTTGTACAGGTGGCATGTATTTTAAGGTTAGTGCCTCGAATTGCACGAGTCACATTAATCAATGGCTCTCCACATACTTCCCCACCAACCGAATGCCCACATTTCATCCGAATAATAATATCAATCAAACAACTATCGAATACAATGAATTTGGCCTCTTTCCTTATACTGTCACTCTGCATCCCAGCTGGTTCGGCCTGTAACGTTGAGGACATGTCACTCACATGAAAGGTAGAATCTCTGATATCGTCTTCCGCTATGTTCAGTGATATTGATGGTGTTTCATTGTCGTCCACTTCATTCTCTTCCATTGCAACATCTGTTCCTTCTCCGGCGATGGGTGAATAAAACAATTTCTTCAACTTTCTCGCGGTCTTAGTTTTTGCGGGTGTGGATTCTGTGAATTGATCTCCGACTGCATCCGAACTACCAGGAGGACATTCACTATCAATGGCTGGATGTGGTATAGCTCCGTTGTCAATCACTTCATATTCTTCCCATTGGCACGATGTATCTCCAGTCTCAAGTCCCTGCCAAAAGGTTTGACAAGCAACATCTCTCGTTCGCTTCACTGTCTGTGTAGATCTAGTTCGTACACCCACTCGCAACTAGAGGACAGATTGGAAAAGGGATGTTCAGTTTAAACACAACTTACAGTATTGAACTATTAACAGTGAAAAACAACATAATATAGTGACCAGGACACTAACCTTCTTTTGCTTTCTTTTCTTTGAAACTTTCTTGCCTCGAACTTCATCGGGACGCTGTTGCTCCGACTCGTGTGTGCATGTCTCCACTTCCTCTTGCGCTGCAACGACTATATTTTCATGATAAGCACATCCATCACGCACTGACGCTCCATCGACTCCCTGAAACATAGAACTTTCATTAGTATGCATAATAATATTGAAAACACAAAATGTACTTGGGGACCAATACCCACGTACATCTCAATAGCAAAACACGAATGAACACTTTGTGTAGAACATTCAAACGACAATTATTCACGCATTGTTGATCAAGTTAGATGGAACTGTCAAGATCCATACCTCGGGCTCCTCATAGACTTCCATTGATGATATTATTGAAGATGATGCTTCAGTAACTCCCTGAAACACAGTAATTGCATTAGTATGGTTTTCTATTTTGTTAAAAAGAACATACACTTTGTGCAGGCGTCAACGGCTCATCTAAATAGACCTGCACAAATGATCAGTTGTCTAAAATAAATAATGGATATCTAAATATGATTCGATTTGCTCAATCGTTGGACGTGTCACCACCCAGATATCTGCATCAACTACTAGGGGTGATGTTCTTGTAGAAGAAGCTCCGTCATCTCCCTGAAACATAGTACTTGCGTTAATAAAGAAGGAAGTATAGCGGATGTAATCACGTCATATGATTTCGCTTGATCGAACTGTCAGTATCCATACCTCGAAATGCATAAGAACATCAAGGGACGATGTAACTGCGGTGCACACTTCTGCAAGCTGTTGCGCCGACCCGTAACTGCATGCTCCCCCTTCTTCTTGGACTAATGCTCCATCGACTCCCTGAAACATAGGACTTTCATTAGTAATGAACACAATATTGAAAAAAGAAGACACATAGGAGGGCGACGACAGAAGGACATATCAATGGCTAAAAACGAAAGAAACATTGTGTGTAACAATCACGCTACAAGAATGCAAGATCTGATGATCTCCATCGATGGAACTGTCCGGAAACTTACCTCGAGCATCTGAGTGACATCAACGGTTGTCATCAATACGTTGGCTCCTCAGCATCTCCCTGAAAGACAGTACTTGCATTATTTTGGATAACAATAATTATAACTGAAAACAAAGACTAGAGGACGAGTACAAGGGTGTACCATTAGGTAAAATAATCACACGATAAATTAAAACTATTGATTTACATGCCTAAAACAAGTTAGTGGCAGAATAGCTAAGTAAGATTACCCGATAGGCGCTTGAAGTGGCTGATGACTGCAATAACGACACGGATGGAGAATCTTCCGCCTTCATATTGAGTGGATACATAAATGGGGAAATTATTGTTAGCTAATGCTACACACTACCGCAAGGCCGAGAGATAAATACGTAAACTTGACTCACCAGTGGTGGGATGTGGATGAATAGAGTGGGAATAGCGGTTGAGAGCAATTTTCGCCTCGCTCGCGGTGTGTTCTTCTTTATTTGCAATGATGTGGAGTACATGTCTGAGCTAAAGTGCCTGCTGCAGATGCGGTATCGATCACCCCTCTTGTCCGCAAAGACTTCTAGGACTCTACTTTCAAGCTCAGACGGTGGATATCCGCAATATCAGACCCATTCTCTTATCTGATCTATTGTCTTAGGGAAAACATGCATTATAGTACCTTCAGATTTATTATGGGTCTTCGAAGGGCAACCGCCAATGGAACAGGCAGGCATTGTGGAAAGTTCTGAAAAGTAAAGATCAACAATTCTCTATGAATACCAATGTGTTAAAAAATTAAATGACACATAAAAGGTTCAATGCAAGGTTCGTTTTGGTTCTTGGAACTATACACGTTATTCACATGCGGATAAGTATTTGAATAACTTTAAAAAAATAGAAAGATAATTTGACTAAACTCAGAACATGTGACTAGTTCCTTGCATGTACTGTCTTGAACGAAAAGAAATTGGACGCAAAATGATTATGGTACATGGCCTTACCTTGACGAACAAACAGTTAGATGCAGGGATCAGAGTAGTTTCTTGTCGTAGAACAGGGAGCAGTTCACAGATTGCAAACTGACGAGTTTCCTCGAAGTGGTCACGGAAGTTCACAGAGACGAAGAGCAGATAACCAGCACCTTCGCGGGTTGACTAGCAAAGCGCAAAGAAGTTCTCATTAGAATATGAAGTGGGTTATAAAGAATTCGAAACAGGGGTGTGTTTGTGAATGAATGACGTGTATATGTCGTGGCATTATGCGGTTTGCAGGGGGCCGTCCAGCGTTAGGGGGGATGCTTGGCAGGAGACACGGGGTCTGGAGGTAGACATGGGAACAACAACCCATGCTCTATAGACCACTTTGAAGTGTACATGGTCTTTGGCACCTCTTGGCCTTTATCGCTCCCTGACAGCTCTGCTTGCCAGCACAAGTACCCCGGTGCGAACTGCCTTTGATAGGGCGGGGGGGGGGTGGATTGGGGCGGTGGTCGTGCAGACAAGACACAGGAAGACTCGTGAATGGAGACACACTTATGTGGATTGCAGGGGGCCGTCCAGCGTGAGGGGGGATGCTTGGCAGGAGACACGGGGTCTGAAGGTAGACATGGGAACAACAACCCATGCTCTATAGACCACTTTTAAGTGTCCATGGTCTTTGGCACCTCTTGGCCTTTATCGCTCCCTGACAGCTCCACTTGCCAGCACAAGTACCCCGGTGCGAACTGCCTTTGATAGGGTGGGGGGGGGTGGATTGGGGCGGTGGTCGTGCAGACAAGACACGTTTGCCGCAGGGCCTCACCAAGGAGAGGCCATCTAACTGCATGTAAGAGGCAGGCTGCAGGATCTAGTACATGGAAGGCAGGGGTGTGAGTTTATAAATACCTCACCCTCCCAGGAGAATATATGGGTGCAGTTCACCCTGGAGACCCTGGATGCCTAGGCAGTTAGTCAGCAGCAGGCTGGCCTGTGGTGGGAAGGTGGCATGGGCCAGAGGGGGTCATCTCTGTACCCGGTGCCCAAAAGGATGATTTATTATGATCAACCATATGGATTATTTACCTATAACCATGTTTTGTATCAATAAAATCCAACGGCCTTCCTTTTATTGCCAACGCTTGAACAAAGTGGTGTGGTAAGTATTTTTGGGGGAGGAGGCAAGGCCGGGAGGCTTGATGCCAACCCGCAAAATAACATATGTATGTCTGCTGCATATGGGTTCAACGGTTATGTGGATTGAAGGTGGGCGGCCAGCGTGAGGGAGGATGCTGGCCGGAGACATGTGGTGTGACAAGACAAGGCACAGGAAGACTATTCAATGGAGACACACTAGATTCATTTAAAAAATCAAAACAACCATTGTTAAAATATATGTTGGGTTTTATTTTAGATCTTAATTTCAATTGAACATAAATAATAAACATTACACATTGTAAAGTTCCGGTTGCAGCACATCCAGGGAAAATCCGCGGTATTGTCCACTGTCGCTGGGGAAATGTTGTCTAATGGCAAGTACCGCACAGGCAGGTATTACTCTCCGAACGCGGTGTCCGAGCCTCCCGTGAAGCCACCAAGTGAAGCAACGATAGGCCACCAGCCTGTACCACCTGTGAAAATGAAAGATGCAAACTGTAGTAAAATGACTTTCTTATCACTGTCGATTCAGGTAAAAAATGTCATTCTGCTTTGAAAAAAATTCTATCTAGAAAATGCACAATATGGAACCAATTTACATGCATTCGAATGATATGTAGACGTAATTTTATATGTGGGAGACGACCATGAAATAGTAGTGGCATCACTGACATCACAACCAGAGTATACTTACTTGTTACTCGGATTACGCGGACGAACAGTGCCGCGAAGTTCGTGCATAAGCACCATCATCATCCTCAACACGGTCCGTGAGAGGCAGGCTTCCCTGAACTCTGGCAGCTCGGTGATGCATTGCGGACTTGGCTCGCCTTCCGAATGTAGGCCAAGCACCCGGAATTTTCACGGCAGCAGCAGTTCTCCTCCTCAGTTGGCATTAGCTCGCACCGATTGCACGTGCACCAGGTGGAGACGCCGTCCATGCGACATGGTCCAGGCTCTTCATCCGTTGACTGGTCCTCCCAACTGCCGTCCGAATCCCCATCGTTTTCGCATGCTTGCCTTTCCAGTAGTTCTTGCTCGGTGTACTCGGGCTCGTACATATACGGCATTATTGTAGCCATTGTGTGGTAAAGAAAGTAAAATAATTTACAGAGATGGTACAGGTGTTCACAAGGCCTAGAAGTGGCAAAGGTAGCTGACCAGAGCACAGAAACGAGTCACAGAATACTCAAAGTAACACAGAGAGAGTAATGGAATCGAAAATCTGCTGCTGTGTGTTGTGAAACGGTGTGTTTATACTTATAGAGGAAAGAGGCGTCCTGCCATTTCCATGGCGACACTTCATTAGCTGAGGCGCAGCGATTGTTGACACGAAACGTGCTTTGGCGTTGGGAAATGGGCGGTACGCGTCTGCTGATGTCAGGCTCAGGGGCGGGGGATTTGATTTAGTGCCGCAAAAGCAGGTGAGCCAGGGCGATGGGGGGAAATGATAGGATTATCAGAACATGGCGGCTGATTTCGAGTGCGTTAATGGACGAAAAGTCGGGTAAGGTCCATAGGAAAGTTTTCTACGATCTACCGATTTATGCTTAAAAACACATGGCCGAACCGTAGGGACAATAAAAAAAAAATCCCGGAACTATCCTTTAAGTGCCTCTGCAAATGAGCTCCTGTTGTAATAAAAATTGTCTTAACATCGTGTGTTTTCAGCCAGTAGATTTAAAAGCAACATCAGAAGCTGTTTTGCTGTGGATTGTGTGGACTGTGCAGCGTTAAAGGCAGTCTCTGTGTTTAGTGCCGCGCCGTGTAGTGCTTGGCGCCCAGTGATTTAGAGCCTTGTAAATCACTCACGTGGCACAAACAAGGAGGTGGCGCACAGGAGCAGCTGTAGCTGTAGGATCAGCTGTCTGTCCCATAAGCAGAAGGCCGGGAGGAGACCACGCCTCCCAGGAAGAGGAAGCATTTAAGCATTTAAACCGCACCCCCAGCCCTCGCGGCGACAAGCCTGAGCGCGAAAGGGGTGAACGCATAATCAGAAGCTGTTTTGCTGTGGATTGTGTGGACTTTGCAGTGGGAAAGGCCCTCTCTGTGTTTAGAGCCGCGCTGTGTAGTGCTTGGCGCCCAGTGACTTAGAGCCTGGTAAATCGCTCACGCGGCACGAACAAGGAGGCAGCGCACAGGAGCAGCTGTAGGATCAGCTGTCTGTCCCGTAAGCAGAAGGCCGGGAGGAGACCACGACCCCCAGGAAGAGGAAGCATTTAAGCCATGCCCCCAGCCTTTGCGGCGACAAGCCTGAGCGCGAAAAGGGTGAACGCGTAATCAGAAGCTGTTTTGCTGTTGTGGTGTGGAGCTGGGCTGTAGCTGCACTAGACTCCGGGATAAAGGAGCCATCCGAACATTCAGAAGGAGAACGGTAAGCCGTTGTGTATATCGCAACTTTAACAACAATCTGGCTGAGCGGGAGACTGCAGGAGTTAACTCCTTTGCTCCTGCCTCCCTGAAAGAGCAGACTAGACTGAAATAAAAGCATTACAAGATTCACCTTGCTTACAGCATTGCACTGCAGAGACTCAGCACATTAATGGTATCCTTGTATCGAATTGCCAGATTGAGGGCCAGTGGGGGATAGAGTGGTGGCTTGTCAAAAACCCAGACACGAGCAGTAGTTGACCTGGGGAATTTAGACAAGCATGCGTCGTGTAGAACTTACTGTTGGCAGTTTGTTCTTGACCCCCGTTTAGGGAATATTTTTAAACCTCTAAAAGGGGTTTCTATTGGGATACCGACTATGAAACTGTGCAGCACGAAAGAAATGGAGGGAGAAGGGGATGGGTCATACTTAAGTGAGAACCACGGAACAGACACATCCACTAACCCCCAAACTTTGGAAAACATACATTCAAATACCCCTCAGCAAATTCAGGTCCAAATACATGCATAAGAAATACCTGAAACACTGGCGGACAGTCACAGAGAGAAAAATCGGAGTACTATACTAACAAACAAGTGGAAACGGGGACTAGAGTACACAGTAACAACAAAAAGAATCCAACAAAAAATAGAAAATCACTTTGGTAAAAAAGGCACAAAAGCCATAGTGACGCTGAAGGAGAATCACTCATCGTATGGGAAAATCCAAGGCGATCCCAAACTCCGTCCTCAAGTACAGAAATTCTCTCATCACCAGCAAAATTGGGGAATGGTATCTCAATATTAAATGGGGAGGAAGGTGAGGTGTCACCAACGCATGGAAGTATTTGGTTCCCTGAAAATATAAATCAGAACTCAGAAGAGCGGAAAGGTTCAGCTCAACGCGAAGAATCTATAGAAAAAACCGAACCTGACACTGAAACAGTGAAAACATTAAATTTTGTTCTAAACTCATTAGTATTGGTCTTCGAAATGCTCAAAATGGAGGTGCAGTCACAAACTGGCATGCTCCTGGAATTAACGAAAGAGGTGGCATCATGTGATTCGTCTTTGGTTGGGCTACTGGCTGCAATTAATACTAATATGACCCTACCGCTTTGAAACCTCAATCTGCAAGTGGTAAAACAAGGACTTGATATTTCCTCTAAACAGTATAATCTGAAGAAGAAAAATGAAATGGAAGAACAGAACAACAAGCTACTGTGAGAAGTTCTCCATCTTTTGAAAGGAAATCCAACGTCGGATCTAACAGAGGGAAAAGAAGAAAACATTCAGGAGCATTCATTTGATGACACACCACTTTCAGAATCTGTGCTGGAGGAACTCAGAAGGCTAGCCAATGCAGTAGAAGGAGAAATGGAAACTATTGAGGCGATGTCAATGATTCATTCAGAAATGATTACTGGAAAACGAACGGAGACAGTCTCAGATTGGCAGCATCCCTGTGCCCAGACTTCGAGGAGCAGGAGAAATATGAGAAAACGCCTAGCAGGAAGGGAAAAGTCAAAAATAGCACATTCCAAAACAAAGAAGAACTCTGAAAGAAGGGGGGGGGGGAACAACAAAAGTATCAAAAATGCAGCAGAAAAGGTAACCTGTCAGCCAAGCCCAAAAACCTCTGGAAATGTTGAGGTAACAGAAAATCTAGTAAGTAACTCTCAAGACTAAAGTGGATCCTTGGGAAAGAATACAAAAACTAAAGAGAAGAGAACCCAGAAAAAAATTAAAGAGAATATCGAAAAGGTCAGAATGGGCAACTGTGAGGAGCCAGAAGAAATTGTTGCAATCACAAAAGTAAGCATCGGCCTCCAAACCGACACCAAACTAGGAGCGAGTGACAAGTTAAGAACCAATACAGAGGAGAACATCCCCAAAAGTCAAACAAGCACAGAAGATCTACAAACTATGAAAGTATTAAAAGGAGTTCATCAAAAGAACACTGCACCAAAAGCAATAAAGTGGGCAGCGATCTTTTTACGAAAAGATCCACAGTCCTCGAGAAAGAGTAATAGTTCTAGTGATGTTCCGATAGTACACAGCGACTCCAGTATAAAAATATCCCCAATTTTCACAATAACAAGTCAGAAGTACGGCAAAAAAGATTGGGTTCCTTCAAAAACCCAGATTACTGACATAACTCTGAACTCTGCAAAATTGATAGCAACAAAAGCAGATAATGTCCAAAATGGTGAAGGGAAGTCAGTTATACTAAACAACCAAGGTAGTCAAGAGGTCGTTCGCTTGGCAACACAGACACCATCAAAAGTTTCTGAACGCTCGAGTCAAAGTAGTCTCAAAGATTGCACTATTCCAGGAGTTTGGATGAGACTGTGCTCCAACACTGGGCATCACAAATCGCTGAGTTGCGCAGTGATATTGGGCATAATAAAGAAAGTAAAAAACCTACACTCAGACATTGAAAGTGTCATATTTTTGATGTCACAGGACCCCTTTTTGGTCAAACTAGTACTTACCTCGGTAAATGCAAAAAATGCTATGTTGAAAGAATCCAGGGAGTTAGAATCTTATGGGCTAGAAGTCTCATCTAATGGTTCAGAAAGTAGTATCATTATTACCCATTGTAACTCCCCCATTCAAAATCATATGGGAGGGAAAGTGTTAAATGAGCTGAAATCGAAAATGGGGGGATTAGAGAGGTGGAATTAAGACCACAGGATAATACTCTTTCACTCCTTCCGGAGATTCTCTCTCAAGTGCTGCAGAAACTAGGGTTAGGTATGCAGCAACTTTAGAAAGGAGGATTTAAATGTGATTAGCTGGAACTTGCGGTGCTCTAGTACTATAAGGGCAAAAAAAATGCGGGCACATTTGTTTAACCAGAGAGATGTTGTCTTATTACAAGAAACCTGGTTAGTGAACCCATAAAACATTGAAGAGTAGACGGTACTATGTCTGCCGGCATCACAAAAAGCACAAGGGAGACCTTCAGGAGGCTTGCTTATAGCTCTAAAAAATCAAATATTTAAAAATATAGCACCAATTTGGAAAAACACACTACGTATTCAAGCATATAGAGCAGAAATGCATCAAAAAGGACAACCCTCCATTTGGGTACTGATTAATATCTATTGGAACCCTGCCAGTTCAAAGCTAAACATATTCTTAGAAAATCTAGGCCTCTTACTGGAAGCAGTGAAATTGAATTTGGTCTGTAGTAATATAATTTTGGCCGGAGACTTTAACAGAAATTGCATACAGTCACAAAGTTATGATTTAAAACATTCTGCAGCTGGGAAGCTAAGAAGGGGAAAAATGTGCTGGATTTCATGGAATGCTGGGATCTCAAAATGGTAAATAGCCCAACGGGGGGAGACCAAGGAAAACATACAACATGGAAACCGGCTTCCACAATAGACTATATTTTTGTTTCCCAGAGACTGTACACATTACCCTCAGTTCTTGTCTTAAAACAAGACGGGGGCAGTGACTACAGTAGATTGGAATTATTGTTCTATAATATTCTTGGACTTGTGTCAGATGGAGAAAAACAGAAGTTGGAGGTTAAAAAATCAGGGTAGTGAAATACAAAAGTGGAGGTCTAAAACTCAACAAGTGGTTAAAAAAGATCCCGGAGTACCTCTGGAAATCAGAATGTGATACACAGAGATTTACCAAATTTCTCTGGACCACTGTAGCACCTAAAGATCTAGTAGGGAGAGCGAAACAAAAGCATCTCCATGCATTCGACGAAGTAACCCAGAGGAAAAAAAGAGAGTATAGGAAAGCCGTGCGAGAAATTAAGACAGCAGGGCATCCAGTAGAGTTATATAAAGCAGAAATAAAGAGAGAGAAAGCCAACTATAGATCTTGGTCATTCTTACAAAAGGAAGCCCGGATGCAAAAAGACGGGGAGCATGTACTTAAAACTCTTACAGAAAATAACACTGAATGTTTCTGGGAAACATTAAGTCAATTTGAGGGGGGAACAGGTAAATCTCTCTGTAATCTAGTCTCTGAAGAAGGCTGGATTGAGTATTTAACAGAGACCTATAAGAGCCATAGAACTTGTCATTTTGTGATAAACCCAGATATACCCTGGCAACTTAACTTTGATGAGAAGGAAATTTGTGAGATCATAACAAACTCTTCGACCTCTAAAGCATCAGGATTGAATGGCCTGACCTACCAGAAATTTAGGAATAAACTGGAATTTTGTTTTATTTTTATTGTGTAATTCAGTTACAAAAAGAAACTTTTTTACACATTCTTCATAAAAATGACATTACAATTAACCATACCAAATTTAAAAACAGTACAATGCACTCTAAAACATGACATCCCAAACTTACAAACAATATTTGAATTTGTCAGGATTGAATTGGTCATATCACAAGAAAGCTCTATCAAATTTAAATTGGTCAGCCTTTTCAATGGTGTTCTTTTCTAAAACACAAACAGAGATATGCAAATTATGCTTCTGTAAAATTACGTCAAAATAGTGTTTCATTTCATATTACCACGTTTATACCTAATGGTGAAGAAAGGGTGCCAATAAATTATAAGCATTAAAACCACTCAAGAGATGTCGCACTACTCCACACTGTCCAATGAAAGGCCTTGCTGCTTCTCACACAATTTTGCGTCTATGATTACAAGAAGATCAATTAGTATTAGTATAAGTTTTGGACTAAGTCCTTCCATGCAAAGTTTCCACAGGGATTCTCTGGCAATTATTGACTTATTTGATAGATAACATTAAAACATTCTAATTTGAGATTCCTCAAAGAAAATGCAATAGGTCACCAGAGGTTTCAAGGTTTCATTTGCTTCAATTTCTTCACAAAAGCAACAAGTTCCTGAACCCATGATTCCATTACTTTTATACCAGTATTTGGTTCTTGAATATGTTGGACGTTGGTTTAATCTAAAACGCATATAGGTTTTCCTCGAAACTGCAGATGGAAACTGAATTAGATATTTTAGTCTTAAACCCCATTTGCTTCAAAAGAGATTATACTCTTCATACCAAGAGTAAGTCCCCATTACGTCCAGCATGGTGCACCAGTAAAATCGTTGGTATTTTTTCTTTTGACTGGGTAACCACATGGTCATAGAATCCAGAGTTTCATTGATGGCACATAGAATTCCCTTAAGTTTTAGGGTTAATTTGTTCAACGATTTTATACTTGAATCGCCTAATGTTTTATTCAACTCTACATAGAGAGTATTTTTAGACGGATTCACCATTTCACCATTAGTTATATTTCTCCAGTTACGTATGACTGAAAGGGGAAGCAGATTTAATTCATGGCATATCATTACATTTGGGATTGTAAGTGTGATGCCTAATGCATTTTTCCAAAGTTTTCCCTGTAATATATCCAAAAAGTCATCAAGCTCATAGCTACAAATGTCTAATATGTATAATATCACAGGTTCAACTTTCAACAAGTAAAATTGTATCATGGGTAACAGTGAAAACATGCAGTATTTGTGAAGTATGATTTTCATTTGCGATGTTAGGATTTTGACCTTTTGATTTAGAAGGTCTTTCCACATTTTCAACGAATATGAGTCTGAGAGTGGATATCCTAGATAACGCATCATGGCTGCATATTCAACATTTATTCCATGAAGGGACCACTTAAAACGATACAGTCTTCGCTTACCATCGGCGAAAATTAGTATGAAAGATTTTGCCGGATTGGGTATTAGATTATGTTCATATGCGAATTCAGAAAAGAGATCTAATTTTCTTTGCAGACCAATAGGTGTTCTGTCAAAGAACAGCAGATCATCTGCGAATCCCATCCAATCCAGTTTAAGGGAGCCTAGTTTTACTGGGAAGCTCTCACCACTATACCAATGATCGTCTAATCCCAATAGATATAGGTTAAATAACACTGCTGCCATATTGCACCCCTGTTTTACCGCCATTTCAGTTGGAATTGGGTTTGTGAGTGCACTTTCACGATTCAAACGGATTCGGTAGTTAGTATTTTTATGTAGCAGTGCGATTAGAGCGATCAGAGTGGGAGGAATTCCTAATTCTAACATTTTGGTCCAAAAGATCCATCGGATTACGCTGTCAAAAGCAGCGGTTAAATCGAGGCTAGCCATGTACACCGGACCACATTTGGCTATCGCAGTTTGAGCCTGAAGATGGCATAAAATGGTAGCATTTAGAGGGCAGCCAATTTGTTTTTCGAAAACCTACCTGATAGAGTGACAATAAACTTTGTTGGTCAATGTGCTTTTGCAGCTGGTGTAACAAAAGTAGAGAGAATATTTTCAAAGAGGCGTCAGTTAAAGCTATCGGGAGATAATTAGATGGAGAGTCGGGAAGGCCCTTTTTGTAAATAGGAATGACCAAGGCAGAGCACCATGAGTGAGGAATTGTGCCAGTTTGTAAAAACATGTCAAATGTAATTTTTAAGATATTGGCCCAAAAGAAAGGGTTTAGTTTGTATAGGCATGCAGGTAAACCGTCTGGTCCAGGAGCTTTTGAGTTTTTTAACTTCCCTATGGCCTCGATAATATCTTGAATAGACCACATCGGTTGAATTCCTGAATGCAATTTTGGTTGTGCCCCTTTAAGCGAGATGAAACGATCAGGGAGTCGATATTTTGCCTTTATGTACGTGACCCATGCTTCTGCCATGATTACTGATTCTATTGCATGGACCGAATCAGAAGTTATGGTACGCAGGGTGGCCCATAATTGCCTAGAGTCATGTTTTAACATATGATAGATAATGTTTTGATTGTCTTCATAGTGCAAATTAATTTTTATCCGTTTTAGTTCATTTCTATATGTTTGTTTGATCTTTTTTATTTGTTCCATTCGTTTTATTTGATTGAGTTTTAATTTTTAGTAAACTCCTAATGGCAAAATTATTTTGGGCTTTCAAAGAAGCGACATGCAAGTTAAAGGTGTGAGTATGTTTAATAGGTACCTGACTAGCAGCCCCAAAATCTGGGTTAGTAATGATTTCGGTATCCAATGCAAGAGATTTAATGAGAGAGTTATAAACTCTAGTATTCCATCGTACAGATAGGTGTTGGCGATCAGGTTCTGTTAAGGTTAGAATTGACTCTTCAGGAAAACGGGCAATTGGAATGTTTAAGATCAATTTAATGATCAGATGATCCGCTAGAGTAGGATTGATTATTGCTACAGAATTGACATACCAGTAAAGCCCAGAAGAGGCAAACAAATAGTCAATTAATGACTTATGTCCTCCCCTTGACCAGGTGTAGTTATAAGGTTCTAGTGGGAAGATAGGGGTTTGCATATCCCAATCGAGAAAGAAACCAATCCACTTTTGCCGTTTTTCTTTGATTGTTTTGAATGCTTATTCCACCATGCTCCTGATTGGGAGTGCTCTTCATAACAAAAATAATTCAGATCGCCACCAACAATTATTCTTACAGTAGGATTTGTTATCACTGCCTTTTCTATCAGATCATTCAATTCATCGAGAATGACATCAATAGTCATGTTACATTTATTCCAGTAAATACAGATCAGCAAAAGAGTGATCCACATCATCTATTAAGATAATTGCCAGTATCGAGTCAGAGTTACTGATCAATTCTGTAGAACATTTACAACCTGTATTGATCAGTATAGCAAGACCGCCCGAAGGTCTTCCCCAAAGACCCCGACTGGCCACTTGTGTATAAGCAAAATAGTCCTCAATTGTAAAATTTGATTGGTACATGGATTCTTGCAGGAAAATGATATTGGGCTTTTGGTACTTATTGTTACTGTACCATTTCCTAAAGTTGTTTAATCCGCAAAACTTCCAGGAGATTATGTGAAATTTAGCAAGTCTATGAATCTCTTATCGAATCAGATGATTTGCCTGTTTGCTCTTGTTGTGGGTCCATCCATCACATTCCTTTTAAAGCAGACACAAAGGCCATAAATTGCTTCATTGTGTTCGCATCAACATTTTTGGAATCACTTTGGGTAATACTATTGGACGTGTTCTCATGCATGGACTGATTTGTTTCTAGATAACTTATTGCATCTTCTAGGGTGGAAAATATATTAATTGATTAACCAATTGATTCTAGATCTTCCTTGTTTTCCCAAATAGATTTCACTATGAAAGGGGATATAAATTTGCAAATCATTCTGTTGTTATTTACAGAAGCCAGTTTTATCCAGTCGATGTCTTTGGATCTTATGATTCGCAATGCTGGGATCTCCTGTAAAGCTGAAAGTAGAAAGGCACGGTTCAATCTAGCCTTTCCATGTCGATCTGCATCACTTTCCCAGCCCATCACGATGGCGGTTTTTAACTTATTGACTTTTTCGCTTTCAGTAGGACAGGGCGGCGTGGGTGGCGATGCGTCGTCATTCAAATTTGACAGGATCATATGACCCTGTTCATGATTTAATCCGTGAGGAGGCCGACTATCAGGTCCTGTTTCACAACCTTTCATTTTCGCTTCACCGATGTTGGCTTTTGGGACATTAAGGCAACTTGTTGATCATTTCCCTTGGTATTCGTGCAATTGCTTTTGTCTTTTATCTTTTGATTATTGCCTTTACCAATTATCACTTTTTCAGTTTTTTTTATACCCAACATCGGATAAAAGTTTGAGAGTACTGATTGTATTTGGATAGGGGACTGTTTTCATTGGGGAATCCATTGGAACACATTCTTTATTTTTGGCAGGTCTAGCCACCCCTTTCTTGGGTTTAGGGTTTAGGGTTTGATTTCATTCCATCCTTGTCCATTTTTATTGGATTGGTGTCAGACGTTTCTTTACTACCTTGTGAGCTAGTCGATTCAGGTGGAATCTTTTTCAATTGTTGAGCTGATGGGTTTAGTGCTGGGAGATTTAACAATACTTTCGATTCTTCATTTATTTCATTATAATTGTGTCACCTCCAGATAAGTTGCAAATGTCCTTCATATGGGTGTTGTGTTTGTCAATTTTATAGAGTGCTTGATTTTTTTGTTTTTTCTCTGCTTTTCCCTTCATTCTTTTTTCAGAAATGTTTCGCTTTTCTGCTCTTGCCATAACTCTTTTTTGTTTCCTTGTTTGCAGAATTAAGGATGGCCCATCTATGTGAATTTTGTGTGGCAGCATTTCTTCAGGTTCCTTCAATTCAATGCCCTCCTCAGTTAGGTCAATAAGATCGGTGAGCCCCAAAGAACTATCCAATTAAGCTTTTTCCTTGTCATGACTAAGGGCAATGGCTTCCATATTATTTAGATTTTGGTGAGTAGCAAGTCTAAAAGCCATCTCATTGACAAGCAAGGTCAGTTCTGCAATTTCTGTGGCATTCACATCCACTATGTTCTCTGAGGATGGCACTACGCCCAACTCTGGAACAAGTTTGGGCTTAGAACCCTCTAATACTGCCTCAGCAAAAGACTTTGTCTGGGTGGCAATGTTATGAGTTATTGGAATTACATCATGCTTGTGAGTCAGTGCAGAAATTGCATCGCAAGTAAAGAGCAATCCCTCCATTCTACATAATTTACCTATTAGTTCAGTCATTTGTAGTTGTAGTGTTTTAATTTCTCTGTGAGTTTGTTTGTGGCCCTTATCGAGAAGATTTAGAATCCTAGTGAAAACTGGAAAGGATTCAGGGCTATCTTGCTGTTCATCTGGACGATTTTGCTGTTCATCTGGTCTCCGAGATGAACGTCAGTCAGATTCGTGGCTCATTGACTCATTGCTTTGATATTGTGGAACAGTAAAACATTCGGGACTGTGAGAGATTTCAGTACACTGGCCAATTGATTTTTCTGAAATTGGAGAGCTAATGATTTGCTTGTTTAAGGCTGCCACTGTAGATATTCTGGGAGGAAAAATACTCCTGATCTCATGAACCTCTTTTTGGACATTGAAGTGGGAGGACACTGTGTATGAATAATTGGGAAGATTATTAAATAGAAAGACGTTATCAATCCCATATTTACTTTTCTTTATGGGAGTAGAGGGTTCATGTGAAAGTCTTATGCGCTTGTCCAATTCAGATTCTATCGCGGGAGCTAACATAGAAAGGTCAGTATATGGCTTGCCAAATTGTTCTATTCCCATTTTTTTCATCTCTATCGAGGCGTCGGTCGGGGTTCATATCTTCATTGCTCCAACCTCTTGGAGAGAGTTTGTTTGCTTCTTTTATAGAAAGAGGCCCCATCGCTTTCATGTTTGCTGATGGATTTTCACAAGAGTCAGTGGGTTCACTCTCCAATGTGATGGGTAATTTCTGTGCAAGACTGCTTAGAGAGGTCTCAACCTCTAGCAGAGTTTTGGTGTTTTTTTTAGGACTTTAGACATAGGTCCATTAGTTTCCTCAGCCTTTTTAAGAGATTTCGGAAGGATTGTTTCTTTGTCTGACTGCGGGGAACAGGAGTGTATCTCCTCCTCTACCTCGATTTTTACCTAGTCAGCTTTTCCCTTTGGACCCATACCAGTGTCTAATTGCGTGTCTTCTTTTTTTTTCTGGGAGCTGTACCAGCAGCCATTTCAGAGGAGGTTAATCCATTTTCAATAATATCGCCAGTTACCTCTTCAGGAATAGATGGATTGTCTAGCAAAACAGGTGTTGGGGAAGCCACAGGACAATCAGCAGCAGAGCTTTTTTGTTTGCTCATAATCCGTTTTTTTCCGCTGCGTAAACCATTAACTATTGTCACACAGATTCAGTTTGTACTCTCGTGAAGTACTTCAGTTAGTTGAGTCTTGTGATTAGTAACAAAATAAGCCCTTTAGAAATGTGAGATTAACTCCTATGAAAAGGGTAACACTACATACTTTCACAAGACAGAGTATGAGTAACAGAGTTAAGGATAAGTTCACACTCACCCACACCCTAGCAGCCCAACAGCCCACTTTGAACGCACTTCGGATGCGCGCGTGCAATGAGCAAGCAGTGCTATTATAGGAAGTGGAAGTGATGCAGTGGGGGTGGGCGAGAAGGCAGGAGAGCAAGGAGGCGGGCGGGAGGCGGGGCCAATGGTAACTAGAGGGGAATCAGAAAACACATGAGTAAGTAACTCAGAGAATATGCTTGACTAGCACATACAAGCCACGGTGAAGCCGTGGCACATAAGAAAAGTAACAACTATGTTCAAGCAGCTATTACTTGTTTCAAAGTCCAATGGAGGTCACAGCTCCATATGCTGTGTTGCGGCGATAAGTCGTGCTTCCTCTTGCTGACGGCAAGGTCATAGCGGAATCTCAGCAGGCAACTCCTTCAGCCCAACAGCCCACTTTGAACACACTTCGGATGCGCGCCAGAATTATGGTCAAAACTATTGTCTTGTCTCTTCAGGGAAATCCTACGGAAATGGGCTGTTCCAATTTCTTGGAAAACAGCGTTGGTCATACCCTTCTTTAAAAACAGGGATCGTCGAGCAGCAGCAAACTATAGACCAATAGCTCTGCTCGACATCGAAAGTAAAATATTCATGAAACTCCTGCTAAATCACGTTTCAAAATGGGTAGAAGAGTTTGATATCTTGTCACAATTCCAAACAGGGTTCCGAAAGGGCATGTCGACATCAATAAATGGTCTGATCCTAAACGTGCTGAATGAACAGACCGAGAAAAAGAAATTGATCCCAATGTATGGAGCATGGATCGATTTATCTAAAGGTTTCGATCAAGTGGAGAGAGCATTACTCTGGCAAAAATTGCAAGGGTGGGGCATGCCGGAAACATTATTGTCTATACTGGTGGAACTCCATAGAGATACAAACCTGAGAGTTTGTCTAGCTGGAATGGGCCACCTCTCAAAACTAATAAAAGTAAATAGGGGAGTTAGACAAGGGTGTTTAGAAGCGCCCCTTTTTAAAATCTGTTTTTGGCAGACATGGGGCCTTTTTTGGAATCATCTGCGTTGGCCAGCCCCATTTTGAATGGGAGAAAGATCTGTTGGCTGGCCTACGCAGACGACATAGTACTTCTTGACAGAACACCAATCGGTCTTCAACGTCTGCTTACGAGATTGAATGAGTATGTTGGGATCAATAGACTAACAATTAATCCTGCTAAATCTATTATTCTCATTTTTAAATATCCCCTGAAAAAAGTTAAGCATATTAGCTGGAAACTGGGAGGAGAAAATATATGTTAAAGTTGTAGAAACTGTAAAATATCTGGGCTATAATGTACATGCCTATCCAGCCTTATATAAGGCAAAAACCGAGATCATGGACAAAGTATCTCAAGCTGCATCACAAATTATCAAACTGAACTACAAGTTTTGCAAATTTTCCATTCTTCCGTTAGTTAGGTACTATCTAGCTAAAGTAGTCCCAGTGATATTATATGGACAAGAAGCTAGATCGGGTCTCTGGTCAGTAAACTGGGAAATCTTTGAAGGACGGCTGTGGAAAAAAGGCCTGGGACTCCCGAGTCGTACACCTATTGGAAGTTTGAGATCTAAGTTAGGCATAAAATCTTTGAAATGTATGGCGGATTGGAAACTGATTTCTCTGTTTCGAGAGATAATCACAGGAAGAGAGCCTACCCTCTATGGTGACCTTAGGTGTCAAAGGTTGGGGGGTAAATCAGCAATTCTATCAGTATTGAGGGAAAAAGTAATGAAAGCTCTCGCAAAAATTGACCTCGACGAGGAAACTCTGGTCTCAAACCCGCTTAAAGTAAAAAAAAACTGGAGCTTTTAGACTGGATTGAAACAGTAGAGGTGGTCAGATTGGTCCCCGTTCCAAATCCTTTCTTGAGGGGGGAAAAAGAACGTGGGTGCCTTTCGAGCTATTTAATGAAATTCCCTAATAGGAAATTGTGTACAAACTTCCTCAGAATGAGGCTAAACTTGGTCCATTGCGGGGAGGTTTTGGAAAAGCGCAATCAAGGGGACAAGGCAAACAAATTATGCTTGATTTGTACAAACCCAGCCAAACAAACATTAAGGCATTTATTAATGGACTGTGAACGATCATGGAAACATCGGTCAAGACTTTTTAGGAACTGTGTGCGTCGAGAGGAGGACATTATTTCAGATTTTTTGTGGGATGGACTCATCTCAGGTACTAATGCTGCACTATCATCGGCTGCAGTCCAGATGTTAATCAACTGTGAAGTTAACATTTAAGATTATATGTTCTTGACATTTCAGTTCTTCACTAACGTTGATCTTTTAGAAGCATGATGAGAATACAAAGATCAACAGTATAAATGCCGTAATAAGTAGCTGGGTAAAAATTAGGAGGAAATGAGAAATTGAAACTGAAATTGTTTATACACAAAAATGTTTATCTGTTTGTTTTTCTTTTCTTTTGTAAAGGCTCATTGAGTCAGAAACAAATAAAGAAAAAAAGAAAAAAAACAACATGACGTCTTCACATCTGCTCCTTGCACTGGAATCCTAAAACAAGCAATCACAAAGTCAACTGCTTTGACATGTGTATTAGTATTACACAGGAATTTTCCAGACAATTACATCATATGCCTAGGTACTCGCACCATTTTGCTAGATGTTCCCACCTTATTGCCAGGTGGTACCCTTATGGCAGTGCCTGGCAAATGCCTTTGACTTGTGTATTCAAAAGCCCTAACTGTTGGCTTTGCCAATGTGTGTTGGTTTCAGTTTATCTCCCTAAGTGAAAGTATATATTCCCTGATATGGGAGCCTTGTTTGCAATGCTTAGGGACTCAAACTGCACCTCACTGAGTTGGCCCAAGAAGTACCTACCTGAACATATCAAGGCTAGGGTGGCAAGTATGGACCAACTTCAGATCATCTTCTCATGCTTGGAAGCCCAGTGGGGTTCTGACCTAAATAGCATGCATATTATGTGTCTGTGTGGAAGCCTAGGCTGCCTGGCCAGAACTTTTCATAAAATGGGCAGATGAGTACTGCCTTAATAATCTCATACTATTGGAGTAATAATTAACAATGTCTCTCTGCAAACTGAATACATCACATGTGTTGTGGGTCAACTGCTAGGTGTTTAGGCAGTGCCAGAAATGTAAGTTATTTACTGTGGGATCCCACCAATGACAGAGGTGCAGGACTGGATGATTGTTCCCACTTCCCCCAATAAACGTTTGGCTCTCAGAAGATTGATCATGAAACCTTGAAAATAGCACAGGAGCATTTCTCAATATGTTTCTGGCAATGTATAAACGGTGCACATCTGTTAAACGTTAAAAAAAAGGGTATTGAAATATTTCCTGCAGAGTGCAATCAGAGGTGGATTAATCAGACAATGGACAAATGTCCGTGGGGCACCCTTGCTCTGCCTTTCTCCCTTCAAAGTCAGTCGGGGCTGCACAGGTCGTCCCGGTGACACCTTATCTTTTTAAGATGTCTCAGATGCAGATTATTTAAGATAGGAAGTGATTAATGATAAGAAAAGGTACTTTTTTCTTTAAATTATATACGCTTTTAATAAGCGATTTAAGTGGGACTGTTGGGTGATTAGAAATGATGAGGTTACAGAAAAAGCTATGTGAAACAATGACTGTTATGCATTTCATTTCACTTTGTGTATGTATGGGATTTTTTGTAAATTCTGATTAAATAACATTCTGGAGTTTGCAGGCTTTTAATCAGAATGGGGGAAATATAGCTACAATCAAAAATCATATTACCGCCACTTTTTCCACTCTAGAGGACTTGGAAAATTACCACCTATGATTGTAACTGTACTGGTAAAAGCAAGCAGATTCCAAATCGTTAATTGTGGGAGAGATTTATACTTTTCCAGACACATTGTGGAAAAGTGAAGTGAAAAGGCGATGTTGCCTATGTTTTGCTATTTACTTTTCCAGTACTTTGTGTAAACAATTCAAATTGCCTGTAGGGGCCCTTTTGCAAAGAAGTTCAAACAGTAGCAGTCCCCACTTTACAATTTAGGATTCAAAACAAAATTGCCCCAATACTCTTTTTCAAAACAAAACCAATAGATTCCATACTGTTATAAATTCAAGTAAGAAAGCTTATGTAAATTATTAAATAGGTGTACCAAAAAAGGTATCACTAAACCATTCAAATTAGGCTACTGTAAACTCAGAAAGCAATCAAGGGAGTCTCTAGCTAAAACCAGTAAACATGTTTATTTTGCAGTGAAACAACATAAACAAAGAAATTATTACAAAGACATTTTTACATGAAAAACCAAAAAATAATGAATAACTGATCTAAACAAAAGCAAAGACAGAAATAGTCATCTTATTGCAGAAAATCAGACGATAAATTATGCAGACTAAGTGGTGGCCTAAAACTGAGCCAGCACACTCGCATATGGCTTGTATTCAGCCAAAACACAGATTTCTAGATTTTACAAAATTAATTTAATCAATATTCTTCATTTATTCATTTAACTGACAGGTCTGCCTACGTGTATGTGTCAAAAATAGATTGGTAATGAGAAAACAACAAATTAACTAGACATCTTGAACACGTTTCGGCAAAGAAGCCACCTGTCTGGCAAGTAATTTCAATACATGATTAAAGTTGCCTTCCTCAGGGCGAAATATCACACAACAGCTGGACCTTGTGGGGAAGCAGACATAGACAAAGTGAAAAAAAATGTTAAGTATAAGAGATAATCTCTTAGTGAGAAACTACCAAACTTGCTTAGAGGTACAGTTGAAAGCCAAAGGGCATAAAAATTACCAATTCAAGAGACTGTGGATAAGTAGAGATAACCAGGCGCAGTACCGGCCAAAGACCGGTGCAAGGCGTCTGGATAAATGGGACCGGGGTGACCGATAACAGTGCTACATCATCAAAGGAGGGGAGATCTTTGGAGAGAACTCTCTCTAAAGGAAAATATAGAATTGAAAATACAATTATACAAAAAAGGTATGTTTTTGAACAATTATTTCAAAAATCAGTTGCTGAGAAGTTTGCAGAACTACCTGTCGTTCGAGGTTGCCAGAGAGATTAAATGTTTTCAAGAAAGATTAAGGTATGCTGACGTGGCGTTCATCAGCACTTACTCTTTTTCATCAACCCAATTCTACCATGATGAACACATTGTCATGTGACTTGTGCATTTCTAAAGTAATCTGTATAAAAGTGAATATTATTATTTGTTATTGTTTATGGTTTATTAGAAACCTTTACAGAAAAAAGTAAGCAAAGTAAAAAAAGAAACTAAATAAATGGAAAATGAAAAGTAAAAAGAAATATCGAATATAGGAACTTACAAATTAAACAACATTTTTATTTTCATGGCTTACAGTCATTGGTATAAAAGTAAGCAATTCATAACAATAAAAATTGTTTCCTATACATCATCCCTAAAGTTTCTTTTAAATACAGACTAACGGCTATGGTAAACAGGGTATAAGTACCATTTCAAAATCTGTACACCAAAGTGACTTGTGCGCAAAGATGCAGAATGTAATATCTTAGGTATTTAAAACCAAACTTCAATACATAATTGTACCAACTTTCACTGGGAAGATGTGTGGTTAAGTACCTACATTTCAGGCTATGATGACATTCTGGCTTTACCACTTATACAAAGTGTGTGATCTTGGGAAAATCATTTAATCTCACTGTGTGTTTCCTGCCAAATTCAGGAGCCCCTAGAAGTGATCCAGTTTGCAGTATGGTTGAATAGTTGGGCAGCACAGGGGTCAGGGCCAGCCAAGGAGACATACACACATCTTTCTTTGTAAATGTAAGGCCACATTTATTGATCAAAATTGTGACGTTCAAAATAGCAAAGAAAACATGTCAAATAAGAAGTCATCATGGACAATTGCATATTATAAACAGTATGGAAACAGTATATACCAGACAATGATGTATAGGGGGTTTCAGGGGAGCGGCGGCCCCTCCTCCCTGCCACATCCAACTGGGAGTAATGCCAGGAGGCCGAAAACCTTCAACCTCCACTGTCTACCTCCTGATCCCACTTTCAGCTGCATGCTAGCACTCCCACACACCCTCAACTCAATTAAAATTAGCTGTAAAATTGCAACAAAAATACAACGTTGTGCTTCAAAATGTCATTTGTAAGAAACTAAATATCCTATTCCTTGCTTCAATATTTATCGAGGAGGAGTGGGTTGTCTTTCACAACAAAATGGCTGGACCACAACCACCTCCTACATGGCTTCCTAGGAGTAGCCATAGTATTCTGTAAAGTATTATTGAGTGCACACTATGTTAGATGGAATAAGGACTGGCGTCCTCGCTGCTCAGCCCCTGCAGAGCAGGAGATGGCATCATCCTCGATTCTCCCCACCCAGGCCAAGAGGACATGGTGGGGGAAGGGTGGGCTAGGAGGGAGTGATTGTAAATGGGAATGGTATTCAGGGGGAGCTGATGGAAGGTGACAGGGGGTGATATTGCCACACTATTTGTTCTGCTTCTCATTTGATCTGTACTGTTTCTTTTTAAATCTCAATTATAGCAGTATGTTGAAAAAGGTACAAAACATATTTCCAAGGGCATGAATAATTGGGATTAATCTCTCAGACTCTTGCTAAGGGCAGCAAACAGTTTTCATTTTTGGCAAACGTTTTCCATATGGAGATGGGGTTGCATATGGAAGATGAAGTGAGTAGCCAATGGAAGTTCAAAGTAGTGAGGGATCTTATGGAGGGAAACAAAGGAGCAAATGGAAGAAGAGAGCAGAATACTGTGTAAGGGGTACTGGGGAGCCTGTGATTTTGGAAGGTATGAGCAGGTGGGAGGCAAGAGCAGGTTTCCCATTTGAACACATTGAGTGAACCTGGGCAAATCACCTCATGTCAGCGAAACCTGGTGAGGTGAACAGGCTGTTTCCAGCTAGAGTCATACCCCTAAACATACAGCTCCAATAGTAGCAAAAGACAACTTAAAATACATGTAACATTTGTTTCACTCATGACAGTGATTAACAACTTCCACTATAAGCTCCACAACCATGCCCCACCTACCCAGGTCCATCTGTCAGCCTTGCCCAAGAATGAATTTGGCTTGAATCTACCTAGGAGTCCAATCCCAATAAGCATCTTTATCAGACATTAAAGTATTCTTGCGGGTAAATATGTCAACCCTGGTCCTAACAACCTGGGTTTCAACCCAGGCTTCTGCCTTATAAAGCAGTCTAACAGACTAAAGAAGTTAAGGGCAAATTAAGGGCAAATTGATTTTTCAGATCCAGGAAGACATTTTCTGCCGGATCACGAATCTGAGGAAAGTTTGGCCCCCCTGATCCCAAACCTGGCCCACCCAGATAAACATTATGGAGCGGGGCCTGATTGTTGCCCTATCAGGAACGAGACTGAGAAATTGGGGGGCTAGGACTGGTATTCCCTTTCTGGAAAAAAGTAACATTACTCTTCAGGGCAAGACGTACGTGTTTTGGGACTGTGCTTATGCAAACATGTTGTTGTGGCTGACAAGTTGACTGGAGAACTTACAAGGGCAGGGAACTGTGGGGCAGCTGTTCCACAAGAATGTGCTTCGTTCCTTGAGGAGGGTTGGCATAGGAGTGCTTATGCAAGGTGTTTTATGAAGTTTTATTGAGGGTGGTAGTGGGTCCTGAGCTCCACTCTGTATTGATTCACATGAAGGGGCAGAGAGGTGACTTTAGAGGCAGAAGTCTTATGCTTTTTATTTAGAAAACTGTTGTTGTTTTACTAGACTGTGTTTTCTTTCTTCCCTGTGCACACTATATTTTGTTTACATGTAGACCATACTTGCATGAAGGCCATACTACAGATTTCTCCTCAGGGAGCTTGTGTTCTTTGCATTGAGGGGGTGTAGTATGACTTTCTGAATTTAAATATTTTAAAATTCATGGAACTTTGACATTCACATAAACAAACTTGGAGATATGGGCGAGAGATTTAGTGAAGGGTTTGCAGAAAAATCCTGGTTGAAGGGGATTGTAAAGAGTGTGAACCTCAGAGTAGTTGAGGGAAGGATCATGGAAACATCGGTCAAGACTTTTTAGGAACTGTGTGCGTCGAGAGGAGGACATTATTTCAGATTTTTTGTGGGATGGACTCATCTCAGGTTAGTTGAAGGCCACTCTCAAGGATGTTCCAGTGGTTGGTCAAGAGAGAGATTGTAAAATGAAAGATTGTTGGGGTCTGCAGTGGTTTCTTAGTATGACTGTGGCTATTTTGTAGCAGGCAGGAAATGCAGGTATACTGAAGAGGGAGGAGCGCTAAGAGAAGGTTACATGTGCAAGCTGCTTAATTGTTTGAAGTGCGACGAGATTAATAGGAGCAAATGATGGGCTGGTATGAACTCATTAGTGGAGGTGGGATAGAAGTCAGCATAGTGTAAAAGGACTGGGGTGATCGAATTTGAAAAGTAGAGGAAGGTTGTTGGAAAGATAACAGGGTAGATGACAGGGTATTGCATATTTTAGTGAGCTTGGAGAAGTAAGAAATAATCGTCAGCAGAGAGGAAGATTTGCAGTTTATTTGCGGGAAAGCATGGATGGCTGTGGCCGTGATGGTGTGGGCGTTATGGATAGTTTGTGAAGATATCTGGTCAGTGTATGAAGAGGATGTGGCAGAGTCAACAAAGGTGGCAAGGAGAGTCTTTGTTGGCAGCATGAACAGTAGGGATTTACATTTGAGGGTATAGCTCCAAAATCCTGAGGGAAAAAAACAAGAATAAATGTGGACTACGCATTTGCATTAAATGTAAATGTTGAATCCCCAGGGGATTAGAGGTTGAGGGGGTGTCCCGCGCAGTCGCAAGGCTGGGATTGTGCCATTGCACAATGGATGTCACATCCATGTGTTCACTGCGCATCTTCATTTTTGCATTCAGAATTTCCGTTTGTGATATTTTCGGGCGTGCAGTGATCACATAGATCCCATTTGCGGACGAAGCCATGAGGGGGTGTGAGAGCAAGCAGGATAGAGACAGTCACAGTGGTTGGCCAATGCATTGTTGAAGCCAATGCAGGAGAGTTTGATTGAGTGGGCAGTTGGAGGAGCAAGAGTTTGGAGGGAGGCCTTTGTTTATTCACGATAGGGTCCATGGAGGCTTGATTTTTCTTTGGGTGATGTACATGATTGGTCAAAGGAAGATTGGTTGATAAAGCAAAGGAATTAAGAGTTGAGCATAACAAAATGAGATTACCTTGGGTATGACTTACCTTGCGTATGAGTAGAAAGGTTATGTAGGTTTACCAGAAAGTGTAGTTCACCTTTAGTTGATGGGCCTTGGTCATAGGTTGAGGTCACCAATTGACCGCATGTAGATCAGCTGGGACCATTTCAGTAGCAGGTCTAGATCAGAGAAAGGCAATTCAGTATTTCAGGTGAGCATCCAATGAGGATTGTAAGAGGAGTGGGAGATATATGTTGGACAGAGATGTGCTTGAATGAGGAGGAAATAGAGTCAGGGGGAAAGCGGGGGAGATGGTGCCCTTGCTGATCATTAAGCCACACAATGCCTTTTTGTTAGTTGAGGTGAGTCTGGCCACTGTAATTTGTACACAGTGTATCGGGCCAGATTGAAGGCCCAAATAGAGACTATTGCCACAGTCTAGGCAGGTGGATATTAAGGTATTTACATCAGCAAATCTGTCAGGAAAATATAGAAGGGGGAATATGCATTGGAAAAGTTTGTTTGACGATATGTTTATGTCTCAAATTGTTAATCCTACAATATTTGCAACAATGTCAGTGCCATCGCCTTTTACTTTCCCAACACCTCTCTACTGTACCTCCTAATGTATCTGTATCTTCATGTCATCCACCAGTGTTAAGTGTCCATCCATGGACCTATTTGTCTCTACCTATGGGAATAAATGAAAAGAAGAAAAATGTGTCTCCTTGCACATAATTTAAACAATTTTTCATTAGTAGGGATGGCCTTTACACCAAGTCCTAGAAAGCACTGCTTTAGCTACAGCCTAAACCACCCCAACAAAGTGCCTTAATTAAATTTGCTTTTGTGGGAATATCCCCAGCAGCCAAGTGCGGATTTAGTGGAGTGTTGTTTGCCGTTATAGCACTAATAGTTATATTACCTGTTCCTAATATTCAAAGATTTTAGGGTATGCCCATGCTAGATTAAGGAAATCTGCTAGCAGTGCGACACACCTTGTACATGTGCTAGAGATGGTTGTGAAGTACAATCTTATTTTCGTGGGCGTAAAATAACATTGGTGCACGTTTAGGCCTATAATTTAGTGAAATGTATCTAGTTTGTCACAGGTGGTACTTCATTCCTCATCTGTGAGTTGCATGTCAAGCACTTTTACTCACCTTTTTCGTGCTGTTTCTTCAGTCCTCCTTGAAGTATAGCACCCAGTATAAAGGAAGGAGTTAATTTGACTCAGACGTTCAGGGGCAGCGGTCGCAGTCAATGACTCAGTGGAGACCACAGACGCAGAGTCTTAGATTATTCACCTGGCACAGAATACATGGAACACAAGTTCCCAAAGACTCCTAAAAAGGGGATGAAGACCACAATGCAAAGGCATAGAGGCTCCAAAGAAAGATCACAACCCCCTGCCAGTCTACCTTACATGTAGACCTTAGCCCCACCCCCTCCCCGCTCCCACGAGTGCATCATTTCTTTGGATTAAAATGGAAAACCCTCACTGAAGGATGAATAATAAAAGTCAACACACATATCAACTTAACATTCCCCAAAAGATAATTATGTCATGGTGGATCAGAGGCAGGGTGTAAGTTAAGTTATGTAACGAGGAAAGAGTGGGCACCACTATAGTATTGGAGAATGACAACACTGGTCTTAATGATTTTTTAAGTACCAACCAATCAACCACCTATGCACATAGATGGTAACAAATATGAACCGCAAAACAGAGGGAGTTAAACACAAGCTAATCAATTTAATTTTGACATAACATCTTTTTATTCGGTGAAGCAGACAAAGAAAGGGATACAATTGTCTATGCTATTTACCTGCAGCTTCACCAAATTGCCAAAACTAGCGGGTGCTGTTGCACAGCAGAGCCATGTGGACGTGAGCAGCCATAGCTCCCGTGTAGCCGCAGATATCCTGCAGTCCCATCCTGGTTCCTCGCATGTCTGCACTCCGATGAACATAGCACAGGGCAGCGGAACGGATGCACTACTGCAGGCTGCAATCCTGTAGAAAATCACACAAGGGATCCCTATAAACAGACGGCCAGAGGTGCAGCGGGGCGACAGGTGCCATTTTCCCGCTCGGTCCGGCGGTGCGGCTGAGGGGGGCAGCCTCACTGGCCATTACCTCCCTGGGGGAAAAGGAACACCCCCCCCTCCCTCTCCTGGGACGGGGCTGAAGCAGGCCTCGCCAGCTGACGGTGATCGACCGGACCACACAGCGCAGAGCAAAAACTCTGATGCTGGATGCCCATCCCCCAACGGGGCGGGAGCGCTGCCGGGACAGACAGTGAGCCGTCGGAGGGAACCCAGTGGCCGAGTGAGGTGAGGAGATCGGAGGCAGAGGCTGATACAACCTCCGGCTGATAGTGGAGTGGCTGGAGACACGGACAAAACAGCCCCCAGTGAGGACCGCGGTGGTGAGCACTCCTTCTCTCCCCCCCACCAACTGGAACTCTCTGGCATCCTGGAGGTTAATGAGCGGGGCCCACGTACTCCCAGGGCCCCGGCGCCCAAAGCGCATAATAGCGGGCCGCCAAACTGGGATGTGAGGCGCGCCCAGAACAACAAAACCCAGACCAGGTGGTCCTTTGGCACTGAAGGGTGGGGGAGCCTGATCCTTCCCTTGCCACATCTCGCAATTGGGGGTGACACCGCCCACACACTTCTAACAGAGCTGGGCTCCCCCATCAGATCAGAGCTTACTGGGGCCAGAAGGATTACACCTTCCTACGGCAAGACACACAAAACAAGTCAGAGGCACCCTGAGCGGCCACGGATCATTGAAACTGCTGGCCACCCCAGGACCAATCAGGGATCAAATGGGCCGACAGAGACAGGCAAACAGCGGGAGCAGAGGTGCCCGGATTCCCTGTACTTGACACCTAGCACCACAAGCAGTAACGGGTCACCCTCCTCCCACTGGGGCCAAGGTCGCCCTACCCAGACAAGGCGGATCACGAAGGAACAGGAGGAAGTGCAGAGACTAACTACGCGCCACACAGTCCAGTCAGCCCAACGGCATAAACCCTCAGCCACCACCATCGGGGCACTGACAATCAAAACCTGTGGTGAAACAGCAGACTGAACACACAGCACCATGGGGAAAGATAAGACCAAGAAGGCCAGTCTCCAATGTAAGATGGACCAATATGCGGTGGACGCTTCCCAGCCACCCGCGACCTGTGCCAATGGGTCAGAAGACATGGAAGGGGAGCCACAAGACTCCCAAATCATGCTCTGCGACATAAAGAGTGCCATAGGAGAATCCAGATCCTCAATGGAGGAAAGAAATAGGTGGCCTCTCAACAGAAGTGACCTTCCTTAGACGAGATATGTGGAACATGGCTTCGAGAGTTGGGGAGGCAGAGCAACGCATATCGGATTCGAAGGACGCCATTAAAAGAATTACCGAGACAGGGATGCCCTGCTACAAATGGCACGGGCTACCGGCCCCATAATGTACAATGACTATCGGATAGGGTTCTTTCCGGACTATACCAAGGAGCTCCAGAGAGCACGCCAATCCTTTGAATCAGTCAAAAGGAAGTTGCATTCATTAGGCATAAAATATGCACTCTTTTTTCCGGCAACTCAAAGTCCACCATGACGGAACCGTGCACCTCTTCAATAATCCGAAGGAGGCATGGTCGTGGCTCGAAACAATCATCCTATCACTGCCAGAACACCAACTACCGAACGGGCGACCCAGAAAAGAAACCAGACCGGGGTCATTCTTCAGCAATAATCGACTTGCAACCAACGGAACAAGTGGCACCCATGGGACCTACGCCTGGGGCAGAGGGCAATGGATGACTCTGCGCCCACTGACGCCGGACAACATCCTTGCTGGATGTGCAGGGGAAAGCGACTTCCACGGCTACAGATAGGAAGCTGTGGCTCACATGGTCTGCTGCAGAAAGTACCCAGCAAATGGCTGACAAAGTTTTTCTGCACCCAGTTGGAGCAGAGTTAGGGCTACAGGTGCTTCTAGTTGGGGAGGAGTACAGGGAGGCAAGGGGGGATGGTTTGGCAACCGTTGTTGGATGGACTATTATTTTTGCAGAGTTAATGATGTACGCAGCACACTGGGGCACCAGGAAAGGGGTTGACTTGCCGAGGGGTGGGTCAGTGGGTGGCCGGGATGGAACTGGTGGGAGAGTCACCACCTGGGCAGCAGCAGGATTACTCTGAGATGATGGCTCGTGAAGGGAAGGTCACAGTAATGACCTGGAACGTAAACTGGCTGTGTTCCGGGGTTAAGAGCAGTCTAGTCTTACAGTTTCTTAACAGGCTCTCCCCCGACATTGTGTTTCTCGCAGAGACCCATCTAGCAGGGACGGAATGCAGATTCTTTCTCAGATCTAACTATAAGGTGGCTTTCCACACAGGTTTTACTCGGGCTCCAGGGGAGCACTTATACTGCTGCACAAGAAGGTCTCATTTCAGCTAACGGAAGTGAGGTCTGATCCCAGGGGGCGCTACGTCCTGGCAAGGGGAGAATTGTGGGGCGAAATTCTGGGGATGGTAGTGGTCTACGCCCCCTTCCACTCTCTATGGATCTCTTGGCGGATTTGCAGGGGCTCACGCTTCAATGCCATGCTTAAACTTGGATACTAGGGGGGATTTCAACGAGGTAATGGACCGGGGCCTAGACAGATCATACGTGGGCTCTAGAAACACAGCGACCTGCACTAAACTTTGTTCATTCACTGAAGCCCTGGGGTGGGTGGATACGTGGAGGTGGCTGCATCCCACCGATAGAGGCTATTCCTTTTTTTCTGGGGTGCATGCATCAATGTCACAAATGGACTATTTTTTTGTCCATGCGAGCATGACACACTGACTGCTGTCCCCCAAATACCTGGCTATAGGGATATCAGATCACTCTCCCCTGATCATGGAACTAAAGAATGGGAGGGCAAAGCCCAAAGGGAGCTGGCGCCTCAACACCTATTACCTAGGGGACCCCGAATTCGTGGAAGGCCTAGCAGCAGAGACTGACTGACAAATATTTTGAGGTAAACACGGGGACGGTGGATTGCCCAGTTACTCTCTGGGAAGGGTACAAGGCCACAATGCGGGGGGAGGCCCTTTCAATGGTGACAGGCAAGCGCAGACAGTATGTAGCAGAGGTGGAGAAGGCGTAGAGAGAAGTACAACAGGCTGAGGTGGAGTTCCTCTCCTCTGAGGCACAGAAGGCCAAGCGGTCGCTAGTCACAGCACAGTAAGGGCTACGCAACATTGCATTAGATAACGCTAAAGAAGGACACTTGTCCAGACAAAGCCAAAGCCAAATCCATGAAACTTGAGATAAAGGGAGTAAAATGCTGGCCTGGTTAGAAAGGAGGGACAGAGGATCGGGGCAGGTGCGCACCCTCCGGGACTCCCAGGGGGAGAAAATTACCTGCGACAGGGACATAGCCGAGGCCTTCGTGCAATATTATGAGGAGCTTTATAGCACAGGGAAGGGGGACCGGGAGGCTTGGGACCCGGATGCATTGAGTCAAATGCCTGTCCCTCGGGTCTCCGCTCAACACGCCTCTGGACTGGAAGCAGACATCTCGGAAGAGGAGGTCTCTGCAGCAGTCGCACAGCTTCAGACCGGGAAAGCACTGCGGCCCAATGGGTTTCCAATAGAGGTATGGAAGTGGCTGGGGGAGAAGGTAGGTGGCCACCTACACCGCCTCTTTCTGCAGTGCAAACTATTACTTTTTTTTTTTTTGATAAAACATTTTTTATTATCAATTGGTTATAACATAGACAAAACAACCAAAACCAAAGGGGAGGAACAAGAGAGGGACGAGGCAGCTACATCCAATGGGGCCGACATGGCCCGTCTTACAGTAGTAGTATGTCTTGCATCACCATTCTCATGGAATACGATTACAGTTCACAGTGTAAGTGTTCAGAGTAACATCCCCCGAGTCCATATACATCAGGGCCCTCCCTCCTCCCAATCTGCCCATATTTTAGAGGCTTTGTTGGGACAGCCTCTTGAGTTATAGATCCTTCTTTCGATCATAGCACATGTGTCCATGTCCAGTGCCCATTGCTCCAGTGTCGGAGAGTCTGGGGCTCCCCATTTTTGTGCAATATTGCGCTTGATTAGGGCGGCCGCCGTATGCAGTTCTTCCCATTTATTCAATTCGTGCTCCCCCGGTACTCCCAGGAATAAGACCTTCGGGTCCATTTCTATTTTTTTGGAGAGTATTCAGGCCAGTTCCCGACAACAGGCCTCACAGAAAATTTGGATGCGGGGACAGGACCACAGAATGTGAAAGAAGGTCCCCTCCTCATCCCCACATCTGAGACAGTTCGGGTTTGTTGCTTTTTTGCACCCAAACAGTGCAGTTCTAGGATAGTACACTGTATGCAGTATTTTAAGTTGCACCAGTCTGAGTCTCGAGGAGATGGCGGCTTCCCGTGGGTGCATTAGTACCCGGATCCAGTCCTCAGGGTCGATATCCCCTACATCTATTTCCCACTTGCCCTTTAGACTGGTCAGCTCAGGAGTCGCGAAGGATGTGATGGCATTATAAAGAATGGACGTGCATTTGGAGGGGATATATTCAGGCAAAATGTTGCATTCAATAGGTGAGCATTCCGGGATATTGTATTCTGTCGATATGTGGACTCTTAGGGTGTGGGACATTTGCATGTGATGATATTTCTCAGTGTCTGGGAGCTGGAATCTGCGTTGTAGGTCCGCAAACGGGGCAAGATTCCCATCTTTCAAGACATCCCCCACTTTCTGAATTCCAGCCCTCACCCAGCATGGCCAAGACTTGAGTTTCGCAATTTCCCTCAGATTGGCGTTTCGCCATAAGGGTTGCGCCGCTGATATTTTGTTCCCCCACCCCACAAACTTGTGTACGTTCCTCCAAGTGGTAATAATCTGTGCCTTCATTGTTAGTGGGGAGGATCTAGGGGGGGGTTTGGATCAGTGCAATGGATCGGTGTTGTGCATAGCTCCCACATCGGCATTGATATGGGGTAGTTCCCGGTCTCTGTGCAGTAGGTCATTGACCACCACCAGTTGGGAGGCCCAATAGTAGGTCTGAAGGCGGGCCCTCTGATCCCACCCTCCCAGACCGACCTCTGAAGTGTGGCCAGGGATATACGCGCTTGTCCTCTGCCCCATAGGAGCTCCCTAAGGAGGGTTTCCACCCGGCCAAATTCAGCCCCCAGGATCTACAATGGGGCGTTGTGAAGGACATAAAGGAATCGCGGGAGAGATAACATTTTAAAAAGGGCAGCTCTACCCATGAGGGTCAGGGGGAGAAGCTTCCAATGTTGTACATCATTAGAGAATCGGTCCATGATCGGTTTAAGATTGTGCATGCTATAACTGGTAAGATCTGTTGTTATCCAGATCCCAAGGTATCGGAAGCCAAACTGTTCTATGTGCTATGGGCAGTCAGATGGGTCGGGCTGACCCCCTCCTTTTCACCGAGAAGAAAACGTATTTCTTCCAATTGATCTTTAGACTGCTAAATTCCCCGTATTGGACAAGCATCTGGGTCACTATGGGGCAGGTTCCGACAGGCTCTCCCAGGTATATCAGGAGGTCATCCGCGTACAGGGATATCCGGTCTTCCTCTGGCCACCTGAATCCAATCCAGGAAGTGCCCTGGCGAAGCCATATGGCCAATGGCTCTATTGCGAGAGCAAAGAGAAGAGGGGAGAGGGGGCACCCCTGCCGTGTACCCCTGCCCAATCGGAAAGAGCGAGAGGTCCACCCATTCACCTTGACTTCCGCCGGGATATTTGTGTACAGCAGCTTCACCCATCCCAGGAACCCCTCCCCGAAGCCCATGCGTTCCATGATCTCCCAGAGGCCATCCCATCGGACCGAATCGAAAGCCTTCTCAAAGTCGATTGCTAGAAGAGCAGGCGGGTTGTTAATGGCGGGAGCCCTCTCTAGGGCCAAGTGAAGTCGACGCAGATTCATTCGGGTCGATTTGTGTGGCATAAAGCCACATTGATCCGGGTGTATTAGGGCATCAGATACCGGTTGTAACCTGTTGGCTAGGAGTTTGGCAAGGACCTTAGCCTCGCCATTGATTAGCGAGATTGGCCTATAGGAGGCACACTGCTCCTGGGGCTTATCAGGTTTAAGGATGACCATGATGGTGGCCTTACAGAGGTCCTGCGGGAGGGTGCCCTGTTCCCGGGCAGTCAAGAACATTTTATGGAGGGAAGATGTAATGTTGGCCCCCCCCCCCAGCTTCTGCCAGGTTTCAACTCGGAACCCATTCGGGCCCTCTTTTTTCCCAATCTGCAGTTGGGCTAGTGCTTCGGCCACCTCGGTCTCCGAGAGGGCAGAGTCCAGACTGACCCTTTGCTGTACTGAGAGAGTTGGGAATAGTATGTCATTAAGGAGGGTTGGGTCCAGCCGCGAAGTCGGGGCCCGATAAAGTGTTTCATAGAATTGGGCAAAGGCCTCGGCTATCTCTGCGTCCGATGTGCACCTTTCATCTCGTGAGGTGACAATCTCACGAACGCAGCGTTGTCCCTCATCCCTTTTCTCCAGCCAAGCTAGCATTCTGCCGGCTTTGTCCTCATGTTCATAGATTCTGGCTCGAGAGTCCCAATGGGCTTGTTTAGCGTTGTCTAATAAGAGGTTTCGGAGCCGCTCAGTGGCTCGTTTAAGGGAGAGCTGGGTCTGTGGGGATGGGTCAAGGATTGTTTGTTCTCGCGTTGGGTCAGTTCACCCTCCGCTTTCGCTATGTCTTGGAGTCTCTCTCGCCTCCTGTTCGCCACCCAGGAGATTAAAGCGCCCCACAAGACTGTCTTATATGCCTCCCAGACCACCACCGGGTCCTGTTCTCCATTATCATTAATTTCGAAGTACTCGGTGGAGACTTCCATAAGGTGGTCAACGAGCTTGGGGAAACCCAGATAGTAATTGTTTAGTCTCCATGTTCTAGGGGGGGAAGGACCCTGTGTGCGAATCTCCACAAGTAGGGGTGAGTGGTCTGAGATGCCACGGGGAAGGAAATCGGCAGCCCGTGCTCTGTAGAGATCTGTGTGTGGGACAAAGAGATAGTCAATCCTGGAGAGGGAGCCGTGGGCTCCAGAGTGGAAGGAGTACCCCTTGGTGTCCGGGTGTAACTCTCACCATACATCACCCAAACCCAAGGCGGACGCAAAGTTAAACAGCTTCGTAGGGGTGTCCGGGTTGCGTTGTCTGAGAAGTGTACGGTCATTGTTATTGCACATGACATCATTAAAGTCTCCCTCCAGAAACAACCTATCAGTACACTGAAGCAAAAGCGACCCTCTCATTCCAAAGCGTTCCCAGGATCAGCACATAGCGGCCCCTATGGTCTTGTTCCAGGTTTTGAATGGCAAAAGGGATACGTTTGTGTATAAGAATGAGAGTACCCCTGGATCCCATTGAGTATTCCGCATGGAAGGCAGTCCTGTAGTTTGTGCATTGGAAATGAGCACAGTTTGATCCCGCTAGGTGTGTTTCGGATAGCAGTGTCTACTGAGTATTTGCTTAATCAAGCACCTTTTAATCGCGGAGCCCATCCCATTTACATTCCAGGTGAGCACCTTGAAAGACTTGGGGCGTTCAGTCGGGATCGACTGGGGTTGTATGGATGCCATCCAAAAATTGGGATAAAGGGTTGGGCAGGTGTTTCACAAGGAGGGTATCCCCGTTAATGATGATGTATTGCGGTGCGTGCCTGGAGTAATGAATATTGTACTGTCTGGACCATCTGTAGCCTCGTCTTACCATGAACCTCAACAGACCTTGGAGCTTGCAATGGCGCGTTGCTCCCAGGGTAACAAAAAACTCATAACTTTCCCTTCCCTCCCCCACCGCATACTCCACCCCAACACGAAGTACCTGTAGTCCCAACATCACTGACACTCAAAAAAAAAGTAAGGTGTCAAGCTTGCGAACCGTTGTTCAAGTTAAAAATAAAGAAGTTAGGGGGGGGCACTGTAGCCTTTTCCCAGGTGCAATGGAGGTACGCCACCGCTAGCCACGTTATTAATGACGTAAACGACTTACAACAGTTTCGTGGCACCACCCAGCATAGTCTGTAGTATCAATTCGGTCCTACACCCGTTTGTGGGATCAAACCCCCCCGCGGGGAGCCAGCCAGAGTCAGTCCCCAGCTTCCGCCGGTTGGTTTGGTGAGTGTGGCTGGTCCAGCTCCGGAGGGTGGCACGCTGGTGGTCTGGGATTTCTGTCCCTGTTGGTTCGAGGTGCCGACCAGTCTCCCTCAATATGCTGCTCTGCCCATCGCCAGGCCTCCTTTGGGTCGTTGAAGTGGACCGTTGTGCCCTTATGATAGATTTTCAGGTGAGCCGGGAAGAGCAGGCCGTATTTGACTCCCATCGCTTGCAACTGTCTTTTAAGTTTTTCAAAGGATTGCCTTGCCTTCTGGACCTCCCGCGTGTAGTCTGGGAAGAAGGCTATCTTGGAGCCGTTAAATGTGATCGTGCCTTTGGTTCGTGCAAGGTGCAGCAGCGTGTCTCGATCCCGATAGTTCAATAGTCTTGCTATCACCATTCACGGAGGAGCACCAGGCACTGGTCTACCAGTGGGCATTCGGTGTGCCCTCTATAGAAAAGAATTTGGAAAAGGATTGCTGGTCGAACAGGTCCATCAGCCACTGCTCCAAGAAAAGCTCCATACAGGGGCCTTCAGCCTTCTCGGGAATACCTAGAATTCGAATGTTGTTGCGCCTGGAACTGCCCGCCCCTTCTTCGACTCTGGCTTCCAGAGTTTTGAGTTTGGCGAAGACTCCTTGAAGCTGTTGTTGCACCACGTGCAACCCGTCCTCCGTGTTGGACATAAAGTGTTCCGCCTCACCCGTTCGTGCTGACAATTTCTGCAAGTCGTGTCGGAGGAGGGACACATCCAGGCTGATTCCGTCCATCTTCTGCTCCATTGATGTGCGTGAGTCTGCTATAGCTGCCATGACGTCTCTCGAGGAGAGTCTGGATGCAGAGTCCTCATCTACCGACGGCAACGGTTGAGAATCAGGGGGTTGCGATGGAGGAATCGTGTACTGGTCGATTCTGTTTTGCATGGTGGGCCGTCTAGTTTTGTCTTTCCTCAAGTCCGTTGCTGGGCCCCTTGGGCTTCTTCCTGTGTCCAGATTATGGTCCCGCCACACTCTGACCCAGCCCCACAAGGGTACTTCACAGGTAAATAAACACAGCCCGCACCTTGTCTGGGTATAGATTGCCCCCCTCTACCGAGGCAGGTGGGGGGAAGGAGGGCGCGAACCGAACGGCGATTCCCTGTCGCAGACCGTTAGGCGGTGGTGGAGACGGGTGGTGAGCTTGTGTTAGCGGCTGTGTTGGCCTGGCCACAGGGTGCTGGAGATTTTGCTGTTTTGCCTCGGGGGTGTTTTGGGTTCAGTCAACTTTAGTGCATTGGTGTGCCACCACGTCCCCTTTTAGGCGGCCCAGTGTCCGTACCACTGAGGACAGGGAAGAAATGGGAGACCTCTCCCCCTTCAGACGGTTCCAGACGACGGGGGGCCCCCGCTGCAGGCACTCACCGGCGGGGCTGCCTCCGCTGTGTACGGGTCTCTGCCGTGGCAACCAACTGGCCGCGCCCGTCTCTCCTTGTCCGGGCGGGGTGGCTCAGAGCCCGGCACACCGATTCCTCCAGTCGGGGTCCAACGGGGCCTCGCCTCTGCTCCCGGCCCCCACCAGTTCTCCGGAGCTCAGTCCCCGATGCAAGCTGGTAACCACCGCAGGGTGTGTGGATGGTCCGGTCCCCAATCAAAGCGCGCCCAGCGCTCCGGCGGCCATCTTGGTTTGTCGTTGGGCCGCAGCGGCGTCTCCTTCCCCCGCTCCCACCTCTGCAGCCCCAGCGCGTTTCAGGCTGGAATTCGCCCCAGATGTGCCCTGGGGTATCACGCACCGGAGAGCGTATTTTGGGGGTCACCAGATATCCTTAAGTAGTCGTTTATAACAGGATGTTAAGCCGCGGCAGCGGGAGCTCCACAGGCACACGTCTACTGCATTGCGCAGTTGGCCACGCCCCCCTCTGCAGTGCAAACTAGATGGGGATCTTCCGCCTGACCTCAAAAAGGCGAGCATAGTGGTCCTCCCAAAGCTCAGCAAATCCCTGGAATATTGCACCTCATACAGGCCAATATCCCTAATAAATGGGGAGGTCAAGGTTCTGGCCCGAGTACTGGTCAATCGCCTAATGAAGGTGATAGGCTCGCTGATATACCCGGAGCAGTGCCGGTTCATGCCTTCTAAATCCAGGCGAATTAACATATGCCGTGTACAGCTCGCCATCGGCTTAGCAACCGAAATACCCGACGAATTGGTGCTCCTTGCCATAGACTTCGAGAAGGCGTTCGACTCTGTGTGGTGGGAATCACTCGGGGAAACAATGCACTGCATGGGATTTATCAAAAACTTCCTGGCTTGGGTCCGGCTATTATACACCTCCCCTGAAGCGATGGTAAGTGTGACTGGGGACACCTCCCGGACCTTTGCACTGGAGAGAGGCACGCAGCAGGGATGCCCCTTCTTGCTGCTGCTATTCATTCTTGCAATAGAACCCCTAGCAATACAACTCACAGAAAGCCCAAATTGGGGGGTATTTAAATGGCCATGGGGGGAAAAGACAGAGTATCGCTTTATGCGGACAACCTCTTAATATATATGAGTAACCCCAAAACCTCGTGCCCGGTCGTGACGGTAATATTACAGGCAAACCAAAACTTTAGCTGGCTAAAAATAAATTTGCAAAGGTCGTCCTTTTCCCAATACAGGGAGAGATTACATGGCTTCCCCAAGAATGCCCATACACAATAGCTGCAACAGGCTTCAAATACCTAGGAATCCACCTTAGCCTGTGCTTCGCGGATTATATCCAGCTCAATCTAACCCCGGCAATGAACAAATTTGCACAAGATACCACCCATTTGCAATCCCTCCCTCTAACCCTACTGGGTAAGGCGGCCCTGTTCAAGATGCTGTCTCTGCCCAAATTCCTATACGCCCTACAGAACGCCCTGCTCCCAATTCCAAAAAAGGTTTTCACTGAAATTGAGGGATCCTTGAGGGGGCTCCTGTGGGGGGGAAACAACCACAGGTGGCATTGAACACGCTACAGCGGTCAGTGTAGGAGGGAGCAATAGGCTTACCCAATCTACGCAGATACTACTGGGCACCCCAGTTGGGGAGAGTAAATGACTGACTACATGGGGACCAATCACTCCTGCACATCGCCGCGGAGCAGAAAAGGTTGAGAGGCCAGACGCCCAGGCAGGCCCTATACGTGGGAAGCGATACTTGAGGCCTTACCTGGACCAATGAGACACATGTGCCAGGTGTGGGTGAAGGTCCACCAGGTCATGTGATGGGGCCGAAAGCCGATTCTTGACTAGCCCATATGGCACAACACACACCTTGGGGAACTGTTGAAGGTAGGGTACTTGGAGAGCTGGGCGGTAAACGGGATAGACTCCCTGGTGGACAACACACAAGATGGACGACTTCGGTCATTTGAGGAACTACATCAGCAATACAGCCTATCAACAGGAGAGGGGTTCAGATACATGCAAATAGCTCATGCCATTGCAGCCCAATTCCCCTCCCTGGGAGATGTCCCTAGCAAATCCCAGCTCAAGGCTAACTTATTTACTTTAGGCATCCCTGCCAAAGTCACATCCACTTTATATCAAGTACTCACGGCATTCGGGGTGGCAAATCTCACCAACTTGCAGAAGAGGTGGGAACGGATCTGGGTGGGATCGAACCGGAGGAATAGGTGGAGGCCTTGATGTTCCCGAGGGAGGTGGGAATAGTGACACGGTTGTGGTTGATACAATTAAAAAATCTCCATACAGTATACTACTCCCGCACAATGCTCACCAGATGGGGCAAGATAGACAGCGACGCTTGACTCAGATGCGGTAGGGAAGGGTATCACACACTCTGGAATCTACACAAGTCAGAATCTTCTGGGCTAAATGTATGCAGAAACTGTCCACTGTAATGGGGGCCGAGTCCCCTTGGAGCCGAAACTGGCACTGCTGGGAATATGGGAGGCCACAGACTTCAACAAACACGAGAAAACCTTCCTTGCTGTAGCAATGGCACTTGTAAAAAGGTTGATAGCGGCGTCCTGGGGCTCAGTGGAGCGCCCAAAGCTAAGCCAGTGGTCGGTGGAAATGGACCGCTGTATGGCCCTAGAAAGAACGGTTTACAGAGCCAGGGGCAGTGCTGGGAAAATCACGAATATATGGGTAAAGTGGGAAGATGAGAGTTAGATGAATGGATGGGAAGGTAGGCTCGGACCTTGACCGTTCCCCTACCAGCTCACCATACTGGTGCCATGGGAGGCGGCGCTCTCATGTCAACCCGAACATAATGTATGGACGTTAACTGTAATATGCATAAGTTATTTTATGAAAACAATAAACTAATTGATAAAAATAAATAAAATGCCAAATCTAATATGTGGTTGATTTTATTCAATCCCTGGATGCGACAATTTATCCCGATTTTTTGATTGCCCTGTGCAGTGATAGCATTGTGATATATCTTCTAGACAGACATTGCCCTGACGATGGACCAGATAAAATCCGAAATGCATTGGCCTTTCTTCATCTGCTTCTATGAATAAGATTTTATATCAAAATTAAATTGATATATTTTGCACTATATACCTTCATTTTGTGAATATTTGTGTCCATTTATTATGAAGACATAGACGTTTTTACTACTACAGTGCAATCATCTTCAGAGTTTAACTCCCTCTGTTTTGTGGTTCAGATAAGTTATTTTTGTGTCTGTTTAAGCTGAAGGGAGGATCAGTTCCATTTTTGAGTTTATGTCTACACCTTTTCATCTACAAGATGTTCAGGTAAATATTATAGTCAAGTGAAATGGCATGGTTAGTGTATAGGTTTCGGTAACATAGGATTCAGTAATATATCAGCCGACAAATTCAATGAAATATTGCAGTTTGGTTGCATATTGCAGATTTGAGAGTCTGAGAGCATCTCTCCTCAGAACACATAAGGCTCAGTATCTGGTGTATGGGATAGTGCCCACTCAAGGGGATCCACAATACATTTAAGCTCAGTGCCCACACAAGGTACCAACAGCAACCCCAGACATTTGTTTCGGCCTAGTCAGGCCTCATCAGTGAGGTGAAGCTGTACCTCTCTAAACACAGTGAGCAAGGGGTCCACATCTGAATTACCCTGGGAAACCTAGGATGAAACCCCAAGTTCCTTAACGTTTCACAAAAAGGTCTGGGACCCCTTCCTCACTGTGCTTACTAGTAAGGCACAGCTTCACCTCACTGATAAGGCCCGACTAGGCCGGAACACGTGTCTGGGGTTGCTGTTGCTACTCTTGTTCAGAGGAGAATTGCCTAGCCTCAGGCAAATCAGTAGGCCCCTCCTCCCCACTTACTGTTCTTCCCTCACACACTTGCACCATGTATGGCTCTGGGTTATCTGGAAACTATTACTAAAACAAAGACTACACTGGAAAAACAAAGAATACATTGGAGAGAATGGACAGAAGAGGCAGCTTCTCCAGATGGATCAGTAATCTTTCCTAAGAACCAAATATTGTAAACAACCCTAACAAAATGTTACCTTCACAAATTTCCAAATCTCACATTCTTTATGACCATCTACCTGCACAGGAGTAATAAGATCAAGCTTAAAACGGCCTTGGCCCTTAGGTGTCACTTGGGACATGAAAAAGTGGTTGAACCCATTAGTTAATTGGAAATTAAAACCAAAGAGGAACTCAACCTCAAAATGACCATCAAACTGGTCATTAACCTTATCTGTTAAGTAGCACAAATGGGTGGCGCTAGAGAGCCCGGCCAAGATTGCGGCCCTTCACTGAGCCTTGTGAGGCAGCTCCAGATTAATCCTGAGAATCGTGGCATTCAGGTGGCCTGGTGCACACAGATGGTAGAGTGGAGTGTGACCCTCCGCCCACTTGGTGCAGCTCCCGGCGCTAGTGATACCTGCGAGGCCATTTATTGATAGCGGTGGGCTGCTGCTGGCGCAAACTCATGTGGCGTACCCCCTCGGAGAGGCCAGTGGTGGAGAGAGCTGGCACCACCCCCACCCCCAGAGTGGCAAGAGATCTATCCCACGCCGACAGCCAGCCGTGGAACCCGACCTGCCTTGTGGAGGTGAGACGGCCCAGAGAGGGCCTTGGCGAGGAGGATGAGGCAAGTTGGGGGTGGCCGCGGGCTGTGCAGTTGCGCTCTGGGATCAGAGGCAGTCTGGAGCCTGCTTTCGGAGCTGTGTCCATTGGGGCTGGCTCTACACACCTCAGGCCCTCATAGCTTTTGTGGCCCGTGTGCCTTGGCGTGCTCCTGTCCTCCCTGCAAGGAGGGGCTCAGTACGGCAGAGGCAGTTTAGAGCCTGCTCCGAGGACAGTGCACATCCTGAGTCACAACACACACCTGTGGCCCTCCTCTCTGGACTCCCTGTGTGTCTCAGCGGACCCCCATTCCCTCTGTGATCCTGGTTGAACGTCGGTGGGTGCTCCCCATGCTTTTCTTTTTTTTTTGTGGAGGCCGCTGGGCTGGTCCTGGTGGTGCGGAGGCGGCTGCAACTAGGTGGAACCAGTCTAGACTGTGCAGCCACCAGATAACCTTTTGGCTGGCTAAACTTCAGAGAGGGCCACACTGGGTAGCCAAGATCATTGTGGGACCCAGGAGGAGGATACTGGGCCCTAGCCTGGAGGCAACGACTTTGAAGGAGCGGGCTCCCTACCGGCCATAGGTTGTTCCGTGCCCCAGCGTTATCCCAGGTGAGAGCTGCCCCCTTGTGGTGAACTGCCCCCAATATGGGGAAAACTTACAAGGGACAGAGGAAGCTAAACTTCGAGGGGGGCCCATCCTCCAAGACCCATAGATCACAGCAGCAGGCAGAGGTGTCGGAACTTGAGGGGGCGATTGCAGGAGGGACCGCCCCGGGCCAGAGCTAGACATTAGGGAGATACTCCTGGACCTCAAAGCGGGCATTGCGGGGGCTGGACTCCAAACTAGACTTGCTCTCCTCCAAGGTTGACATGCTGCAACATCGGCTGGATAAACACAGCGACCGATTGGACGAAGTGAAACACCGACTAGCTGGCCTGCCGGACGGATCAACATCGCTGGTGGCCAGGGTGTCGACCCTAAAGGTGCAGCTCAAGTCGGTGGCAGCTAAGAATGAGGACTTGGAGGGGAGTGCCCACAGAAGCAATATTCGCTTGGTTGGTATCAGAGAACGTCAAGGGCAGATCAAGAAGGAAGAATTTGTTGAATTACTGTAGAGAAGTCTTTGGAGGGCCTGAGCTCTCTCCCCTGTTTGTGGCCGAAAGGGCCCACTGCATTCCAGTTGCACGTCTGGTACCTGGGGCGGCTCCCCATCAATTTTACTCGCCTCCTCAACTACAGAGATCAGGACATGATTCTTCATCTGGCCTTGCAGAAAGGAGACATCCAATATGATGGCAACAAGGTCCAGATTTATCCGTACTTCTCAACGGCAGTGCAGGGACCAAGACGGTCCTTTACGGGCGTCATGCAGCGCCTCAGAGATTGCAATATTCCTTACTCCATGCTATTCCCTGCAAAGCTCTGTATCCAGCACAATGGAAAGGCACAGTTATTTACCTCCCCGGAGGCCCCGGATGGGCCGGGGACCGTGGCCATGGGGATCAGGAGGCCCCCTGAGCACGGTCTCCTGACAGATGACCTGGGGATAGAACTGCAGGATGGTCAGGCAACTGTTTAAGTACCGCTGTCCCATTTGATTGCTAGCCCGGGCTGCTGGGAAATATGTTTACTGCCCACAGGCACCTGGGCCGACGCGGGATTGTCTGGGCCCTAGCGCCCCGAGCACAGCACTGGTTAGGGTTTGTTGAGGGGGGGGGGCAACATTCGAGCGGGTTGAGGGTTGCCCATGGGGGTGGTGGGAGGTGGGCCAAGGATAGTTCAAGGGGAGGGGGAATTACAGGGGTTGGCAGGAAGGAAGGGGAAGGGGGTTGGTTTGGTTTGTTAGGAGTCCGATTAATCACCTAGTGTCTCACTATCATATCCTTCAATCAAAAATCTTTGGGGAAGATGACTTTACGGGTAGGCACATTAGGCGGGGGAACAGCCCCTCCAAGATCAGGAAGGTTGCACAATACCTCTGCAGGCACTTGGTGGAAGTGGCTTTCATCCAAGAAACCCATCATATTCCCTCCTCCGAACACAAATGGGGTGCCCATTGGGGATGTCACAGGTATTTCTCTTATTCCTCCTATGCGAGAGGGTTAGCTATCTGATAGGTAGGGGGGTCAAGTTGTATCTGTTCTTGATAGCGAGAGACGATGAAGGGAGGGCTCTGCTGGTGTGTGGAGTCCTAGAGGGGGTACTAGTGGCACTGGTGAATTCATACGGTCCAATGTTGACAATGCCAACGCTTTTGACTGGGTGATGGGGCAGCTGTCCCGGGTGCCAACGTGCCACCATCGTGTCGGGCTGGGACCTAAACACGCTGATGGACCCTCACAGGGATAGATCCGCGGTGGGCCCAGCTCCTGTAGAGGAGCAGTCGAATACCTCTGCAGGAAGTCCCGCCCCCCCACTACCTGAATGTTGGAAGCCTGAACCTGCACCATGTTTAACACCAGTAAATGTAACCATACTGCGACAAATGTTTGAGAAACGGTATCCGTTAAGAAAGCCATACAAGATGCATGCCCGAAGAGATGACAATCTCTTGGAAGGAATAGGAAAAACGAGAGAAAGAGAGGCTGGTGACGTCACAAGGGATGAGCGTGACGCACTGAGAAGAGTGGTTGACGAAGAGAATGTATGGACCATATAGAAACTGATGACAAAATAAGGAATCAAGTAAACGTTCCTGTGCAGGAAAGAGGATTGCATGCGTATATGTGACACAATGAAGACAATGTAAACCTTTAATATCTACAGACGCTGCAACGCAAGCAGACTAAGTGATCATAGAAGCCAGCTATACGTAATGACTAGACGGCAGGCAAAGCCACCGTTATATATGAAGAAACTAAACATCGGTGTCACAATTTTAGTAAACTCAAACCCACAGAGAAAGAAGGATCGAGAGCTGTGTATGTGTGTCGCAACAAAGAATGGCTGGGAGCATTAAGGAATCAAGAAAGGCTGTCTGGCCTAATGTAAAGACTGGAAGCAGCCAAGAACTAGTTATCAATTCTAAAAGAACAGCAAACATGAGAAGCTGAATTATCTCTCAAGATGCAAGGAAGGAACACCATGAGTGCCAAGTTTATTCGTTCAAGACAATTAAATGCTATAAAATGGGTTGAATTGAAGTCTCCTGTCTCGTGAGCTGAGGATGAAAATAGGAAGTGAGCATGTGGACCAGAACTGTGATAAGCGTGTACCCATACTCCCTTATATTCCCAGAGAAGAGAAACTACTGCAGGGCCAAGTTGAACGATGAGAGATGTGGGGCTAATTGGGTGGGGAGGTGAAGCCAAGTTCACCAGCTGGCACTTGGGTCTGAGCTTACCTGCTGCTAGTGAACCGGATGTTCCCGACATGGCACGAGTATACCAACCATTTATAGAGGGCCATATAAAGAAGGGCCTTATAGTTTGAGAACCAATAGTATTCTGTGTACTTAAGTGTTGAGGATGACTTGCACTAGAGGCAGGCTTAAGTTGTCCACCTGACAGTAGATACCCAATCACAATCCCAGTGCCTATAGAAAGTATATTTAGATGTTCCCCTTAGTCCAACCACAACTCCCTGTAGGTTTTCCTTATTTGCCACGTAGTATGATGTCATGTATGACACATTTTTAGTATAAAGCTCTGTCTTTTATGTGAAATGTTTGAGAGCTCGAGTGAATGTCCGTTTATGTCTGTTGTAACTCCCTCTTTTAGACAATTGATATTAAAACAGTCGAATGAGAATTTGCCAACTTCCTGAGTCGGTCTGATTATTTGGTGTAAGAGTTACTCTGTATCCCATGCATTGCATGACGTGTTACTGATTAAGGAACTTATGTTCACTCCTGTGTCCAGGGTGAGCTTGCAGGTGCAGGAATTGTGCAGGACGTACAGTCTTGTAGACGGGTGGCACCTTCCACTCCTGGGTTCACGGATCCAGCTCTAGGCGGGACTACCTAATGGTGTCCCGCGCGGGGAAGCTTATGTGCGGCGACTACTGGATACTCCCCCGAGCTGGAGTGCGGGCTGGAGGGGTCAGGAAGGGGGGGGCATGCGTGGTGATTCAAATCTGGTGCAATCAAGGACCCAGTGTTCTGTCAGGAATTACGGGAGGAGATCCAGTTCTTCCTTTAGTGCAACAAGAGTTCTGTCTCCTTGGCTGGGACACTATGGGAATGCCTTAAGTGCTACATCAGAGGGGTGTGCATGGCCAAAGAAAATGGGATTCTCCAGGGTATCAGAAGGGGCCTTACGGCGGGGGAAGCTCAGCTCAAGAATTTAGAGGCTAAGTACGCATCCACGACAGACCCCCGGAACCTGGCAGAGCAACACAATGAGCTCATCAGGTTCAGGGCTAAGGCTTATCAGGAGATTCAGGGTCTGGGTCGGGCCATCAGATATGTCACTACAGGGAGGGGCAGAAACCAGGGGCCTTGCTGGCTCGGCTGGTATCGGCCAATAAGTGGTCCCCGCAAGTAGAGTGCATTAGAGACCCCTGTGGTGAGCTTGTGCACATGGAAGAGGGTAGTGCTGTGGAATTCCGGCCATTCTACAAGAGTCTGTACGGATCTAGGTACTCGCAGAATTGTTACGCCCTGCAACAATATCTAGAGGAGGTCGCACTGCAATGGGTGGAGTCGTAGCTCAGTGAGCCTCTCAACTGGAGGGTCTCATTGGAAATCATTCTGGCCGTGATTAATGAGCATCTGGGATCAAAGTCTCCGGGGCACGATGGCTTAACTGGGGAATTTTAGAAGGCGTATGCTCTCATCGTGGCTCCATGGCTCCTGCAGGTATATGAGGAATAGCTCACCATTGGTACACTTCCCCCCCACACTGCATAAGGCAAACATTGTACTGTTCCACAAACTGGTGAAACCAGCTGAGGACTGCATCTCGTACCAGGCAATTTGTCTAATTAATGTGGATAACAAAATATTTGCTAAAGTGCTTGCTAACCGGCTGTTTCCTCTGATGCCCGGTTTGGTACTGGCGGACCAGTTAGGGGTTGTCCCCGGGAGGAACACCACGTTTGGCCTTCGCCGTTTCTTCAGGGTTCTTGCAGTGCTTGAACAAACATCACAAGTGGTCCCTGTTTTTCTAGGCATTTGACTCTGTTGAGTGACCCTACCTGTTCACGGTACTCCAGAAGCTAGGGCTCGGCTCTTATTTCATTAAACTGGTTTCTCTACTATATATCAACCACCAGGCAAAAGTTGTGCGTCGGGCGAGCTTCGAAAGATTTGAAATCGGAAGGGGATGCGGCAAGGATGCCCCTTCTCCCCACTTTTATTTGCCCTTCCAATGGAGCCTCTGGCGGTGATCCTGCGACCCATCTGGATTCTCCTGCAAAGTCTTATTGGCTGCATTCAAACTCAGCAACAGAAGATTGAGTGTGTTGCAATTGTCATATGACAGAATCATAAATGGGGACGTGGCTACTGGGTGAATGGGAAAGTTGTGTAGAGTGTACGCTCTAGAGTTTACCCATAATATTGTGACTTAAACCTGCATATGTTGAACTTTTCATAATGTGACCATCACACTCAGCTGTGGAAGTCAATATTGTTCAGTCTGTTACCATGGGCAGTGCCAGAGGTGGGCAGAAAGTAGCTGTAGTATGTGGTTCTCTGAAGCCCCGGGGTGCCCATGTCTACCTCTGTGGTTGGGGCTCATCATGGAACCAAGGTGTTGCTGACATTCTGCGACAAAGTATGCAGGTGCCCGTGAGGCAGAACTCAGCAGCATTACATCCCGGCTGTACCAGAAGGACAACTCCTTTGCGTGTTCAGTTCTGCGCTGAACCTCTTCCTGCGCTGTCGCTGTGTAAGGCAAAGGCCTTGCAGTAGGGGTCTGCAGAATGTGTGGTGGGTTTGCTTTGGGCACTCCACCACTGACTCCACAAATTCTAACATCCGCTGTTGTCTTATGTAGAGAACACTTTATGGACCTCTTGTAACTGATGCAAGTGAGTCAAACTCTAGGGAAGTCGACTTAATGGAAATATTGTAGGAGGCAGCGGCAGGGAGGGCAGGCAGCGAACCATGCAGAACATCCAGTGATGGTTATGATTATTATTTATTTATTCATTTACAGTTTTAAACAACATATACAAATATTTTTTTAAAGACAGAAGTACAAAACAAGACAAAAATTCATGTGCATCATAAATAACAAACTAAAACTATTCCATACATAGGGCCTCATTAGGACCCAGGCGGAGTGGGTTTCCGCCAGCGCTAATCGCGGCGGACCCGTCCGCCGTACTACGAGTTCCCTTAGCGCCATGGAGGTTTTCTCCGCCTGGTTTTACCAGGCGGAGAAAACCATGGCGCTACGGGACCTCGTTGTTAATTACGCCACCGTATTTTACGGTGGCGTAATTAACTCCTTCCCCACTCCCATTATACCCTATGGGGCAAGAATGGGAATGGGGAAGGGCAGAATGGGGATTGGGTGATTTACCGCTCCGCCGAGGTCGGAATGGGGCGGTAAATCCGCCAACCCCCATGGCGCTATCGACGGCTTTCCGCCGTGCTTCGCGGTGCATTTAGCACCGCGAAATCCGCCTGGGTCCTAATGAGGCCCATAGTCTTCATAGTCAATAACATTGAAAAACGAAATTCATTTGCACCATAAATAACAAAGCGAAATTAATCCATACACAATCATAATAACCAATGACAGAAAAAATACATTAAAGCAAAACTAAAAAAGAAAAAAAAAGAGAAGTACCCTTCAAAATGATCTATTTGCATTGCTAATTAAACAGAAAAAGGCTAAAAGCTAAGGCTAAAACTAAAACATATCTTGATGTTCATTATTAGTTAAACATTTTGCACACTTCATTTAAGAATCTTACAACACTTATTTAACATGAGCTGAGGCAGCCCCTGGACAAAACTACAGGTGTTGCCTCTACTAAACCCCAAATCTTGAGTTTTATCCCTTAGTCTATATAGATCCTCAGGAATGTCAGAAGAACACATTACTTGTAATGTTCTTTCTGATGGATGCTCCTGCCACGGATTCCTCATCTTTGATATATCCGATTTCCTGCTTGCAGCTTCGGAAACATTTAGACACAGAGGATGCCATGCGTCGTCGAGGTGCCTCTGCAGCTTCCATCCCGCTCTCGCCCTTGATGTTGATGCTGGTATAAGTAGCACACACTGTGCCTGTTGCCTCAGCTCATGTTTTTCCACTTTTTATGCACTGCTGTCTTGAAGGTTACAGAAACCAACTCTTTCAAAGAGAGGAAGATGTAAACCATGGACATTTTCCCAAAGACAGAGAGGTGGGCTAGGAGAGCGATGAGGAATTCATAGCAGGAACAGCCATCAGAAAGAACATTACCCGAGGTAAGTCATTGGTTTTTCTGATGGATTATGTCCTCCCACGTATTCCTCATCTTTGATAGACTCCCATAGCAATATAAAGAAGGAGGTGGGAAAAGAGAATTTACTTGATTTATACTGTGGAGAACAGCTTTACTAAATCTAGCCTCCTGACCCAATACAGAATCAAGGCAGTAATGTTTTGTAAAGGTGTGCAGTGAAGACCAGGTTGCAGCACTGCCAATGTCCTGCAACAACACCCCTCTTTGAAGAGTCAAAGGAGTAGCCACTCCTCTTGTGGAATGCGCTCTCAGACCCTGAGGCACCTCTTTCCCAGCCAAAGTGTAAGATTCCGAAACACACAAAATGAAGAGGCTCAAAAGGACCCCCCATTAAGAATTTCAACACTAAATTAAGGTCCCAAACCGTAACTATAAAAGGAACCGGTGGGAAGATGTTGGTCAGTCCCTTCAGGAACTGGACAACAATGGGAACTTTAAACTATGAGCCTTGCTCAGGCAAGTGCCTGCAGATAGACAGCGTCGCCAGATAATCTTTCACAGCGGAAACCTGTAGCCTCTAATGGGTTAGATGTAACAAGAAAGATAACACTGAGAGTGTGTCACAAGTAAAAGAGTAAATATTTGTATCTGTACACCAGCTGTAAAATGTGTTCCAACGGCAGCGATATAGAGCTCTTGTTGCTGATCTTCTTGCCGAAAGCAAAACATCCATTACGATCTCCAGGAAATCCCAATCTCTGTATCTTAACCTCTCAGAAACCAGGTTTGAAGGTTCAGGGTTTTGATCTCCGGGTGGAGGAGGCGACTTCCCTCCTGAGTGAGCAATTCTGCTCTTTGAGGAAGACAAATCGTTGGGCAGATGGACACATCCTCCTGGTCTAATCTGGAGCAATATGGATCATGGATTTCCAAAACTTCTTCAATTTCCTGATGACATGAGGAATGACGGGGACTGGTGAGAACATGTACAGGAGTGGAAATTCCGAGTCCTCTACAGATGCACCCCAGAGCTCCTATCCACTTGAGGGGTTCTCCAAAGGGCAAAGATCTCTAGAAGGACTTCCTGAGCCAATTCCCACTTGTGAAATGGTGGTCTGCCTGCTCAGACCGTCTGCCGCTGTGTTCTCTTCTCCGGCTAGGTGATCGGCAGACAGAGACTCCCTCTTGAAGAGCCCAAAATCAGAGCTGCATCACCTCTGTGCACAGTGGTAGGGACCCTACACCACCTCTTTTGTTGAGCATGGCCACTGTGATGTCCGTCATTATCAGGACATTCTTCCCCCACACAGAGGGAAGAAAGGCCATCAGCACCAGTGTGATTGCCCTCGGTTCTAAAAGGTTTATGTGTAGTCTGGACTCCAATGGAGGCCAACGACCACTGACTGTCAGATCGCTTGCATGAGCTCCCCAACCTGTGAGGGAGGTATCGATAACTACTGTAATCTCTGGCCACAGATGCCAAAAAGGTTCTTCCTTCGTCACATTCTCCTTGCAGGCCCACCACAAGATATCCTATGCAACCTTGCTCAGGACCTGAAGAAGAACCTTGATATATGTAGTGAGAAACTACTTGTAAATCTGTCTCTTGTAGAGACCAAATATAAGGTTTTTTTCTCGTGGGGGTACAGCACATCATGTTTGTTTTTTCTTGATTCATTTGGAGGTGGGTTTTTTTCTGTATATGTGGCTAAGGTGTTCAGAAGTCTTTGAAGTCCTTTCAGTGTTTTGGAGAGTAAGACTAAATCGTCTGCATAGAACATCCATGATATTTTTTGAATGCCTAGCTTTGGGGCGTCAGCAACTGTGTTAAACAGTTCTTCCTTGAGATCCAAAATGATAAAATTCAATAGGGTAGAGGACAAAGTGCATCCCTGTTTGATGCCTCTATGAGTGGAAATGGGGGCTGATAGTAGTCCATCCAAGGTGAGCCGCACTTGTATAAATGTGTATGTGTCATATCTTGATTAAGCTCACAATGGAATCTGGGCAATTAGCTTTTTGCAGTTTGGTCAAGACCATTGGTCGCGAGATGGAGTCGAAATCGGCTCAAAAATCCACGAATGCTAAATATTATGGTTGTTTTTGTGACAAACAGTGCGTTTCCAGTGCTGTCAATGTTGTCAATTTAATAGCGCTACCCATTCCAGACACAAAGCCTGTTTGGAATGGATCGCAGTTTTCAGATTTGTTTAACCATTGATTTAAATCTCTCATAATGCACTGGGCAAAAACATTTCCAGGCACATCTAGTAGAGCGATCGGCCTGTAATTCATCAGATTTTTTCAATCGCCATTTTTGTAAATCGTTTTTAATATATTGGCACAGAGTTTGTTTTGAATAATGCAGGCAAAAATTATATTCAAAATGTTTCCAGATTTGGGGATGTTCTTTTAGCATAGCATTTCTTAGTCCATCAGGACTAAGAGCTCTTGATTGACTACATTTATTGATGTAGTAAAGAATGTCTTCTTCCGTTATGTGTATTTGAAATTTATTTGACATTGTTTGTAAATTCTCCACTTAGTTTGACTGGCAAGGAGCATACAGTTTTTTAAAGTGTTTTTCCCACTGGAGCTCTGGGACTCCATTTATTTAGAGAGCAGTTTGTCCTGCCCCAGTTCTTTCATTTAGGAGAGCCCACGTTTGTGCACAATTTGTAGTTTTTATTGCTATTAGCATGGTTTGACCAACAGTCTGATAAAGCTTGGCTTTACGGATTCTTAGCCAGTTTTTATATCTATTTTGTACTGAGTTTAATACTTTCTCTCTTTTCTCCAGAGATAGCAGGAGAGCATTTCTCTTTTCCCTCCGAAATTGGGTTTTTCGTGCCTTTAGTTGTGGGTCGAATATATGCTTTTACTTATAATTGATTTTTTTATAGCAATTTTGTTGTCACAAATTGTTGTACTTCTGTTGTGTATTGTTTATTTAAATGCTCGTCTTCGTTATTATTCAAATTCTGCGTTAGCTCGAGGTGCTTTTTTAGTAAGTCCATGCCATCTGAATCTATCTCTACCCCCGTTAAGGAGTAACTGAGGGTTATATTTGGATGCAGAGTTAATAATCTGATTTGATTTCCATGTCCACTTTGTAGTGAGAATGTCATGATCGCTAGAGTCTTGTTCAATAATTATAAAATTGTCTGCTTCTGCGAATAAGTTGCTATCCAGATAAACATAATCAATAATAGATTCTTGTAAACCTCTTCTCCAGGTGCTTTTAGGAGGTAGGTCACCTGGTAACGAACCATTGGCCAGTCTCATGTTTCTTTGTTCCATGAAGGATGACCATCGGTCACCAATGGGATTTTTTGTAGTGGATATTGTCACTAGTCTGTGGAGGTTCAAATCTCCGACTAGGATGGTGTTTGTTATCATTGGGGATTTGGAAATAAGATTAAAGATTGATTCTAGGTCTTGGAATAATTTATTAGGAGTAATTCCAGCTGGATTCCAATAAATGTTAATGTTCTAGTCATGATCTGAATTTTGACTCCTTGGGTGTAAAGATTAGGAGTCAGCCAAGTTATTATAGATATTCCCAAACTTAATTTGATGGCCATTTATAAGCCTCATATCGGTCTGCCTATACTGGCTTGTTTTGCTGCTAGTAAGAGCACTTGATGGTCGTGCCCAAGTGGTGTATCTATTAACCAGGTCTCCTGGAGTGCAATGATGTGAAAACTGTTTAGGAGGTTTTCTGAGTTGGTCATTAAATGAGCGTGTCCTCGTATATTCCAACTCACCAATTTCACATGGATGTTATGTTGTTTATTGAATTGTTATGGGTTCTTGCTGCAAAATAGGGATATAAAATAGATACATATAAAAACTGGCTAAGAATCCGTAAAGCATCTGCACTAGGCTGAGGAGAGGGCAGAGCTCTTCTCCCTCCTTCCCTCCATTTCCACAAGGAGGCACAGCTGACCTGACGATCACACCTGCTACCCTGTGACTCGACCTTCATGTGTCTGGTGAGCCCTTTGAGACTAAAGGCTTCCATGATTCTTATTCAGCCCTCATCTCTGCTGATCATTTGGGAATAATATCGAGTGCCTTCTAACTTGATTTCAATTTGTAACTGCCTGATTTTAAAATGGCTGCCCGCTTGCGATTTCCAGTTCGGGCTGTTTACTGGCTGCTATGCAACCAGGCCTTGTCATCTCCTAATCCGCTTGAACGGCTGGCAAACGCCGGTCCACGACAAAGGCCAGACTAAGGCCCTGTTTGCACCCTGTTCATGGTCTGGAGCGCTTAGCTACCACACTGGCTCTCCTTTTTTACTAACGAAAGGTAGGCCTCTTATTTCTATCTTCACCTTGCTCAATCAACCGGATTCCGCTTGTTTGCCAACTGACTCCTCCAGCTGTTCCCTCGCGAAGATTGACATTCTTCACATTCGTATCCTCAGTCACAGCCAGAGGCTATTACTCTGTACCGTCCTCGCTACTTCCATTCCCACCGAGGCATAACCGCTGATTGACCCCACGCGAAGACCAACTCAAGCCCATGACCAACCATATGGGGCCCTATATCGACACTTGCCTCTCTTTATCTTCAATGCTAAGATCTGTGTGAAACCCTCACAGCAGTACTTGCCAGCTCACCCATGTTGCCTGCTACCGCACTGTTCTAATTCAAGCAGGTCTATCTATATGTTCTGTATTAAGCACGTTGCTTCTTACTTTTACTTACCTGCCGAACTCCGCCCATTGCTGAACTTCAAATTGTATCCCGTCCACCACATTAGGATTGTGTTGCTCGCATGACTTGCATCTCAAAGTGTTTTTCATCCATTGCATAAGTCATTAGGGTAATGCTACCCACGGCTTCTTACCACATTGGGCCTCATTACACGGATGGCGGTAAGGATTTACCGGTACCGGTAAATCTTTACCGCCTTACTACGAGGTCCCTTTGCGGGTTGGGGGATTTAACGCCTGCTTTTTGCAGGCATTAAAAACCAACCCGCAAAGGGACCCAGCGAGCTAATTACGGTACCGCAATTTGCGGTACCGTAATTAGCGCATTCCCCATTCCCATTGAGCCCTATGGGGCAAAAATGGGAATGGGGAAGGGCAATGGCAATGGCGGAAGGGGGAATTACCGCCCCATTCCAAGGTTATTTTACCGGCATATACCGGCTAATAGCGCCATGGTTCTCCGCCATCCTTGTAATGAGGCCCATTGTGTCCTACACTTTACTTTAGCCACGTGGATTGTACTGTTTGTGCCCATCACTGTATACCAATTTGTATCTTGCCCATGGCCCCAATTTCTTAGGCTGACGCTGCCCAGATTGTATCGGGCCCATTGCTGCATCTCGCTTTGCATTTGGCACTTTACTGCATTTAGCATTGTATTTAGCCTTGCGCTGCATCTCACATGGCTTTTGGCCCATTGCTGCACTTGCATTGTATTTGTCCCTTTGAATTACCCACTAGCCTACCCGTGCTGCCCATCACCCACTTGCATTTAGATCACACATACGGCTTGCTTACCCACGGGCACAGATGCTCATCACCTGCCCAGAGGCACTTTAAATGCTATTTGTGCCTATTGCCTGACCCACTTACATGGTGACCCTACGTTCAGTAATGCTAACCATGGCAACTATTCTTCCATTATTCTATTCCATATCTCCCACCAGTTTCCTACCAGCTTCCATCCCCTGCATTCCAGACCTCCAACCAACCTGCAAACTATCACCATTTCCAATGAAGATGTCATCTCTCCGGTTGATTGGATCAACCACTTTGCATTGCCACCTGCACCTTGGACTTCTTGCCCTCTAAATCTGAGGAACTTAACACTAGGGTCCCGCTCAGAGTCACCACTGACAACCTGGCTACCATGTTCACTCAAGACTAGGCTCCCGCTGCCACATTAGTAAGCCTGCCCACAGAGTGTCTGCACCGGCTCTCTCCAACAAGACCCATAGCTCTCCTTCTACAATCTTCCCAACCATGCAGAGTCACCCTTGCAAGGATGTCAGCTCTCCGGCTCTCCATAGTTCACATCTAGGAGCCACCAACATCCCAACTCTCAAAGGAGCACTCATCAATGCACGTTCCTTGGTCGCCCATGCTATTGACATTGCTGACCTCATTATAGCTAACCAATTGGATTTCCTGGCCGTAACAGAAACATGGCTAAATCCCTCAGTAGGACCCTCACTATCTTTAGCCATCCCTGACAATGATACAATCATGCGTTCCGACAGAAACACTGGCAAAGGTGGTGGTGTGGCCTTCATAGTCAAATCCCACCTGAACCTCAGAAAATTTTCCTAATGTCGGCCTACCCTCAGCGGAGCTCCTCTCAGTGAAACTTCCACTTTCAGATACTTGCACCCTCCTACTCTACCTCATTAATCGTCCTCCAGGTGCCATCTCATCCTTTGATGAAGACATCACCCATCTCCTAACTCAAAATACCAAACCGGGTTCACAATCATTCTATAAGGCGACCTTAACCTAGGTCTACATGACTCCAATGATACAAATGACACTGCATTAGATAATACCATCACACAACTGGGGTTTACACAACGCATTGTCGAACCTACCCATGACAAAGGTAGAACGCTGGATTGCTTGGCTGACCTTATTTGCTCTACCGCAATACTTAACAACGCACCATGTGCGTGGTCTGATCACCATTGCTTCACATTCTCCATAGAGACAGGCACCCACTCTATTCCCCACACTGCTCTGGCCCCCAATCTCTGTCTAGGAACAAACTAAACATTTCTCTAGACAGCCTTCTCCCACTACTACACTCCATCACTGATCCTGCACACTACACAGATCTGGATCCTTCCTCTCTGGTAGACCTGTACAACAACACCAGGGAGCAAGCCCTAAATCAAATTTCTCCGCTAAAATTAACAAAGGCCAAACAGGCTGCTCACTTAAATAAATGGTTCTCTGCTGATCTAAAAGCACTTCACAACGCTAAAAGATCTGCCAAAGCCAATTGGAGAAAATTCCCCTCAACCCTTACCAAGGAAGGTTTCTCCACAGCGGCGGCATCCTACAAAGCCGCCATCACGAATACTAAAAGAGAGATCTTTAATACCCGAATTCAGAACGCCAAATCGGGTACAAAAGAGCTATTCTCTATCTTAAGAGAAACAGAGACACTCGCACAGCCCCCCGCTGACTGTACCAAAGACAAAGCCTGCTGCGCCAACATCCAGAAAGCTCTCTCAGACATGATAGCCTTATTAAAAAACTAAATTGAGATAAAAAAAAGAATAGCCTTGCTCCTAACGTTCACTCGCTCAACCCACCCACCACTCACCTGCCTGCATGCCCACCTTTCCATTTCCCACCGGTAACTACTGAGGAAGTTGTAAACATAATAGCGGGGCTTAAAACTTCTAATTGCTAGGGTGATATCTGCCTAGCTCCAATCTTTAAGGATGGGGCTAATTAATTAGCACCCTTCATCACTGCCTTGATTAATACTTCTTTTAAAGACTGCCAAGTACCAAATAACCTCAAAGAGACATGGGTCATGCCTCTCCTCAAGAAACCCAACTTAGACCCAAACATACCGACAAATTGCCATCCCATAACAACGGTCCCTTTCTTCTTAAAGATACTAGATAGAGTAGCCCATCTACAAATTCAACAACACCTTGAAGACAATAACCTCTTAGGCTGGGGACAGTCTGGTTTCAGAGCCAGGCATGGAACTGAAACTGCCCTCCTAAATTTAAAAATCCAAATGGATGAAGCTAGAGACAAGGGCAACTTGGCCATCTTGCTTCTCTTGGACTTATCAGCAGCGTTCAACCTTGTCGACCATCAAATTCTCACCAAACACCTATCCACCGCTGCAGCTTTCTCCCCCAACGTCACCAGTTGGATCCAATCCTTCCTCAATGATAGAACCACCACAGTTTTCGCCCCCACAGCGGCGGCTGAGCCAAGTCCCATCCATTGTGGAGGCCCTCAAGGATCTTGTATTTCACCAACGCTTTATAACATATTTACAAAGCTCTTATTTGATCGTCTTGATAGCCTGGATGTCACCTACACTAAATATGCAGACGACACCCAGGTCCTCATCACACTCACTGGCTGCTATGAAAAAGATTCTGAGAAACTAAACAAAATCTATCTTCAAATTCAGGCATGGATGGCAACTCTTAGCCTCTGCCTTAATGATGACAAGACGGAACTTCTGATTGTCCACATTCAAGCCTGGCTAAATAAGCGCAACCCTAGGTACAACTCTTTTAACATCGATGGCAATATCATCAAAGTTGCCAAAGAGGTGAAAACCCTTGGCGTTTATCTAGACTCTACCCTCTCTCTCAAAAAACAAGTAAACTCCACAGCCTCTTTGACAGCTTACACTAACAAACTAATTAACGGTGGCAAACCTTTCTTATCCACTATCAGCTGCCTCACACTAGCTAGGGCTCTGATCTTGTCCAAACTGGATTATTGTAATACCCTATGTCTAGGCTCTAATGAGCACAACTTGAATAGATTACAAGTTCTCCAGAACAACGCCCTTCGCTGTGCCCTGAACATACCACGCTCCAGTCACATATCATCCTTCAGACTGGACTCACTCTGGCTACCAGTACGGGATAGAATCAAACTACGTTCACTCGTCATTACTCATAAATGTCTGGCCAATACAGCCCCCCAATACTTAACTGACAAATTCTCAAGACATTCCTCTACTAGGCCCATAAGATCATCCTACCTACACTGCCTCAATATACCCAAGTATAATCTAAAAACGGCAGGGGGCTAAAGCTGCCCAGTGCTAGCAACCAAATATTGGAACTCCTTTCCCACTTCCATCAGAGCAGAACCATCTTTTTGGACCTTTAGATCTAGGGTAAAAACATGGCTCTTCTCCCAGTAATTGTAGCTCCTGAACTGTATGCCTGGCCGCAATGTACCGCTACTTGCCATCTGATCCTCATTACGTGATCCTCAGACTGGCACTACAGCTCAAACTTACAGCTAGACCTCCTGCAGTAACTTTATATTCTGTAAATGTATGTATGGACTCTGACTACACAGCATGCTGTCTTGTCTCTGTAGTGGTTTTAATGCTTATGTGCTTTGTACATGTCTTGTATGTATACTGTAACTCTACGACTTGTGAATTGATATGTATCTGTATCAATGTAACCAAACTAAAGCGTCTTAACCTGAGGGTTAAGTGCGCTATAGAAATAAAAAAAACTAAACTAAATAGCAGAAAGTCTTGCTAGTGTTCCCCTCTTTTGGATTCAATGAGTATGATTGAGCTCTTGCTAGTTCTAATTTCTTTGTCTGGGGGTACATTGTGGCCACCAGGGCAACGTTTTGAGCCTTGTTCCCATTTTTGTTAACCTTGTCTAGGGCAGCATGAGCAATCACAAAGCCCAAGTCGAAGAGTTCCATCCTGGCCTTCCATATCATATTTAGGACTAGTCCAGATTTAAACCATAATCTTGTCACCATTAGGTTACGCTCGTTTGGAAATTCTACTTGGTCTATATCTGTGGATGTAATATCTTCTAGACTTGGGATATCTTCAAAGATAGCTAATACACTCGTTCTGTTTAGGTCATATTTGAGACATGGATTCTGTCGGCATTTCATTATGAGTTGATGTAGAGTTGGAGAGAGACTGACGTTTTCTTATTGGGGCTGAATTTGGATGCAGAAGCGTCCCTCCTGAGCAAGATGAAAGAGTTTTACACTCGGGCGGCTGATCTTGTTTGTATTTTAGGGCTTGTTTAGATTCTGTGTCAAACAGAGATGCACCTTTTTTCAGAAGATGATGATTTTTGGAATTATGAGCACCACTGTTGTGTTGTTTATTTTCGTCTCTGAGGCACGTATCTACCTACCGCTTGCTGGATATCTAATCGCCTTTGTTCGTCTAGAGAGGCAGGATTCTACTTCCATCATTGGTTTTGCCATTGGAGTCGCAGGATTTATTGTTGCCCGCTTGAGATGTTGATTGGCATTAGTGGCGGTCGCTTTCTGTTGTTTTTCGACAGCTTCTATTAAGTCATCTACATGCGGGTATGCAGTTGTTGGGGCTGTTTTCTTTGTTAATTTATCTTTTTTTAATGTTGCTATTTTGTTGTATCTTTTTAACACTGCAGTAGATGCCGGTACAGTTGCTGTCGTAGGTAGGTTAATGGTTTTTATAAAAGGTTTTGTAGTCGAATTTGAGGAAAGGTGAGTTGTATTCATATTTTCAGTTTTTTTGGATTGAGGAGCAGATTTTTTTATTTATTCGCATCTTTTTCTGTTTGAAAGGTTGTGTACACTTTTTTAATCAAAGTCGGGGGAGATGGTGATGACCCTGCTGGTACGGTAGGGGATTTCAAAAGGGTCATCACAATATTTAGATCTTTTTCTTCAATGGGTCTGATAATTTTATCAAATGAAATTAAACTCCAATTATCAAGTTTTGGGTGTGAGTCCATTGCTGTGGTATTTTCATCTTTGCTATTTATTAGGTGGTTCAGGAGACATGCGTTTTCAATAGTCTAGTGCAGGCTAATTCAGTTCAATGATAACATGGGCCATTTGCCTGACCAGGCCTGTCATAACTTGGCAGACTTTCATGAATTGAAAAACCTGAGGGGCGAACCCACGTTTTATTTCTGTTAACATGAAAAGACAGTGGGCTGCTGTGGCTGAGGCTAGGTGTGCGTTGCAGGGAGGGGTTGGCCTACGGGGAGCTTGTTTAGGCTCTGCGCTCGAATTGGGATTAGGAACCATAAGTGTAGTGTGAGGTGGGTCAGAGAACCGCCCGCCACCTGCGCCTTGTGGGAATAAAAAAACCATGCAAGCCCACAGTCGGGTGGTTACACTTTTGGGTAACTGAAACCCATTGTGGCAAATATCGAGCAAACTTTGTGGAATGTACCTGCTGCTAATTCTTGTAGGTAAAGTTTGTGGCAAGAGCTCTAAGTGAGCTGAGCAGGTAGGGGGGTAGGGCTGGGGGGTATACGTTGGTGGACAGTATCCAGAGGCAAAGAAGGGAACATTTGGAAGGATCAGGGACCTAAGCTCGGGGTCTAGTTGGAGACTTGAAATCCGGATTTAGCACTGGAGAAGTGGGGGGGGGTCAGTAGGGGGGTTTACATAATTGGTGTACAAGGCTATAGCGCTATAGAAAAGGCATGCATACCCATTTGCACTATACATCACAGCATAGGCTCACAGGAACCACCATATATTTATATATTTAAGTTGAGACAAATAAGGAGAGACACGCATAAGCAGAAGGGATGAAAGAACCAACTCCAGGCACGCAAGACAGAGGGTAGGAATTGGAATTGTGTGTTCATGGGTGCAACCTTTCGGCAGGCCAGGTGTTTTGGACTACCACTCTCATGATCTCTCCCCATGGACTGTACTTCGCTATGGACTATACTGGCTGGGCCTGATGCGATTTGAAGTCCAAAACATCCGGAGAGCCAAAGGTTGCAGCGCCCCAGTCCCTTCCCCACCCACCTAGGCTCATGATGATCACTCACTACAAAATAATTGACAGGTCATTTTACTCTGTGGTTGGTGTCTGCAGCAAAGCCCCCGTTAAGAGGGTTGTAAAGTTTGTGAGATTTGTGGACAAGCTAGGAATGGTGGGTGGACACCTAATCTTTTTGGGACGGGCAATGCTCAGGCCATGAAAGCCTTTTGACATGGGAAGTGGTAAAATGTTTATGTGAACTGAGCCTTCTGAAGGGAGACACCATATTTAAGGATTTTATACTCTGAACTGCTTTTCTTTTTCTTCATTTTCTTCTGTTTTCTTTTCTTCTTTTCTCGTTTTATACAGTGATGATATATGTAATTTAATACGTACTGCTATTTTAATTTTGTGAAGTCGAGTTCTTTGACTAAAACACAATAAATAAATAAAAAAGTAAAGTCCCCAAGGTGTCCCCTGTCCCTCCAAGTTTTTATGGGTCTCCTATGCCCCTGGTTAAGCCTAGCAGACCTAAGGCTTCACTGTTTTACAGTAGAAGTGGATGTCTTCATGCTTTGTATGAGGAGAGCAGGTTCTAAATCAAGTATCTATGTCTGTAGGAAGAAAGGAAATTCGTATTAGAAATCCGTGACCCCAGATTGCGTTATTTAAGTGTTTGAAATGGAAGGAGCCAATATGGAGAAATGTCACATTAAGGTGTCCATGATTTCAAGTCATCTCTTTGTAAAAGGAATGATGATTGCATAAAGAGAAATGACAGTTTCTAAAATTACATATCAAGGACTATCGCACTTTACTGCATGCAGGTAGACCTGCAGCCATTCCCCTATTCTGCCCCACACACACTCCTCAGCTTTGAGGTGCAAGGTATTCCCATAATCAAAGTAATTTGCCAATGGAATGTTAAACATTAGAAAACACACTAGCAGGCTTATTTACCATCGGTCTCTGAGAACTCTCAGGCCCTCTGATAACACTCTGCGGTTTGTGCCCATGTTCAGACTTTCCAGGTACAGTCCCCGTGATTGTTATGCACCCAGCCCCAAACTGGACGTCCCAGCGTGAAGCAATCCAGAAAATCGTAGACCACTCAAGCTTCTGGAAACAAGTGACGCCCCATCGCTTCCTGTGATCAGAGTATGCTGTCCAAGTTCCACCTGCAGTGGAGAATGAAGGTCAAGAGATGCTAACATAATGTAACATAACACGATGGCTCCTAGGTAGCATGAATAGTCAGGTAGCAGGTAAGTTACATTCAAATAGTACTTTATTAACAGTGCAATTGCTGTGAAATGTACACATACTGGCAAGAGTAACTCTGAATTACAACCAGCATTCTTGGCTTCATGAAACTTGAAATGTTTAAACCATCTACAAAGTCACAGAATACCCAAGTGTTTCAGGTCTTAATCATAGACAGTGATAAAAGGTAATATGATCACCCTACTTTCTTTCAAACTAATAATTGAACATTTAGTAAAGACTTTAAGACTTTTCTCCTCTTCATTTCTGTTGTTTATATGGTACCGAGTATCAAGGGAATCACAGCGAAACTGTTTTGGCATGCTCAGTTTCTTTCTTTGCATTCATTCCTCCAGCGGAAATACTCCAATACGCTTCTGGCCATGTATCATAAAATCCACGTCTGCAGATAAGTTCTCAACAGGGTCTTCCTTTGTCCCCTTACCTTGGGTGCTCCCCAAGAGGTCCGCAACCCAAGCAATCCAATCTGTTTCAACAACCCACGTTCTCGGTTAATGGGATGCAACACCTAAATAACTACCATGCAACCACTGAAATGTGCAAATGCAGCAAAAAAACAAAGGACTTTTGGTCCCTAATTAATGGAAGAACAAAGGGAGAAAACCAGCCTTTAACTAACGCAGTGGGCGAATTGAGCTGGGTGAAACATTTCGAACAACTTTATAAAGCGCCCCTGAAACTCCCAACACGCACATCTATCGATGACAAATTAAAATGGAAAGTTCCAACAGACCAAGAGTCAATTCTTAATAAAGTCAAAAAACTTAACGGCTCACAGGCAGCAGGACCAGATGGCATCACCAACTTCGACCTTAAACAAAAGGCTGAAAGTTGGTCCAAGTTTGTTGGCGAAGTCTTCAAGAACTGTAACACAGCCTCAACCATCCCTCCATCTTGGAAAAAGGCGATTGTGGTGCCCATCTTTAAGAAAGATGCAAGAGACAACCCAAGCAATTACCGGCCTATCTCATTACTAGACTCGATAGGCAAACTCTTCGCGGCATTTATCCTGGAAAGCTTCAAAAGCTGGGCAGCCCTCGGCAACATGACGGACCCACTACAAACAGGCTTTGTAAAAAGTTCAGGAACAACTGACAACATCTTACCTTTAAGTACCTTGAAAGCTAAAGTAATGGAAGGACATCCCAAAATCTACATGGCCTTTATAGATCTAACTAAGGCATTTCGATTGCGTTGACAGAGCCGTACTCTGGAGAAAGCTCGAAAATAGCAATTGTCCACCTGAAATCCTGAATCCCATCAAGGAGCTGTACTCCAATACGTCGATGTGCGTACGCCTAAACCAACAAGGCCTGCTATCATCCTGGATAAAAATTGAACGAGGAGTAAAGCAGAGCTGCCCACTAGCACCAGCCCTTTAGAACGCATACACCTCAGACTATAAAGACCAAAAGGCAAAGGCACGTTCCTTCCCCCCAAGAATAGGTGAAGAACAAATAGCGAGGATGCTATACGCAGACGACATCATCTTGTTGGACCAAACGCCTATAGGCCTCCAAAGGCAACTGACGAACCTGGATTCTTATCTGCAGGCAAACCAGCTTCAAATGAATCAAGAAAAAACTAAAATTATGATCCTGGGAAATGGCGTGAGCAAAAATGTGAAATTCACATGGAAAGTACGGGAAGAAACACTGGAAACGGTTGAGGACTTTAAAAATCTCGGTATAATACTCAACAAAAGCATTAAAGAAAATCCAATGTGTGAGACCATTACGAAAAAGCTACGTGTGCTAATAACACAGACTAAAATGCTCTCCAGAAAGTACAGCCGTTTTTCACTTGCACCAGTGTTGACATTTTACAGGATGAAAGTCATCCCCACCTTAACATATGGGGTGGAAGCAATGCCTTACATTACATCAAATTTTTGGCAGAAAGTAGAAGGAAGTTACTGGCGCAAGGTTCTCAATTTACCACAGTCAACACCAGTGGGAGTAATCAGGAACAAATTACTCTGCAGTCACTAAACTCCATCATAGGACGGAATGAATTGATGCTATATCGCAAAATGCTCTCACCCAACTCCTCAGTGATACTTAAAGCAGTTGAACAAGAAATGAGAGCAGGAAAGTGCAAAATGCTTCAACAATGGGAGGAGAAAATCATCTCCCGTCTTGATTGGGCAGGCTGCTCTCGAGAGGACCAAATCCATACTTCAGGAAAAGTAAAAAAAAGAATGATGGAGAGAGACTCGATACAAACCATAGACGAAGTCCAGCTAGTAAAATCAATGAAAAACAGCCCAAATAATCCTGCCAAAATTAACCAAACGAGAACTTATTTACTGAAGTGCCCTTCCAAGAAGCGTTGTGAACATTTTATGCAGATCCCCCTCAACACTGCATACACAAATGAGATATTAGAGAGGCAGAAACAAGCCAACACCAGCCTCTGCCGATTCTGCTTCCAACCAGATTCAATTGAAACTTTGAAGCGCCTGCTCTTAACCTGTAGAGGTGTAGACAAATCTCGTTCTCGTCATCTGGGGCACCTATTCGGCAAATTTGACTTTGTGGAGGATGAGGAGAAATGGAATAATTTGTTGAGTGGAGAGAACACCAAATGGGTAATCGCAGTTGTGGGGTTTTGCAAAAGTCTTGGCCTTTTGAATCGTCAGTTCCAGGTTAAATTAAATAACACAACTAGAGGAAATGCCGCTGTGAAGAAATAAAACTGCATCTCCACTCAACTTTCTCAATTTTCTCCATCTAAGTGCCCGTCTTAAAATCAGCGCAGGCTGGCAAGAACTGGACCTCTCCTTTTTATATACTCAGGAACAATCTTGTATAAATTGTTTCTTTTAAACAATTAAATCAAGTAATAAAAATAAAAAAATAGTACTTTATTAACAGTGCAATTGCTGTGAAATGTACACATACTGGCAAGAGTAACTCTGAATTACAACCAGCATTCTTGGCTTCAGAAAACTTGAAATGTTTAAACCATCTACAAAGTAACAGAATACCAAAAAGTGTTTCAGGTCTTAATCATAGACAGTGATAAAAAAAGGTAATATGATCACCCTACTTTCTTTCAAACTAATAATTGAACATTTAGTAAAGATTTTAAGACTTTTCTTCTCTTCATTTCTGTTGTTTATATGGTACTGAGTATCAAGGGAATCACAGCGAAACTGTTTTGGCATGCTCAGTTTCTTTCTTTGCATTCATTCCTACAGCGGAAATACTCCAATATGCTTCTGGCCATGTATCATAAAATCCACGTCTGCAGATAAATTCTCAACAGGGTCTTCCTTTGTCCCCTTACCTTGGGTGCTCCCCAAGAGGTCCGCAACCCAAGCAATCCAATCTGTATCAACAGCCCACGTTCTCCGTTAATGGGATGCAACACCTAAATAACTACCATGCAACCACTGAAATGTGCAAATGATGTCCCATGCCAATATCATTTCACCCTTTTGTCCCATGTTAGTGTCAGCAAAATTCAACAATCCATGGTGGACCTGCTAAAATCATGTTAGTATACGATTAAAACATGGATGATGGAAAGTTTGCCAATGGCCTGAAGTGGTTACGACAAAACTGTCTTGCTGAAAGTCCAAAGTAAATTGCCATTTCCCTCTCAGAAAACAAGATCTGCCATAAAGGTAAAGAGTAGCACACGTTACCTAAGTAACTCATACGGTTCCCCTCTAACATCCATAGTTGTGGGTGGGAGCATGCTCTTAGCAGCATAAATGACGTTTCCAGGTGTATCACGCTGGAAGCGAGCTGCAGCACACAAGTGATTTTAGCTATGGCTGACTCCTGTGCTTGCTGTGCCAGTCTTTTCTCAACATCTCCAAACAGTGCAGAAGATGGACTATTTTACCGGGAAGGAGAGTCCTTATAGGAGAAAGGATACTATGGACTCATACTACACTAGGGTGATTAACATGTATTTATTTGGACATCTCGCTCCCCCTCCCCCAAAGCTCTCACACTCACGTGAGACTTCCCATGCAAAACATGTGCGAAGGGCCTGGCAGCCAATATGATTGTCGAATTGGCCAAATAACGAACTCAACAAGGCCAGATCACATTGCAAATCCATCAAGTGTAGAGCAAAGTGCCTGTATGAGGAATAAAAAGGGAGCCCAAGTTGCTCTCCCGCAGAGAGAATGCAGAAGACTGTGAGCGTGAATGCTGCACAGCGGCAAGCGACATAAGATATCCTTGGACTCCTGCGGGCCACCCTATATCCCAAAGAGCCATTTGGAATTTCTGGAGAATTCCTCCCCGGATAAATAATATTCAAGGGCTCTACTAAAGCCCAAGAAAGGACCCCCCTTCAGCCTGAGAGGAGGCGTCGGAGGAACAGATAGGAAGACACATGCCCTGATTTAGAAGGAGTCTAGGAGCAGCTTAGGCAAGAAGGAAGAAGGCCTAGAAGCAGTTCCTTAGCCCCAATGTTCATGTTTAAGTGATGGGTGAAAAGTGATGCTCGTGATAAGAAAGATAAAACGACACTGAATGCACAGGCAGTTCTCTAAAGGAAGCGTACAACATATTCTACCAGCAGTGCTCAGGGATACCTTGCAGCAGCAAACCATCTGTGCCAATCAGAATAGTGGGATCCCAATAGGGCAAGGCATATCAGGCCCACGTATCGGATGAGAGAGCCGATACCACCCCTGCAAAAAAGAGGCAAGCATATACCAGTACATACGAGTACACTTTGAAATATTTTGTCAGGCGCTATCGAGCACGGCTTTTTTCAGCTGACTAAGACAACCAAAAGGGACATAGCATAAAATACAAACATTATTTGCTACAACTGCAACATGCCAGGCTACGTTCAAAGTATATATGACTGTTGCTGAATTCATCCCGGGTGCTGCTGTGAAAAGATTGGAAAGCCCTCTGGTGTCGCACCAATGAAGGGGATTGTGCTCTAAATAAAGCACAATCATACTAGTGTGCTTAACATATTTCTATAAGGATTTATATATTTGTCAGGTTGGTTTAATAATTATTGTTTTTACTTTTCAATTCGCAGCTGTAAACAATATATATTTTTATAAGCCAAACACTATTTCATTCAACTTGTGTTATGGAGAAATGTCAACAGTTTACAGACTCATCTTTATTCCAACTTCCCCGTTTGGGTTGTGTGATCCTGGCCAAACAGTGTCATCCCTATTTGCCTTATCTGCCCAAATAAGAAGTTGCAAGATGTGATTCACTTTACAGAATGTGCATATTCACTTTGGTCAGGGGAGGGGTTCTGCAAGTTCCTGCCTGGCAAGAAAGATTGCTTCCACTAAAAATAGTGAGTGAGGCGTGTGTCCTTCTGGAGATCAATCTCCATGCATTTGACGCATGTCTGAATTCCTTGATGTATCAAAAAGCATCATTTCTCCCATGAACAGTGGTTGGAGAAAACTATGTGAAACTCAGTTTCAAATGTTGTTGACATAGGAAGACTGGTAAAAGCAAAGGTGTTCACACAACTCTGATGTTAGCAGCTTTTCAATGGCAAGCATGCATGGTCAAATTATATAAGAGTAGCACCCCTACTGTCGGCTAACCCTACAGCCTCCCTTCGGCAGCCTGCAAAAAAACGCTTTTGGGAGGTACTGCAGAAAACTGTGTAAGGGGCCAAATTTGGCATGAATTGCTAAATATTCCGGATCTAAAATAAGTAATAGGACATTTTAGTTAACAAGCCACACATGCCAGAGCACCATCTAGTAGAAATCCCTGAAGTTGTCCTCCTGTTCAAGACTACAAAACAATGCCCTATGGGTATGCAAATTAGCTGAAAAGCTTGCACTTTAGCTCTCTGTGAAATAAATATCCTATAGGGTACACTATTTTATACATCGCTTTTTCAACCCAAGATAGAATGCTCTTAAGGATGCAGAGAAGATCATACGTGCTTCACCCTCATTGGGGGGATCATCAGTGTGCTACAGTCTGAGATCTTTGAGACAGAAGCATTGGGGCATGTTTACCAAACCCCGCCAAAGTTATGGCGGACTCAAAAGATGCAAGGAAAAAACCCTTCTTCCTGTAATGTAAGAGTAGAAAGTCCATTTGCGTTAAACCACACATTCCACGGTGCTATCTAGTAGCTATTTCTCAGGATTCTGGAGATCAGTTTGGTGAGATACTTGGGGGGCTGTGTGTGGGGGGAGGGGGGCTGGAGTCTTGTATGTTTGATGCAACCACTCATTTGAGAGGGTATTCGGAAATCAAACCATGACAAGCGTTAGTTGTGTGGTGGGGAAGCCCGAGGCAGAAACAATTTGGTGCAGTTGCTGCTGGCAATGGGTTTTTGTTTACTCATTTGTCATTCTCCTACAGCTTTCACAGAGAACACCATATAGCCGAGGATCCCTGAAGAGCCTCATTATAGGGTTTAAAAAGACTTGCCACTTGCCCTCAAAAGACCTCAGACAAAGTTTCAAATGTCCAATAGATGGAGTTATTTAACACTAGTATAAGCAGTGCCACTACTCCGAAGAGGGTTAATGTTACTACTGGTACTGACTCATTTCCACTAGAAATGCTAGTGTTGACACTTCCCTTACTAGCATGATTAATGCAACTGAGCACTAGTAGTCCTACACCGATTATACACATTGCAAGGCAAGTACTAGTTACGACAACACTTACTATGTCATTGTGGACATTTTAGGATTCCATCAGACAGTCCAGCCCGACAGTAACTGTGCCAACTACCTCTGAATTCCCCCATCTGAAATGTGAAGCGCCTGTCCTTTCCATTTGGACCCTGTGCCAGGAAGGTTTCTTCTGGGCCCTTTTTTGTATTTTCACGTGTATTTATTGAGAACTGGGTGTCCTTTCGTAGTGATTGGCAGAGAGTGAAGGCAGTCCTAGGGTAAGGTTCCTTTCCATGAGAGCATTGTTTGACTGAGTCACATAGACCGGGTGTTTAAGAAGCAAGAGTGGGAACATACCAGGGCCAGGAGGACCAAACGATCGCTTTTACCATTGACAGCCTGAGGCCGGTATGTATACGGAGTGGCCCTACGCCCAGGATGCAGGGGGGGTGGACGGGGGGTTAGTATGAGTAGGAGGGTGGGTGGCTCCTCTCTTATCTACCAGGAGGAGTTTGAGCCGTGTCTTGGAAGAGTTTCTCTAAACAGGCAATTCATGCAGCGTAGTATATAAAGACTCATAACATTGGCAATCGGCTTGTGGGTTTTTTCTATTGCATGGCATAGGCGAGCCTCCGGTCTGCGTTTCTGGGTGAGATTATTTCATAAAAGAAACCAGACTGCCCTGTCTAATCAAACTTAATCCATGTGTATAATCATATCATTTTCTACTGTAGGCAGCGTTTTGCTCATATGGGCTGCACTGAAGAAAAAAAAATTAAGAAACCAAGTTGTAATAATGGGTATGTTTACTTGTTCCAAACTTCAGATTGCACTTGCAAGAGCGACGTTAGCCCTCGGCTGCTCGAAAGCCTTGGGGCGTCATTTGGAGGTCGCCAGGGTCGCAACGGTGACCCCTAAGGTCTCCCTTGCTACCCCTGAAAAACGAAAAAGAAAATGTTGACTTTTTTTTTTTATGGAAGCTCCTGTGTTTTGGCCAGAGCCATGTGTTTCTTTGTTTTTGGAGTGGCAGGCTTTCTTGTGGAGGTCTCTTAAAAAAAACTGGGGGCTCCACAGGTGTAACACTTTTAGCAGTGACCCTAAATAAGAAAGAATAGGTATAACAAATAGTCTTTCTGGAATAGTTGCTAGACTCATTAAAGGCTTATTTTAGGCCCACTTCAGGGGGTGAGTCACTGATTTAATCTGATTTAGGGCCTGATCACGACTTTGGCGGTAACGCTGGCGGTATTAGCCCTACCGCCGAACTCGTGATCCGGTGCTATTAGCGCTGGGGAGTTCGGCAGTAATGTAATTCCCCATTCCCCATTGAGCCCATTCGGAATGCCCCATTCCCCATTGAGCTCAATGGGGAAAATTTGCGCTCTTACCGCCGGCGGATTTCCTGCCAGCGGTAATAGCGCAAATTTTTGGCAGATTTCCCCCCAGCTCGAAATCCGTTGAAGTCCTGATTTGGCGGACCCTTAAATTCCGGCGGTAATAGCGCTACCGCCGGATTTAAGGGTTACCGCCAAAGTCGTGATCAGGCCCTTAGTCTGTTCTTAAACACCTCAAATTCACAATGCAGATAAAAACTATGGGCCTCATTATAACTGTTGCGCTCCCGTAATGAAGGGGGCAGGTACGGGTCCGGCCCTCTTCATTACGGGAGCGGCGATTACGAGCTTCCCATCGCGGGACCCGGATCGCACGCCTGGTCAAAACAGGCGTGCTTTCCGGGTCCCGCGAGGGGAAGAGGGAGGCAATAACGGGCCAGATGTATTCGGCCCGTTATTACCTCCCTCCCCATTCCCATTGAGCCCTATGGGCGCTCAAATGGGAATGGGGATGGGTTCCTGCAAGGAGGAATTACCGGGTCCTCCTATGTCGGAGTAACCCGGTTATTCCTCCTTGAAGGAACCCGGTAATGGAGCCCGGAATGGAGGCAGCCATGGAGCTAATAGCTCCATGGCTGCCTCCAAACTCCTAATGAGGCCCCATATGTATTTTGCTTTTCGCAAGTTGCAGTTATAAAACGTTTTTTTTCTGCCGTCTCTCTGTTACGATCATCTCAAGACATTCCATCTCGGTGTCCTCGGTCACTTGATAAAATCCTTGTGCCTAAAAACTTGTGTACAGTGTAGAAATGTTTGACCATTGCACATAAAGTGGCCCTTGTCTTCATTGTGCCACAATGAATGCCTTGTTGTATCTCCCTGGCATGTTTGTTTGCATGTATGAGGTAACGAGGGCCCAGAGTACGGGATGCCGCGTGAGTGCGCTGCTTTCCCTGCGCTACTCTAAATTCTTTAATTCACAGTTATGAACCCTCCCACTGGTATGTATTTTGACAATCTCTGAAGCCTGAAAAGTAGATCCATGCAGGCTTGACATGTGGTCAACGTTGCACCAGACCTGCAGATAAACTGTCCTGCTGTTAAATCTCAGTTACCGGTTTATTGGTATCCACTAGAGTTTAATTTCTGACTTTGAGAACATTCAGACATGTAATTGCTCATTTTACTATAGCCGGTAAGATAGCTATAGCTGGAAAGATAGCTCAGTGGGTTGAGCGCTTGCTGCTGCGATGTGTGTGTGATCTGCAGGTTCGAATCCCAGCAAGGCCAACTCAACCTTTCATCCTTCTGAGGTAGGTTGGGTGATATTGTATGTATATTTGTTCTATATGAAGGCTTAAGTGTAAGTGCTATATAATAAACACATAGTTTCCATTTAGCCTTGGACGTCTGCTTACATTCATAGTAATTTGGTCACATGGGCCTCTAAACACTGAAATTAAAGATACATTTGGTGATGAATTCTTGTATGAAATGTATATCACATTACAGAAATATCGTAACCATATCTATGGTAGTGTACATAGGAACAATGCTATGTGATGCCACTTCCTGTTGGTTGCGTTCCATCAATATATGTGATGTCACTTTGGGGTGGGGTCCAATGACAGCACTTCCTGTGATGTCATCAGAGGTCAAGTGTCGTGTGATGTCACTTCCGCTACCCCTGGCATTTTGGTGAAATAACGTCCCTGGGAAAGCCTGTTTCCGTATGCGCTGAAAATCCTTCTGGATAGTCTGCACCCCGGCTCTGCTCCCTGAAACTTCGTATGGCAAGGACAAGGCTAGCCATGTAGAATATTATCAAGAGAATGGCAAAGGTTGCTGCGGCACCATCGGTCCCTGCCAGGTCACAGTTCATCCACGTCAGCCCATTCCTTGCATATAGCCGCGCTCTCTTTTTGCACACATCTGTCCCATTCATCTGCAGGGCAAAGTGTAGAAACACACTCACTGCTGCCCCACAGCCCAGGGAGGCCAGCAAACTGAAGGCAGCCTCGAACAGTAGCCACTTCCTAGATAGATCTTGCAGGTGCTTGGAGCCAGCCGCCAGGACCCCAAGTGTCAATCCAGCCATCAACACTGAGAAAGCCAAGCCACCATATACCAAGGGGGACCGCATGACGGTGAACTGCTGGTCCAGCTGGCGCACTTGCTGCAGCTCCTGCCCCTCAAATGGGAAGTTCATGCTGCCAAGGCCGCCGCCGCCGCCACCACTTGCAAAGCTGGAACTCAGGCCCGACAGCACGAAGTAAGATGAGACCACACAGATGAGGACCAGGGCACAGAGGACGACCTCCAGGATCTGCAGCACACCTGGAAAGGGCGAAAGAAAGGCACCGGTTAAAGGACATATGGAGCAAGGGAAGACAAGGGCGAAAGAAAGGCACAGTTAAAGGACATATGGAGCAAGGGAAGACAAGGGCGAAAGAAAGGGACTGGTTAAAGGACATATGGAGCAAGGGAAGACAAGGAAGAAAGAAAGGCACCGGTTAAAGGACTTATGGAGCAAGGGAAGACAAGGGTGAAAGAAAGGCACTGGTTAAAGGACATATGGAGCAAGCGAAGACAAGGGCGAAAGAAAGGCACCGGTTAAAGGACATATGGAGCAAGGGAAGACAAGGGCGAAAGAAAGGCACGGTTAAAGGATTTATGGAGCAAGGGAAGACAAGGGCGAAAGAAAGGGACTGGTTAAAGGACATATGGAGCAAGGGAAGACAAGGGCGAAAGAAAGGCACCGGTTAAAGGACATATGGAGCAAGCGAAGACAAGGGCAAAAGAAAGGCACGGTTAAAGGACTTATGGAGCAAGGGAAGACAAGGGCGAAAGAAAGGGACTGGTTAAAGGACATATGGAGCAAGGGAGACAAGGAAGAAAGAAAGGCACCGGTTAAAGAACTTATGGAGCAAGGGAAGACAAGGGCGTAAGAAAGGGACCGGTTAAAGGACATATGGAGCAAGGGAAGACAAGGGCGAAAGAAAGGCACTGGTTAAAGGACATATGGAGCAAGGGAAGACAAGGGCGAAAGAAAGGCACCGGTTAAAGGACATATGGAGCAAGGGAAGACAAGGGCGAAAGAAAGGCACCGGTTAAAGGACATATGGAGCAAGGGAAGACAAGGGCAAAAGAAAGGCACCGGTTAAAGGACTTATGGAGCAAGGGAAGACAAGGGCCAAAGAAAGGGACCGGTTAAAGGACATATGGAGCAAGGGAAGACAAGGGTGAAAGAAAGGCAACGGTTAAAGGACTTATGGAGCAAGGGAAGACAAGGGCGTAAGAAAGGGACCGGTTAAAGGACATATGGAGCAAGGGAAGACAAGGGCGAAAGAAAGGCACCGGTTAAAGAACTTATGGAGCAAGGGAAGACAAGGGCGTAAGAAAGGGACCGGTTAAAGGACATATGGAGCAAGGGAAGACAAGGGCGAAAGAAAGGCACTGGTTAAAGGACATATGGAGCAAGGGAAGACAAGGGCGAAAGAAAGGCACCGGTTAAAGGACATATGGAGCAAGGGAAGACAAGGGCGAAAGAAAGGCACCGGTTAAAGGACATATGGAGCAAGGGAAGACAAGGGCAAAAGAAAGGCACCGGTTAAAGGACTTATGGAGCAAGGGAAGACAAGGGCCAAAGAAAGGGACCGGTTAAAGGACATATGGAGCAAGGGAAGACAAGGGTGAAAGAAAGGCACGGTTAAAGGACATATGGACAGGGGTGTTGCTAGGTCTGGAAAAGATCTGGGGCTACGCTAATGTCGGGACTGTCGGGCCTCGGGGCTAGGTAGCCTTTTGGTTGTAGCCCCTGAGATTCTATCTGGGGCTACAACCAAAAGACCTGGGGCTATAGCCCCCTAAGCCACCCCCTAGCAACACCTCTGCATATGGAGCAAGGGAAGACAAGGGCAAAAGAAAGGCACCGGTTAAAGGACATATGGAGCAAGGGAAGGCAAGGGTGAAAGAAAGGCACCGGTTAAAGGACATATGGGGCAAGGGAAGACAAGGGCAAAAGAAAGGCACCGGTTAAAGGACATATGGAGCAAGGGAAGACAAGGGCGAAAGAAAGGCACCGGTTAAAGGACATATGGGGCAAGGGAAGACAAGGGCAAAAGAAAGGTACCGGTTAAAGGACAAATGGAGCAAGGGAAGACAAGGGCGAAAGAAGGGGACCGGTTAAATGACATAAGGAGCAAGGGAAGACAAGGGCGAAAGAAAGGCACCGGTTAAAGGACATATGGAGCAAGGGAAGACAAGGGCGAAAGAAAGGCACCGGTTAAAGAAAATAAGGAGCAAGGGAAGACGAGGGCGAAAGAAAGGCACCGGTTAAAGGTCATAAGGAGCAAGGGAAGACCAAAGCGTTCTGATAGGTGAGCAGTCAAGTTATGAAGAACATCAGCATTAGACATTCGCAGCTCAAGCTGCTTCCAAAAACATCAGTGGGAGTTGGTTTAGAAGCCACTTTAGTACTTTGCTTGATAGGACTAATGTCTGCATGAATTCCAGTCCTGGGAATCTAAGAAAAGTAGCAGGCCAGGCTGCAAAGCATGGATAGATCTGAATAGGGGGTCCAGCACTGATGAAGTCGGGGGCAGGCTCAGCACTGCGTGGCCATTGGGTATGTGGGTCACGATAGGACGGCGTTGGTAAAGAAATGGTACCCACTGATAAGTTTGCTAAGTGTGAGGAAAACCTGCTTACCTGTGATCCCATTTCTAGAGCATGATTGTCTAGGAGAGAACCGTACACACAGTCAGAGGGTACCGTAAACCCTCTCTCTCTTTCTGGAAACAGCTAGTTTTGGCAAAAGGCGCCAATGGCATTATTAAGACTACCTTCCAAGTGAGGGTAAAAAGGAAGGCTTGGGGCGAGCACTGTGGATTTGCGCGGGGTGGGGGACCCCATATTAAAGCAAACGGTGCTTTGAAAGGAAATTCTGTATAATGGAAAAATATGTCAGTGATTCCTGGCGGTCAATGAGGATCCTTGATTAATTCTCCTCCAGCATGGATCTTCGAACCAGGCATCCTGTTCAAATCGAGCAGCAGTGAAGCAGATACTCTTAGGAGGAAGCAACCTGCCCCCACCTGTACAGCTCTTCCAGAGGTTGTGTTGGGTCAGCAATGCACGCACAAGGTCTTGAGTGACTTCTATGTCCAAATCCATCCAGGACTCTATGCTGACATATCCTACATAGAACTTGCGAGGCACACTGATGGGAAGAATCCTGAAATCCCTGCGGAAGTACCATGCGGAACGTGTTGCCTTCCTCTTAGCAGATACATATATGTAAACTCTCCAGGCCCGTAGGGGAGTTTATTTAAAACAGAAAAATATGTTCCCGGGCACAGTAAATGAACGAAAAAGACAATGGAGACGAATGCGGCACGAATATTGAAATAGAGTGTTGCGTATAAACATCAGTACCATCTCGGAAAGAACAATGGAAGCATTATACAAAAGGGGCCCATAGGGCTCCCTGGCTTATAGCAAAGACTTGCAGGAGCCAAAGAGAAATGGCCTGCCCTGGGCCGAGAGGAGACCACAGGCTTTGCGGCACACCTATTGCTCCCTCTCCCCTCCCTCTGATAAAATGATGAAATGGGCTTCTCTGAGCAGAGAGGAGACCACGGGCATTTGCGGGACATCTATTGCTCCCTCTCCCCTCCCTCTGATAAAATGATGAAATGGGCTTCTCTGAGCAAAGAGGAGACCACAGGCTTTGCAGGACATCTATTGCTCCCTCTGCCCTCCCTCTGAGGAAATGGGCTTCTCTGAGCAGAGAGGAGACCACAGGCTGTGCGGGACATCTATTGCTCCCTCTTCCCTCCCTCTGAGGAAATGGGCTTCTCTGAGCAGAGAGGAGACCACAGGCTTTGTGGGACATCTATTGCTCCCTCACCCCACCCTCTGAGGAAATGGGCTTCTCTGAGCGGAGAGGAGACCACAGGCTTTGCGGGACATCTATTGCTCCCTCTCCCCTTCCTCTGATAAAATGGCCTGCGCTGGGCCGAGAGGAGACCACAGGCTTTGCGGGACATCTATTGCTCCCTCTCCCCTCCCTCTGAGGAAATGGGCTTCTCTGAGCAGAGTGGAGACAACAGGCTTTGCGGGACATATATTGCTCTCTCTCCCCTCCCTCTGATGAAATGGGCTTCTCTGAGCAGAGAGGAGACCACAGGCTTTGCAGGACATCTATTGCTCCCTCTCCCCACCCTCTGAGGAAATGGGCTACTCTGAGCAGAGAGGAGACCACGGCTTTGCGGGACATCTATTGCTCCCTCCGATGAAATGGGCTACTCTGAGCAGAGAGGAGACCACAGGCTTTGCAGGACATCTATTGCTCCCTCTCCCCGCCCTCTGAGGAAATGGGCTCCTCTGAGCAGAGAGGAGACCACAGGCTTTGCAGGATATCTATTGCTCCCTCTCCCCTCCCTCTGATAAAATGATGAAATGGGCTTCTCTGAGCAGAGAGGAGACCACAGGCTTTGCGGGACATCTATTTCTCCCGCTCCCCTCCCTCTGTGGAAATGGGCTTCTCTGAGCAGAGAGGAGACCACGGGCTTTGCGTGACATCTTTTGCTCCCGCTCCCCTCCCTCTGAGAAAATGGGTTTCTCTGAGCAGAGAGGAGACCACGGGCTTTGCGGCACATCTATTGCTCCCTCTCCCCTCCCTCTGAGGAAATGGGCTTCTCTGAGCAGAGAGGAGACCACGGGCTTTGCGGCACATCTATTGCTCCCGCTCCCCTCCCTCTGATGAAATGTGCTTCTCTGAGCAGAGAGGAGACCACGGGCTTTGCGGCACATCTATTGCTCCCTTTCCCCTCCTTCTGATGAAATGGGCTTCTCTGAGAAGAGAGGAGACCACAGGCTTTGCGGGACCTCTATTGCTCCCTCTCCCCTCCCTCTGAGGAAATGGGCTTCTCTGAGCAGAGAGGAGACCACGGGCTTTGCGGGACATCTATTGCTCCCTCTCCCCTCCCTCTGATGAAATGGGCTTCTCTGAGCAGAGAGGAGACCACAGGCTTTGCGGGACATCTATTGCTCCCTCTCCCCTCCCTCTGAGGAAATGGGCTACTCTGAGCAGAGAGGAGACCACGGGCTTTGCGGGACATCTATTGCTCCCTCTCCCCTTCCTCTGATAAAATGGCCTGCGCTGGGCCGAGAGGGGACCACGGGCTTTGCGGCACATCTATTGCTCCCTCTCCCCTCTCTCTGATGAAATGGGCTACTCTGAGCAGAGAGGAGACCACGGGCTTTGCGGGACATCTATTGCTCCCTCTCCCCTCCCTCTGAGGAAATGGGCTTCTCTGAGCAGAGAGGAGACCACAGGCTTTGCGGGACATCTATTGCTCCCTATCCCCTCCCTCTGACAAAATGGGCTTCTCTGAGCAGAGAGGAGACCACAGGCTTTGCGGGACAGCTATTGCCCCCTCTTCCCTCCCTCTGAGGAAATGGGCTTCTCGGAGCAGAGAGGAGACCACAGGCTTTGTGGGACATCTATTGCTCCCTCTCCCCTCCCTCTGAGGAAATGGGCTTCTCTGAGCAGAGAGGAGACCAGAGGCTTTGCGGGACATCTATTGCTCCCTCTCCCCTCCCTCTGATAAAATGATGAAATGGGCTTCTCTGAGCAGAGAGGAGACCACAGGCTTTGCGGCACATCTGTTGCTCCCTCTCCCCTCCCTCTGAGGAAATGGGCTTCTCTGAGCAGAGAGAAGACCACAGGCTTTGCGGGACATCTATTGCTCACTCTCCCCTCCCTCTGATAAAATTATTAAATGGGCTTCTCTGAGCAGAGAGGAGACCACAGGCTTTGCGGCACATCTATTGCTCCCTCTCCCCTCCCTCCGAGGAAATGGGCTTCTCTGAGCAGAGAGGAGACCACAGGCTTTGCGGGACATCTATTGCTCCCTCTCCCCTCCATCTGAAGAAATGGGCTTCTCTGAGCAGAGAGGAGACCACAGGCTTAGCGGGACATCTATTGCTCCCTCTCCCCTCCCCCTGAGGAAATGGGCATCTCTGAGCAGAGAGGAGACCACGGGCTTTGCGGGACATCTATTGCTCCCTCTCCCCTTCCTCTGATAAAATGGCCTGCGCTGGGCCGAGAGGAGACCATGGGCTTTGCGGCACATCTATTGCTCCCTCTCCCCTCCCTCTGATGAAATGGGCTACTCTGAGCAGAGAGGAGACCACAGGCTTTGCGGGACATCTATTGCTCCCTCTCCCCTCCCTCTGATGAAATGGGCTTCTCTGAGCAGAGAGGAGACCACAGGCTTTGCGGGACATCTATTGCTCCCTCTCCCCTCCCTCTGATGAAATGGGCTTCTCTGAGCAGAGAGGAGACCACAGGCTTTGCGGGACATCTATTGCTCCCTCTCCCCTCCCTCTGATAAAATGATGAAATGGGCTTCTCTGAGCAGAGAGGAGACCACAGGCTTTGCGGGACATGTATTGCTCCCTCTCCCCTCCCTCTGAGGAAATGGGCTTCTCTGAGCAGAGAGGAGACCACAGGCTTTGCGGGACATCTATTGCTCCCTCTCCCCTTCCTCTGATAAAATGGCCTGCGCTGGGCGGAGAGGGGAGGGGACCACCTGTTGCTCCCTCTCCCCTCCCTCTGATGAAATGAGCTTCTCTGAGCAGAGAGGAGACCACAGGCTTTGCGGGACATCTATTGCTCCCTATCCCCTCCCTCTGATAAAATGATGAAATGGGCTTCTCTGAGCAGAGAGGAGACCACAGGCTTTGCAGGACATCTATTGCTCCCTCTTCCCTCCCTCTGAGGAAATGGGCTTCTCTGATCAGAGAGGAGACCACAGGCTTTGCGGGACATCTATTGCTCCCTCTCCCCTCCCTCTGAAGAAATGGGCTTCTCTGAGCAGAGAGGAGACCACAGGCTTTGCGGGACATCTATTGCTCCCTATCCCCTCCCTCTGATAAAATGATGAAATGGGCTTCTCTGAGCAGAGAGGAGATCACAGGCTTTGGAGGACATCTATTGCTCCCTCTTCCCTCCCTCTGAGGAAATTAGCTTCTCTGAGCAGAGAGGAGACCACAGGCTTTGCGGGACATCTATTGCTCCCTCTCCCCTCCCTCTGATGAAATGGGCTTCTCTGAGCAGAGAGGAGACCACAGGCTTTGCGGGACATCTATTGCTCCCTCTCCCCTCCCTCTGATAAAATGATGAAATGGGCTTCTCTGAGCAGAGAGGAGACCACAGGCTTTGCGGGACATCTATTGCTCCCTCTCCCCTCCCTCTGATAAAATGATGAAATGGGCTTCTCTGAGCAGAGAGGAGACCACAGGCTTTGCGGCACATCTGTTGCTCCCTCTCCTCTCCCTCTGAGGAAATGGGCTTCTCTGAGCAGAGAGAAGACCACAGGCTTTGCGGGACATCTATTGCTCCCTCTCCCCTCCCTCTGATAAAATTATTAAATGGGCTTCTCTGAGCAGAGAGGACACCACAGGCTTTGCGGCACATCTATTGCTCCCTCTCCCCTCCCTCCGAGGAAATGGGCTTCTCTGAGCAGAGAGGAGACCACAGGCTTTGCGGGACATCTATTGCTCCCTCTCCCCTCCATCTGAAGAAATGGGCTTCTCTGAGCAGAGAGGAGACCACAGGCTTTGCGGGACATCTATTGCTCCCTCTCCCCTCCCCCTGAGGAAATGGGCATCTCTGAGCAGAGAGGAGACCACGGGCTTTGCGGGACATCTATTGCTCCCTCTCCCCTTCCTCTGATAAAATGGCCTGCGCTGGGCCGAGAGGAGACCACGGGCTTTGCGGCACATCTATTGCTCCCTCTCCCCTCCCTCTGATGAAATGGGCTACTCTGAGCAGAGAGGAGACCACAGGCTTTGCAGGACATCTATTGCTCCCTCTCCCCTCCCTCTGAGGAAATGGGCTTCTCTGAGCAGAGAGGAGACCACAGGCTTTGCGGGACATCTATTGCTCCCTCTCCCCTCCCTCTGATGAAATGGGCTTCTCTGAGCAGAGAGGAGACCACAGGCTTTGCGGGACATCTATTGCTCCCTCTCCCCTCCCTCTGATAAAATGATGAAATGGGCTTCTCTGAGCAGAGAGGAGACCACAGGCTTTGCGGGACATGTATTGCTCCCTCTCCCCTCCCTCTGAGGAAATGGGCTTCTCTGAGCAGAGAGGAGACCACAGGCTTTGCGGGACATCTATTGCTCCCTCTCCCCTTCCTCTGATAAAATGGCCTGCGCTGGGCGGAGAGGGGACCACCTATTGCTCCCTCTCCCCTCCCTCTGATGAAATGAGCTTCTCTGAGCAGAGAGGAGACCACAGGCTTTGCGGGACATCTATTGCTCCCTATCCCCTCCCTCTGATAAAATGATGAAATGGGCTTCTCTGAGCAGAGAGGAGACCACAGGCTTTGCAGGACATCTATTGCTCCCTCTTCCCTCCCTCTGAGGAAATGGGCTTCTCTGATCAGAGAGGAGACCACAGGCTTTGCGGGACATCTATTGCTCCCTCTCCCCTCCCTCTGAAGAAATGGGCTTCTCTGAGCAGAGAGGAGACCACAGGCTTTGCGGGACATCTATTGCTCCCTATCCCCTCCCTCTGATAAAATGATGAAATGGGCTTCTCTGAGCAGAGAGGAGATCGCAGGCTTTGGAGGACATCTATTGCTCCCTCTTCCCTCCCTCTGAGGAAATTAGCTTCTCTGAGCAGAGAGGAGACCACAGGCTTTGCGGGACATCTATTGCTCCTTCTCCCCTCCCTCTGAGGAAATGGGCTTCTCTGAGCAGAGAGGAGACCACAGGCTTTGCAGGACATCTATTGCTCCCTCTCCCCTCCCTCTGATAAAATGATGAAATGGGCTTCTCTGAGCAGAGAGGAGACCACAGGCTTTGCGGCACATCTATTGCTCCCTCTCCCCTCCCTCTGAGGAAATGGGCTTCTCTGAGCAGAGAGGAGACCACAGGCTTTGCGGGACATCTATTGCTCCCTCTCCCCTCCCTCTGAGAAAATGGGCTTCTCTGAGCAGAGAGGAGACCACAGACTTTGCGGGACATCTATTGCTCCCTCTCCCCTCCCCCTGAGGAAATGGGCTTCTCTGAGCAGAGAGGAGACCACAGGCTTTGCGGGACATCTATTGCTCCCTCTCCCCTCCATCTGAAGAAATGGGCTTCTCTGAGCAGAGAGGAGACCACAGGCTTTGCGGGACATCTATTGCTCCCTCTCCCCTCCCCCTGAGGAAATGGGCATCTCTGAGCAGAGAGGAGACCACGGGCTTTGCGGGACATCTATTGCTCCCTCTCCCCTTCCTCTGATAAAATGGACTGCGCTGGGCCGAGAGGAGACCACGGGCTTTGCGGCACATCTATTGCTCCCTGTGCCCTCCCTCTGATGAAATGGGCTACTCTGAGCAGAGAGGAGACCACAGGCTTTGCGGGACATCTATTGCTCCCTCTCCCCTCCCTCTGAGGAAATGGGCTTCTCTGAGCAGAGAGGAGACCACAGGCTTTGCGGGACATCTATTGCTCCCTCTCCCCTTCCTCTGATAAAATGGCCTGCGCTGGGCGGAGAGGGGACCACGGGCTTTGCGGGACATCTATTGCTCCCTCTCCCCTCCCTCTGATGAAATGAGCTTCTCTGAGCAGAGAGGAGACCACAGGCTTTGCGGGACATCTATTGCTCCCTATCCCCTCCCTCTGATAAAATGATGAAATGGGCTTCTCTGAGCAGAGAGGAGACCACAGGCTTTGCAGGACATCTATTGCTCCCTCTTCCCTCCCTCTGAGGAAATGGGCTTCTCTGATCAGAGAGGAGACCACAGGCTTTGCGGGACATCTATTGCTCCCTCTCCCCTCCCTCTGAAGAAATGGGCTTCTCTGAGCAGAGAGGAGACCACAGGCTTTGCGGGACATCTATTGCTCCCTATCCCCTCCCTCTGATAAAATGGGCTTCTCTGAGCAGAGAGGAGATCACAGGCTTTGGAGGACATCTATTGCTCCCTCTTCCCTCCCTCTGAGGAAATTAGCTTCTCTGAGCAGAGAGGAGACCACAGGCTTTGCGGGACATCTATTGCTCCTTCTCCCCTCCCTCTGAGGAAATGGGCTTCTCTGAGCAGAGAGGAGACCACAGGCTTTGCAGGACATCTATTGCTCCCTCTCCCCTCCCTCTGATAAAATGATGAAATGGGCTTCTCTGAGCAGAGAGGAGACCACAGGCTTTGTGGCACATCTATTGCTCCCTCTCCCCTCCCTCTGAGGAAATGGGCTTCTCTGAGCAGAGAGGAGACCACAGGCTTTGCGGGACATCTATTGCTCCCTCTCCCCTCCCTCTGAGAAAATGGGCTTCTCTGAGCAGAGAGGAGACCACAGACTTTGCTGGACATCTATTGCTCGCTCTCCCCTCCCTCTGAGGAAATGGGCTTCTCTGAGCAGAGAGGAGACCACGGGCTTTGGGGGACATCTATTGCTCCCTCTCCCCTCCCTCTGATGAAATGGGCTTCTCTGAGCAGTGAGGAGACCACAGGCTTGCGGGACATCCATTGCTCCCTCTCCCCTCCCTCTGATAAAATGATGAAATGGGCTTCTCTGAGCAGAGAGGAGACTACAGGCTTTGCGGGACATCTATTGCTCCCTCTCCCCTCCCTCTGAGGAGATGGGCTTCTCTGAGCAGAGAGGAGACCACAGGCTTTGCGGGACATCTATTGCTCCCTCTTCCCTCCCTCTGAGGAAATGGGCTTCTCTGAGCAGAGAGGAGACCACAGGCTTTGCGGGACATCTATTGCTCCCTCTCGCCTCCCTCTGAGGAAATGGGCTTCTCTGAGCAGAGAGGAGACCACGGGCTTTGCGGGACATCTATTGCTCCCGCTCCCCTCCCTCTGAGGAAATGGGCTACTCTGAGCGGCAACTTGCACAAGGCTGTGGCGGCTTCAGCTGCTTTTTGTACGCAAAAGCTAGGCGACAGAATGCACATTAAACACCTTAATGTCTGCCAGGAGTATGCGTGGAACAGTGATACTGTTGGGGCGCTGCCTTTTGTGGAACATGCTGTGGGATGTGCGAGTGAATCTCTTGTTGGCAAAAAGAGATGGCGCATGGTCCTATCCCCGTAGGTGTGTCTAAGACAGCCTTTCCTTTGGCAGGTGTTTCGATTGTGACGAATAACCGCTTGACGACTGAGGATCCTTGACCGCCCCCAGCCCCCTCACCCCATGACTGCCCCCCACTCCCTCCTGCCACCTTCCCAGATAATGGCAGGCAGCTCTCTTGCCGTGAAGATGAAATTTATACTGTAATGAGGGATAAACTGACAGGCATTGAGACAAATCTGAAATTATTTAGCGATCAACTTCTGATGCATTAGGAGATTGCATCTCCCAAAAATGTAAATTGTTCATCCTCAGAGATACCCGAAATGAGCAATCTATCCCAGTGGATATGATCACAATATATCCCTTTGAATTCTCAAACAGCATTCTTATTGGACAATCGGCAGGCTTTACAAACCAGTATAGACCGCAAATTGCACAATGCACTGCATTCCAGGCTAACGGCAGTGAATGCGTACCTACAGCCAACTGCATGCGACTTCCCAGGGAGATTTACGTACAGAAAACCTATATATTATATACATATCCTATGCCCACTGTACTCATTATGGAGCCCTCAACATGTTTTGAACTGCAACTCCCATGAATACTTCACCATTTGCTATTCTGCGTTTGGACCTTTAACTCGGTCTTCAAGTCCAACAATGGCCCTTGAGACAGGTCTATAAATCTAATTTAATTAAGTCCTGGAACGCTCATAAAGCATTCCCATGCGACTATCTGTAGCCTTAGAAACACGTGCAACAGCAGATCGTTAATCACTCCAGGTTCCAAGCCTCTCGTCGAGGCAAAGTGTACCCGCAGCCAATTCCCCTTTACCATGGCAAATGTATATGCAATCAACAGGCCTGTCCATGTGTACCCACTGTCAATTTCCCACAACGGCCAAGGTGGATTTATAGACTATTAAAAGGCCTGTGCATACCAATTATAATCTAACTACTAAACCGGGGTGAACATTACCCCCAAAAATTAGATATTGCCAACTCACTTGCTATATAGGCTTATAAAGGCATTCCTTATTTGTGCCCCTTTGACTCTTTTTCATGAAAGTGTAAGGGAAGTTAGAATAGCTTTATAGACCCCCCACCCTCGGGCCATAGTGTTTGTTAAATGCCCTTGTTAGCATGTAACTCAGTGTTCAGGGACCATATGCCTCGGCATACTGTCTATAAAACATAATTATAACCCTGAAATGTGGCGTGCAGTCTTTGGATTGGTCAATCTCTGGGCTACACAAACTGGTATAGCCTGCAGATTGTTCAGCACCTCATCAAGACTACCAGCGCCTGCACAGCATATTTCCCATGGCGGTCCAGGCAGATTTAAATGTGCTATCAACATGCCTCCGACTACATACCTGCAGACAATTTCCCTCGATGGCCCAGTTGAATTTATATTCCTTCAATAGGCCAGTGCATCGCTGTGTTAATGTAAATATGATATGATAGGTTATTTATAACGCGCTTAATACCCAGAGGTTTCCAAGCGCAGACCCGGGGATCGAACCTGTGATGCTCCGTGTCGTCTTGCTTCCAAGGTGAGCACGTTGCCCCCGAGTTATCCTCCTGAGACAATACCAAAAATGGAGTTGGCATTACTCCCATAAAGTAGAGCATGATAACCCACCTGTGATATAAGCACAATAAAAGAGTATAAGACTATTACTGCATCCGCCATTTGCCCATTTTGACTCATTAGTTTTGGGCATTGTGGTGGCGCAGCCACCAAAATTCCAACAACACTATTGTTACGGAGAAGAGAGAGAGTAAAGGGGTGCCAGAAAGCTGACTTTGTGGTAGGCAGGAAAACTGGAAATGCTGTGGCATAATCAGCCGAAACACAATGTCATTTCTTGTTCAATTACACCGATTTAATCCAATAGTGGCTTGTTTAACTTATTTTCTTCCAATCAGGAGGACTGTACCATGGCACGTGTGTGTGTGTCACTTTCAAAGCTCGACACCTATAGTGGTCTTTCTTTTTGCAGCCAGGGTGAGTTGGGCTATATTTGGGCTACTTTCCTGGCCCCTTTGGGCTACATGTAGGTTTCCCTTTCTGGATACAGGTTACCATACAAGTGAGAGATGCAGTACCACTGACAAAACACAGATGTCCTCATAAGAAATCTTTCTGTCATGCCTAGAAACACTTGTGTACAGGCCCGTAATAAATGCCATATCATATCTATTGAGGACATCTGTAAGTTGGAAGGTTTGTGGGCCCTAGGCTGTGAACACTCTTGCGCTTCACTCTAATTTCTGGTGATTGTATACTGCAAGGTCACAGGTTGTTGGAAGTGACGCCCACACCTCCGCGGGATAGTTAGAGAGAAAGACCCTGGCTACCTCGCACTGGTATATTGAAAAGGATGAGTATCCAGACGGTATTAGTAGGTACGGTGTTATTTATTCAAGTGAAGACATTTAGTCTTAGTAGTGGTCAGCCGACACGTGTTTCGACCAGGTTCAGGACAGCACGTCAAGGCGGACATCAATTCGGGGAGCCAACATGCCATTCCAGGACCAAAGACTGGGAGCCAACAGAATCGGTTCTTTCCTAACAGGAATCCCACCCGGGAACACAGAGCCCCCTTACCTAAACCATAGCCTTGATGAAGACCCTAGAGGTCGAAACACGTGTCGACTGACCACTACTAAGAGTAAGGGCCTGATTCACAGAAGCGTTTTATAATGGCACAATGCCATAGAAAATCTTCGCTTGAATAAATAACACAATACCGTCTGGATACTCATCCTTTTCAATATACCAGTGCGAGGTAGCCAGGATCTTTCTCTCTGCCATCTGTATTTTGCCAGTGGTACTGCATCTCTCCAATAAAATAGGTTGCGACGACCTCTGCAAGTTGTAGTTCATTGGAGAGGTGCATTGCCACTAACGAAGAAGTTACTTTCTTACCTGGTAACGTTCTTTCGATGGGATGGTCCGACGACGTATTCCATATCTATGACAGGTAATGTCCACAGCTGCTCCGGAAAATCTTTGGCGTCTGCGTCCTGCGTCGATGACGTCGATGCGCCCTCCCCAAGGACCTCCTCTGACGGCCGACGTCACCAGATGTGATAAGTAGGACGCACGACGCCCATAGCCTCAGTTATAGTTTTTTCCCAGAACGTGTGCCACCAGTTTTCTGCCAGTCAGACACACAAGGCCTTGCGGAAAGCAAACTGCAATCGCAAAAGAAATTCTGCAGCGGGGAAGGCAGGGAGGGAGCGATATGGAATACGTCGTCGGACCATCCCATTGAAAGAACGTTACCAGGTAAGAAAGTAACTTGTTCTTCGAGGGGATTGGGTCCTCCGACGTATTCCATATCTATGACAGACTCCCAAAGCAGTACCAAACAAGGAGGTGGGAAAGCCTTTATAATACAAATTTAGAATGCCCAATCAAATTGCGGAATAGAGAACTGCTTGCCAAAGGCCAGATCTTGCCCTCTGATGGAATCGAGGGAGTAGTGACGTACAAAATTATGTACTGAAGCCCAGGTGGCTGCATCACAGATGTGACAAATAGGAACTCCCCTCTGCAGGGCAGTAGACACAGCCACTCCCCTGGTAGAATGGGCCCGCAAGCCAGCCGGAGGATCCTTACCCGCAAAGCGGTAACACTCGGAGATAGCTAAAATAATCCAAAGAGACAAAGTCTGTTTCGTCACAGCGTGTCCCAAACGCTTTCCAGCGTAACCAATGAAAAGTTGATCGTCCACTCTGACCCGGGACATGCGCGAAATATAAAAGCTCAACGCTCTCCTAGGATCAAGCCTATGGAGCCGCTCCTCTTCCTTACCAGGATGTGGAGGATAGAACGCCGGAAGAACCACCTTCTGGCTCAAATGAAATTCCGAAACCACCTTCGGAAGAAAAGAAGGACGAACTCTAAGGACAGCCCTGTCCTTATGAAACACAGTGAAGGGTGGCTTAACTGAAAGTGCCTGTAACTCACTCACTCTGCGAGCGGAAGTAACCACAACCAAAAACACAGTTTTCAGAGTTAACAGCCTCAAAAGGGCAAGAATGTAAAGGCTCAAAAAGGAGCACCCATAAGAAACTTAAGAACAAGGTTCAAATCCCAACCAGGCACCAGAAAAGGTGACGGAGGGAACACATTAGTGAGCCCTTTCAAAAACTGCGAAATTAAAGGAATCTTAAAATAGGAACACTCTTCAGACGAGTGCTTAAATATGGACAGCGCCGCCAGGTAACCTTTAATGGTCCCCACTTGCAAGCCCCTGTGGGCCAAGGAAAGCAAAAAAGACAGAACCATGGGAATGTCACATTCAAAAGGATCCACATTCTTAACTCTGCACCAGTCGCAGAACTTTCTCCAACGGCAACGGTACAGAGACTTTGTTGCCGGCCGCCTGGCCGAGAGCAACACCTCCATCACGTCTTCAGGGAGGTCCCAATCCTTATACCTCAACCTTTCAGAAGCCAAGAGTGAAGGTTGAGGGATCTGACCTCTGGATGGAGAACCTGACCCCCCTCCTGTGAGAGCAGATCGTCTCGGTAGGGAAGACGACGTGGAGGGCAGATGGACAAGTCGAGAAGGTCCGGGTACCACGTCCTCCGGGCCCACGCCGGAGCAATGAGGATCATCCGGGAACCGAACCTCCGTAACCTCCGCAGCACTTGCGGGATGACAGGGAGTGGAGGAAACGCGTACAGCAGTGGGAATGACCACTCCACCACAAACGCGTCTCCTAAGGCTACTTTTGGAGGAAATTCCTGCGAGCAAAACTTTTCGCACTTCCGGTTGACACTGGAGGCAAAGAGATACACTTGAGGGGTCCCCCAAAGGGCGAAGATCTCCAGGAGAATCTCCTGAGCAAGCTCCCACTCATGAGAGATCGTGCTCTGCCTGCTCAGAGCGTCCGCTGTCTCGTTGTCGTCTCCGGCCAGATGAACAGCCGAGATCGAAACTTCCTGTTGGATGGCCCAGAACTCGAGCTGCATCGCCTCCCTGCACAGCGAAAGTGATCCTCCCCCCCCCCCCCTTTTTGTTGAGGTAGTGCATAGCCACCTTGTTGTCCGTTAGAATCAGGACACTCTTTCCACGCACAGTCGGCAGAAAAGCCTTCAGGGCTAGCCTGACGGCCCTCAGCTCCAACAGATTGATATGGAGTCTGGACTCCGACAGAGACCAACGACCGCTGACTGTCAACTCGTTGGCATGAGCTCCCCATCCCGTGAGGGATGCGTCCGTCACGATAGTCACCTCCAGCCAGGGCAGCCAAAATGGGGCCCCCTTCATCAGATTGCCCTCGACGGCCAACCACAGGTCCCGGGCTACCGAGGGCGGCACCTGAATAGGGTCCGACAGCCTGCCGGAGGACTGAGACCACTGGAGCTTGAGTGCCCACTGCAAAGATCTCATCCGCAGACGAGCCTCTGGCACCAGAAGAATGCAGGATGCCATAAGGCCGAGCAGTCTCAAGAACTCGGACGCTGGGAGATCCTGGGCAAATTGAAACTTGTTCACCATCTGCTGAATGTGAAGAGCCCTCACCTGAGGAGGAAAACACTGCCCCAGGGACGTGTCGAGCACTGCTCCGATTACTGGAGCCGCTGCGTTGGTGTCAAATGGGACTTCTTTAAATTGAGGGAGAAGCCCAGCCTGTGAAGGGAGTGGCAGGTGACGGACAGATGATCCAGGACGTGCTCGAGAGAGCTCCCCCTGATCAACCAATCGTCCTGGTAGGGGTAGACGTGAATCCCCCCTTTCCTGAGATGCACTGCCACCAACACCATGAGCTTAGTGAAAACCCTCGGGGCAGAGGTTAATCCGAACGGCAGGACCCGAAACTGAAAGTGCGAGTCGCGAACCTCAGGTACTTCTTGTGCTTGGGATGGATCGGCACATGGAAGTACGCATCCTTGAGGTCGAGAGACACCAACCAGTCCTGAAGTTGAAGGGCCTGGAGGACTTGAGAAAGAGTCACCATCTTGAACTTGTCCTTCCTGAGGAATTTGTTCAAACCGCACAAGTCCATGATGGGTCTCAATCACCCGTCTTTCTTCGAAATCAAAAAATAAGGGGAATACCATCCCTTGTTCCTCTCCGCTACAGGCACCAGTTCTATGGCGCCTTTCTCCAGCAGGGCTTGAATTTCCTGCGCAAGGAGCGGATCCGGACACTTCAAAGAGAGGTTCCCTGGTGGATTGTCGTGAGGCCTCTGCCGAAAAGGAAGACAGTAGCCGTGGGTTATGACCTCCAGAACCCACACATCTGAAGTAATGGCTTGCCACTCTACAAGATGCTGCGCCAGCCTTCCCCCAACCGGCAAACCATGGGACCTGGCCTCATGACTGAGTGGTAGCGGCTGCGGCGTTGCCTGAGGGCAAAGAGGCAACTGCCCGAGCGGCCTTGGCACCTCGAGTACCTTTGATTCCACCTCTGGCACTCTTACGATGGCCTCTTTGACTGCTAGCTCCCCTCGCTTTACTGAAGGACAAGTAATAGCGAAAGGAACCACCCCTCTATTGCTGTCCCCTAGGACGAAAAGGCGGAGGTTGGCGAACTGCAGCGCCCAACGACTTCGCTGCAGCTTTGGAGGTCTGGAACCTCTCATGGTTCTCGTCAGCCTTGCTGCCAAAAAGGTGTTCACCGTCAAAGGGCATGTTGAGGAGCCGGGACTGCACATCAGGAGCGAACCCAGACTTACGCAACCACGCAAACCTGCGCATTACGGTGCTCGTCGCCATTGACCGGCTGACACAATCTGTCCAAACCCGACTGAACGGCCTCACACATGGCATCCTTGCCATCCTGAACCATAGCAAGGAAACCATCCCGTTCGTCCCCTTTGGGAATATGTTCAGCCGCTAATGCAACACAGTTCCACAGAGTGTGTGTGAAATGAGACAAAGCACATATGGAGTTGGCCCCCTGAAGCGCCATACCCCCCGAAGAAAACACTTTCTTCGCCCAGCCGTCAAAACGTTTGTCGTCCCTATCCGGAGGGATGGTAGGATACAACGCCTGCTTTGCCGGGGCCGTAGCCGCCTGCACCACCAAACTCTCCGGAGTGGGATGCCTGGACAAGTAGCAGGGGTCGCTACTGGCTGGATGGTATTTTCGCGAAAAAAACTTGCCCACTGCCGGGAGACTCTCCGGAGCAGTCCAAGCCGCCGCCACCCTTCTCTGCATATCCATATGAAACGGCAAAACCGGGTCAGTGGGGGGACCGAGATCAAGGATGTCCGTGAGATCATCCTGAACGAACTCCCCTGGGGGAGCTGACCAACCCAAATACTCGGTGACCCAAGACATAAGGCGCCGATATGAAGAATCGGTATGAGTGCCAGGCTCCGCCCTACAAAACTCCACCTCCGGAGGTGTGTCCAATCCACTGGCATCATGCAGTGACTGCCTCAGGTCATCAAACTGGCTCTGGCCCGAGATAAGCTCGTCTGGAACTGTAACCGGAACCAAGCCGACATCAGAGCCTTCATCACCCTCTGAAATGTACTCCAGGCGTGGAGAGGAAGACCTCTGGGGACCAAAGCAGTACCTCACCTTAGCCAGAGCCTTTCTAGGGGCAAACCCCGTGCCACGGGGCCCCTCCGACACCACCGCCTCGAAAGGCGTCGAGGGCGCCGAACGAGTCGGCGCCAGCATCGACAGAAAAGGCGTTGACGTCCAGCGAATTGGCGTCGACGTCAGCTGCATCGCCGCCAGCATCGGTGGCGTCGACACAGACCTGTGTTTTTTTCCCTATGACCATACCCATGGACCAACTGAGGTCCTGGGCTGCATTCACTCTTGTGTTGTAAACCCTTGTTAACTGTGTATCCAAGAGATATGGCACCATCAGAAGGCTTGCACCCTCCACACTCTTGAGGGTGGTACCTAGTGGTACACCTACATATCAAATGTACAACTGTCTGTTATTATGCTAACAATTGATATATTCTATGTATCATCACCAAAATTCAGAGTTTAAACTAAAAATATCCTGAATCTCAAAAGTGTGGGTCTCCCATCCTGATCTCTTGTGAAAAGGGCAGCGGGTTTTTCTATTCTTCTGCGTTTGACTACGCGTTTCACACCACTAATACAGACGAGCGAGGTAACATGCGTACCAGGAGAATGAAGGACAAACATGAGATCCCGTATTGATATAAGCTGGGCATTTAGAATGCGGAGACACTTGACTAAAAGGTTGCTGACATCGCAAACAAATGAGACAGATTACGCAGTAAGCCACAGGGGGGAGGATTTAAAGCCCTCCGAGATTGTGCAGTGAAACGCAGAAGAACCGAAAAACCCTCCGACCTTTTCACAAGAGATACATGTGCAATATGAATTAAGGGGAATACATGGATGGATCAGGAGGGTCCACTTACAAGAAATAAAAGACCTATGCAGCCTGATATAATTTATAAGCTTCTGAAGAATGTCTGGCATTGGAAAAGCATGATGGACAGAAACATGGAATTTTGAGCAAGAGGGCACAGAATAAAACTGTTCCCTAGAATAAATTTTTAAAAAAACAGCATTTTTGCCCAAAGAACATTTTTAAATGGGGAATATCCTCCAGATGTACCGATTATAATTTAAAGAGTCACTAGGGTGAGAAGTCACGCATGGTGGTGGTGTTTGCTAAAATCATTTTGGAATTTGTGGCAAACAATTTAAAAATGTGTACAAAATAAATTATTTTAATGTGGTTATAAAAACGATGCGTTACCCTTCACTGAAGATTATAAGAATGATGCGAGTCCGGGGCAAGTAAAGGTGCAACACCCTTTTTAGGGGTGCTAATCCCTGTGGTGATTTGACGGAGGTAGTTCCCATCCTCAGAGGGGTTTCCGATTTACACTGAAGAGGGACATTGACAAGGAGGGGGAACTCTGCAACTCTCACTGTGGGCCCCCTGCAGGTAGCTTACTGCTCTATTCAAACGCCCTGTAGGTTAGGATTTCCAGGTCACAGAGTGCCCTCCATTCTCCAGATATTTGGGTGGATGCCAGGCCTTGGTCTTCTCATCGCCATGGCCTGGGGCTGCCTCGAGCCCAATTTCTTGGTCCTTTACGTCTGCAGGGTCCAAGGAGTGGCTGGCAGCAGCCAAAATACCTCCAGTAACTGGCCCATATTTGAAGGGAAGGCGTTCCTGGGCGTCCCAGCAAAGGCACCCCTTTTTGAACTCACCCTGTGCCAAATCTCTTGAAGTACGTCATACATATCTTGACGGGGGCCCTAATTGCATTCTTAGGAGCAATTATTGACAGGATCACATGGGAGCTACTCATGCTCTTATTTTCTCCGCTCCACAGTCAAAAATTAAGCTTTAAGAACACACAGAGTTACTAAAAACAAGAAATAAAACGTGCACATACGCACCTTAAAGAAACAATAAGACAACACAAGGTGCGGGGGGGGGGCGGGGGGGAGGGGACTAAAAAATAGAACACACAAAATGCAAGACAAACACCAATAAAATCGGGTTTACCATCAGTCTTCTCACATTAACAACTTGTGAAGAGAGGAAAGCATTGCAACACAAACTGATAGATTTTTAATGGAATGAGATTTAAGACTGTCCGAACCTCCTGTCAACACTTTTGCAGGTAGTCTATTACAAAATGAAACCACAAGATCACATGTTTTTTTTGCTGTTGATATATTTCGTTTTCCATAAACCTAATAAGTAATTACATGTTCTAACAGCGTGTTTGTATTTGGATTGTATTGATAATTGTAAAGCACAGTCCATCCAGAGTAGGTATCAGTCAGAGTGTACCTTAGTTCGGATCCTTGATGGCGTTCTAGCAGCGTTTAATATTTCAATGGTTTCCTATCCTAAAGGGTTGCACATATGTAAAAAGCATTTTGTGCAGGCTTTTCATGGACTCTTCAAGAGGCAGAGATTGCAGTACTATGATTTCCAACTAAGATTTGAAAACCCTCCTTAATAGAATTCAAACATTTACCCTTATAAGCATCGAAATAGTTAATCCGGTTTGAAAGAATAGTCTGTGCCAACTGAGTACTGGTGTCAATCCGAACTGAAATCCATAAAGCAAGGCATCTATGATGCACATATCCTCATATTACTTCTAAGGGAAGCCCATAGACAGAACCGAAAGAAGGGCCGTCCCAAGTTCATGTAGGAAATGCATGCTCTTGAAGGCTAGTCCCAATAGCTAAACTGCAAACGCCTGCCCCATAAGTGGCTAATGCCACCACTTTGGCTTCATAGAATGTCAATATTACTTCCGTTCAATAAAAACACCTAAATCAGGGGCATGTCTCAAGATTGCACCATTGATATTCATTTAATTGCTGTTTTTGAATACGAGGATGCCATGATACAGTTGTAGCAAATGGTACATTTTAAAGACATAGTAAGTGTGCATTCTTTGACTAAAAGAGCTATATAGCAGGTTTTATTCTCATAATCGGACTACCTCTTTGTGCCTTGCTATGTTCATGTTGAGTTTATGTTGATCCCTCATCCATAAATACTGCCAAGTGCTAACATTTAAAGTGACCCTTTGCCTGTTCTTGAGTGTACAATGGCATGGTCTGCATATAAAAGTGGACCGACTGTGTTCCCCGCCTAGACAGTCCGTCATAGAGGCAGTCAACATACAGGTTGATGAGCAGGCGTGACAAAAACACATCCCTGCTGGATACTTGAAGATGATGATGAGAGCTTTGAAACACTTGCCTGTATATAGGCGCTATACAAACAATACCATACCAAAGGAAAAGGTGAATTCACCTTCAGCCTCAAAACTGACTGCTGTGGCATTTAATTCCGGATTTAAACGAGGCCAGTTGGCATTCCAATTTCCCTTTAGAGTGTTTCAGAGGTATACCCTATCCACATAGTCAAAATCTGATGGATGCGAGAAAGTGACAACAGTTGCCCCTGAACATACTTGGAGGTAAATCAGGTGAAGGGCAGGCCCTGTCCAAAAACACCCAGATCCTTGCAAACCCATTATTAACAGGTTAAATAAGGCTGGCCAATCTAAATTACAATTGTGTACATCACTTTGACAAATATTATTGAATTAAAAGCATTTCAATAAACAAAAAAAAAGGGGAACCCAAACATGTTCCTTCTTTCTACATAGATCCATGGGGGACACATCCGATTTTCCAAAACGTGTTGATCTTGGTGAGTCAGCTGCTCTAGAAAGCTCCTCCGACGCCATTTTACATTCAAGTTTACCTTTACCCAAGATCATTGATATGTTCACTCCTTTTCTCAGGCATAAAAAAAAAAAAAAAATGTATAAATTGGGCAATATTTCAATGTGGCTATCAAATTATTCTCGGCCACCCAACAATCCTTAATGAAGGAAATTATGTTCGTTTTAAGAAAGCCTGATCATGTCGAAGTGATTAGCTTTTTGAAGTAAGGTCTCAACATTGCAAATTCTCATGTCGCAAGACATGTCTCAATCTTGTCAAAAGCTATTTGATATTTGCATAACTGCTAAGCCCATGAAGTGGGGTTCATTAAAGTACTGCTCTATTGTTAGTCATTTCATCTATTTTGTGATTGGCATAATCAGATTGTGATAACAAATCTTCGTTTGGGATCATGGTCACTGTGTCCAGTTAGTAATATTTCAACCTAATCCCTCAATCCAGTCTCTGACACTTACTTTAAAAGTAGGTAGTTATCATTTGGAATCTTGAGGGGGCCTAAAGCAAGGTTGCTTGTAATACTGTGAAAGTCCTCCCATTTAGTGCAAGTAACCCCTGCTGATGTCGAAAAAGAAGAACCCTCTAGCTAGAAACATCCATTTTAACAACACATTTCTCACAGTAGTACCAATGATTTCCTGAAAATTCTGAGCCGGCTGAATTGACAGGACATAGAGCAGGCCCCGTATGTCATTGGGTTTAATGATAGCCTTCTCCAAGCGCGAGTGGGAGAGATCACTCGTGGGCGACCACCACCACACCGTGCACTTGATCTGGGCCACAAGGTAATACAGGAAGAAGTCGGGGACGCCCAGCCCGCCCTGACTACACTGGAGTGACATTATATGCACTGAAATGCGAGGTTGCTTCCCGGCCCATATCAATTTGATCATCATACTCTTTAAACGATTCCAAAAGATCACAGGAGCCAAATCGGGACATTGTTGAAAATGTATAGTAATTTCGGTAGGATGACCATCTTGTATAGGGCAATACGGGCCACCTGAGAGATAGAACACAGGGTAGACACGTGGGTCTGCCTCCCTAAGTGTTGTAGGACTGCATCATAGTTCTCCTCGTACAATTGTGCTGGCGACATGGACACCTGGACGCCCAAATAACGGATGCCCTGCAGACACAACGCAAAGGAGCCACCTATGTCTTGTGGGGAGACACCAGGGGTGAGTGGGAGAATCTCAGATTTGGACCAATTTATCTGTAGACCAGACAAGGCACCAAATTCTGTAATTTCTTCCATCACGGGATTAGGTTGGTTTGGGGATTTTTAAAGTAAATTAACATATTGTCCGCGTATAAAGAGACAATGGAAGTGTGCGATTGGATAGTTACCCCACGGTGAGCATGAAATTCCCTCAGTGCGCAGGCAAGCGGCTCGATCGCCAGGGCAAACAGGATGGGTGAAAAAGGGCAGCCCTGCCTGGTACCCCAGGTTGGAATAATAGGTGCTGACTGAGTACCATTTGTGTAAACCAGGGCTCGTGGGGACGAGTAAAGTAACCAAGTCCAGTATAGGAATGAGGTGCGCAGCCCGGAGCGGAGAACCTCAAACAGAAAAGGCCATTTGACCGAGTCGAACGTCTTTTCAGCATCCAAGGCCACCACAGCTATCTAGGTCTCGGGATTTACGTTATGCATCAAGGAGAATAGTCTCTGGAGGTTACTCTGTGTTAACCGACCCGGTATAAAACCTGCCCAGTCTGGGAGGACCAGCTTAGGCATGTGAGGCACAAGCCGACCTGCAAGGAGTTTCGCCAGGATCTTATAGTCAGTATTTACCAACGAGAGAGGGCGGTATGATGAATACTTCTTGGGATCCTTGCTAGGTTTAAGCAGTACCGCCACCAAGGCTGTCCTGGTGGACTCCGGAAGGACCCCCGATGAGATAGCTGTTTCGTACATGCTGTGCAGATGGGGATTGAGTAGGGACGGAAAGGCTTTGTACAGCTCAGCAGAAATGCCACCCGTACCGGGGGCCCCACCGTTTGAGAGCGAGCGGATCACCTCAAGAAATTCCTCATCCGTAGGGGGGGGGGGTCATTGAGGAGAGCTCTGACCACCGGGTCAAGCCATCACAGGGCGATCCTGTCTAAATACCGAATAATGGCGTTGTGACCCTCCGTGCATTTGGACGTATATAACGTCTCATAATATTGTTGGAACGCAGCATTTATACTCCGAGTGTCCCTAGTGGATTCACCCTCGGGTGTCTCAATTTCTATTATGGGATCCCGGTGTTGTTCCTGCCTAAAAGCCCAGGCCAAGACTCTACTCGGGCGGTCTCCCTCCCCATACCTGGCAGCTGCAACCAGGTCGCCCAGAAAATGTTCCTCGTCGTCCAACGAGTGTAGCTCATGGCGCATAGCAGACAGGGTGGACTGTAGCTGGGGGGGGATTGAGGAAGGTGGAGTCCGATTGCACTTGTCGGAGCTCCAAGTCTTTTATATATCTTTTTCCCTGGAAGCGATAGCTCTGTGAATACTTAAGAACACCACCCTCCTGCGATATACACTAACCCCGGATATATACCTTGAACGCCTACCAAACCAACCCCGGGTCTGGGACAGAGTCCCTGCTTAGTTGAAAAAATTCAGAGATGGAGCAACGCATATCCTCGCGGAATACTGCGTCTTCCAATACCCGTGCACGGAACCTTCATCGAGGCTGCCTAGAGGAGGCGATCAGGGCTGAAAATTGTACCACAACCGGGGAGTGGTCGGGAGAGGGTTCGGGGAAGTATCTCTGCTCTGCTGGACGTCTGAACCAACTCCGAAGACAAGGGGATATAATCTATCCTAGAGGAACTGGAGTGTACACTCGAGTGAAAGGTGAACTCACGGTTTTCGGAGTGGAGAAATCACGAAATGTCAACCAGGGTGTAATCTGCTGTTATGGATTTTTCCTAATTGCTGCGACGCAGGAAGACTAATTTGCGTAAGGTCTGTTATATGCTTCAAAACCATGCCTTGCATATTAGGTAGCCCTCCGTTTGGTCCAAGGTATTCCAATAGCTCCATGCCTATTGGGTGTGCAGTGGACCCCTAGGTCCCAGAAGAAGTTTCCCCTCCCATTCCCCCCCAACTGGGCTAAAATCACCGGCTGGTGCATAACCATACCCCCCCCCACACCCACCCTCCACCCACACCAGAAACTCCAACCTACCGGCCGATGTACCCCACCCACCACCCACTTAACACCAATCATTAACCAATAACTCAATCAGTTGCACCTGGGCGCAGGGGGGGATGGGGGGAGCTGGTGGCTGTCGTGACTCCCAGTGGCAAGAGGCTTAATTACCACATTTTAACTTTAACAGCAGAGTTTCCAAGCATAGACGCTGTTCCAAACATTGTCAATGGAGGACCCGGATGGTCCGGGAACAAACTGCTGTTATGAAAAGGATACAGACCCTCCCGGGGCCACCTAGGAGGGTGGGGGGACCTCCGGGTCCGGGATCTCTGATGCAAATCGTTCCGCAGATTCCAGTGTGGTGAAGAACAAAGTTTTCCCTTCATAAACAACCCTAAGTTTGGCAGGGTACATCATGGAATAGCGTATATCTTTCTTTCTCAGTATGTTTTTCACTGATTTGAAGGGTTTCCTCTGGTCTTGGACCTGCTGACTGAAATCAGGGAAAGTCTAATCGTTGCTGAGCCCCGTCGTAGGGTCTTTTTTTCCTCAAGCCACGCGGAGCAGAATGTCGTGGACCCGTTTGATAAGTGGGGAAAAAACAAACCTGGTGATAGCAGTGGCATAATTTTTCCAAAACATTGGATTGTGAAAGACAAAGAATAAGCCGCTAAAATCAGCGAACTACATAGCAACATATACGGCGCAAACAGTACGCGGGCAAATGATAGGATATTTTATTTATATCGCGCTCGTGCACAGGTGTTTCAGAGCCCCACCAGGCGAAGGGAGGGGAACAGGGGAGAAACAAAAGAATTATCTTACCAGGCCCAGTGACATGGAGAACACGCAAGTGCATGGGGGAGGGGAAAAAGGGGGAAGTGCATGGGAGGGAGAGAAATTGGAAAGTGCAGAGCATAGGAGAGAACAAAATAACCAATAAGTCAAATAAATTAAATAAAGGTGATAAACAGTGGTAGTGCAGCCGGTAGGTGGCAAAGTGCTAGGTTAGTCAGATAGGGTGTATCTGATAAGTGCAGAAGAAGAGTAGGTGGGGGACTGTATGGGTACAGATACAGGCCCCAGTGCAAGGGGTGGCCCGGAGGCAGTGCAGGAGGGTGGCAGGGTGAGCAGGTACCTGGGCCCGAAGGACAGCGGGTTGCCAGGTGCACAGTGCCGAGAGAGAAATGCAGATCAGCAGGGGAGAAGCGGGGCAAAGGCAGAAGCAAAGAGGAAGGTCTTAAGGAGCTTTCAGAACCGTAGATGGTTCTCCTCAAGTTTCAAGGTGGCAGGGAGGCAGTTCCAAAGGGAGGCCCCAGCCAAAGACAGATCTACCCCCAGCTCGTTTCTTTGAAAAATGACTGACCCTGAGGGAGTAAGAGGTAGAGGAGCAAAGGGCTAGAGAGGGGAGGTATTTACGGAGGAATAGTTGAAGGTATTTTGGATCCAGGCCCCAGAAAGCCTTGTGGACAATGCAGAGGGTTTTAAATGTAATCCTTGCATCCACTGGGAGCCAGTGAAGAGATTTCAGAGCTGGAGAGATACGATCCCAGGGCTTGAGGCCAAGGACAAGTCTTGCAGTCCTGTTCTGGATTAGTTGTAAAGGGCGGAGAGTGAGCCGGGTAGATTTAGAAAGAGGCTGTTACAGTAGTCCAACCTAGAGAGAATCAGAGCTTGGGAGACAGTGAGCTTCTGAGGGAAGGAGAGGAAAGGAATAGTACCTCTAAGGAGGTACAGTAAGAAGTTTGACTTTTTAAAGACGTCAGAGATGTGTGCAGAGAAGGGAAGTGTGGAGTCAAAGATGACCCAGAGGTTCTTAGCCTTGCAGGTAGGGGCAGGAAGAGCTCCAAGGGAGGCCGGCCAGAGAGTGAGGGGAAAGGATGGAGAGGGTGTACCAATCAGGAGGATCTCCGTCTTGTTGGCATTTAAACAAAGATCATTGGCGGCACACCAGTTTTGAACGGCGATTAGGCAGTCAGAGATGAGGGATGGAGAGGAGGTGGCTGAAGGAAGCCAAAAATGAGTTGGGTGTCATCAGCATAGCACTGGAAATTTGAGCAGAAAATGGAAATGCAGTAGGCGAGCATTGCCAGGTATTGGTTGAAAAGCCAGGGCAAGAGGTTAGACCCCTGGGGAACACCACAGGTAGAGAGGGAGATAGAAGATAGGAAGGATCCAAGTTGTACCTGGGAGGGTCGATCAGAGAGGAAAGAGGTCAGCCAGGCCAGAGCCCGATTGGTGATACCAAGGTTGTCATGGAGACGATTGAGCAGGGTGGTATGGTTGACCGTGTCGAAAGCAGGAGAGATCAAGTAGGATGAGGACAGAGGCAATGTTAGAGTCAAGGTTGGAGAGCAGGTCTTCACGGATGTTCAAGAGAGCAGTTTCTGTGCTTCTAGCAGCTCTGAAGCCAGATTGGTGGTCATGGAGAGAGCCAGAGTCAGAATGAAGGTTAAGTTGCGAGATGGCAAGCTTTACCAGGAGCTTACCCAAAAAGGGAGTAATGGAAATTGGGGGATAGTTAGCGGGATAAGAAGGATCAGCTGTCGGTTTCTCGAGGAGAGGATACACAAGGGAGTGCTTCAGAGGGGAGGGGAAGTTCCAGAGGCAAAGGAGAGGTTGCAGAAATCAGTAAGGGCTGGAGCAAGGGCATCAATGTGGTCCTTAATGGTTTTAGAGGAACAAGGATGGACCTGTTTTGATGAGGCTTTCATAGATAGGACTTGTCTAGTGACTTCATCAGGGGAGTAAAGAGGAAAGGAGGAGAAAGAGGGTCAGCAAGCAGAGAAGGAGAGGAGAGTGTAGACAAGATGTCCTGGGTTTTAGAGATGAAGTGTGAGGCAAGGGCACTGCACAGAGCCTGGGAGGCGAGAGGAGGGGTGGGTACTGTAGCAGGGTTGGCCAGCTCCTTGCAGATTTTAAAGTGTTTGGCCGAGTTGTTAGATGCCGCAGGGACACGGGCTGGAATGTGGACACGCTTCTTGGTGCATACAGAGAGTCTGTATTGCCTTTGCAGCAGGCGACAGGCCAGTTTGTCAGAGGATGAGCAAGAAGCCCTCCATTTCCTCTCGGCCATCCTACACTTACGTTTAAGTGTAACTAGGTCAGAGCCATACCAAGAATTGCACTTGGCGTTGGACTTCAAACGGCTCCTCATGACAGGGGAAGAGCATCAAGAGTAGCAGAGATAGAGGAGTAATGCAGAGACAGGGCTGTGTCAGGATGTGAGTTTTCCTCGGGTAAAGGAGGGGGGTGAGAAGGTGGCAGCAAAAGCCTCGACTGACACACGCTTCATGGGTCGGATGTCCGAGATGGTGGCTGGCAATCTTGGGGTAGGCTTGGCTTGAAGGGAGGAGATGGAAAGATGAGAGGAAAGGAGGCAGTGATCACTCCAGGAGAGAGGAGCAGTGAGGGGAGTAGATAGGGGGAGGCCAGAGGAGATCAAGACATCAAGTGTGTCACCAGCAGAGTGAGTCGGGCCGGATAGAGAGGGAGAGTGAATCGCAGAGGTCACGAAAGAGAGCAGCTGAGGAACAGGGAGCATCAAGATGGATGTTGAGGTCACCAAAGAGGAGGAGTTGAGTGGTAGAGGCCAGGAGGGTGGGGGAGAGGTCTGCCTACTCGGGCAGAAAAGAGGCGATTTGACCAGGGGGCCGGTAGAAAGTAGCAACAGTGTGAGAGTGGCTAGGAGAGAGACAGATTCTACAGACAAGGCATTCGAAAGTAAGTCTGAGAGGGGATGATAGAGGCAGGAATCCACTCAGGGAAGATCAGGGCTCCACCCCCTCCGGGCCGGGTGGATCCAAGGGTGGAGAGGATCTTGTACCAGTCAGGGAGGAGAGTGTCAAAGCTTGTGACAGGGCTGGCCGTGAACCATGTCTCGTAAGACCAAGGACATCAAGGTCATGTTCTTCTAGGAGGTGGCAGATGTCGGAGGAGTGTTTAACAGCAGACCAAGAGTTGAGGGTGGCAAGATGAAGAAGGTTACCAGCCTTAAAGACCTTCCGGGGAGGGATACAAATCAGAGGTAGGCCTTGCGGAGGCGTGGAGGGAGCATGAGATGGGGCAGAGGACGAAGCAGAAAAGGGCAAGGTAGCCAAGGGGGGAGAGTAAGGGAAAGCTGTAGATGAGAGGAAGCTGATGAGGTGAGGGAACCTCCTATCAAAGAGAAGGAGATTGGCCTGAGGGCCTTGCACCACAACAGTGCCCTTTAGGTAGGCATTAATGATGACTCTGGAGGAGTCAAAGGAATCCATACAGACTTCCCAGCGGGTGCCACCATTAATGGGAGGAGGAGGAGACAGGGCAGAACACAGATCATATGAGGGGTCCAGAGATCTGGCGAAGGAACGACAAAAAGGATGTCAGTGAGGGTTTGTCTGGCAGAAGCGCTGGAATAGGTATCGGCAACGGGGAGACCTGGGTTGGAGGCCAAGATATCCTTTTTAAATTTCTTCTTCCCAGACTTGGTGAGAAGGGCAGGATAGTTGACAGTGAAGCAGTTTGAGTAGATAAGAGAAACAGATAGCGCCATGGGCAGGTAGAGAGAGGGGGCAGTGGGAGAAATATGCAAGTGCAGCCAGCGGTATGGAACAGTCACTGGGCTAGCAGGTTACAATTGAGGGCCAAAGTGAAATGAAAACTCATCCAAATTTGATTTTCTAAACACACCCAAATTTGATTCTATAAACACACCCAAATTTGCTAACAAAAACGCACCCAAATTTGATTCTATAAACACACCCAAATCAAAAACGCACCCAAATTTGCTTACAAAAATGCACCCAAATTTGCTTACAAAAACGCACCCAAATTTGCTTACAAAAACGCACCGAAATTTGATTCTCTAAACACACCCAAATTTGATTCTCTAAACACACCCAAATTTGATTCTCTAAACACACCCAAATTTGATTCTCTAAACACACCCAAATTTGATTCTCTAAACACACCCAAATTTGATTCTCTAAAACGCACCCAAATTTGATTCTCTAAAACACACCCACATTTGCTTACAATGGCAAATGCTAAGGCACCATAGGTAAACGAAATGATGTAAGAGTTAGAGGTGAGTGTTGGAGCGAGAGCTTTGAAGAGCATATCAGGGAAAACGGTTGAAGCAGGCAGAGGGGAGATTGAAGGTCCAGAAAGGGAAGCGAAAGGGTAAAAAGAAGGAGGGAGCTAAACCCAGGGAGAGGAAAGTAAGAGGCTAGGTAGACCAGTTACAAGGCTGAGTGAGCTGGCAGCCCCAGGGAGGGTCCGGAGTGTCGGGCTGTTGCAGTAGCGTCATGGTAAAGCAGACAGGAGTGCTGACAGGGGCCTTTGAACAAAGCGCCGGCTACCGCCCCCCAGTCTTGCCAATTAGATGATAAATGCGAGTCAGCCAATGAGTAGGGGGGGGTCGGCCCAGCTACAAAGCCATCTTAGAGTTTATCAATGGCTACTAGAATGCAGGCCAAAAGGGCCTATGCCCTGCAGGTATATGTGCACACAAAAACTTTAGATTGCAGAAAAATATAACAAGTTTTGGCACATGTGCACATCACAGCCAAGCAGATGCATCAATGATTTTCGGCAGAAAATGAAGACGAAGGAAGCAAAGTCAGGGGGTAATGGACTAAATATACCACTGGTTAACCTATTGTGATCCTCAGATTTCAAGAAAGAAAAGGAGGATTTTTTTTTAACTTTATTAGAATCTGTCTTGTAAAAATTGTAAATCAATTAAATCAAGCTAGCAATATATATATATATTAGGGTTGAGGAAGTCACTGCACCAGAGTAAAACTACTGTATAATAGTGCTTAAAAATAAACTGTGGTATTGAGAATTCAGCATCCTATTGCAATGGCAAAGTGAGAAAATTCAAAGAGAAGCTGACAAGGTTTAGAGGGTAATGGGATTTATGACCAAAGTCAAATAGCTGATTCTAAAGTGGGGACATGCTGTAAAACCACAATGATTGTTACAATAAATAGCAAGCATGGAACACCATCAACAATTCTACAGTAAAGTCTCTGGTCCTGTCCGATCATAGACATGAGACACTTCCTATATTACTTGCAAGGTCTTGTTACATCTCACCTTAGCAAAGAAGCCATTCCTAAATAACTCATACAGCCTCTGAGACTGTGGCCCTTCTACAAGCTCAGCTTCTGGTGCTAGGCCAACATAGAGGTTGCCTCCTGTAAGCAAATCACAGCCCACCCTCTTGTCCCATCTCCGTGATTAAACACGTCTGGACTGCGGCCGTTACTGTTTACATTTTTAAAAAGTGAGACCAGAATAACCCGGGCAATTATGGCCCGATCTCCGCAATCGATTCCCTTGCTACAGTATATAGCAAAGCTCTCCTCAAAAGGCTCAAAGATTGGGTCTTTGTATCTTGTCTTATTAGCATTCTACATGGAGGTTTTAGACAGAACAAAACATACAAAAGACCAGTGCTCGGCTACAAAAAAGAACTGTAAAAAAGAAAATGACAGTGCATTTTTTTTTGTAGATTTTAAAACCGTCTTTCCACGGCGTGGATAGAGACATAGGGCCTCATTACGAGAAGTGCGCTAAAAACGGGGTCATTACCGGCATGGAGGAACTAGCGGGTCCGTGCTCGTTTGACGCTGCTAATAGCGGCTGATTACAAGTGCGCGAACCCCTATGGCCATACCGCCATGCTGCTAAAGGCCCTCCAACCCCCCGATAGTACCATAACAGGACCCGCCGATACCGCCTCAGAGGCACCCCTTAATACCGACCCGGTAAGAACATCATGCTAATACCGGGCTCGTAATACCGGACTCGGAAGTAACTGCATCGCGTCGGGACAGGAAATGCGCCGGTGGCCATCTTTAAAAACACAATCCATTGCAATCCTCCCAAACCACCAGTGTTGCACAGGAGAGACCAGGGCCTTCCAAATCAATATGTCTAAGGCAACCAGAAAATACAACCCCCGCCTGCGCAAGAAGCGTTTTTCCGATGAGGAATAACATGTTGGCGGACAACCTCGCTGCACATGCTGAGGACATAAAACACCCATAACCTCAAAAGGGAGGCGCAGCAGAGGAAGGAGATATGGGAGGAGGTAGCCTGCAAGGTATCTGCAGTCGGCACCACCCCACGGACAGTCAAAGACTGCAAGAAAAGGTGGGATGACCTCCGCCTTAGGGTACGCAACATCCTGGCCAGCAATCGGAAGGAGGCCATGGCCACAGGCGGGGGTGCCCACACCCCGACAAAACTAATGCACTGGGAGGAGACGTGTAGTACTTTCATCCAGATGGAGTCTGTTGAGGGCTTCGGGGAGATGAGACGGGTGCCGCAACATCTGGAGATGGAGGTGAGTGACCCTGCAGACCCCAGTAGGGGAAACCATGACTTAGCACAAGTGATCTGGAATAGAGCCTAGGCAAGGCAATGCATGTCCCAACCCACACATCAACATATCCATGTCCAGATGGAGGCCCAAACCCCGCCACACTGAAATGCATGCCAAGTGCCAATCCCATTACTAAAAGACAGCCAACGCACACGGACCATTCCCATGTCATACATCACACAAACCCCAATACAACGGCATGCCACCTGCCATGCAGCATTCCTGAATTGAGACGTCACAGCAAATGCCAAAATGCCCCCTTCAAACTACCCTGTGTGACACACCTGTAAAATATGAATGCATGCTAAATGAAAATCTCCACAGCACCATATAATGCAACTTGCATGTAACACCATCACTGACGTCCTGCATCTTTTCTACCCCCCCAGGCACCGATGGAGAAGATGGCAGTGAAGAACCATCCACGTCCCGGGCCAAAACAACTTCCACAGGCAAAACCACCTCTGGGGCAGCCTCGCAGCCCACACCAAAAGCCAGGGGAGTGCCCAGGACATGCCCGCACATGAGGGCCCCACAACTACACCTGAGACCTGAACCACAGAGCTGGCGACACCAGCGGAAGGGGAGGCCAGTGGCACCCATTCTGCAGAAACAAGTTCCGTGGGCGAGGCAGCAGCCACAGCCCCACTGAGCGACATCGAAATTGGAGCGGAGGAGTATGTGGCCAAGGAAGGCCTAATCCATGTGGCATGTCCACACTCCCCAAGCCCCCTGTCCACCCCCCAACCCCACACTCAGGCCACACCCTCCAGCACCACTGCGGATCCTGCACTCCACAGTTCAGACCTCAGCACCACCCCCGAGGACAGCCCTGCAAATGCACGCCTCGTCGCAGCACCCTCAACCACTGCTGCTCCCACCGACCTTGAGGCACGGCTATCAAGGGTGGAGGGAAGACAGGACTCCATGCTGGAACTTGTTCTACAATATGTGGCATAGAGAGAGGACACAAGGAGAGAGATAGTACAGGCCATTGAAGGGAACACTGCCGCCATAAATGCCTCTGCGGTGATGATGCGTGACAGTCTGGGGGCCGTCATGCAGGTCCTGACTTCAATACTGCAGCACATGCAGCAGCAACAACCCGCGCCAGCTGTCCCAATCACTACGGCATCCACCACACCCCCATCCTCCACACCCACTTCCTCTGCACCCTCCAGCCCTGTGCGTCTGACAAGGTGGAGTGCAAGGTAGTCAGAAATGCTGCCCCTGGACACCAAGAAAGCACGGAAATAGTGGGACAACAATGGGAGTGGGGGAGTTCATTGGGGGTATAGGGCGTTCATTGGGGGTATGGGGAGTTTTGGTGTTTGGGGGGTAGCACTTTTCTGTAGTTTGCATTAATACACCGTTGTGTAAAAAATAATGCAATGCCTGGACATTGTTCATTTCGTGTGTATCCATTTTATTCATGACAGTGCACAGTGCCCAACTCCCCACATACTCTGTGTGCATGTCCACATGGACCCAGTGCTCAGTGTAGCACTGACACATATCCATCAACGTCCCTGTGGTTCAGAAGTTTTCGTCAATCAGTGATTGGCGTACAGCACAGCCATCTTGTGCATCACGTACTGGCAGGGGTGCTGCTTCTCTTCCGTCGTTATCCTCATCATCCACACCCGGTGCATGCATGTCAATGTCAGGTGGCAGTGGTACGTTTCTCCGGATGTACATGTTGTGCAGCATGACACACACCATGGTGATCTTTGCCACCTTCTCAGGCCTATAAAGGGGTGCTCCACCAGACCTGCTTAGGCAGCGGAACCGCGCCTTCAAGAGGCCAAAGGTCTGCTCAATCACGACACGGGAATGAAGCCGATTGTACTCCTCTTCATGGCTGTTCCGCGGGTTCCGCAAAGGGGTAAGTAGCCACGGCTTCAAGGGATATCCTCCATCACCTGCATGCGAATACAAAGAGGTCTGTGTGAGTCACTCTAAGCTGCCACTTTCAGGATTCACAGCCATTGCCGCAGCAATTTGCTGTTGACATGCACATGTCCCGGTACGTATGCACAAATATTATTTAGATGCATTGTATACTGCAATATGGTGTGCTGGTCTGGATGGCGTTGAACGGATGATGCAGGGTGATTACTTACATGCTGATGCGGATGTACTGTGGATGCAGGACGATATCTTGCCTCCCATGATTGCTGTGCATACTACTCTGTGCATAATCACACTAGCCACATTGGCACAGTTGCAATCATCCTTGGTCATACATTGCTTGACATACCCATGGTGGCCAGGTTGTGCGTCTTACATGTTGTCATTGAAATACAGCATTGGTCCAATGTGTGGCAGTGATGTGTCTGGTTCGGGTTGGGAGGTTCAGGTCAGGAATGTATAGCTTTGCGTGCATTCTCCACTCACCGTCCATTCCCACCTTGGTGGAGTATGCATCCCCCCACCTCACAACCCCGATGCACTGCCATGGGCCAGTCAGGCAACTCACCAAGCAGCCAGGCACGTTGTCCAGCATGCCGCTCCATGTGATGGGGTAGCGTGGAGTTATGCAGCACCATGGCATCATGTGTAGATCCGGGATATCGGGCGCAACAATGTGTGGTGATCTTGCTGGAGTCACATACCATCTGCACATTGATGGAGTGGTATTGATTGCGGTACACCGCCTCTATGGCATGGGGGGACTACCAATTCTACATGGGTGCAGTTGAGGGCACCAACGCAATTGGGTATGCCTGAGAGTGCATGGAAGCCTACTTTGGTGTCGGCAATCTCCTGGGCAGTCCATGGTAGGGATATGTGGGTGCTAGCGTGCTTCAGGAGGGCATCCAGCACTTGGGTCAGCATGCGTGAAAAGAGTGGTTGTGAAATGCCATGCAGCTGGCCCACTGTGTACTGGTAGGTGCCTGTGGCCAGGAAGTGGAGCACAGACACCACCTTTAGTAGCGGGGGGATGGCAGTGCGTATTTCAATGAGGCCGACGATGTCGTCATGTATCATGTCCACAATGGTGGTGATGGTGTCCCGGTCCAACCGGTACAGGGTGTGGATCTGCTCAGGGGTTAGATTGAATGGACTGGGTCTGATGCGAGGGATTGGTGGCTGCCTACGAGGTACTACTGGCTGCAGTGGTGGTAGTTGCTGGGCCTGTCTCACCCTCCTTCTCCTCCTGCGTCTCCTCTGTGCTGCCTGTGGCTGTTGTTGTAGTTGGTGTTGTTGCAGTATAGGCATGTCCTCCAGCCCCATGATTGCAACAGCTAGTGGTATCATTTTGGTGTGGGAAGGGGTGTGGTGTGTGGGTGTACTTTTATACTGGGACAGGCTCCATTGACGCCACCTGTGGTGATTGTGTGCACATGTGGCAGTTGCCTTGACTGCAGGTTGCTGTTTACGGGTGGTCAGCGATGCCTGTATGGCCGCCATCGTGCAGGCCCTAATTACCACCTTCGGGATGCCGGTAAGTGCATACCCGCGCGAGTTGTGAGGTCCTCCTATTACCGGCATCCCGGTATTTACTCAGCGAAGGAGGGCGTGTACACGCACAAGCCGGTATGAAGGGGCATGGTACGGGCGGTATTGGCAGGTTGTCGGGTCGTAATGGCCCGGACCCGTTAACTATGCCGGTAATACCATTCCGCCTTCCTATTTTCATTAGCTCCATTCTCGTAATGAGGCCCATAGTGTGGAACAAAAAAAAAAGTGTGTGTGCTCTATTGCAATAACACAAACATCAAAGACTACCGTACCATCCCAGCCTGGTGCTGCACCCCACCCCACCCCCAATTCGCTCACAGTGTCTTGTCAATCCTGGCGATTGCTACATTAGACAGGTAGGACATCTGGTTAAACCCCATACTAGACCTGCACATCTTCCGAGCTTAGATACCCTACTGGTCATCAGCATGCAATACGCCTTATTAATAGACACGGTCTCACGAGGCAGCTCTGGTTGATTCATCCACACCCCATCACATGATGGGCCGAAATACACACCAAGGCACCTCTTCACAGTGTGGTGCTAAATGGAAACTGTGCGGGGCACTCACACGGCTACGGCCAAGCAGAGCCAGATGTGTGAAAGCTCACGTACGCTTCTTCAGATTTTCAAAGTTACAGAGTTGGTTAAGAAGTAGTTTGGAGGCTCCCCTCTGGAAAGAGTAGTAGTAATGGGAGCTACATTCAAACTGAACCTCTTCCAACACACTTTTTTAAAATGGACTTCTTTTTTAAAAAATGTATTTGGTTTCTTTTGTTTACCCCTTTGACAGGTGTAACAAAACAGAGAATATAGTGAGGGCGGTAGGGTTGAAGCTTAAGTATGCATGGGGCAGCAATTGGACAAAGCTTGTCTGCCACAGCCTGTGCAACACCTGATAACCGGTGGAAGTCATGGATGGATCAAAGAGCCAGGTTTGGAGCCCGTGACATCATGCAATTGCTGAGTTACCTCTCTGGAAGCAGTCACACTGTAATTACTACAGCAATACAATGGAAAAGGGGAGCACCGTATATGTAATGTGTCTATTTTGCGTGCATTTAAACGCATGGTTTCTATGAATTGGATCAATTTCTTTGGCGTGCCACTTTGATAATAAAACAAATCTGTGATGATTTGCGAGTATACTGCAAGTCATTCTCTTCTTTTTAGAGCTAATTTGGGGGCTGCGAGAGTATGTGAGGGTGGATGGTGTAGCTGGCTGAGAGGATCCAAGTCAGGAGTCCTACTAACAGGCGCAACAGTAATGAGGTGCTTGCCAGTTCCCTTACATCACACGCTTCGACACTCTGGGTTTAAATGCACTGTATACCGAATGCATGAACTCATGGGCCTTATGAAGTTAGGCTGAAGCATATGCGCAACACCCAATATGTGTAGGACCGGTAAAAAGAAAGAAAAAAAGCAGGGACTACACATGGGGGGGGGGCGAGTGGACTACACAATAACACACGTCAAACACATTCACTGGAGTCCCATGCTTGCAGCTTACATCCAACCGAGTTGCACAGGTTGGGTGCAGGAAAATAGTACATTTCGAGCAAAACACCCACTGGGAAATAGACTTTGATGTAACTTGATGCGTGTTTGACAATGGAATGAAAACAATTATAAATAACATCAAAAAGGCAGTATTCGCAGTAGTGTCCATTGTACAGAGGACAACAAAATACCACCATTGGTGGAGCAGACCATGACCAGGTGATTGGGAACCAGGGTTTGAGCCTGGCAAACCCCTCAATAAATGAGGGTACAGAATGTAGGGGCTCTACCTAATGCCCACCAATGTTACTTAAGAAAAGGCATCTAAACGAACGTTTATGTAGTTGAAAGGAAGTCTAGATCACTCTTCTTCCTCACAGCGAGTCTGTGGGTTTTTTGGGTTCAGTTGTTTGAACCCCCTGTTGAGCGACAAGGAGACGTCTAGTGATGCAACGATAAAACAGTGTTTCGGAAGGCTTTGTCCGGCATGCACGAGTAATAAATTGGGACCAAAACGGTGTAGAGATGGGTTGGTGAGAGAGACATGTATAAGTAGTGGCTTTATTCCCATCAGCCTAACCTAGCATTTAAAGTCTTCCTGCATAACTAAAAATGCATAGCATCTGCTCTGGTCCCATACGCCGATCACAGAGCAGCTTCTTCTGGCCCACTCTGCGACTCCAACTCTTCTTGGACTCAGGAGCTAGCACATCGGTATCCCTTACAATCACAGGGCCAATAACACAACCTTCTTCTTTCTAACCTGAACCTTTAGAGCATACCAAAAGATCCATGTAGGGCGTGAGGCAATGAGCTTACTGCCATAAATTACATGTGCTGTGGGGACATTAATGGTTTTATTTTAGAGCGCAGCCTTACAAATATATAATATTACAAACTATATCACAGTGGCAAAAACAACTAGTCTCTTCAAGTTATTGTATTCTAAACATTTTGACCTGCACTGAACAAGCAGATTTGATTTGTTTGTTGACTGTTCTAGTACAAGGCACCTTTGGCACGAATCCTAGACCCTGGTTCTGATGAAGCCTTCAAGGAGTGGATTCCCATTACCTAGGACAATCCCCTTCCTTTTACTGATTTACAAAATGCTTCTTCAGACTGTGCTCTCCTCCTCACCTTACCCAGCACAACACATCCATATCAGAAGGCTTCACCCTCTTTAGGTAGGTTGGTCATGGCTGTGACTAAAAAAGGTATTTCCTCGACCCCCTCACACAATATTAGACAGGCATTCATTCAGAGGCGAAGATGTGCCACCAACACTGGAAAGCACCAAATCTTTTGGCAAGAGCAGATGGTGAAAAAGGTATTACAGCAGGAGAGCAATACTAGAAAGCAAATCTCTAGCTCAAAACAGCACTTTAGGTTTCAGATGCGATTTTGGTATCCCATTAACCATGAGGTAGAGAACATAAAGACAGCGGTCTTGCCGTTCTGGTCTTTATTGTATTGTTCACCATCGCAGGGGGCCATGTGTGGACATCCTTCTCGTGAACTTGAAACGGATCATGTAGATTTCTGTTGAGAAATGGTTTCCACGGGTGCCTCTTGGGTCTGGCATGGTATTGAGTAAATGCACCTACAGTGGACTTTGGATCAAAGCAGGTCCAGGAGTGTTCGAAGTTTGGTTTGCCAGCATGTCCAAAAGCGTCTATAACTCAAGCGTTGGAGCTGGCTGTTTTTTCTTTAGGCGGTGAACTCTACGGAAACCTCGAACTGCTAGGACAGCACTCAGGATGAAGGCCCCGATTGCCACACAGCCAAAAAGACCAGCAGCAATGTCTGCTCCATGGAGGGCACAGCTAAATCCTTCATATCCCTTGCTTTTGTACAAATCCTCTCGATCTTTGCAAACCTGAGTCGCATAGGCATCCAATAGCTTGCGGAAGTAAAAGTATAAGGCTGGTACATAGCCAAATGCAATGAGAATGTCTAAAATGCACTCAACAATAAGCCAAATTGGGAAATGCCATGGAAGCCTGAACACACCAATGAGAATCATTAGGCAGCTGAAGCCCATGAGTGCACCTCCAAATGCCATGGTGGCACTGACCGTTGGCAACTTGAGTTGGTAGAACTCAACATCCAGTTTCTGTGCTTTCTCCCCATCTGCACCTTGGAAGCCACTGTAGGCCCCTCCAAAAGCATAATAGTAAATGCCTCCCATGTTGGTGATGCCGGTGAAGCCGCCTGTAGAGTTGTAGGACACAGATGCGCAGACGAGAATCAACATGTTCAAAAGGACTTCCACCATTTGGCAGCAAGCTGGAGGGATGAAAAGTGGAAGGTCGAATTAGAAGCAGCTTAAGAGAAAGCATTTCTTTTCTTTTGGTACCTCCAGAACACCAAGACAACAGCAAACCTTTTCACCAAAACAAAAGCCTTACACAGAACGATCCAAGAACATGCCAGTTTTGCCTTTGGCTGATATAAACTTCACAGATCTCCTTTTCCATTCATATTTCTCAACTTCGTCTACATCCAGGGCCATTATAAAATGGGTGGACTAATGCATTATCAAACTGACAACTTTAATAGACCAAAAAGGTGCAGCGGCAACAGCTTCACAATTACCATACAAAATACTATTTCATACAGTCTTTATAAACACAGTTCCCGTTTCCCCGATCCCTCCCCACTTTCCTTTCCAAAATCATGAAGCAACCTTAGTTGTCATACCTTCTGGTGCTTTAAGTTTCCCAATATGGTTCGCTGGTGACGGACACAAATGAAATGTAAAGCACTACCCCCTGCAATAGGCGTGGCTCCAAACCCTGGTCACATCACCGGTTTACTAATATATTGGAATTTAGGTCTATAAAAAGGAAAACCAGACCCTATAACGGGGAGGGGCACATGGTAAAGTGCTATTTAAAATGTACCTAAACAGGAATAAAAGAAGGGGCAATGTGGTCTTAAATATGATTAAGATAAAACCACAGCAGGGTATCTTTCATTCTTCACATGCCCTCTACCACGCATGTAAAAAGCAAAGTTCCCACATCTGTGCCTACTCACATACCAGGTTGAGGAGGAAGTCCCGCAGAATCCTCGAGCATTCATTGCACATTTCACTGTTCTCTGCATTTTTCTGTTGGAGACTTTATATGAAACTTCCCTAAATGCTACTTAAAGTAACCACCGTCACCTAAAGCGCCATCTGTTTTGTTGACAACGATTAATCTGATGTGCTTTTTTGATGTCCAAAACAAGCTTTTTTAAATTATCTAAAGACATAAATCCGTTTCAGTAAAATGCTAATACCTCATAGTAGAACGAAAAGCAAGTGGTATGTGATAAATAACGTAAGGATTGCAAGACTATTTGCTATTAAACAAAACCAATAAAAAGTACCAGCACACAGAAGGGCCATAGCAGGACAGGTTACTCAAAGGGCTGTGCTAAAAGACTACTATTGTGCAGAGCCAGGTATGAGACGCAGATACAGAGGACTCCTGTTTGGATATAAACTTATTTAAAATAATAAAAAGGAGTCGGAAAAATGCTGCATTATCCCGAAAGGTATTTGCCTACCTCAACTAAGACTAACGGGATGGTCCTTTGTCAAGATGTCCAAAGCAAAATATATGTCCTGTGTCCGAAATCCTTTTCTGACCCTCGCACCCCAAAACCAACACTAAACTGTGAAGGTGCACAAATGTTCACAGCCAACACAAAATGGTAAACCGAACCACAATGTTCCAAATGGACAATGGTCACAGTTCCAGGGAATGGCTCCCTTGCCCCGATTCCTTCAACAAAACAAAAAGTTCCAACAAAGAATATTCCAAGTTCCTTGTAACCCTACAAGGATAACTCTCTCTTGGTGGGTACACAGTTCTTTGAGAAAATTGTTCCCTTCCACAGGTTTCTCTTTACATTCAATACAGTTCCAAATCCTTAGGGCATGGGTCTTCCTTGGGATTCTCATTTCACTGTGTTACAATTTGGGTACAGGTCCCACAGATGACCTAGTATACTCTCCTGCCAGGCTCTTCTCCAACTTTACAACCATTCATAATCTCAAGAGCATGGATCTTCCTTGTGATTCTTTTCATACTGTAGATTAGCTGATTAAACACATTTGACTTCACGTGGTATACTCTCCTGCCAGGACTTCTATACAGTTACTTTTCCTTTTATCCACAAAATATGTGCCCAATGTTGGCTTATCCACCCTTGTTTAACAAAGTCGGTTTCAGTATTTGTTCCTCCTTTCATACATTGGGTCTCTGACCCTTACGCAAGACCATTCACATTTACCGTGTAGTTTATTTTGGAATATGGACTCAACGGTCAGTTTGTGGCATGATTCACAAATTATGTTACCTTCTTCACAGGCTTCCATTTTCCTCTCACGTTTCCTTCATGAAACGGCACAGACTTTCAGGCAACCTGGTAACCCGTATGTCTTCTCTGGGCTTTCCTGGTGCTTCAAATGTCTCCTGCGTTTCTCCGCATCTATTATTTTAAATCTGCTGACTTGGCATGCATGCCGTTAGCCGCTACATCTTCGCTGCGACCTTCTCTTCTGTGCGCAGTTCCCACTTGTACTGTCAGGTGGCGGGCTTCCTGCATTCTGGTTCCTCTTCACGCCATCTGCATTCACTTTCACACCACTTCCCACAGCGTGCTTTCCCTCAGCGTTCTGACCGGTGTGCTTCCCACAGCACAACGCAGTCTCTGCAGCTCTCTCACCTTGGTGTCAGCTGTTGCAGATTTAAACTTCCTGGCAAAATGTACTAACTTCCAAAGACTAAACCGTTCTGTTGATTTACCGGTCTTAGTCATCTGCATTGCTCCTTCCCTCTTTTTAGTCTCAGTTGTTGTCATGTAGTTCCTTGTAGGATATTGAAGAAGCTGATGTTAGACCCTATTGGGAGTAATCATCACTGCTCCCTGCCTAATCCCTGTCACAGTTGTTAACATTGTTCCTTGTTTCATATTGGGGAACACGAAGTCGACTTGGGGAAGTGGTTGAGGGAGAGTTACAATTTCCGTCAGGGCAAGAGAATTACGGGGGGGGGTGGGGGAGGAAATAGTCAGGGGCTAAGGGATTGAGGAATTGAAAGCAGATTGCCCCAGGATAGGAAAATGCCTGCTAACATTATTGCATTACTTAAATGGAGCTGCTTCGATGGCCCAAGATCCTTCATTTTTTTGTTTGATACATTTTTTCGGTACACGAACGACAATCTTTTGGTGGTGTTAATAATCACAAAGTCTTGTCTATTGGATCTTAGAATGAACATCTAGATAGTATTTTCATACCATTTGGCTGAAGTAACCCTTGCAGAGATTGACCACTTTATTATTTGGCCATCCGAATTTGGCAGAATACGTTTTGGGCCCTGGGTCACCACATATCTATTTTGATAAAGCAAAGAGCAGCATAGGAATTTGGGGCTATGCTGCAGAACATTAAATGTAATTAGTAGACTACTGGGTATCCCTAAAGCAGGCCCAACTCCTGCAATCCATATGAAGGTGGGCATCAATTATATAGAAGATTAAATTAAATGTAAACCTGTTCACCTCTGGACTTGTGTTCAGAACCAGCAAGCACTTACCGGTTCCTCCTACTCGCGGACCTTCGGGCCAAGGAGAATAAACATGTTTAAATGGCTGATATAGGTAGACTATTCATTAACACGCGTGTCCAGATGAACTGCCCTCTGATGATACTTTGCCATTAGACCTCTATTTACAAAGTGTTAGATAGTAACATCTTTCGTTAACGAGTGAAAATACAGAGAAATTGTATATTTGCAACTTTCCTTACATTGAGTGCAATGGGATATTTAGAGCTTTGTCGAGGACCTGAAACTGTGCCCAACTTAAGGTAAACCAAGACTTTCTGGCTACACTTACCTACTTCAGTCTTAATTTGCAGGCACTGGCGAGACCGTAAGGCAACTAGTGCCAGAAGACAGTTTCTCCCAGTTACGTTTTCCTTTGGTAAAACACACCACCATAAGTGGTGTGTTACAGCAGTAACTTTGTATCCATTTTCCCCCTATTGTCTGGCAACATTTTATAGAACTCTGATGTGCCAACGACTGGCTGGAGGCGGTGAACTTTGTTTCTTATTTTTCTTGTGCACCCCCCATGCACCATGCCATTTTACTGCAGAATGCCAAATGAATTGTCCTATACTCCAAATAGCTGCTCCATATGGTTGAAGGCCTGCCCTTTTAACATATTCCCCGACTGCTCATTTCGGAAACAAACATATAAGGGCATGCACTTCGCCAGGTACCACCAGCCAAAGTTCTTTGGGTGACTAGACTGGACCTGGGACTGACTGGTCCCAATCCACATTTCTGCCAGGGGATGTATGCTGCTGGGCAGATATTAGGTGACTGGCCATTGAAGCGACAGTGCTTACCTGTTTGAATAGTGCAAATCCTTTCCATTGTGGGGGCTGGGCAACCCCTATACTGGATTTTGGATATAACTAACCCTGCCGCAGTTGTACAGGTTTCCCACTGGAGCTAAGACTCCACTGAAGACCGAGACCTGCAGCTACAGACAACCATCACTGCCCAAGCCATCTACTGGTGCCTCCTTGCTACATCTCCTGTCATCATTGAAGAACTGTGACAGTGCCTTCCTCCCCTGGACTTGTATATCAACCAGTTTTGCGCCCTGCACCATTATCCTGCAGTCGGTGGACTTCAGAAGTGTCCCTGGACCATCCTGTGAGATGCCTATCCACTGACCAGGCCGCTCTGCTGCAATAATTACCATCCCACACTTGATCTTAGCCAGAAGGCAGAGAAACGATCAGGCAGCGAGGCAGGCTGTTTCAAGCGGATTAGTGAGGAAGAGGAGGGGCAGCTTTCACTCCACAAATCAACGCCCTCAGTTTTTGCTTTGAAAGCCTTCATAGAGCAGAGTGTGGCGGGCAGCGAGTTGGGCCGTTTCCGCTGTTCCCACGGCTACGAGTGCTTTTAGTGTACCGGTGTGCTGCGCTTTGCACATATGCTGCACGTGTTATCAGTCCTCTTCCCCGTTGCCTAGTTGGCAGCTCAGAGATGGCGGCTCACAGTGCGTTAGTCTATTGTTGCTGTCTCCCAGTCTCAGCCTCTGTGACGCTACTGGCTACATTCATTGTAATTGTGGCCGATTATTGCTATTGGCACAGCTAGAGCCGGAGGCCTGAATTTGTTTGGATTTCCTTCTGCGTGTGTGATGCCAGTTTTAAAGAACTCTCGTAAGAACGGTGAGGAGGTGTGCAGGGAGAATTGCTTTTCCGTTTCCCTTTGATGGTAGTGGCATACCTCTTTTGACAGGCCAGTCACAGTTTGCTATTTGGTCTTTAAACTTTTAAACATTGGTGATGTGCAAAAAGAACATTACAGACTACAGATTTTACAGACTGTTCCCGATGTATTTTGCTGATATATGCTGTATTGTTCGAGGAAAGCCAGGAAGGCTTGGCTGGAGGGGATATGGCCTGGCATGGCCCTGAACTTGGACCTGGACCCGTGTAGTAATGAAGACCTCCGGTACTCCAGGTAAGTTCTTAGGGTCTTTATTGTCCTAGTCCTGTACTCCTCAACAAGACACAGGGATGGTAGGGGACACAAGATCACAAGGGAAACACCGGGCTCACCCCCGCACCCATCTCCTCTGCTCACAGCTTTCTCTCACTGACCAAGCACCACCCAGCAGAACACTTCCAACCAAACATTCCACTAGCAGATGACCTCACACACACTGCTACTCTGTAAGCCATATTACTACACTTCTCCCCTTAGAAACACAAAGCCAGTTACTACAACCCACACCTTCTGAACCTTCTTTTTCTCCCTGCATTCTGCACCCAGCTTAGTCTTGAAAATCTGGTCTCCTGGTCGCTAAAATTGTCATGCAAGGAATAACGGGGAAGGAGTGTGCGGAGTCACTCAACAGAGAGGGGGGAAAAGGGGGTGATATGAACTCTGACCCCCAAGCTGTCGTGGCATGCCAGTTCCCCTGTTATGGTGAGTATTTGGTGAGCATTCGGACAGTTAGGGCAACTTTTAGCCAGTACCCACCAGTCTTTCCCTTGCTTGCACAGCACACATTGGGCATTGTTCTACATAAAAGAACTGGGGAGCTTCTTGCACACGCCCTCGAGCTATGGCTATTGATATTTTGGATTATTATTATTTGAACTTGGCTCATAGCAATTTTATACTGCTGTTTTTTCTGCACATTTGACAACACTTTCCATAGCTTTTGGCTACAACATTTGCACATTACATATTGCACTTCAGCATCGAGACCTAGCATTGCATAGTTCAGTTAATCCCCTCTAATAAGCAGAGGTTTCCTTTTTTTGATAGTGCCTATCTGATGGATATTTTCTTTTTAACATGTTTTTAATATATTTTAGTGGTTTGTTCTAACCATCTAACATTTTTAAACTGTTCATATTTATTGCATTTCTGCCCAATTGCCTTTTTGTGCCATTGAATTGATTGCATTCATTGTAATTGCAGTGCTATGTGCAACAATGATGGACCGCGAGTACATCAAGGTTAAGTTCTGAGGTTCTTTATTGTCCATGTCCTGAACTCCTTCACAAGACACAGGGATGGTAGGGGACACAAAATGACACGGGAAACACCGGGCTCACCCCCACACCCATCTTCTCAGCTCACAGCTTCACTCTCCTCTCTAACCGTCACCAGCAGAACATCTCCACACATATATTCCACACAAGCATTCCACTACAGATGACCTCACACTCACAGCTAATCTGTAGGCCAGATTACTACACTACTCTTCCCCTTAGAAACACAAAGCCAGTTACTACACCACTCCCTCCATGGGAAAACAAAAGAATGACAAGGTAATGTGACCAGCACAAGACCTTAACACCCCAACACAACACTACCAGAAATTCCGCAACACAGCGGCCGCCTATGTACAGAAGCCCTGGTAACACCAATAATGGAAACCACACAAAAGGAAAACATTTGCAGGACACTCTCGGACCAAGTAGAAAACGTCAACGGCATGGAACCTAAAAACAACTCGCCACTCCCCCGGTCTACACTTCGAGGACTCAAAAATAACAAACACAGCACTTATGCCTGTCCCGAGCTGCCCCTCAGGACCTAGGGCTGCCACCCCTAGCCAAACTATTGTTAGCCAACACTAACACAACTACAACCTAACCAACATACCCACCTTAGCACAAATCACCTTCCACTTCGGTCTTCCACCCCGAAGTCTCAGAGCTGCCCCTCCGAGCACTAACCAACCGCCCCCAAAGGAAGCAACAACAAAAGCCAGACAATGACCGAGGAACCACACAAAGAACCATGAACCGCAGTATAAGGAAAAACCACAACCCAATACTGCCCCTCTGCACAAACCGTTAGCCATTCCATCCTCCTACAAAACACTGTTATTGAACCACCAGGAGACAACCTGACATACCACATGGAATCAGGAAACATACTGGTAAAGCTAAACCCAAACCATAGTAACCCATCTCGGCCAAATAGGCCAGAACCTATGGATGATCTAAAATTCGACACAACCCACGGCAAAAGCGACCAACCCTGACAGCCATCAGGCACTGATGACGGCATACCCAACGCCGAAAGCGACCAACCCTGACAACACAGGCACTAATGACGGAACAACTACGCCAAAGGTGACCAACCCTGCCTAAAGTTGCACCAGGGACCACAACACTCGGGCCAATAGCGACCTACCCTGACCCATCAGGCACTAAAGACCATAACACACAAACACCATAGCCACCTAGCCTGGAACCATACCAGGAGAAGGAAACTCAATATAAAGAGATCAACACCCCCGAGTGCCAAAACATAGCGACCAACCCCGGCTTAAACCAGGCACTACACAAAGACACATACACTCATGACACAAAACACACGGGCAAAACAACTCAACCCATGACCACACACAGCAACGACAACGCCACTCATACAAGGCACAAACATTCCAATGCTGTACTAACGTGACTATAGGAGCGCCAAACTACAGCATGCACCCGTACACACATTCACACCCCAACACTGACGACATCAAGCATGCACAAATGCCATTTGGTAACATTGCATAACAAGGATGGAATTTGAATGCAACATCATGAAAACACATCACATGTTCAAAGGTGAAACAATACATCACATGAAAAAACATTGGATGAAGATCACCCCAGCCCATCCCTCAATGCCACCAGCTTGAGCTCCTGGGCACCACACAATGACGCATGAAAGTCAGCGTTCGGTGAAAAGCCACATTAACGAATATTCGTATTCCCCTCCATTATACTTCAGACCCCAACCCACAAATGTGAGGTTAACTGGACCCAGAAAATACGTTCCGCCACAGCTAAAACACGGCCATGGCCTCGGTCATCCGATTGCAGTATTAATTACATTGCAACCCCCCCTCCCTCACATCGGGGAGTTACCAAGGGAAAAACACTAAACCCCTATACATGGTTCACTATCCCACGGAAGGCCACAACAAGGACCACACAGGCACAAGACAACGGCCTTTAATAACATACTAACTAAAGGCACCCCCACAGGATTAAACTAAGGCACTTGATACCCTACAGGACACATGGGCCATTACACATAACATGCACCCATACTCATGCACACGGCCCAAAACACTAACCTGACCAAGATCACATGTCAGACACGATGGAACTCCCGAAAGTCACCACCAAACATCGTCCCCTCCTCCCCCCCCCCCCCCCCCCCAACTATACAGCTGTAGCCATGTCCACTCGGCACTCATAAGCCTAAAATAAGGCAGTTCATAGCCATCCCGCCTAGTCCTCACCATACTCTTTCCAGAAATCCACACAAATACGCAGGTAGTCTACTGAAGGACCAATTTACTTCAGTCATTACTGGAAGCGTTTCCCTTCAAGGCTCACTCCGCGTTCCAACTCTATGATGACGTGGGAGGGACAACCCGCAGGAACTCCAACGGCCTTGATGGTGATTGGACAGTGGAGCAGACACAAACAACGTCATCATTGTGCTATCCGGCTCCAAACTGTCCACTTCACTCCTGTCCGAAACGAGAAAAACTGCCGAGGACGCAGAAGGGAAAGCCAGGGAGGAACCAGGCGTCCGTTATCCATCCCCGGACACAATAAACCTGCCTGGTAACTGCTCCTCACGCCGGACACAGAAACAACTGCTGCGCCAGTCCAACTCCAACCATGGCGCTCTGCAGGCCGGTGAAAAAGTCCTTCCTCCAAACGCTCTCGGCACCGGCACCCCTGCCTCGGAGATATCTGCGCTTGCGGAAGATTGCCGAAGCACACTCCCAGACGGCCACGCACCTCTCCACCAGCCGCAGGTTACTAGATCCATAACTGGTATGACTGCCGCACCTCCCGCAGCGCTGTGCAGACACCTTGGAGCACATCTGTAAGGAGTACACCTGTAACAGCCCAAGACCTCCAGGACTCCAACAGGCCACACAAGTCCAACGCTGCCCCTCCAACACAGTGAGGAATTCAAGGCATGACCTCACATGGGGCAACAAACTTGATGCGACGGACCTGCAGAACACAGGCCCGCCTGGGTGTGGGGGGACCTCACGGGGGCGGTGTTCACGGAGTGCTGCATCCCCGCCCCCCAGCAGCGCCAACAGAAGGCAGTCCACCTACCATCCCATCCTCGTCGCCAGTGTAACAATGATGGACCGCCAGTACATCAAGGTAAGTTCTGAGGCTCTTTATTGTCCATGTCCTGAACTCCTCCACAAGACACAGGAATGGTAGGGGACACAAGATGACACAGGAAACACCGGGCTCACCCCCACACCCATCTTCTCAGCTCACAGCTTCAATCTCCTCTCTAACCGTCACCAGCAGTCACCTCCACACAAACATTCCACACAAACATTCCACTACAGATGACCTCACACTCACAGCTAATCTGTAGGCCAGATTACTAGACTATGCTAACTTCTAGGGCATTTGAGGGTGTTCAGAGGCTTGGAGAATTTGGCTCGAGAACTTGGTGGCAAAGACACTAAACGTCCCAGGCAGTAAGGACAGCCCACAATCAAATGTCTTAGACATGCAAAAGGGGAGTTGGAGGAGGGACAACCAGAGAGAATCCTTGAACAATCCCAGGCCCGCATGAAGAGGAGGATAAGATCAGGCTGGAGGCATTATTAGATGACAAGTTGAAACGTATTCGTCAACATCTCTCAAGGCGGAAAAACAACACACCTGAGAACATTAGCGATGGAAGCAACAAAGTTTGAGACAACAGTATCAAATCCATTCTGAAGTTCATGCAATCCTTCAAGCAGGTGTTCATGAATACTTTAGCTATTTTAGAGGATTCCATCAGAGAGCTTAGGAGAAGCTATGAGAACACCCCACCTGAAAAGATCACGGGCCAAACAAAGGAAAGATCAGTGATGGTGCAAGGCAACAGGAGCATAGGGCATTCGGAGATGGTATAGTTCCACTCCCACCAATCCTGCAAGGGTGGCAATAGACGCACGTCATCAGATAGATCCATAGAACCGTAGGGGAAGTTCGTTGGTGGGATCCATTAACCATGGGAGGGAGTCTGGCGAACAAGAGCATAAAGGGGGAGATGTTACATTTGCCACCAGCTGGAATCCCACAGGTTGGGGTAATAGTGGGTGTGCCAGGCCTTCTTAGAGAGAGATCGGAATCCACTACTTCCCCAATGAATAAAACTGTCATTGGATACATTCCAATTTAATGGGACCTAGTATTAATACGGGTAAAATCCTGATGGCCAGAAAGGTATGGTGATTTGGGTTGGGTTTGCCCAAAAAGAAAAATCGGTGGATGGCAACTGTATAGTTGTTTCATTTGCCGACCAATCACCCGTCAGTTACTGGATTAATTCTAATCTGTCCAGATGCCTAAAATAATGGTAGTAAATCATTCAGTAAAATGGTTTTGCTGGCCTCCTTCTACCCTAACTCTGGGGGGCAGGCCTACTCCCATGTTGATCATCCCATGTCTGATAAGAGGCACTGTGAGACAACAGTGACCTCTGGCAGGCTGTTGACTTTTCCCAATAATTGCCCCATTCTAAATCAAAGGACCAGACCCAAGGCAGGCAGGGCATCAGCCCCAGATGCTGTGGTCTCAGATCGGTATGAATTATTTTCCACTATTGAGGAAATTGATTGACAGGTGTGCCCCCGCCAGTAAGCATCATGGGTCCAGAAAGTAGGGGGAATGTTCCTAACTTGGAAGAGGAGGAAGACCTATTATGGCAATCAGCCCAGCCTTTCACCACATGATTCCCCTCATGGAACATTGCAGGGGCCAAGGAGACATTTGCAAATCCTGATAAATTGCATTTTTTGATATCATATGATGTGATCCTTTTGCAGGAAACCTGGGCCCAGGAGACCCCTCTCCTGGATGTTTGTGTGTTTTATGGGGTAGCAGACAAGAATAATAATAGGGACAGATGCTTTGGTGGCCTGATAGTATTGATCAGGGCCTCCCTTGATTGTAGGGTGGAGGATATTAGGACTGATATGGACTGCCTATAGATGTTGCCGTTATCCTGGCATAACAGGGGTTCAGTGGCTGTCCTAAACTTCTATAACAGCCCGCAGAAGACTGAGGCAAATGGGCTGCAAAATCTCAAAACCTTTATTGAAGAACAATTGGCCGTGAGGGCAGAAAGTACTATTTTCCTGCTGGGGGAGATTCTAACCTTAAAATGGGTATGGGTCAGCTGGACGATCTTCTAGCTCCATCGCCTTCCCACATTTCAAAACCATCAGGGATCGATCACTAAAGATTATTTCTGCCTTTCAGTGCAAATGTGGGATAGGAGCCTGGAATCTGAAGTACTAGGTGATCTCAGTAGTGATGACCATCCTAGAAGTTTGCACCTTGAAACACATTGTGCATAGGCGCATTATAAATACCCAATCAATAAATATAAATAAATAGCAGGGGATTGCGTGGAATGAAAGTAAGATGGCTAATAACCCCCCCCCCCCGCGCGCACGCTGCTGCCACGGGTGCACTTACAACATTATAAACGCATGTTTAGAGCAGCAGTTAATGAGAAAAGGGAATGCAACAGAACCATAGCAGCCATTATTAGGGTCGATTGTATTCAGCCATATCTTTGAGCTCGAAAAAGGCCGACCGCTGGCCGATTACCCCTGCCCGGTTCAACAGCTTGCTGTTGAGGGGAAACATCGCTAGCTGGAAGGGCGTTTTAAAGATTAAGAAGCTGCCTGGTGTGTGGAGATGCGGTTTCAGATTTATATTATATTCTGTTTCGTCCAGCCTATATGGACATTAGAAAGGCTACGTTTTTTCCTGTTTTTAGATACTTTAAATTGAGACAACACCATTCTGCATTATCGTTCCTTTTACCCGATGAGTCTCCATATGTTGCCTGGGCATCGTTATCCTTTTTAAAAAGCGCTACGTATCTCAGAAAAGGGGTCATGGCCACACCGTGAATTGCATTATTTAGTACTTTGCTTATTTACACTGAACCGATTTCCATTACAATGTTTTTTTTATGATATCCTTTGTTATGGGCCAATGCGGAAAATGTTTATGAATTTGTATTTTTGTGATGTTTAATGGATGTTTTCATCCGAATAAATGTATTGAATAGATTAATGATTACCATCCCAAGGTGGATCTGCGGGCTCTACAAATTCTCGACTTGTGGCCCAAGAACTGTCCTGCTGCTCTTCTGCACGACAGTTCTGCTTGGAGCCGGTTTCTTGCCACAGCCACCTTTCCCATACCTTACTGCCTTTCTTAGTCTGTGTCCTGGGGGAGGGGCAGGGGGTGGGAGGGGTTGCCTTTGTGGCTGCAGTCCTGTGGTGCCTGGCCCATCCTGCTGCAAGTCTGTTGGAAATGTCCTGTACCATGGAGATCCAAACTACAACTAATCAGACACAATCCTGACAACTTCAACCTCTACATCTGTGATCGCTGGAACACGACTGATGGGACCAGCAACATAATTGGCCTCAGCAACGGAGTTCTCCCAGGGGTCCTCACTTGGAAAATCAAAGTAAGGGGGTGCACGATGCATTACTACTTTTGGTGCCCTTCTATGACATGGAGGTGGCATGGGTGAAACTTCCACTCCCTAGCACCCTATCTTGGCTGATCAGTGGAGCCTAGGATTCTCCCTTGGCCAAACCCTGGTATGGTGGAATTGGGATTGCACCTCTATTTTATTCCCTTAGCTTTTTTGGGAGTGTACTTTTTAAAGTGCATTTCTTGTTTACCCGTTGGCTGTATCCAAAACATGTGCAGGGAAACTTCATATTCCTCCAAACCCTCTTCTGGTGCTTACCTGCACTTTGAACTCCTTTAAGACTCGGAACACTTACTTGATATGGAAGGAATGCTTACGTTAGGCGTCAGGTTGTATGCTAGGGTGCCTTTTTCACTGTACTGGTTACGATTTTGTGTCACTGCTTTGTGGAATTGCTTTTTACTGCATTCATATAAAAACTGTGGGTCTCATCGCGAGTTGGGTGGTATTCTGGCAGCAAATCAGTGGGAATACCGCCCAACTGTGGGCCTCATGAGTTGGGCGGTATTCCAGCTGTAAATCTGACTGAATACTGCCCAATGGAATTACCATTACCGCCACTTGGTCTGGAAGATTTACTGCCGGAATGATTACAAGTGGTGGTGGCGGTGTTAGTCCCCATTAATTTGGAGTCCATAGGACTCCATTGGGAATTACTGCTGCAGTAATTCAGACGATATTTCACCAGAATGTGGAGGGATTCACCTCCAGCATAATGCTGGAGGTGAATCCCCCACTCCAGGGCCAAACCCATAGTATGGCAGAGCAGGAAAAGTGGCACACTGCCATTGTATATAGTAATCTTTACCTGCTTAGTGTGTCATGTCCCAATAAATAGTACATTTCGATACATCTATGTGGAACTGTCTGGGTGTGAGGGCATGTCAGAGTGAGGCCACTCCACCTGGATAGGAACTAGAGGATGAGATCATTGGCGCAGAACAGACTGCAGTCAGGACACGAACATGCTGCTGCTTTTAGCAGCAAAGAGGATTCCTCGGAATGGGGCAACATGAAAGGGGCCACATTTGAAACTCCACAGCAGGCAGCCGTATTTGAAGGCCACCGCGACTATCTAAGCTACCAATAACCCCAAGAGAAACCACAAGAGAAGCCCCAAGAAGGCAGACCGCAGGGCGACTAAAACATGCCACCATTGGACTACAGAACCAGTCCACAAGACTTCCTGGTCCAGCAGGGCAGCAGAGGAAAAACCCCTGAGAGTAATGGTGCAGGACCTCCCCGACAGTTACTAACGCAGCCAGAGTTAGGGCAGAAAGGCACAAGCGATGAGAAGGTGGGATACAAAAGGAAGCGTCAGGTCTCAGCCACTTGAATTCTGTTTGTCCTTCACTTGCAGAGCAGTTCAAAAGCAGCAGAGGACTACACCTGGGCCCATTAAGCCCCCACGCGGAGGAGTAGCACATGAGCAACCCAACAGCACGGCAACCTCCACATGAAGGGAGGAAGAAGTCAGCCAAACAGGCTAAAAACTCTGTACCCCTTCAATAAAATATACCCTTACACATCCCTCGGCCTCCCAGGTCTTCTGTATGCAAAGAGGAACTCTATTACTTTGCGGGTCATCAGCTCTGCCATGGCGCTCAACTTGCACTACCTTGGGAGAGTTTGGTTTAACAGAGTGCTCAAAAGCCCTTGCATAGCAGAACCCACTCCAAGGATGGATTCTGTAAATACTACCTGAAAAATCACCTGAAATACAGATTTTTATCTGGATACGTTCTAGGATTTCTTGGCTTATAAGGTTGTGTCGTTCATTGTCAACATAATGAAAAATAGAGGGAGGTAGGTTGATTTGGTTAGGAATTTCATGGGAGGGTTAATTTGGAGCAAAAAGCTGGAGTGGGGTGAGAGTTAAAATGGAATAACATTTTTTACTCATTCACTTCTTTTGGGAGGGGGATATGACGGTTTCTGTAGTATCTTCCTTATACAGATAACACTGGACTACAGAGGTAAATCAGAGCATTTAAGTAAATCAGCATTTAACGCCGTCCATGCAACCACACAAGGGAAGAAAGGGTAATACCACGGTGTACTTTTATATTAGCTGGGTAGGTCAGGTTCTAACATGCTGAGGTTTCATTAGGATGCTTCCATTTAAAAGGTCTGACGTGCAAACCCTTGAAGCAGACATAAGGCATATTATATATATCACTGAAAAAAGCTTTGTTAAAAAGGACGTTATGGTTTTAAGTAAAACCGAAAAACCCTAGTTATGATAAGCTAAGCAACCATAACGCATGCCACCACCATGCACTGCTACTAAGACTAATACCCATGACATCAAAGATGACATCACAAATTACATGACATATGCATTTAGTTTTTATGTGCAGTCTCTACAAGGTATTTTTGTTCCTTATTGATTGATCTTCTCACCCCTTTCCAATTTTTTTCTTTACAGTTTGTACGATTGGGCTTCTGGAGCTTGGGCACGGTTCATTAATTGGGTCAAGGGCGCACGTTGGGCTGCAGTGGAGGTTCCTTCATCAAGGAAGACTATTGTCACAGGTTTGTGCAAAGCAAATTAATTCTTCCATGATGGAAACAGAAAGTGGCATATCGTCTCATACCAGAGGCCCGGCCACCAAACTGCTCATTACCATGGGCACATCAACACTTGTCACGTCTTGATGTCACCATGTAATGAATTTACATTATTCAGACGACTGAGGCATACGAGGACGACCATTTCTCCTGCAGGTCTACTATGACCAAAGTCTGCTGTTTAAAGCCTGCTTTAATTCAGCGATATCGCTCAAGCAGGAGTTGACTGCAGTTTGCAATCCTACTATAGAGCTTTCACAAGCACTCACTTCTCTCGTCAGTTCCAGCAATAGTCCTTCATGCGACTGCACATCCCTAGGCAACAGTTCAAACACAAGGAATTCAAGACGAAGTTTAGCGCTGTTAAGGACATCACTCACTTCTTTACAGACCTCAAGCAGGGCGCACCTACTCCCAATTACATTTTATCAGGAGTTGGCAGAGCTGCCATATTATCCACTTGGGGGCCCAAAGGGACTGGTAATATCGGACTCGGAGACAGTGAAGTCGTGGTCAAGACGAGAGGTGTGGACATATTTGGCCCCCACCGAGGTTAATTGACGGGAGCTAATGTCTCCGATATCGCTGTCTCTCAAGAGGCAGCTGTGATCCAAAGCAAGAAGTCACCCATTTCCAATAAATCTATCTCCCAAACTGGCATTTCCGTCTGGGGGAAAAGTCTGATAGTTTTCTTCATGGTGGTAGCAGTCAGGGTGAATTCCAGACCCTTTTCCTTGGCCGCCCCTGAACTCCGTATATTGGAAGAAGAGATGAACGTGTCTCGCATATCAGCCTGCCCATTAGGATTAAAAAGAGGGTGGTTGTACATCGTTCTTAGCACATGGTTGAGATAAATGAGCAGTTTAAAGTGACTCCTTAGTGGTTTACCAATCGGGACCGAACCATCCAATTCAGGAGCCCTCAGATCATGGCACAATAGCCCACTTCTCAGATAGTATATGCATGCCATTTTTTGTAGAAGTTAGAGGAGAGAACTGCCCCTCCCCCCATTGAGGGAGAAGCTTATTCTGCTGAATCGTGCAAAATCGGCTCAAAGGCGTAAAACCCACAGCCACTGATTGCAGATAGAAGAGACAACATTAAAGTGGTCCAAAATAAATAAATAAATAAAATTTGAAAAGGTACAGCCCAGAGTTATTAATAATCATTTGAGGCAGAATGGCGAACTCCACAGGTAGAGAGGGAGAAAGATGATGATAGGAAGGACCCCAGTCGGACCTGACATAACTAACAGTGTCCAACACCCACAAACGGGGAGCACCAAGTCTCAGCCAGTCATCCTGGAATGTGCAGGGGGCAATGGGTGAACCTGAATCGACACCAGACAATGTCCATGGGGCCGTTGTGCTTTTCCTCCCAGATGGAAAGTGAAGGGATAGCGTCCTGCTGACTGGTGAAGTGCTGCTGAGCCTTGGGATTGTCAAACCTGAGGCTGGTCAGACTGGCTCAAAAACAGTAAAGAATCTTTTGCCAGTTCTACATTTTATTCGTGGCTGTCATCCAGAGGTCGTGTTCAGTGTATCCCTACGTAGAGTCCCAGCCAGGAATCCTCCGACACCTGCAGATGAGCGCTGGCATCCCAGTTGAGATGATCAAAATGCCGATTTGGTTACAGGCCTCGTAATGGCAAGTAGGCTTTTTGCAGTAACTGAGCATGTTTTTTGTCAATTTGTCTTCTATGCTTCAGTGGAAGGAGAATTGCCTTTTTTGATGGGACTAGACCTGTGGTGGGTGACCTAATACATTTTCCTTGCAGCTGTCTCTCAGTGCTGGGATGTGCTTTCCAGCACGTTGTGGGCCACCAACACTGCTTCCCGCAAGCTAGACAGGAATTGTTCTTTAAAGTTGCTGGATAGGTCTCCAGAAAAGCCTGCCATTTCACGCTACAGTTTGTTCTTGCATGCCAACAGATTCCACAATGCAAATGCAGCACACAATTTAGGTTCATTTTCCTCAATCCCATCCAGTTCCTTTTCTTCCATATCCAAAGGGGCAAGGGAAGGGCTGCCTGAGCTGGAAGATTAGTTGGAGGGTGCTTTCCCTTGTGTCAAGGCGGCGGAGACAACTTCTGAATGTGCCAATGCAGAGGGTCTACGCAGGATTTAGTCTGTGCTCACCGCAAACCACTTTATTGTGCGGGGCACAGTCTGGCTTTTGCCAGATCTTTCGCCTCAGCAAGGATGTCGGGTTGCATTGGAATCTCAATGTTGTCTTGTCTCCCAATGAAGACCTTGGTTAACAAACTGGTTTCCATGGGCAGGTTCTCTGGAATTAGGAGTTCGAGGAAACCCATCTCTGCAATTCACCCATGAATCGTGTGTGGAGAATGGTCTTGAACTTCCTCCACCACTGTATCACCAGACAACCCTCATTCTGTGGACTTTGGGCCCTTGCAGCTGCTACACCCAGAGAGTACGGGTACTGAGGGCACCGGCTCACTGTTATCAAGTTTACACCACCAAGGACTTACAGCTGCCCAGTAGGAGATGAAGGTTGTTGGTGGAGCAATTTCTAACATGCCTTTGGAAAGGATATTTATGGCCAGTCAGTTGAGTAGTGTGAATCTGTTCATCAGGCTCCGCCACTGGTCCAGAGGATCCACATGGATCAAAAGAGAGTGTAAAGAGTCAGAGTGTCTCTGAGACAGACAGACAGACAGACAGACAGACAGACAGACACACACACAACCCCCCCCCCCACCCCAATATTATAATTTATTCCAGTCCTTTGATATAAACATGTCCTAGATGTAGACCTTGAAAGACGCCAATTATGTATGGAAGTCATCCACGGAGCAGTCATTGGCTTTTAATAAAATGAATTTTTAAAATAAATTCTACATTTCACCTTTAATTGCAGTATTATGTGTACATCCTGTAAAGCAGCAAATGTTCATCTCCGGGGAAGCGGTTCATGCCAGAAACCGCTAAGTAAATCATACGAATAACTATGAAATTATCAGATAATGTACAAGGGAGGATTTAAGTCTCCTTCAAGGACTGTAATAAGACCGCGGTGGCCAACCAGTTAATACATGTATTGTGTACAGTAGAATACTAAGTATGTTTAGTACAGACTATTTTGTTAGGTTTATAATGACAAATATTGGTTGAATCTTAAAAGAATAGCAATTTAGGTAACAGTCTTAGTTTGGAGTGGGGCCTTTTCACAGGAGAGGAGCAGTCAAAGTGTACATTCGTTATGGTATTTAAATCCCCATGTATCGGGATATTTGAATCCAAAACAAAGCTAAATCATTCATTTTTCTGAAAGATGGTAAAAAACCTGTGCCAAGCCTCTTCGGAAGCGGGAGGCCTCCATCTTCCCTCTCAGGAATCGGGTTAATATGCCTCCCTTTCCCCAACGCTAAATTCCACTTCGCCCCACTCCCTCCCCACTTTCTTTGCGCTCATTTGTTCCCAGTCGGTGCCAGGAATACTCAGTGTTCCCGGCGCAGCTTTGTCACAGGAATGGCTACCATGGAACGGGAGAAGGAACTACCTGTAGTTAGCTTCACCCGATCCAGGGCGGCCATCTTGTATTATAGGTTTTTTCCAAGTTGAGAAACGGCAAACACGCAGTTCCTCAACTTGAAAAAAAAACTATTAGCATCCTGGTACATTGTGTGGGATACTAATAGCAATAAAGCCCTCCGGGCAGGAGATTTACTAGGGCAGGTTATACCGCAGGGCTAACGTTAGATTGCCTCAGGGATCACCTGGCCCAGTAAAGCCCTCGCCAGTCAGGGTTTACTGCTTAAGTAAATATAACTTTACCTTTGCAATTCCCCCTCAAGTAACGAGAGCAAGAGGAAAACCATCTATCAGCACCCATTATTTCACAATCGATGTATCCTAATGTTCAGAAAGATGGTTTTCCTGTAGGATCTGAACATTTACATTTTGTCTCGCATACAGCATAACTTCCCTGCTCTTAGTTACACGATTGAGGCCTCTGAGTTTCTGATGGAGTTCACCTAATGATATTCTCAACATTAATATAGTATTACAGCAATTGATGAATACAAAATAATACATTCTCCTCATGACTAACAGTGCAAAAGGCATGTAAATAAAATAAAAAAATAAACTTCCTGAAAAACCAACCCGTCCTTACTGCCTCCCACTCTGATCAAACCCTCAAAGTCAGTGGACTTTATCTCACACCTAATTCAATTACACAGATCGTCATTAAAGAACCGTTTATGCATGAAAAGAAACATTTCAACAATACCAGCAGAAAGCACATCTGGCCTGGTGCAGAGTCCTCCAATCTGCTAAATCGAGGTAGTTGTGGGACTTCTAACGTAATAACATTCAATGTAATAGTGCAGACAAACTGAGCAAATTATCAACTCTCCATTCCATTAGTGCGCATTTGCCTGCTACTACATTGCAACTTCCTTGTAATAGTGTTGGAGTTGTCCAAATAATTGAAAAAGTGTGCTATGTATTATTTTCAGTTCCGTGGGATCCTTATTTGATATTGGGGACATTTCTGCAGCAGGTTTCCATTTTATTTTTTGGTTTGTCGTAAACACTTTAGCAAATGCACGTCAGGCCATATGTACAGACAAACTGAAATTGTGGAAAAGAACTGTAATAGCACATTTTCACATTGTACCGCCCAAATTTACCCAGCTGCTTCAAGCATCAGATCCCAGTCCCTAAAATCAAAGATTTGGGTTATGATTGGTCTCAGCGGCTGACCTGGATTGAGATTCAGACCCAAGGATCAAGGTGTTCTTTTGACCATAAAATGGCGAGAGCAGCATTATTTCGGACACAGTTTTTTCTAGAAACTTCTCCATTGACGTACATTCTGCGGTTTCCAGATGGCTCACTCGGTATGTGTTAGATTTCGATTCCAAATATTCATTTTTCGCTTTAACTAATGCCATTTCCTTCTTGAGAGCAGATATATGTCATGAGTTTTCAGCCGATTACTGATGTGAGCATTATGCCTTACTTTCTTTAATAAGCTCCTCCAACAGTCATGACCAAACAGGAGCACTTTGATTATCACCATTTGTAAAAAAGGGCGATAAGAATGATGCCCATCAGTTATGGGCCCATCTCTCTAGTGAAAAATGTATTGCAAGCTATAAATTGCATGGAAAACAGAGGGCTCTTTCAACGAGACGATTTGCACCAAATATCTTAAATTAATTTGGGTTATTTAGGCTGCAAACATACACCCTGGTAATGCTGGTAATGACACTCAAACCTTTTGCCATTAATGGATGACCCATAAAAATGTATGCGTTGATTCGACCGATTGTTAGATAAACAATTATAATCAATTTATTATATGCAGTTCGTAAACAATTCCTTGAGTCCAGATTAGGTATCAATGGTTTTATACTGAGTACTTGGGGACCACAGCAGTGGTGACGGTATTAACATATACAACATATCAATTTGTTTGTATAAAAAAATTATGAGCTTTGCTTAAACCCCAAATTACTTGCCACCAAGCGTTTTTCCTAACCAAGCTTTTTCAAGGCTGCAACGTATTCCAAATGCAATTTTCTATTCCATATTAATTTGGAAATCCTAATAATCCCTTTTATCTTGAATCATTAGCCATTCATTAGGTTTCATGATTGCGCACTTCTATTAAGGCCAGTAACTCATTGCATCTTCTTCATCTGGGCATAGAACTTGCCTTAATAGTTTGATTCTCTTCATTCTTATAGTAGTGTTCTCTATATATTTCCTCACAATTTTGGGAGCATACTTCTCCCCAGGTCTGCTGAGCTAGAGCATTGGCATGCCCTATTGGCAAGCAACTCAGGGTTTAAGAAAAGCTCATGTGTAATAAATTGAATTCAATTGCTGATCTAATATTAGACTTCTCAAACTAGTCTGAACATTTAATGACTATCAATTGGAAATAAATCATGGATATGTGAAATTCGTAAGGATAATGAACTCACAAGTGACTTAGTAGGATGAACATTCAACACATGGAATACAAATTTTATAAAGTTACTAGCAAAAAGTACCCACAAACTGGTTCTGTGGATAGACATGACAACACTTCCAATTGTTGAAAATTAATGATCCTATAGGTGGCTGTTCTCCGCTTAACGCTTGATTTGCTGTGTACTCTGAAGTAAACTGCACTGAGAATGGACATGTTTCGCTGGTTGATATACCCGGAGCAGATGTTGGGGGAGGCGCGCGTTGGTGTGCTGCTGCATACTGGGACCTACTGTGCTCTCTCCCCACCAGTTGCCTCACCCTGGCATGGTCCAATTCCTTATGCTGCATTGCAGTGTAAATACCCCAGAATCCATGCATTATAGGGTTGGGGACCAGTCCTACGACCACATTAACGTTTCGCCGATTTCAGGCAACCATCTCAACTGTGAAGGTGCTAAAAAATCCAGAGAAAGTGGTTGGGTGTCCACATGCCATGTAGCCAGTAATGTCTGTAGGGTCCGAACAGGTAACTGCAAAATGAGGTGCCGATTGGATAAACAGTGTGGAATTGTATAAGGAACAACGCTTTACCAAGCCACAAACACATACATTTTCACCATTATAAATATGGATTCTTACAGCTGGAAACTTACAAATAAGCGTTGAAAAAGGGAATTAGGACAATAGAACAAACGTTTTACCTCTGATCTTTTGCTTCAAACGCACACTCTTAAATAAGCCAATGCTATACGGTTACATGTGAAAATGTCCCCCAAAAAGGTAGTCATGTAGTCAACAAAAAGAAGTTTTAAAAAAAATGTATTCATTCAAGACAAATAATGTAAAGTGTGAACATGTTTACAGAAATTAGGTCGCCAGTCTGTAACCCTAACAATGACCCAAACCACTAAAACCTCTGCAATCCCCCTCCACCAACTTCATTCCTAAACATTACTCCAATTCAATTTAAAACCGTATACTACCCTTAACACCAACCCCTCAGTGCGTATTTGCTTGTTACTCAATACAAAACAACAAATAAATAGAAAATCTACAGTGAACCCAACTCCAACCCCATCACCAGCTCACCAATAATTCCGTAGCCCTTAGCCCAACTGAAACCCATCCTCCAAGCCTAACCTTACCCAAACCAGAAAACGTACCCTTAGCTGGTAAGAAAGCTCAGCAGAGTAATAGCTCGGTGTGGTGATCTGTAGGTCGCACGTTAATCCCGACAAGGTCCACAGTCTCATCCACCCACAGGCAATATAATAATGAGTAACAATTTTGAGTGAATAATAATTTTATACAAAATCTATGTAAAGTGCTTTGGATAAAAGAGCTATATAAATGAGTAGTTGTTACTACCTTAATTCTTACTCTACACTGCACTAACTATCCTAAACCTGATCCCCCGCCAACATCACCAGCCCTCCATACCCCTTTCTTAAACACTTACTCAAAACCATTATTCGATTAGCCTAGTCATACCACCCCCCCTGCCTTAACCAGGCAATCACAAGCCCACTAAACCCAGTGAAACCCTAATAATTACCCTAGCAGCACTGCATTTTTGGCTAGTTTGGTGACTTTCACTGCTGAGGTATTTTCACCACGATTTTTTCCCACAGAGTACATTTTGGTTGGCAACATTTTCACTGGATACTTGCTATTCATGGTCTTTATTGACCTGAAAAAGGACTTAAAACTCCATCAGCTCTGCCTGAAGAATTTCAAGCCGTAAGGACTCTGTAGTCATACCCCTATACGGTTCTATGTTGAGGCCCAGGAAGGGTTGGACTGGGGCATAAAATTGTCTTTGGCACCAATGAAAACGTGACCCACAGTTGCAAATGGCAAATCATCCTTCTGTGACCGACCATTTGAATAGTACCCAAAGGGGAGTATTTTGATAAAATGTGATGCAAATTGTGCATTTTAAAGATATTTATTCAGCAACACTAATCAAAACTACTAGCCACATAGTGAAGTAACTCATCAAACCGGGCCCCATTGGCCAAAAAACTGGCCCACAACAGAATTTTCGGTTCGGGCATTGCCCGTTGCCCTATTGACTAGTACGGGAAAAGGTGTGTTTTAGCAACCCTTTATTTTCCTATGTAAAAAAACGATCATCAGCGCTTCAACATCTTTGGAAGCTAATGCATTTATGCTTGGGGACCAAACATTTGGAATAGGATTATTCATAGATGCAGTCCTAATTACCAAATGACCCCAGGGTTTACAGCAACAACAATATTTCTTCCACCAAATTTAAGTGCAAAAGAGATTAACAGTGGATGGAAGTAAAACCCGTTGATCAGGCCACTTACGCAAGAGTGTTGAAGGCTAGTGGGAGAAAAAGTTAACAGGGTACAAATGTTGAATACATGGGTTGCATATGAATAATTATGCGGGTTGGTCTGAGCATGTCCCAACAAGCACAACTATCTTATCTAGGAGAGGGGCAGTAAAAGGATATTGCCCGTGCTTTAGTGGTAATGCAATAGGACCAGCTCTAGAGGTTTATTCAGTACAAGTGCTGGTGGCTGAAACATTCAGAGCCTAGCGTTGAGGTACGTTGGACATAAGAACGCTAGATATTAAAGAGTAGTTATTTCTCAAAAGGTATTTAATCTTCCTGCAACCATCCCTAGTATTCAATTACATCTATAACTAGGGTTTAGGAAAATAGCCTATTGCATTAAACCTAAGATTTTCTTGTATCGGTGCAAGATCCGGAAGTCCCTGCATTTGGTAGTACAAGGAAGGTCTTGGGCGTACCAACATTGCCAGGCAAGTCCTTGCTTCCCGGGATGGTGTTGGCAAAGAAACTTACTATGTCTGGACTTTGAACATTTGTGGGCCAATCCTGCAAAAACTATAGGCTATGGTAAAAAATAAATAATAATTTAAAAAATAATAATAAAAATAAAATAAAACACCTACGTCTTGCGGAATGATACTATACAGACTCCCTTCTGAAGAGAAACCGTGGTTTCCTGTTATTTAGAAGTGAAATCCTCAGAAGAATTTGAAAGCTAGTTGGAATCCATGAGCTCTCCACATATAAGGACCTTGACCTAGCCTAACAAGGGTCCCCTCGCTCCACTTCCCCAGAAAACATATTCTCTTCTTATGTATATGTTCTACTTACAATGGGCCAAGGAAGTGCTGGTTGGAGCCCATTCTTGTGAATTTCAATAGTATAAGACTTGAGGCACTCACATACTGTAGATACACGTTGCTGCATGTGGTATTTGGTTTGCCCGGAATAAGAAGGGAGGGATTGAACATTTCATCATCAGATAATGAAATGTGATTATTGAATTTCTAGATGTTAGTTCATCAAATCTCCATGTGTACTTCAATAAGGAGTGGAGAATGTAAATATGATTTATGTAAACTCAGGGAAGGATTTATTTATGAATAGGAAGCTGTGCAATACATGGTTTAAAGAACGCTAGCAATGTAATAGGATTTAATTATGACATATTGAAAATTATGTAGACTTAAGAACTGTTTCATAGAATGGAATTTTGGTTACTGCGACTTAGTTTATTTTATTGTACTGGTGAAATCCGGTCTAGCAGCTCGCATAGTCGTCCACACTGAAACCACCCGACGTGGCCCTCCCATTATTATACAGCGACAACCTATGCAAAATGCGGTCTAGCTGGGCACACAGAGTCTCCTGCACTAGCACTCTATCCAAAAACGCTGACAGCACCCGCCCACGTGCCTGACCTATGGGTTGCTTACTAGAGCCCAGCCAGTCCCCCTCAAGTCCTAACATGGCAGAATGCACACACGCATCTTAAAGTAAACTCTTAATACATGGGCTTCGGTCCCAGAGGGCGTTCCAACCACAAAGCATATTGAGGCCGTACAAATGGGAAATGGTGCTTCATAAATCACAACTACAATACAATAAAAGCCATCCAGCATGCCTCGACACAAGAACATTTCACCACATCACCCTCATTTTTATAGGTGCTGCCTTTTCCCCCTGCTCACCCTAACCATCCCAGTAACTTCTGCAATCATGCATCCTACAACTCCTGAGGTGCACTCCCCTACCCCACACCCCCCACATACAGCACTGTTGCTTCCCAAATAGGTTTGTGCTTTATAATCCCATAGATCAGCTGCTTAGTGCCCAGATCCAATTCAGACTGCAAGGAGGGCTACAAAAAAGTAGAGGCAATATTGTGCACCATGTAGGAGTGAACAATAACTAAATAAGTATACTTGATACAATGCCTCAACTAACAATTATTAGCTGCAGAAACCAGGATGAACAGAATAAAAGCAAGTGGTGCAAGTGGTTCATTCCTCATCCACGGAGAGACTTTCTGGACAGGTCTGCCTGTCCCCTATTAGTGATCTAGCTTACTTTTCCTCTTAAAGTGCCAGTACATGTGTCCTTTTCAATCCCAAAATCCACTGTTAAACTTTGGTGAACCCTACAGCTAATCTTAAATCCTTAAAATATGCAAATACCTCCAGAAATAGGGAGTAAAAATCCTCCCAATAAGAACAGGCATTGACAAAACAGGACAGTTTTTTGTAGGCGCTAATTTATGGATGGTTGCTTTTTGTATGGATGGGTTGATGACCCCAATCGTTTAGCTGGATACTGAATGTTACTGTGTGAATGGATTCGATTTGGTGCCTTCGGGAAGGGGATCAGCACGATAGACCTGGGCTTATGACTATAGCTTTTAGTGCAGAAATGTAATCTTTAGGAAAAGGAGTCGAAAAGTAATTTCTAGACATACTAACAGCTGAACTAAGGCATACTATTGCAAAGTCAGTTCTCCTATACTTTTGAGTGAAGTCAGTGTAGGGTTGCCACCTGCCCGAATTTAGTCCGGTCTGACCGTATTTTTAGAGCTCTGTCCAGTTTAGAGACTAAACCCGGACTATATGGGGCTCCTGGGACAGCAGTCTCAAGACTCAGAAGCCAGGGATGTTTCAGCAGGAGCGGCCTGCGTGGTTTTAAGTTGCGTCAGGCAGAGCTCAACGGGCTTCCTGCACTTTTCCTGGGAGCTGCGATTTACAGCTCCGTTGTGAGCTAAAGTTTGCCCAGTAGGCAGCAAGTAATGGAAAATGGGTCAGTGGTGCAAGTTCACCTTCAGTGACCCTTTCATTGCAAAATACCAACTCTGATTGCAAAGTGCTAATGTTGGGGCGGTTACTTTTGATGGCCCATATGCATTTTAAAAGGAAAGTCCAGATGACAGGTCTCCCAAACTATTTGGCCCTCTGGCCCTGCCTTGACTTTGGCCATCCCAGACAGCTACACCATTATCAGGTGTGACAGGGACACCAATCAAACTAAGGGAGGAGGATTAGCATTCATATTTAAGAGTTCGCTCAATCTCAGAGCTTTCAACAGCCTGTGGCTGCCATCAACGGAACTACTCTCGATTAAACTGCCGATCTCACCGAATTACACTGCCACAGTGCACCTCATCTACAGGACCCCTGGCCCTACCTCTTCATTCGTGGAGGATATCTCATCCATTCTAGCTACTAGCGCCAAGCCTAACTCCCAAATAATTTTACTTGGTGACCTCAATTTAGGCCATTTAGACACGAAGGATGCCACAGCCATTGACCTAGCAAGTGTACTGGCCGACTTCGGCCTTACACAACATATGAAAGAGCCTACTCATATCAAGGGTCGCATCCTTGACTGGGTCTAAGACATGAACGGTGCGCTTAACGTAACCTCTGTGTCCCCATGCGCCTGGCCTGATCACCACAAAATATTATTCTCCATCGACTCCAGTCTACCCACAATAAACCCAACCTTGCCCCTCCCACTTACACTCGCAACAAGAAGGATATTACAGCTGAGAAACTACTCCCTCTTATCCTCCTTCTACTGAACACGGCGTCCTCCACCTGCTCGGACCCCACAGTTCTAGTAGACACAACTGCGTCATGTTAAAAGCTCTCAACACCATTGCCCCCCTCAAACTGCGCAAGCAAACACCTTGCCTCCACCTTAATTCCTGGTTCACCCCTCACCTACGCGACCTGCGTAAAGAAAAAAGAAAAGCCCAGGCTCACTGGAAAAGTTCACCCTCTCTAGTCAACAAAAATAACCTCACCTCAGCTTCCCTCACCCACAAAGAAGCCATCCTAGCTGCAAAAAAAGGAAGTTTACAATAAAAGGATCTTACAAGCCTAATCTAACACCAAGGAACTCTTTCAAGATCCTCTAGGAACTAGAGTTTCCAGTTTCCCCACTTGATACGTGTACCCCTGACACTGAGTGGTGCTCCAACATTCAAAAGGCACCGTTAGACAAAATTGTCCTGCTCCAAGCCAAAATTAATACCAAAAAAAAGCTACTTTTCTGACTCAACGGGTAACCCACCCCCCCGTCTTACAAAACCACCTCACCTAAACACGCCTTCAAACCGTTAAGCTTCACACCCCTTACCATTAAAGATGTTGAAAATATTATCTTGAAGCTCAAGCCTTCCAATTGCCAAGGTGACGCTTGCCCTGCACCGGTCATAGAGGAAGCTGCACATGATCTCGCCCCATTCATCACCTCATTCATTAATGCATCCTTCAAATCGGGCACTGTACCTAACAATCTCAAGGATATGTGGGTCATCCCGTTAATTAAAAAGCCTAATCTTGATCCCAGTAACCCCTCCAACTACAGGTCCATCACCACTGTGCCATACCTTCTCAAAATTCTGGACCGAGCGGCCTATCTCCAAATACAGGACTACCTTGAAACCAACAATCTACTAGGGCTTATACAATCCGGTTTCCGTCGTAGACACTGCACAGAGACAGCCTTGATTGATTTGAAAACCCAAATCGAGGACCTGAAAGACAAGGGCAAACAGGCGCTCCTGCTCCTCCTTGATCTCTCAGCAGCCTTTGATTTGGTCGATCATCAAATCCTCTGCACCACCTTAAGATTGCTGCCTACTTCTCCGAAGCAGCCAAATCTTGGATCAGCTTCTTCTTGGCAAACAGAAACACGAGGGTCTTCTCTTCCTTAGCCGCAGCTGACCCAGCACACGTCCCATGTGGAGTCCCACAAGGATCTTGTGTATCTCCCACACTTTACAACGTGTTTACTAAACCGCTCTTTGATATACTCGACTACCTGGGTGTCTCCTACACTAAGCGGACGACACCCAGGTACTCATCCCCATCACTGGCGACTATGTAACCGTTGACAAAGCACTCAATGCAGTCTACACTGTCATCCAGGCCTGGATGGCACATCATGGGCTCTGCCTCAATGACGAAAAAACGGAGTTACTTATTCTAGGCTCTCACTCCAAACTCACCAAACTTGACCCCAAATACAAATCCTTTATTATCGACGGGCACAACATCAAAGTCTCTTATCGTCACTAAAACACTTGGAATCTACCTAGACTCTACACTGTCCCTCAAAAGACAAACCAATGCAGTAGTCTCAGCGCCATCTTATACTTGCAAACTGATCACAGCATGCCGTCCCTTTTTGACAACGGGCAACTGCTTGATCCTCGCCAGAACCCTCATGTCTAAAATCGACTATTGCAAAGCCCTCTACTTAGGGACAAGTCAAAGAAACCTCGATAAACTACAGGTCACTCAGAACAATGCCAAAACATGCGCCCAGATGCCCCGGGGCAAGGCGCGCACTACAAATAAAATAAATCCAAATACAAATTTGGTTTATTTGTGAAAGAATAGGTCAATTGTACATTTATATAAATGTACAAGCCTGCCTGCTTGAAAGTGCAAAAATATTACTGTTTCAAAACTGCACTTTTTAGTTACACTTTTGAAAAACTGCAAACTTGTTTGAAAAACGAAATAAGCAACGGTTATTTATAATACAACCAACACAGAGGAGACGTCAGACACCTTCTTGCTGCAGTGTTGCATATGAATTGGGCATCCAGGCCAGATTTCTTTTTTTCATTCCATCACTAACAGCCCTGCAGTGATGATGGAAAAGCAAAAATACTAATACCAGAATGCAGAGAAACACCCAGCGAAAGATGAACCACTCACACCTGACTGACACGACGTGAGGGAATATACAGCTCTGCTTCACAACAACCATAAGGCGTAAGGAAGCAACACTGGAAAAGAAGCCGACAGTGGTCAGCGTTTACTTTTCAACCAACACCAAATGTGCACTGATTTGCGTACACACATTTGGGAAACACTAAACTACAAGTCCCAGCATGCAAGCGACTGTTGAATGAACAGCCAGAGCTGAATAGGAAGCATCAGACAGGTTATGTGACCGCTTCTGAATACTTAAAGCTTTGTTGCAATGCAGGCACCTCTCTCTGGGTCTATCAAGCTAACCACTTTCTAATGAGAGTTACACCATTCATGACCTCTAGGCCCACATCAACCTTCAATCCTGCTACTTGCAGATCTGCATTTCCTCTGGAAAAAGTGAACCTCAGTATTGTGTAAGGGAGCAGGTTTTCAATAGTATCGCTGTATGATATGCTCAACAGGTGCAATAAAGATAAAATGTGGGGATTTAATGCAGGGCTTTTCTCCAAGGCTAAAAAGGAACAGGAAAAACTACTCGCGAATCAGTGTACACATCTGAGCCGCTTAACCTCATCTCAGAAAATGAATACGATTCTGGTACAAAATATTATCTGGCAGGATTTCATGACCAACCTATACCTCTAAGTGTCGGTAGGGATTGGGAAGAGTCCGCTTAATATTTTATGTGCCTAAATCATTTTTCAAACTTCTTGCTCCAAAAACTATTAATTTGGTTGGGGAACACTGACAATATTTCTTTTTTAAAAATTGAACAGACTATTCGGTTATTGGTGTGCGCTTTATAAAATGGTTGAAGAATAACTCGCACCTTTTCTTCCTGTGAATTGCTTTTGGCATGTTGGCTTGGTGGGTTAATGTACCCACTGTGTTGCTTTATGTAAAACATGCACCTAAAGCTCTGCCGTGGCTTTATAACCCGCTGAGCTACTCTACCGATTTACTGAATTTCAAATACAGCTTCTAGGAATGATCTCACAGCTGCTTTTAAAACTAATGACATGAATCGTAACTTTCTAAAAAAATAATGTCTATTGATCGGACAAGATAGACTTAATTAAATAGGGTTAATACACAACTTGATCAAATCTGAACAGCTTGATACAGACCTGCTTAACCTCTGGGACTGACCCCGAGACTCAGAGTTTGAGACTTTCTCTGGGGAAAAGGGGAGATCTTCGGGAGTTCTGGTGCGCACAGCCATCTCAGTGGGGACGGATGAATAAAACTTAGGCTTGGATCCCCAACCGGGAAGCAAACCTGTGCAATGCACAGAGTGGTCGGCTCAATGAGATGAATGGCCCCATCTCGCACATGCAATATGAACTAGATGCCATAAGTGGTGGACTGGTCTCAAATCCTAGCTTCATCTTTTAACTAAGTGTATAATCCTGGGGAAACCAGTTTATCCTTTTGGGACTTATCTGTGGCACATCTAGAACTACACAAGCCCAGTTGTGCATCAAATAGAGGAAGAATGAATGAAGTTATATTTGTCCAGATGAAATTAATGAAACGTTATGATATTACATTTGTTTCCTTTTTGGCCGGCACTGCCAAAAGCCGAAATATTTTTTCAGTCATCAAAACCAGCTCAGCATCGGTCAAAAAAAAGTATATTTAATTTTGAAATTTCCTTACACAAGTATGTATTTTAACAATGCAGATTGTGTTTTAAAAATGAATAAAGGTCTGTTAAATTAGAGTCAATTGTTCTCCTCCCTTGCTATTTAAAGTTTTTGAATCTATGAAAGGGGTGTGCCAAGGAGGCGGGGTGTGCCGGGGCTTCTAAAATGTGGAACGGGTTTCAAGGCCGTTTTTTTCTTCAAACAAAAGTGCCAACTCTATTAGAGAGCTGTGGTCCAATTAATCAGCAGCAGGGAGGTAGGGCCAGGAGGTGAAACTACTAAATATTTCTAACTCAGAAAGGGGTTGGGCCCCAGTTCCATTTAGCCTCTTGCCTGGAAGAGCTGCCAACTACTAGATAGCCACATGCTCCCATCACAGGCAAAGACAAAGGAAGCATCCTGCAGTTTCCAGATGTGGCGCATGGACTATGCGTAGTCATCAACAGTGAAATAAATGACATAATTTACAAATTCTGGGTCGGAAAATGCAAGAGATCATTTATAGCAAGACAAAGGTGATGACCTGCTCCCTGACGAGGAAGAGGCACCTACAATAGCTATGAATTGCCACATAATTGAAGTCCATTCACATGACTTACAGGGGTCCACAAACTTTTGTGCGCAATAATTTGCATATATGAAATGGTGAGCAACAGCCATTCTTCAATGCAACATATCGGCACTCAGTTGGTGGAAAAACGATTGCAACACAAATTAAAAATGTAATAAACTTAAGGCTGCTAATAGAACGTTTTAATGTACAGTACTTGTCCGTTCTCTAGATCATGGGCAAATCTATTAAAGGAAATGTGCAAGACCCTTAACTTCATTTGACAGTCAGTGGTTGCTAACAGGAAATGTAAAAAAAGAAAAAAAAAATCAAAATAAAAAAAAAATTAAAAAATTGAGGGGTCATTTGTACATTTTTAGACAGATAGGACCAGTCAAGAGGTTAAAAAAATATAGTAAAATCAAATAAACATTACCACAACGGGCTTCAGATTCTCGAGTAAAATATTTTTCAGAATTGTTGTGCTAATGTTTGGACAGTAAAATTGGTCACAAATGAATCACAGACTTCAGGTTATGACCAGGGATTTGTTTGGAATCTTAGTGGCAAGTGGGGCATTCCTAAGCATTAAAGGCCTGGAAAACTGTTCCTCAGTCATTGATTACTGTATTGTGGCCTATTTTTTCTTCAGGACTGTTATGACATTTTGCATTTCTAATTGAACAGAGTGATCACTATCCTCTTTTGTTAATTTTCCAATGTCCAGAGGTAGGCACCACGAGGGAGAGGAATGAAAGCCAGAGGGGCGGTTTGGCGATGCTTAAACTCGACAAGGAGGCAATGGAAAGAATTACTAATTGACGGGAAATTATAAGATATTCTCTAAAAACTGTTGAACAGTTTAGAGGCCACAAAGAGAAGTGTCGGTTTGAGTCTTTGCTTGAAACTATCTTGGACAGAGCTATTGTCAAGCGGAATCCCTCAGTTCAGGAGGTCCGGGTTATAGATATGGATGCCCCATGGTTCCATGCAGAATGTAGAATCTCAAACAAATTTTAGCTAGGATTCAATGAGTGGTGTGTACACAGCTGGACAGATTTATAGCTTCAAAGGGGAATATAAAAGTTGCTAAAACAATAAAAGAATGTTTTGAGAAACAACAGGAGCTTTTAGAGAGGGACGCATTTTCAAATGACACCAAATTGTTTTAGGTTTAATGCAACTGTCGAGACAGGCATTAGGCCATCTCCTTGGACAAGTATTCCTTGGCCCACCAGCCCCCCACCATCATATACCAATTTCCTTACCGAATATTGCCAGTAAGATTCTCAAAATATATGTTGCTCAGACTGGAGGAGTGGGCTCAAAGTAACAATATCTTGAAGCCCCTCCCAAGCGTGTTTCAGGGGAGGGCTTAGTACAGTGGACCACTGCTTCACTCTGAGCGGTAAGGTTAAGGGAGGGATATTTGTGGTTTTTTTAGATTTGGAAAAAGCATTTGATTTGATTGATAGAAACATCTTGTGGCTCAGCGCAATTTCCATTTCATTGTGGTCCCTAATCGTTTATTAAATCTTATCCAACTGCGGGTGGCGCTGTGGAGCAGCCCAAGATGGCTGCTTAGCCTTCCAGCTCCGTGCGACCTCGGCACCTATCTGCTCACGTCTGCGGTCTCCAACACTCTACATGGTCATCGCCTGGCTGAGTTGCGTCCACCATTGCACGGCGCACATTGTGAAAATTTGAGCTTGATCCATCCTCCCGGGACCCTGTTGTGGCACTCTTGGCGGTGTCGGGCCTTGTGCACTTCCCCGGCTCTGGCGCTCGCCTGACTTCTGGCTTCCCCCCTGCCTGACTCTCCCGACTCCTCGATCGCGCTCACATCTCCGTTGCTGTTGGGGTGGCGGCCCCCGAGTCCCATCCTCCAGAGACATCGCTGCATTTGAGGGGAGGACCCGATACTGCTGCTGTGGTCCGATGCCGGGACTCCGTGCGGGCGTCCGGCGGTGCGACCGCCTCCTGCTGTGCTCGGGGCCCGCGCCTGGCGGCTGCGGTCCACACCGTGCTCACTGGCGCTGAAGACCCAGAGGATTTCGCCGACCCCGCTGCGAACCAGGTGAGGTGTGGGGGGGCTGTTGGGGAGGTACACACGGCAGTGCCTCCGACCGCTGTGACTTACTGCGGGGGCCTGGGTCCACTGCTGGCTATGCCGACCAGGTGACGTTGCCCCCTCAAACAATTCCTGAACATATCCAGTGCTCTCCCTGTGCCGGATTCGCTGTCTCCACTACATCTCAGTCCTGCCGACCCCTGGGCTAAATACAAGCCTCTGGAGCTCTATCCTGCCTGAACAGGGCAAACTGCCCGCTTGCCACACGAAGCCCCACTCTACATTGCGGCCCCACTTTGGCGTGGCCCCCTCAGCACCCGGCCCCTATACAAAGCAGTGAATGGATCCTGCCCCCCCCTCCCCCCGCCTGGCGAGGCCCGGTGTTGATCGGCGCGGACCCTGCTTGCATAATACAGATGGGCTAAACACTGGAAGAGCCATTTCAGCACAGCCATCATCGGCCCATCCAACTGCTAGCTGTACCCAACACTCTTCAATTGCCCTTGGCTGCCGCGGCACGACCAGCAACGCGCATCCCACTGCAGCCCCATCACAGCTATCTCCCTGGGCTGTGGGCCATATAATCTGCTGACACTGGGACATTAGCTCGAAACCCCCAATTACACCATGGCCCGTGCCCTCCTCACCACCACCCGTTCCTCCTGTGTGCTTGCACCACATCCAGACTTCTTCCGCCTGCAATGTCGAGCCGCTCCAAGGGTGCTGCCAAGGGGGGGTACAATGGACAAGTTCGCTAAAGCGCTCCCGCGGGCTGAGGCGGGCCACACGTCGGCCCTACAAGAGGAGCCCGACTGATCCCCAACCTGGGGTGGTAGCGCCAGATCTTACTACGCTGATGGAGTCTATGGCCAAAAACTTTGCCTCCTTTCATGAAAAACTTGGGTGGACCAGGCGAGGTCTAGGATTACTGAGGCCGAAAACACAATCTCCGTCAATGAGGATGGAATACACACGCTCAAGACACTGTGGCCTCCCTTTCGCGAGACATGAAGAGTGTAAAAGCGAAATGTGATGACTTGGAGTCTCGCTCCCGCAGGAACAACCTGCGCATCATCGGAGTTTCCAAGAATGCTCTCAAAGGGTGGATGGAGGACGCAGTAGAAAAACTGCTCAAATACCTGCTAGATAATCCGGCCCTCTCACCATAATTCACAGTGGAGCGAGCTCATCGTGCCCTATCACTGCGACCTAAGCCGGGCAACAGCCCTAGGCCTGTCATCGCCAGAATACTCAACTATCGCGACAGAGACCTCATTCTCCGTCTGTCGCGTGAGAAGGGATACCTACGACTTGAGGGCCACACCATCAGAATTTTCCCAGACTTCTCAATAGCGGTGCAGCAGGAGAGGCATCAATTCCTTGGAGTCAAGAAGTTGCTTAGGGAGCGTAACGTCCCGTATGCCATCCTTTTCCCGGCACGACTCAAAATCACCTACAATGGCAAACTGTACTTCTTCACTGTCCCTGATGAGATGGTGAAGTTCATCGAGTTGCAAATACAACTCCATGGTCCGGAGGGCGGTCGCGCCAACAACAATTGACCACGATCTGCGTGCCTCGTGGAGGCCCACGATATCTGTTGATCCTTGATTTACAATGTGTTGATGGAAATGTAGTATTGTTCACTGAGTAAAATGGCTCCCTACCTCATGCATTCAGATCATGAACCGGCTGTGGTATGATAAACATGTGTCATTCGTCTTTCTCAGTACTGTGAGCTGGCCATGTGTCCTTGCTCCTCCTGCTGGCTCGACTTGCTTGGAGGTGCTCTATGCCTAAGCCGACCACATAATCCGTTTACTGCAGTAAAATGGCCCGGACAGCATAGCTGCCCTACATCATGCTTAAAATGCCGGCCGCACGGCACCAGCGCACCCAGCTGCAGTTGCAATGTCTAATTTTATTTGGTGGTTGCTGCTAGTGGGCCCCTGTTGGGCCATGATACTGGCGTTTCCATGTTGGATCCAGCCCACCGACTGTTGCCGCCTGGCGAATGTTGGCTCCATTGGTGGCAACTAGGTTTTGGGGGAGAGGGGGGACTGCACTGCAAGTTGTGGGAGAGCAGTGAGGGTGGGGGAGGTAATGTTGGGGTTTGGTTAAAAGGAAATGGCATGGAAGAGCGGTATACGACTGCAACGCACTATGCCTGTGTGACAGGTGTGCGCAAGGTACTGAATGGTAAAGAATATTACTGCAGGGATGTCCCATAATACTGCACTATGACACTTAATATCATGACGTGGAATGTCTGGGGATTGAGCAACTTCACCAAAGCTGGCAGAATAACCGCCTATGCCCAGATACATGAAAATTAAAATACTCCTCCTTCAAGAAACACATGCCCTGGGGCGCCTAGCGACATACCTCGCCCCGACCTGGGGCACCAACAGATACTACACAAAATACTCCACCCAGTCCAGGGGGGTACTTTCCTTGGTTCATAAATCAGTCAAATTCTCACTGCGCACCAGCCACATTGACCCCGAAGGCAGATATGTAATCCTTCACTGCCTACTCGCCAACATAGAATGCCTCCTCGTGAACACTTATGATATGATATATGGCATTTGTAAAGCGCCTATACACAAGTGTTCCAAGGCGCGACGAGGCAGGGAGGGGGGAAGAGGGGGAAGAGAGACAACGATCCTACTAGGCCAGGTGTCATTCAGATCGCGCAAGTGCAGGGGTAGGGGGAAGTGCAGTACAAGGTAAGTAGAATAAAATAAATAAATAATAAATAAATAAGGAGGGCCAGCTGGTGGTAAGTGCAGGTAAGTGCTGGGAAGGGGGGGCTGGAGGGATACAGAGACAGTCCCGCAGTGCAGGGGTTGCCAGGGAGGCAGTGCAAGTGGAGAGTGGCTGGGCCCAGGGTCAGGGAGAGTGGCCAAGTTGCAGATTCAGTGCAGTTTCAGCGAAGAATTAGCAGGGGAGAGGGAGAGAGAAAGCAGAAGCAAAGAGGAAGGTTTTGAGGTGCTTCCTGAACCGGAGATGGTTCTCCTCAAGTTTCAGGGAGGCAGGAAGGCTGTTCCAGAGGGAGGCCCCTGCCGCGGAGAGAGATCTACCCCCAGCACGTTGCTTCGAGAAGCGGCGGACCCTGAGGGAGTTGGAGATGGATGAGCAAAGGGATCGGGAAGGAAGATATTTAGGAAGAAAGAGTTGAAGGTATTTAGGCCCCAGGCCCCAGAAGGCCTTGTGGACAATGCAGAGTGTTTTGAACTTTATCCTCGCAGCCACTGGGAGCAAGTGTAGAGATTTCAGTCCTGGAGAGATACGGTCCCTGGGCTTGAGGCCAAGGACAAGTCTCGCAGTTCTGTTCTGGATGAGTTGCAGAGGGCGGATAGTGGAGGCAGGCAGATTAAGATAGAGGCTGTTACAGTAGTCCAGCTTCGAGAGAACCAGGGCTCGGGAGACAGTGAGCTTCTGGGGGAAGGAGAGGAAGGGAAGAATACCTCTGAGGAGGTGCAGCTGGTAGTGTGACTTCTTAGAGACGTCGGATATATGCGGAGAGAAGGAGAGTGTGGAGTCGAAGATAACCCCGAGGTTTTTTGCCTTGCAGGTAGGAACAGGAAGAGGGCCAAGAGAGGCCGACCAGAGAGCTGCAGGGAAGAAGGGGGTGGGTGTGCCGATGAGTAGAATCTCAGTCTTACTGGCATTAAGGCAGAGGTCATTGGCGGCACACCACTCCTGGATAGCAGACAGACAGTCAGAGATGAGGGAAGGAGAGGAGGAGGCCGAGGGTAGCCTGAAAATGAGCTGGGTATCGTCCGCATAGCACTGAAAGTTGGGGCAGAGAGCGGCGATGCGGTGGGCAAGGAGTGCCAGATACTGGTTGAACAGCCAGGGGGAAAGATTAGATCCCTGGGGGACACCACAGGTTGAGAAAAAGATGTCAGAGAGGAAGGACCCCAGTTGGACCTGGGAGGGTCGATTGGAGAGGAAAGAGGTCAGCCACGCCAGAGCCTGACCATTGATACCCAGATTATCACGGAGACGGTTGAGCAGGATGGCATGGTTGACAGTGTCAAAGGCAGAGGAGAGATTGAGCAAGATGAGAACACACGGAGTGTTGGAGTCGAGATTCAAGAGCAGGTCCTCACGGATGTTCAGGAGAGCGGTTTCCGTGCTTCTGGCAGCTCTGAAGCCAGATTGATGGTCATGAAGACTTCCAACAGATTCAGCATGGAGGTTAAGCTGGGAGATGGCCAGTTTCTCCAGGAGCTTGCCCAGGAAGGCAGTGATGGAGATTGGGCGATAGTTAGCCGGGCAGGAGGGGTCAGAAGAGGGTTTCTTAAGAAGAGGGTGCACAAGGGAGTGCTTAAGGGGGGATGGGAAGACTCCAGAGGCGAAGGAGTGGTTACAAAAGTCAGCCAGGGCCGGAGCCAGGGAGTCGATGTGGTCCTTGATAGTTTTGGAGGAACAGGGGTGAACCTGTTTAGACGAGACTTTCATAGATCAGACTTGTCTGGAAACCTCATCAGCAGAAAAAAGGGGAAAGGCAGAGAAGGAGGGAGGAGGGGTGGCTGCAGAAGGGCCAGAGGAAGAGGCGGGAAGGGAGGGAGGGAGGTGATAGGAGGAGAGTGAGGGCAGGATTTCCTGAGTTTTAGAGATAAAGTGAGAGGCCAGTGCAGTGCAGAGGGCCTGGGAGGGGACAGGAGAGGTAGAGACAACAGCAGGGTTGGCAAGCTCCTTGCAGATTTTAAAGAGTTCGGCCGAGTTGTTAGATGCCGCAGAGATGCGGGCTTGGATAAGGGCTCTCTTCTTGGTGAGAACGGAGAGACGGTATTGCCTTTGGAGCAAGCGGCAGGCCAGTTTGTCAGAGGATGAACATGAGGCATGCCATTTCCTCTCTGCCACCCTGCACTTGCGTTTAAGGGTGACGAGATCCGAGTCATACCAGGAGTTACATTTGGCTTTGGGCTTCAGGCGGACTCTCATGACAGGGGCAAGGATATCAAGAGTATCAGATATAGCAGAGTGGAGCATGGAGAGGGCTGTGTCAGGGTGGGAGTCAGCCGAAGGGGGAGGAGGGGGCGAGAAGGTGGTAGCGAAAGCCTCAACTGACACGCGCTTCATGGGTCGGATGACCGAGAAGGTGGGTGGCAGTGATGAGGGTGGCATTGCCTGTGGGGTAGGGAGGGTGAGGTGGGAGGATAGCAGAAAGTGATCACTCCAGGAGAGAGAAGTGGAGAGAGGGACGGAGAGGGGAAGGTCGGAAAAGAGATCAGAGCATCAAGAGTGTGCCCTGCAGAATGCGTAGGTCCAGACGGGAGAATAGAGAGTGAGAGAGAGTCGCAGAGGTCACAAAAGAGTCCCGTGGGGGGACAGGAGGCATCCAAGTGGATGTTGAAGTCACCAAGAAGGAGGAGTTGAGTGGTTGAGGACAGGAGTGAGGAGGAGAGGTCAGCCCACTCAGAGAGGAAGGAGGAGATTTGACCAGGTGGCCCATAGATAGTGGCCACGGTAAGGGAATGGCTAGGAGAGAGAGAGAGGCGGCAGACAAGGCATTCGAAAGAGGAGTAGGTCTGCGTAGGAGTGACAGTGGCAGGAATCCACTCAGGGAAGATAAGGGCTACAACCCCCTCCTACACGGGGCACTCATGCCCCGAACTTTGATGCCCCTGAATTCTTTGATACAATCATCACCATACTTCTGAAATATATTGGTGTTCCAATCATGTGGGGGGTGGGGGGGCATGAACTTAATCCTGGACAATGAGCTCGAAAGATCAGGGATCACTTGTAGAGAGCAGCATCACGCGCGGCCAATAGACTTCAAACACATAGGGACGTGTTCAACCCGCTAGCGAGAGAGCATACCTTCTACTCATCGGTACATGATATCCTATCTAGGATAGACCTGTTCCTCATATCAGCTGGAATGGTGAGCAAAGCCATAGATACACAGATATTGCCGCGCACACTTTCGGATCACTCCCCGGTAACGCTGCGCATCACATTAGGACACGACCAGCCTCCCTGCTCCACCTGGCGATTCAAGTCTGAGGCCCTCCGAGATATAGTCTTCAGGGCTGAAATTCTGGTGGATATTAACACCTTCTTTGACTTCAAAAGAAGACAGGATACAACTGATGGGGTCCGGTGGGAGGCGTTCAAGGTCTTCATCAGGGGGATGTGCATTTCCAGGGAGGCCGGGGCCCTCAAAGACATCAAGAATAGCATGCAGCGTTCTGAAGTGAAGCTAAAAGAACTCGAAAGGGAATACACCTCAGCCCCTTCCCCGACCATACTGGCACAGATCAGGTCGGAACTTGAGACATTTGAGACTCACGCTCATAGGGAGATTCAATACTACGCCCGTCCTATGGCAGCCCGGAAATATGGTGAGGGAGACAGACTTGGGAGGACGCTGTCCAGACTGGTCCGCGCTGAGAGTTGTAGGGCTCGCATTGACTGCATCAAGGACGCAAATGAAGTCTTATGCTGGTCTGACCAACACATCCTTGAGGCATTCACCGCGTTCTACACCACCCTATATGGGCCCCAGCAAGAACACAGCCAACAAAATACAGACCTCCTGCTAGACCAAATCCCCATGACTCTCCTCGCTCGACCAGGGACCAACTTGAAGCTCCAATCACCCTAGATGAAATAACTGAGGCTATCTCAAACTGTCCATAGGGCAAGGCACCAGGCCCAGAGGCTCTCACATCGGAGTTTTATCAGGAGCATGTTGCCATCCTAGCACCCAGGCTCTCGAGGTCTGGAACGAATCACTTGAGATGAATATCCTGCCCCAGTCCATAACCGTTCTCCCCAAGCCAGGCAAGCCGCTGGATGAATGCGGCTCCTACAGGCCCTTGTCTCTAATCAACACGGACATGAAAATATTTGCTAAGATTATTGCGAGCAGGTTCCTTCCGATAATGACCCACCTAGATCAGAGCGGGTTCGTCCCCGGTAGTTCCACAGCCCTCAACATTCGCCGTTTATTACAATGTTATGTCCAGGATCGATCCCAATGCAAGCGCTGCAGCGGTCACCCTTGATGCCCAGAAGGCATTTGATATGGTGTATATGTGGGCGGTTCTCCACAAAATGGGTATCGGCCCGCATACGATATCATTTATCAAACTGTTTCATACAAGCCCAGTAGTCAGAGTCCTGGTCAACTCTACGGTCTCGCCCCCCTTCGCGCTCTGTAGAGGCTCCCGTTGTCCGTTCTCCAATACTTTTTGCGCTTGCTATCGAACCCATGGCTGATGGTAGAGACAAACATACACAAAAAGGTATACGCCTGCGAGACACCCCGGAGATAATTTCATTGTATGCTGACGACGTACTCCTTTATATCGGAGACCCGGCTGCCCACCTATACCCGATCATACGTGATATAACGAAAATCTGTATATTTTCGGGCTTCACCATAAATTATACTAAATCTGAAATGTCCCCGCTCACGTTGGCTACCTCCCAACCACCATGCAAATTCCTCCTCCGCTGGTCACCAGGGTTATCAGGTACCCCTCACTAAGCCTTCACTATTGTCTGACAACTGTACGGCCGCGGCACAGCTTGCGGAGACCCGGATGCTGAAATGGCGTAATCTCCCGCTCTCCTTATCGGGCAGATTGTCCCTCATCAAAATGATAATTCTCCCTAAAATGCTCTACATTTTTACTAATGTGCCGATTTGGCCCGGGATACAATCCTTCAAGAACCTACACACTGCATTCGCCCAATTCCTGTGGCACTCTGGCGTGGTACGTAAAATGTGGCAGCATATGACCCTTCCGTATGAGAAGGGGGGCTTCACAGCCCCAGACTGCTAGATACTGGACCGCTGCACAAGCTCAGCATTTCACACACTGGTATACATTCACTGATCCTCCCCCACACGTGAAACTCGAGAAACTAGCATGCGATGAAGTCAACACCCTCTCTCTCATTCTTCACCACACATTTCACACTGACGCCCCCACTGACCCCGTAGCAGCAACAACCATGGCGTGGAGACGAATGCCAAATACACAACCCGACCACCATCCATACTACAAGTGGCTGCCTATTTGGCAGTGCCCAGGCCTCGGCCCCACCCACGACAAACTCCTGATGAGACACTGGTACGACCTCGGCTACCGGGCACTGTCTGACCTATACCCCGAAGGGAAGTTTATCACCCCCGCAGACATGGCTCCCGGGCACTCAGGCTTGGCACTGGAACTATTGCAATATTTCAGGTTGAGGGCTGCAGTCCACGCCCGGTCGCCCTCCTATCCCGACGAACCCCCAGAATCGCCTGAAATTCACTATATAGCCAACTCAGCCGGGACTAGGGTCTCTATATCCTCTCTGTATGTTAATGCTAATGGCTAACCCTTCGGAGATACCTCAGGCGGCACGCGATACGTGGAGCAGTGAACTAGGCCTGCCCCTCACTGATGCTACACGGAGAAAGATGTGCATACACACTCGCACGACCTCCCTCAATGCCAGATACAGGTGTATGCAATAAGCTCCTGAATCGACTATTACACGCCACACAGAGTGGGCAGATTTACGCACAGCCAGGCCCACACTTGCCCTAGATGTAACTCTACGAACACAGACCACATACACATGTTCTGGGCTTGTGAAGCACTGGGCCCCTACTGGAAAGCCATCATAGAAGCCCTCTCTGAGATAACAGAGTCCCATATCTCTCCTGCACCACTGTCGGTCCTGTTTGGTGTGTGGGATGAGCCCGAACTGAGAAAGATGTCCAGGTTTTTAAATGCTGCTACTATGGTGGCCAAAAAATGCATATTGCAGTGTTGGAAACATCGCCCCCCCCCCTTCATTTGAGATGTGGCTAAGGGCCCTCACCTGGACTCAAATGTGTGAGGAGGACTACATCAATACCCTCCCGCTGACTTCTCGCCCCAGAAATGTTTGGACTGAGTTTTGCAGCTAACGGCAAGGCAGATATTGAGCTTCTATCATCCCCCCCTTCTTGATGAAGTAGGCTTGCTTAACTCTGTAACACACTGAACTATATTGCCAAGTGCCTACCTCTGCTTGCCACCCCTTGCATATGTAATAACATTCATGCATCTACAAAGTTATGTGGATTGTACAATATGTTGGTTGTCTGTTCTCTCTTCATGCCAATAAAGAGAAGTTTAAAAAAAAATAATCTTATCCAACTGTGATACAGACATCTCAGCGTCTGCCCGATATACAAGATCAGGAAATTACACATAGTTTTCCCCACCCCACCAATAAAGGTGAAAAGCAGGGATGTCAGTTGGCTCCAAAGTAAAACGTTCAGACTTTGACTCTAGTACTTCTCTTAGAAAAGTTAATCCACCCTCTCTGAAGGGTACTTTTTATAGCGGGCTTCTTCATGCCAATGAGACAGCTATTTTGGATTTAACCCCAGCAGGTCTCCGGCAGGGCCTGCTATACATAAATGACTATTTTGGGGAACTTTAGTTTGACATCAAAAATGATAAAAACAAAAATTATGGTGTTCGGGAAAAGGGTGAAACCTTGTAACTAGTTTTTAAAATCAATGTAAAGATGAGGAGGTAGTCTCATTTTTATTTGCGTCTACTCGAGTGGTCCTTGGGTCAATTGTTTTAAGATGACAGCTGAAAGGGCATCATTAAGAATTAAAGGGCTTTTAAAGCTTTTATTTCAAGTTTGGGCATTCAGATTGGACATATGCCTGTTCAATGATTTTTTTATGGCAGCGAAATCTGGGGTGGTTTGAACTGTCGTGTCCTGGAAGGGTTGCAAAATAAATTCCTGTGCCGAATAGCAGGTTTCCCTCCAGATCTCCTAGTAGCATCTTAGGAGCTGAATTGCTGGTGTTCAGTTGGAAGGTGTTGGCCCAGTTAAGATTGTTAACTTATTTTTTTAAAGCATTTTTAAAGCACATCTGGGATTTGCTAATCATGAAGTGAATTTCAATGTAAGTGAAATTACAGTCTCCCCATGTAAAGAAAAATGAGGTACGGGGGGGGGGGGTTTAAGGCACTGCCAATTTGGCACCTTCTTAAAGCAAGAGCATGACTGATGCCACGAGAGGAAGATGCCCAAATTATACACAAACTACCCTCTTTAGCTTTATATGCAGTCTTTTGTATAAATATAAGACGGCAAGGAGAAATATGTGAAATAAGGTCTTCAGAATGCAGCAGGCTGATGCGAATACGATTAAATGTACCCATCCCTCACTAAAAGAAGGAGTGCAGGAGGAAGCACAAAGTGTGCCTGCAAAATGCGAGTCAACGGTTTGGTTCTCTGTTTTGCAGGAGCAGGGACATGCATGGGAGCTAGGTTATATGTAATGAATTGTAATGATCCAGGTTTTTTTTTTATAGCTTGTTTGAATACTTTTAAGCTGCTTTTTTATTTTGGGCTTGTTCGAGGTGAATTTTATGAAATATAATACCGTTTTTTAAATGCTGCTAATTTAATGGAAAAAATCCTATTGAATAAATATTGGATTAATTAATACTTGTCATTACATGGAAGGCTTTACTGATCACTTCAGTGTGGCTTTGGACATTACCTCTCAATAATTCTTCTGGAATGTCATGGCAAATTGTGCATTTTAAAGCAGCTTTGGACTTTTACACCGGGGAAAAAGTGGTTGGGAATAATAAAAATATTTTTCAGAAGGATTTGGAGCCTCTTTTCTCTACCGAAAAGGGATTTATACACAAAAGAAGAGTGGTAAACATTGGTCAAAACTTTGAGCATTCGACGACCTCTTCATAGAGGGGTGTGGTGTTACCAGGTATTTCGATTAATTGGCTTAGTAATTTAAACAGTAACATAATTGTATTTAAATATAGGGCAAATTTGTCTCATCTGCACATTATCCACGTGCCAGATGGGCAGAGTTTCAAACTATGACGATGTTTCCACTAGGACACTACGTAATAATAAATATAGGTGACACTATATTGCTGATAAATATAATGCATGGTGGCATCAAACACAAACCTCACGTAAAAGAGGTTGGGCATGCATGCCACATATTTGGTCCAGACTGCTCCTACTAGCTATACAAAGGAACAGAATATGACACTTTCTCCAGGACACAAACATGGGAACATGGTCCAATTATTTTGCAATCCATTTGTCAGCTGAAGATGACCGTTTTTTTTTTTTACTAACAATGACACTGCTATAATAAGTAAGGACATTTACAGAAAAATAATTTGCATTGTGGCAATACAGAACCCTTGCATCTACAAAAATAAACCAACTGAAACCACAGCAGGCTCAGTGCCAACATTCTCGCACAGTCCAGGACTTGTATTGCTGCTGAGGTCTCATCCCTTCAGCACCTCCTTTTAGGCCTCCACATCATGGCCCACAGCACCTGGCAAGCAACAATTTAGGGTGCTGCGAGCAACAGGTTTCTCCTGAGCTACGCGTTGGGGATCACTGGTCTACATTAAATGACCTACATATAGCCCATACATCCACAACTCGCCAGACATATAGGGGTACGAAGTGGAATAAATATGTATTGATGAATGTCAATTGTTCAAGTCACTTTTCTCCGATACCATTCTTTCCTCAATACTGGAAAAAAAACAAGTATTTATGTAGAATGTTGATATTGTTACATTTAAACATGATTACACACAGGCCAATAAGTGGAAGTAAAATGTTGCTTAGAAAGAAGCAAATCATAGGAGCAGTGTATTTAACATGCCTAGTATTTATATATATATATATTTAGTGAGATTCATGTTGGTAGGTAACATTAGTTTGACTGACCATTTGTTCTTGTAGCTATAACATTGTAGTGATATCCTTGGTGTAAAGTAGGAGACCACTTTGATTTGAAGTGGACTTATTTATTTTAAATAAAGAGTTTGTATCAATCACTATCTGCTTATTGCCCAGAATTATAGTGCAAGACTATCAGGGAACACGAGACTAATTGTGTCACCCTAGCTAAAACTATAAATTAATTCACACAAATATTTCTACAGAAGCATTGAGACAGCATTTGGAGGATCTGGTGAGGTTATTTGCCTGGGCTTTTAGAGCAGGTTGAATCAAAGATTAATACGTTTTAATTTTGGATGAAACCGGAGTGCTCTGAAAGAGGAACCCCAGAGTAAAGAGCAATATTTTAATGCAGAGTATGTGTAGTAGAGATTAGCCACAATTGAGTTTTACTTTTAATTTAGACCAAGCCAACTTCTGATTATGTATAAGGATGAAAACCTGTTGCTGGTATCCAGGAACACAATATATATGTTTGACGTTGTAGTTCAGCAACTTTCCAAAGTATTTACAGAACTGTACATTGCTACTTGGCTTATGGTTCAGGCAGTAAATGGAGTCCAGGGATTGTTTGTGAAGCAGTGGGGTGCACTCTTTTTTTAATTTAGATACTGAATCTTTAAAATAAAAAAGGAAACCTTGATATGAACGTCGGAATAGTGGGTTTTAAGAAGTCCAGGCTCTCCTTAACTAGGTGGGAATGACATGGGTCTCCATGACAACTGGTTGCGTTTAGTTTACAGATGATTCAGATTACCTTACCCTGCCTTTATGGAAGAAAGCCTAAAGAGATCAGAAGAGCTGCATGTGTTTGAATTATAATAAGGTGCAGATAGCTTGAGTGGACAAAGCAAATTACAGATGTTGGGGATTTTATTTTTAAAGGTTGAATGAATTTTTGTTGAAACAATCCTCTAAAGTTACAATGGCCAAAAGAGAAGTATGGTTTTCTAAGGTACAGAGTATTTTGAATATCTGTTTTGCAAATTAGGATTGTGAACAATTTGGGTACCAAAAGAGATGTTTCACTTCATAAATGCCACTACTCCAGAACATATTTGCAGGTTTAAGCTTACTACAGCGTTCACCATTTGGATGTTTTCCTCCCATGTCCTTTCAGCTCCTCACATTTCCCTCTTTAAAGCAAAGATTTGGAGTTCACTATTTATTTATTATTCAGGAGTTGTGTGCTAACTATTTTATGTTTTAGAGGTGCAACCGTTTCAGTTGTCTGGCATATTTGGGTAGGAGGAGTAGTAACTAATTCATCAACACAGAATATTTTCTGTTAGGTGGGGTAGTTGGACATCAGACTTCAAAGCATGATGATCTCAATACATGATTCTTCATTGAAGAGTATTTTTGGAATGGGAGTCTTTAACTGAATACCAAAAGGGATCTAAGTTGAAGTAATGACAGTAACAATTTTGAAAGTCCCAATATTCCAACCAGTCAACCCAAGCCATGTGTCTGAAGAGGGGAGAAAGAGAAAGACCAATTTTGAGAGATTTACCAAGTTGACTTGCTAGGAAATCAGAGGAATCATTAAAACAGAAGTAAAAATCTCCTAAAATGAGTGAGACAATTCTGAACACAGTATGTAAAATAGAAAAAGTTACTTGAAGTAGTGACTAACGTACCTCCTAGTGCAGAGTCCCCTTTCCGCCATACATATGAGACATTCTATCCATTGGGACAGAAGCACTTTTTGTAATTTTACTAGAGGGCCAGTGCATGCGTGGCTTTAGCCCCGCATTCATGTGCCCGGTCACACACTTCACCCTTCAGTCCTTTTCGATCGCAAAGGTGTGAAGGAAGTTGGCAACTAGAGGATATTTATTTTATTTAGCAGGGAGGCAGGCGGGCGTTTGAAAGAAAGAGGATGCTGCACTAGGAGTAGGTTAATCACTACAGCGAAAAACCTTTCTTAATCATACGTCCCGTCCCATTTCCTCCCTACTTAGTAATTATGTTCCAGTGCTTGGAAATCTCCCAGAGTAGATGGATTAACTCTCCCCATCTTTAAAATGATTTCTGAGGAACTGCTTGGCTAATCTGCGCATCAGCTCTAGAACTAAAATCTAGATAGTAGTGTTTACTGAAGGCAGATGGGGAAGCCAAATGGCTGCTCTAGATATTGGCCCCCAGGGTACATATCTGTGAAAGACCGCTGAAGCTGCCTTTGCAGGCACCAAAGAAGCACAAAGACCCTCGGGTGAAGGTAAGCCCTGAAAAGAATGCACGCCTACGATGCAGGAGGGTATCCATCTTGAGATAGTATACTTAGACGCTTGAACTATATCTTTGAATTCCAAAGTAATAAATGGGCTTCAAGACTCTCTGTAGAGCTTTGTGCTATCTATGTAGAACTTAAGCGCTCCTTACGTCCAAATTATGGAGGACACTTTCAGCATCAAAAGATGGATGGGCAAAGAAAACTGGTAAAGCAATGGTTTGAATGATATGAAAGTGACCAGGAAAGAGGGATGGGTGCAAAGGATTACCTTATCGTTATGGAAGGGCTTAAAGGTACATTGGCAAAATGTACATATAATTCCCAAACTCTTCTTGCTGAAATGATAGAGACAAGAAAAAGAGACCTTCCAGAAAAGTAATTGAAGGTCAGTGGTGGCCATGGGCTCAAAAGGTTTATGACATACTGTGATATTCACTACATTAAAATCCCCATTTAGCATGAGAGGGCTTTAACAGGCTCATAAAGGCGTTTCACCACCAGATTTGACAGGCTGAAGATCAGAACTTAAATATGCCCCAACAGCCAAAAGATAAGTCGTAAAGGAATCCATCTGAATCCCTGTGGCAGCCAGTTCCATAATGAAGAAAAAAACATTATCTACAGAAGTTGAAAGGGAATGGATACCTTGGTCTACGGTATCCAGTTATAATATTGAAAAAAAAAAAGAAGTCGAATGCAAAAATGTCGAAACAAATAATGTTGAAAAAAAATTTGAATGTGTTTTTTTGTTATTTGTATGTTGTTTTTGGGTTTAGCTAGTAAAAATAAGCGGGGGGTTGGAGGGGGAACCCCCCCATTAAAAAAAATAATAAATAATTGAAAAACATTTGAATTTTTTTTTCTACATTCTATTTTTGCAGTCGGCATTTTCACTAATAACCTTGGTCTACACCAGTAGGACAAACGGTTATTTAATTTGTTTTTATATTTGGCTTGCACAGAAGGTCTACCCACCGCTTGTATGACGCAAAGATTATATTTCAGAAAGCCCTAAGTGAGCGAAATACCTAAGACCAGGTACCACGCTGCCAAGTTTATAGGTTATGGGGAGGGGTACTACACTAGACTGTGGCTCTGGTAGAGGAGGTTGAGGATCTCTGGTAGATTTGTATTTTTGTTCATAAAGTGATTACGCTCAAGCGAACTGACGAATTTGGGGTGGGGGCACAGACCGAAAGACTTCAGGTCTGAGAACCAGAACCTGGCTTGCCGCCGTGGTCCTATGCATACCACTACGCAGTGCTTAGGCTCCCTCAGCTTTAGAAGTGCCCAATGAATTAGTGGCAGTGGCAGAAAGGCTAAATGAAGACATTGTTCCAGGATATTTCCAGAGCGTCTCTCAGAGCCTGGACACAGATACTCCATCGGGGCATACAAAGGAAGTTTCTTGTTGCCATTCATTGCAAATCGATTTTTTCCCCCCAGTCCTAATAAATTCACAGTTGATCACTTTTGTGCAACTGCCATTCATAATTCACAGTCACGAGGCAACAGTCTGCCGCCGAATTCGCCAGACCCGGAATATGGATCTCTTGTTGCTATATTCCACTCTGGATTGCCAACTCCCACATCCGTACCACCAGTAGAAATAAGGGGTTCGATCTGGAAGAACATAGTAACTGGGATTAGGTGGGAGGGAGAGAGAGAAACGGCTGAAGGCAAAGACATTCTGGCGCGAGGAGTCAATTCAACTCTTGGGCAAATGGATCCCTTTTCGAAAGAAGCTCTAGGCACCGATTTAGGTCTGGTGCCAATTGGTATGGGAGCAGATGATGTGGTCACATTCTGAGGAACTGCCATTTTGAAAGTGTCTGTGGTAATGTGCATCACAGATTGTTCTGCGGAAACAAGTTGGCCATTATTTTGGAGGCCTTTGTTTGATGTTTTGAAGCATCTTTAACTCTATTTGAGGGATCCTCAGTGAAGCCGTTTTTTCTGGTTTTAGGGCGAACTTTTGACCTGGTGGTCCTTGCAGGACCCTCGGCATGCCCAAGATATTACTTCTAGCCCCCATTTGGGGATCCCCAGATTTTACAATGGTACTTTTAGCCCTATAAAGAGGATCCTCAGCCTTCCCAGTAATTAGGTTAGCCCCTATTTGAGTAACCTCAGGGATGCACACCAGGTACTTTTAGACCCAGAGAGGAGCACCCAGTAGCCACTACAGACCCTTACCTCGGGTGGGCTTTGGTAGTGCTAGGGTCAATGTGACCCCTCCTGCCCGATCCAGATACCACTGGAAAGAGGTCACCTGGCCGGGTTACCCTACACAGAAAAATATACTCACTTGATATAGTGTTTTTCTTCAATACATTTCCTCAAGTTATGCGGGAGGAATGCGGTGAGGAATGCAGTGAAAAATGCCCTCCAACTTAAGAATTCTTTTCTCAATGCGGAACCGACAGCAAGTCGCAGTAGAGACAGGAATTCTACTGGTGTTCAGATCCCAACACTAGAGGCAAAAGGTTATGGGACTCGCCGGGCCACGTACGGACACCAACAGAGGACCCAACATGAATCATTTAAGCTCTGGCATACGAAAACTAGCAGAAAGTCAAAATGAGATTCGAAGAAAAAATAAAGCGGGGGGAAAAAAATGCAGAAGAGTAACTTCAGGGTAAATAATTCACGTTTTAAGCTGCATGTCTTACTGGGGGCAAGTAGTATGTATTCCGGAAGTACATCAGTTGTAGATAAAACATTTTCATTTAACTTGCCAACATAAAAATAAATTAAAAAAAAAAAAAAAAAAAAACACCCACATTCAGAAAAAAAACCTTTTAAAATTCAAACTTCAAAAATTGGGAGCAAAATACTTCCAAATCTTATCTGGAGCCCTGGCTGTGGTGAAGAGACTCTGCCCTTTGCCAGTAGGTGTTTAAGCAGGAACGATAAAAGAAAAGAAAAATGATGCCCAAGCGTATCAGAGGAGCGGCGGAGCAGCAACATTATGGATTTGTAATTCTTTCATTCACACACCGTTTCTTTGTGCACCTCGTACTTCTAATGTATTTGGCCATCTTTAGAATCTCGTATTTTTTTCCACTTTGGTCATTGCTTTTAAATGAGCACGCGGTGTGTCCCCCTCATCTCTGGTTTCGTTCCATGTTTCCATTCGTTCTCAATAGAACATTCTTCTCACTAACCCCTAAACCTGTGTACGTCATCTCGATCCTTCCACTCCCTCCTTCTTAGCTCCTACATTTTGGAATTCTGTATTTCTTGATGTCCGTATTTACTCCTTCTCACCTTCATTCTCCTAAAGCGATTTTGACGTCCTCTTAAATGGTTCTAGGTCCGCTCATTGCATTTCTTTTTTATTGTGCTATTCGTCTTATTGTTCAGCACTCTGTGGAAAGCGCTTTATGAATTCAGTAAAGTGAAACAGAGGGTTCCTGTGGGCCACCATGGCTATCTCCGAGCAGTTTCTCTTATCAGGGCCCTCCTTCCATACACAGGGATGTGCCTAACACACAAGAATGAGGAAGAACAAGAGGGCTCACTAGACTGGAATGCAAATACAGAAAAACACGTTGCCTGAAATAGCTTAATCATTACGACTGATCTTTACAGCCCAGTACAGAGCAAGAGGACAGAGGACACCAGGTAGGCGAAGAAAGAAGGAGGGTGTGACACCTACAAAAGTCAGCTGAACCACCAACTGTAGTTTAAAATTTACAAATACTATGTTTACCCAGGCACCCAGACATTTATACCAGGATGGACCCGGAAGTTGCACATAGTATGACCATGGAGCACAGGCCCAGATTACAAGTGGACTGAAATCACAGTACAACGGTCAGTTGGATTGTGATAAAACTTTATAGTGACCAGTGCAAGATAAAAATGACTAATCATTTACCCATGTAATCCGGAAACCACCCTTTGGAACTGTGGTGCCACTACAGACTCCAGCCAACATGGTCCCTTACACCCAAACACCCATCAGAAGCAAGGTACCCTAGATCAAGGTTTCCTCAAAGACTGACTAGGTCATTCTATGGTCATTGAACAGCCTTCCTCCTTGAATAATCAAACAAAATCAACCTACATTATAATTGTTCTTTTATAAATGCGCTAAATACCAGAGGTACGTTTTTAAGCGCAGGATCGGGATTCGAACCTGCGCTGCTGCTCCGTTGTCTTGCTTCCAAGACAAACGCATTGCCCCCGAGCCACCTCACATTCATCCCAGCACGAATAGGGGTGCATGATCCTGCTGGCAAAACTACACCTGCTCAGTGGTCAAAGTGTACAAAAATAATTAGAGGACTATGTTCCTTGCTGGCCTGCCCCAGCTCCTCACAAACCCCATCACCACGCCCCCACCCACGTGCAATCCAAACCCCCAAACTAACACACCTTCTGTTTAAGGGAATGTTGAGCGCAGCGCACTTAAGTGCAAGTTTCAACTTTTTCCTACATTTTATTTTAAAACTAAACCATTCCGTAACGGTTTCTTTTTAAAATAAATGTATAGATGGAGAGGAGCACTGCTCCCAAGCGCTCCTGCTGCCCTTTACGACAGTGTCGTAATGTGGTAGATTGTTGCTGCCATTCATCTACACACCCAGACACTAGTGGGCTTCTAGTCCATCGAAGCCCCCACCTAAACATCTGGTTTCTGGACCCACTAGCTCCATCCCACGGCAGACCACCCCCCCCCCCCCACCCAGTAACCATGCACACTGCTACTTCCAGAGGCAGCGTTTCCTCCTCACGATTCTTGCAGGCATATTATCCCACCGGCACCTTCTCGGCAGCGTGGACTTGCTAGCATTAAGCAGAGTAGGTCACAAACGTAGATAACGGCACAAATAACGTCCAAGTGGGTCACGGATTACTAGACGTGCAAATGTGGAATGCTGTCTAAAATATCCATGTAATCCTTGGCTCAAATGGAGCCTCTTAGGGTAGGGTTACTCTTTACATGTCACCAGAAAAGCACACAGATCAAAAGTATATTGCAGGTAATCTTTTGTAAAATGTTATTTTTCTTTTTTAATATTGCACAACTTTTAAGACTCATTACAAGGCCGAGCCACGGTAATTTGGAAAGGGAGGTCATTGTGTGTGGGGCAATTGTCAGAACACACCCCATCTGCGAGGGGGAGATTTCTGCCTGAAAGAGCGTTGGGTGGCGAGGGAGGGGACTTCTCTCAGAGGAGAAGGATGAGCGAGCAGTGGAGTGACTTTTCCAGGGCAGAATGCCTCTCGCAATCCCCTGGGGTGGGGAGGCATGCTCTGTGTTGGTGACACCGGTACTGTGAATTGTACACTTGCTGTGTGAGCAGGGTGGCTTGGGGAGGCACAAGGAAGTTGACCCAGTCACTGGGGCCAATGCCTTGATAACAACAGTCTGCTGAACCAGTGAGGCATCCTAGGAGAGGCTCGATTTCCAGGCGCAACGTCGCAAGCAAGAGCCATGGCCCTTCATGGAGAGCAGGTGGAAAAAGCAGGGGCGTATGAGAACAGCCCTGTGTTAAGCAGAGCAAGAGGCACTGTAATGACGTAGTGCCTGGCGCAGGGGAAAAGAGGCGCATAAACACAGCCCATCGATGCCCCAGAGCAGTGGTGAGGAGTGGCCAGGGAGGTCAGTCACCCAGCCCTGAACATCACAGGCAGCACTCCAGCGAGGAAGGACCACTGTGGACCGACCAGCTTGCCCTAGGCGCTGCTCAGGCACACCTTGAGGGAGGGAGAGCCGGCCCCACTGCTGGAAGATCACCCACCCTGCCAGTGAAAACTAGAACATTGCCCATTGTATCTTCAACTGTCGGGTGGTGTGGTTTCTTCTTTGTAGTCAAATTGCTGATGAAAACAGTTTGTTATCAACCAATACCACAGCAATTTGTACAGGTGGTCCTATAAAAACACACATCTCCGCACTCTAGCTGCTTTGGATGGGGGTGGAGAGCAGCAACATCTTATGTAAGTATCCCGCGAGCTCCGATACAGACCCGTTTACATTTGTAATGTGCGGCACTAGGTCTGTGTTGGTTTGTGGTCTAGGGCCTCAGGGTGGTGACCCACTCCTGTTCGTGTAACTCTTCAGAAGGTTGCCTTATCCAAGCTGTACCCCCCCCCCCCCCCCACACACACACACACACACACACCCTCCCCCATCCCCCTCCCCCTCCCCCTCCGCCTCCTTCCCTTCCCTCCCTCCCCCCTTCCCTCCCTCCCTCTTCAAGAAGACTGGATGGAGTTAGCAATTAGTGTTCCCAGTCGGTGCTTGTGGCAAATGCTGGTCAGTGGGCAGAGAAAGGAGACTTGGACTACACATACCTTTTACAACCACAAAAGCTGCTGGAGACTCCAAACTCCTAACCCACACTTGCTCACAATCAGAAAACGAATAAAATACATGGTGCAATGCTTCACTAACAAGGATTTCTGGAAGTAAGGATGCAGTTCCTGACAGACTGCTCAAACACTGTGCACCTCGTAAAAACAAAAAGGTAATGGTGCTCCAAGTAGCATGCACCAGGAAAAGAAACTGAAAGCAAACTCACAAGGGCCAATACTTCAGACCCATCTTCTCAGATCTCAAAGCGTTTTAAAGCCCGCCATCATTATGGAGATACCATAAGGCATGCTCTATTTCAACACTATGGCACCAAATGAACAATCTGAAAACCTCATTTCCCTGGATGATCACAGTATTGCACTGCCTGGTAAACTATGTTCCGTATTGCACTGCCTGGTAAACTATGTTCCTAGCAAGCTATGAGAGTTGAAATGCCACCTTCCGTTGCCGCCCATCGTCCTCTGCCTGCTCGCAACCACATCTTTCCTACCTGATGTTCCAACTTCCCTCCCCCTCTTGGGCCAGAAGGTCAATTTTATGTGCATTAAAAATGACCAACAAAATAAATTGACAGGTAAGGGCCTACAAAACAAGTGTGTTGGCCAGAGACCTTGACCGGGTTGTGCTTTAGAATTAAACCCCCAAAACCATGTTATGCTCCAAAAGCAGTAGAGCGGGTACGCAACAATTTTAGATTGGCTGATCTTGATGTGGGAGCCAAACGCCCGCCTTCTCTACTGACAAGCCAATCGGACTAGAGCACCACAAAAAGTATTGCAGCCTCAAACTAGTAAACATCCCACAGACAAAGAAAGGGAACCTTGACTACTGCCTATGTCCCCCAAGGTAACAAACTATTCTCAATCATCGAGAGCAAATGGCTGGAACTCAGCAGCCAAGACCCTGCATTGGTTTCTACAATATTAAACGACAAAAGTGTTTAGAGTGTTTCTTCACCATTATATTTTGCCTGGAGTAGGCCTGCATTGTCCCTGTGGATGTGAACCTGCATATCCAGCCTGTGCTTCAGGCAGAAATCCGCATGGCCTAGTCAAGCTTTCCATTGGCTGCAATGTTTCCAATCGCGCCAGGGTGTTCCCAGGAGGAAGGTAGACAAACTCGGCATAACTCTCAGCCAGTTCACGAGATAAAATTGTCCTGTAATGCATTTGCCCAGATAATGGCTGAACAAATGCTCCAGTCTGTATGCCTCCCCCCACCCCATCTAACCCCCCAAAAAATGTCTGCTGAGCCTATACATGGGCTTGGTAATGACAAGTTTAAAGTATTGCACCAGCAAGCTTTATCCACTGTAGAAACAGCCAGTACCAGCATTTTCTCCCTAGGGGAAACCCAGCTGCCAGGTTCTTCACGGTAGACGCCTGCCTTGTGTTCCTAAGCGCACACAGGTTCTGTTCTTGCTGGGCTCCGCAAGGTAAAAGGGCTGCAGGGCCATGCTTATACACGCATTATAAAGTCAGACCTGTTCCAGTTCAGCTCCTCCACTCAGCACTGCCACTTTCTGCCCAGGTGAGGGTGGTCCGCCATTAGTAGGATCTCTGATAGAGAACCATAAGAATAATCAGCAAACTAGTAAAGTCTGCAACTTGGCCAACGATCGATCAAAAATGCTTTACTTACCCAGTGCTTCCCTAATTTGAGCCAATGAACCATCAAGAGTGGCCTACTCAAAATTCGTTTGGTCCCTTGAACCTTAATTGCTCCAATTCATGAAAAATTCACCTTTAAGGCTCAACACGGGCTTCTGATGGAGACCATTGTCAAACTCAAACCCCTCTACATCATCCACAAAACAACTCCTCCTCCACTATATTCAAGAAGGAAATGAAGACAGCCTCCAACAGAACAGCCCACAGAACAGCTCCAATCATCCCAGTGTCTCGTATCAGTTCCCAAACTTTGCCAACAACAGATTTGTGGATAACCTTTGTATTTCAAGCCCAGGCCCTCTTAAACTCCACTTCTAGCACCAGAGAGGGGCCTGGCTGACCTTTTCGCATTTTGGAAACAGCTTAAAAAACTCCACCTATCGACCCTCAAAAAACGCAATACTGTACAATGAAAGATGACCCTCGTGCGTGTCTACACGTGACAAAAGTTGACACTCGTCACACCCCTCGTTTTATTTCTCCCACTCAGGCATGCGAGCAGATTCCTAGATGAGCATGTTACAAATGCCAAATAAATGTTTGTTTGGTACATAGGCTATGCCCCGTGGGTATATAGGCTTGGACCTGCTGGCCTCTACAAAGTGATGCTTAAAACTCTAGAGGGCATGAGGCAGAGTGCATTGGTCTCGATCACCCCCCCCCCCTCCCCCCGCCCCCCAGCCCACAAAAAAGTTGTAAATAGACCCTCGTCTCCAATACATAGTTACAGCGCCCACCCATTGCCACAGCTGTGCTATTAGGCGTTTCACTGCTAAGCTCCCGACGTGGCAACACCATCCACCATTGAAATATGCCAGGCAACACCAAGCCTGGGCTCTGCCGCCGGTAGAGAATTACTCCGGCTTTGCCGACATTTTGTCTTCCAGCCTGGGCCAGCAATTAGCACACCTGCATGTACAAGGCAATCCTCGCACAGACCCACCCGATCGGTGAAACCGACACAAGAGCCGCGAGTTTCGCAACCCCCCAGGTGCGAGCCAGGGGAACCTGAAAAACGAGACTTCCGACAGAGCATCTACTCCAGTGTTTGGGTTTCTGTTAACAAAGGTCGTCTTGGAAACCGCTCAACTAACTGCTCTGCTACTGAACGACCACTTGCATTGCATCAGTGTATCGTGAACATGCGCCTAGACAGGCACCCACGGGTGGGAAGGACAAGGGGCAGCGAAAGGGGGTCAATAAAGAATTCGATGCAGCGTTGACCCTCCCCATAATGCCACACAAATATGCACTGAAACCTGGCCAAGTCGGAGGAGAGCCAATAAAAGAAAGGCGCGGCGCCTTTGTGCTGGCGTTTATGCAAAGCAACGATTTTTTTTGCTGCCTCTATAGTGCTCAATGTGGTTATTCAGCCCATGTAGAACCATTACTAATTTCGTAAAAGCAGGTCACCGAGGCACTAGGAGAGTAAGTGCTTCACCCAGAATGACACCATGTGTTAAAGGGTGGGGAGGAGAGATCGAGGGGTTCAACATATCTAGAATGCAGATCCAAACTATTCTGGGGTGTGTCAGGTTGTTAGTGAGGGCTCTGCAGCCCGCCCACATTGTTGTGTGGGCAGACCGCCGTTGCGGTCTTAGTTCCCCGGACAAGGGGAAGTGACGTTGGGCTAGGGAGGGGGCGGGGAAACGTTGGGGCAGTTCCTGTAAGAGCGACGAATAAGGAACAAGTTACTTACCTGTAACTGTTGTTCTCCAGCATGGGTCTGGCATGGATTCACATGCTCATGAATATTCCCCGTCGTCAGGCTGGGAATCCTCGGTAAAGAAAAAACCAGTATCAGTTTCGTTTCTGATCTGTCTTTCGTAGTAATAACCAATCACTGGTCTCTGCGTCATACTGACCACAGCCAATGACTGCCCTCTACCTAAGCACCGCCTCTGGCAGCCATCTTCAGATTTGGAAGCACGTGAAGTGGCAGTATGACCAAGTGAAGAGCCGCAGAGGGGTAGGCGGGAGGGTTCGCATGTGAATCCATGCCAGACCCATGCTGGAGAACAACAGTTACAGGTAAGTAACTTGTTCCTTCTCCAGCATGGGGTCTGGCATGGATTCACATGCTCATGAATAAAGAATACATAGCAGTACACACATGCACAACCACGGGAGGTGGCAAAGGCTCAACATTAAGCATCACATCAACTCAACATTAAGCATCTTACCTCCTCACCAGGCTCACCTCAGGCGAACAGGTTGCGCAGCACTGCTTGGCCGACCCTGGACTCCTCCCTGGAATCCCGGTCGACGCAGTAGAATTTCGTGAAGGTGTGCGTCGACCTCCACGTAGCAGCCCTGCATATGTCCAGCAGGGGCACACCAGATAGGAACGCCGTGGTAGCTGCGATCGCTCTGGTGGAATGGGCTCTCGGACGGCCAGGCAGCGGTCGGTTTGCCAACCGGTGACAGTACATGATACAGCCGGAGAGCCATCTGGAGATGGAAGCCTTCGAGAGAGCCTTCCCCTGATTGACAGGTCCAAAGTTCACAAAGAGTTGTGACGTCTTCCGAAAACCTTTCGTGCGGTCCACGTAGAACTTCAGCGCTCTAGCTACATCCAGCGAGTGCAAAGTCCTCTCAGCCGGCGACGAAGGCGACGGGAAGAACACAGGTAACACCAAGGGTTCGTTGAGATGAAAGTCCGACGGTACCTTGGGCATGAAGGAGGGGTGCGTCCTGAGCACTACCCTCGTGTCGTGGAAAGTCAAGTACGGGGCCTTGCAGGAAAGGGCCTGGATCTCTCCCACTCGTCGTGCGGAGGTGATGGCCACGAGAAAAGCTGTTTTCCACGATAGAAACTTCAACGGGGCCGAGTGCAGAGGCTCGAACGGAGGTCCCATAAGTTTGGTCAGCACCACGTTGAGCTCCCACGCCGGGGCCGGAGCCTTCACCGGCGGGAACGATCTGAACAGTCCCTTCATGAACTCTTTCACCAGACGATGAGACCACAAGGACGTCCGGCCCGTGGTTCTGGTGTATCGGGAGATCGCAGCAAGATGAATCTTGATGGACGCGTGTGCCAGACCAGCTTTGGCCAGCGTCAGCAGGTACGGCAGCACTTGGGGAGCCGTAATCCGTAGAGGGTTAATCTTCTGTGCGTGGCACCAGACAGAAAACCTCTTCCATTTGTGTCCGTAGCATTTAAGAGTCGAGGACGCCCTGGCCTTTGCAAGAACCTCTCTGCAATCGGCCGGTAAGTCGTATCCTCCAAACTCTAGCGCTGCAGGAGCCAGGCCTGCAAGTTCAGCGACTTCGGGTCGTGGTGGAGGATGGCGCCTCCTTCCCTGGAGAGTAGATCCGCGTCCGCCGGCAGCTTGATTGGCGGGGACGCCGACAAGTCCAGAAGGTCCGGGAACCATATCTGCCTCGGCCACGCAGGTGCGACGAGGATCATCCTGCACCGTGACCTCTTGAGCTGGTTGACGAGCCGGATTAGCAGAGGCAAGGGAGGGAACGCGTAGAGGAACAGGCCCTCCCAGGGGAACGAGAAAGCATCGCCCATGCTCCTCGTCTGGGGAAACCTGCTGGCGAACCTCCGGCACTTGGTGTTCGTCGCCGTCGCGAACAGGTCGATCTGGGGTGTGCCCCACCGTCGGAAGAGGCGATCCACCAGATCCTGCCGTAGTTCCCACTCGTGGCACGAGCGCAGCTCCCTGCTGAGTGAGTCGGCGATGGTGTTTTTTATCCCTGCCAGATGAAACGGCACCAGAAGAATCCCTTGGGCGACGGCCCAATGCCACAGGTCCTGCGCCTCCTTGGACAGCGCTGGGGACCTGGTTCCGCCCTGTTTCCTGATGTAAAACATGGTGGTGGTGTTGTCGGTGAAGATCCTCACCACCTTGCCCTTGAGGGACGGAAGGAAGGACCTGAGGGCCCAAAACACTGCACGGAGCTCCAGGACGTTGATATGCAGGGACTTCTCCGTCGGGAGCCAGAGTCCCCTTGCGTGCAGGTTTTCGGTGTGCGCTCCCCACCCTTCTAGGGAGGCATCCGTGGTCACAGTCACCTGGTGGGCTGGGGTCTGGAAGTCCATGCCCGCCGTCAGATGCGCGCGGGTGCCCCACCACCGTATCGCTCGTCGGAAACTCTCGTCGAGCTTGATCCTTTCCTCGAATCTGCCCGTCGTCTGGATCCAGCGCGCATCCAGGAACTCTTGCAACGGGCGCATCCGGAGCCTGCACATGGGAATGAGGTAGATGCAGGAAGACATCATCCCGAGGAGGGACTTGATGGACCTCACCTTGGCCGCGTCGGCCACCAACATCCGTTGCACCTTGCCCAGGATGGTCCTGGTCCTCTCCTCCGACGGGGAGGCCAGAAGGGACACTGTGTCGAGCCTCGCTCCCAGAAACAGTGCGACTTGCGCGGGCACCAGGTGGGATTTGGCGTAGTTCACGGAGAATCCCAGGTCCGTGAGGAGTTGGACGGTCCTTGCCGTGTGGACCACGGCGAGCTCCCTCGTCTTGGCGCGGATGAGCCAGTCGTCCAGGTAGGGGTAGACGTGAATCCCCTCGCGGCGCAGCTGCGCCGCCACCGGTGCGAGGCACTTGGTGAAAACCCTGGGTGCCGACCGCAGTCCGAAGGGAAGGGCTTTGAACTGGTAATGACGCCCTTGGACCACGAATCTGAGGAATTTTCGGTGCCCCTTTAGGATGGGAATGTGGAAGTAGGCATCCTCCAAATCCAACGACGATAGGAAGTCTCCTTCCTCCAGCTGACCCAGGACGTGCTGGAGGGTGACCATCCGGAACTTCTGCGCCTTGATGAACTTGTTCAGGCGTCGCAGGTCCAGGATGGGGCGCCATCCTCCCGTCTTCTTCTTCACGAGGAAGTAACGCGAGTAGACTCCGGAGCCCCGAAGCCTCTTTGGGACGAGTTCGATGGCGCCCTTTCTGAGCATCGCCTTTACCTCCAGGAGAAGTTGAGGGACGTGAAGTTCTTTCCTGGCCACGGGGGGGACGCGCGGGCACCTTCTTTGAAACTCGAGCGCGTGGCCCCGGGCCAGGGCGTCCAGCACCCAACGGTCGGTGGAGATGGACTCCCACACGCTGACGAAGCCCGCCAGCCGGCCTCCCACCGGGGTGCTTCGGTGGGGGCCCGACCCCACGGCCGGTTCAATCCTGCTTGGACGCGGCCTTGCCGCCTTGGCCTCCTTGGCGACGACGGCGGGGTCCGCCAGACTTGCCTCGTCCTCTGTAGGCCTCTTGCGACGACGAGCGGGCCGCTTGACGGTAGGAAGCGAAACCGCCGCCGGAACCTTTGGAGGCGCCCTTGCCTCCGCCGCTCCGAAAGGGCGTCCGCCGTTGCTGCAGTACTCCAAGGGCCCGGGCCGTCTCAGTATCCGCCTTGATGGCCTGAAGGGAATCGTCCACTGTCTTCCCAAACAGGTTGTTCCCGTCGAAGGGCATGTCCAGGACCCTGGTCTGGACGTCCTGCCGAAAGTCCGTAGCCTTGAGCCATCCGCGACGCCGAAGGCAAACGCCGTTGCCCATCTGGCGGAACCCAGTGTCGGCGATGTCCGTCGCCACGGTGATGGCGTGGTCCGAGGCCACCTCACCTTCCTGCAGGATCTCAAGGGCCTCCGCCCTCTTGTCGTCCGGCAGAAAATCCAGCAGGGGAGCTATCTTGTACCAGAGTTCCCTGTCGTAGCGGGCCACGATAGCCAAGGCGTTGGCCGCTTTAATCGTCGTCGCCGCCGACGAGATGACTCTGCGCCCCATGGCATCCAATTTCTTTCCCTCGCCGTCCGGCGGGGAAGTCGACGTGGAGGCCGCACCCCCCCCCGCTTTCTTCCTGGCTGCCGCGGAGACGACGGAGTCCGGGGTAGGCTGCGCCCGGAGGCATAGGGGGGCCGAGTCCGGGACCCGGTACTTTTTCTCGTACCGGTCTCTTTTCGCTGGCGTCGTGGAAGGGTTCTTGAGGAGGGAAAGGCCCTCATCCCAAATGTCGTCCAACAGAGGCACTGCGAGGACCGTCTTCCTCTTGGTCTCGCGCCGTTGGTAAAGGAAGCCTTCCTTTTTCTTCTCCTCAGGGCAGAGTTGGAAAAGCTCGGATGCCCTGGCGATCATTGAGTGGAACGATCCAATCTCGTCGGGCGGAGAAGCCCTGGTGGGAGGCGACGACGGAAAATCCTCGTCGTATGCCTCGTCGTCCGTACCCGTCGCTGCCGTGTCAGTCCCCGTATCATCCCCTCGGGTGGACGGGGAGGAGGGCTGGACGGGGCGCGACGGTTGAAAAGGAGGCGGTGAATGAATCCTTCTTTTCTTGGTAGGGGGAACACCAGAAGGTCCCGGTTCTGGATCCCCCGACGGGAGAGGTTCCTCCGTCGGTAACGGTAGTCTCGTCCTTATCTCGGAGCATAAGGACTGTATAGCCAACAAAATGGCCGCTGAGTTGTCTTGCGGCGCTGGCAGAGGGGAATCCGACGGGCGAGCAGGGGCCCCGTCGGTATCCTCGACGATGTCGTCGTCGTCACCTGCGTCGGGGCCCATTCCGACGGGCTGGTCTTGTTCCACGCCTAGGCCGTGGCTTAAGACCTCGATCAGTTCCTCTTCTGAGGTTGAGGCCGAATCTACGCCGACGCCCTGCCCCCCCTTCTTCCCCACGGAGGGTTTCACGGGGGTCCTATCGATGGGCACGAAAGAAGACTCCCTCCGAGGAGGCAGGGAGATTCTGGGCCCCGAGGCCGCCACCACTGGTGCAGCCTCCACAGGCTGGGCCAGGGCCGCCGCGACCGTTTCGATAGAGGGCTTGGTCGAATGGATCAAGGCCTTCACCACCTTAGGTGCGCTCACCGCCTTATCCTTGAGGGAGGGGGCACTGCCACGCTCCTCCTCTGCCTTAGAGCTCGACCGGGGTCTCTCCAGGAGCTTCGCCGGGTGCTCGGCCTTCCTCTTACCCGACCCAGAGCGTTGGCTCGTGGTTGATGGTGCCGGGGAGGGTGCGCCCTGCCTGGCGCCCGTAGAGCCCGACCGTTCGGCGCTCCCGGTGCCAGCGGACTCGCGGTGCTTGGCCTTATGTTGGGCCCCCGTCGCCGGGGCGCCCTCAAAGGTCTTAGAAGACCGCTCAGATTTCTTCTTCTTCTCGCCAGACGGGCTCTTACCCTCCAGCCAGCTGGCGAGACGTTGATGGCGGTCCTTCATGGTCCGTTCCGACATGTTGCCGCAAAACGCACAGTCCTTCTCCACGTGCGTCTTGTCCCCATGAAGGCAGTAAAGGCAGAAAGAGTGTTCGTCCTCCTTGAAGACGTTCTGCAGCTGGCATCCAGGGCAGGCCCTGAACAGCTTTCCGGGCGTCGAGCTTCCCTTCTCCTGGGCCATCTCCGAGACCGGGCCTGAGAAGCTTCTGGAGTCCTCCGAAGCGTAGCTCGACGAAATCTTCACCCTTGAGGGGCACAGATGAATCCGACACGGGTCCCCGTTGATCGGATGTAGGATCGGTGGAGCTTGAGGCTCTTTTGACCGAAAGAATCGAAGTTTTTGTGAAAAAGCGCGAAAAAATAGCACTAACGCTCGAGAGCAATAGCACGAGGATCCCAACACATGAACGTGCGGTAAAAATCTGAAGATGGCTGCCAGAGGCGGTGCTTAGGTAGAGGGCAGTCATTGGCTGTGGTCAGTATGACGCAGAGACCAGTGATTGGTTATTACTACGAAAGACAGATCAGAAACGAAACTGATACTGGTTTTTTCTTTACCGAGGATTCCCAGCCTGACGACGGGGAATATTCATGAGCATGTGAATCCATGCCAGACCCCATGCTGGAGAAAGAGGTCGTCTGCATCCCGGCTCCCGTGTGACCTTTGTTCAAAGCGGTTTACGGGGCCCGCGTAAAACCCAACATTTGGCGACGAGGGGTACATCGTACCCACTCGCACCCACAGGAGGCCCGCAGGCGAGCGGGTGCAGCGCGTCGGCGCACCTCCGCTCCAAAGGCCCGGGGGTGCCACAGAGGTCCGCGGTCGAGCGGCGTGGCGCGTCGGCGCACCTCACGGGCACAGGGACCCGCCGGATGTGCTGCAGGCACGGAGTGCCAAGGAGGGAAGCGGCCCCTCACAAACACCGCGTGGGAGCGGGAGCGTTCGCGCTCTGTGAGGCGAACGTGGGCCCGCTGGCAGGTGCGGGCGTTGGTCCCGCCCCCCCCCTCACATCAACCCGCAATCGGCGGGAGGCCCCAAGAAGTGCCAGGGACCCAGGGGACAGCTCAAAAGGACACGCAACAGCCCGTGAAGAGGCTGCACACCACCAACACGTGCTGAGGGCTACGGCACAGCACGGCAGAAGTCTGCACAGGTGTGCCTGGTGTACACCACAGCTACAGCGGACATGTCGGCCCCAGCAAGCCCCGTAGCCTCCTCATCGGACGGATCTGGAGCCGTGGCTGATGGCCCCCAACATCAGGTACCGCCGCTCACAACTTACCCTTACCGGGACCTTTTGATGTTAGAGACACATCCAACCTAGGACCCAGATGGGTCATATGGCTCAGGGATTTTAAATTTTACACGGGGGCAATCGGCTTGACCGATGACGCGATGCTGAAAAACACCCTATTCATGACAGTAGGCCCCGCTGTCAGGGACATCGCAGGCGAACTGATGAACGTAGACACGGTCACCTATGGAGAACTACATGGGAAGCTATCAGAATACTTCACGCCCCATACAAACATTGACTACGAGCGCCATGTCTTTCATACTACTAGACAGGAAAAAGGAGAGTCCCTTGATAACTTTGTGATGCGCCTACGCATCAAGTTAAAGTACTGTGAATTCCATAGGTACTCAAATGACGAGGCGCTAAGATCCCAAGTCATAGCCGGCTGCATCTCGCAGCCTTTCAGGAAGCAGCTGCTCCAAAAACAAAGGTCCCTCGAGGAAATCCTCGCACTTGCCAGGATGGAAGCCGCAGTTGAGTCGCAGCTCGACAGCCTAGGCAAGGTCACCATTCAACACCCGACACCGAATGCAGATGCCACTAACAGACTGCATACCGCGCCCTCACCGGGAGGGAAAGGAACAGACGCCACGTGCTACAGATGCGGGTTTGAGTATCCGCACATGGGTGACTGCCCAGCAGTGGTGCAAAAGGGTGCCGCCTGTGGCGGAATGGACCACTACAGAGCTGTCTGCAAGAATCCGCCGGGACAGGGACCCAGCAGACCGAGACAACAGGAGAGAAGGAGAAGCTCGCGAAACAGCCCACCAGCAGGCAGAGGAGAAGAAGACTAGACGAGACCCCGGAGAGAAGAAAAACCTCGAAGGAGCTCCTACGTCAGAGACGACAGAAGGCCACCTGACTGTCATGATCTCTGCTTCCAAAAGGCCAGGACTTACCCAACTCCCTTGGAAGCAGACTCATAACCCAGGTTCCGAGTGCCAGCCAGTCCCAATTGGGACCTTTTGGACCCTGTCCTGGCGCCAGTGGCGCCAGGCTCATAAATATGCCCAGTCCCAGCGCTGCAAGCGCCGGGCTCATAATGCTTGGGTGGACTTACCTGCAGCAGACCATGCTGCTTACTTACCTGCCAGTTGAACCCCTGATCCTCTTCTGTTTGGGACTACTTTTCCTGTTGGGTGGGGCAGGAGCCACTCCCTAGGTTCAGAACACTGGAACTCTTCTGGAAAGCAGGAATTCTTTTCTTACCTAGGCGTGGCTGTGGAAGGAGACACCTAAGCACTACAGGAGGCTATTTAAACCACACCCGATGGATGAATCTTGCTTTGCGTTATTCTGCATCCTCTGCAGCAGAACGCTCATCGTGTCTTCTGCATCTGATCCTGGGCCTAAAGGAAAAAGGCTTACCATCCTGAATCCAGTCTTCAGCAACATCTATAAAGACAAGAAAGAACAGGTTAGCACTACGGTCTTCAGTGACAGCGCATCTCTTACCTGGACCATCGGCTGTCATCAACGCCTCGCGCAGCATTCCTGCATCTGAAAGACAAAGGCTTACCTACTCTTCACGCGCTCCGGAGGTCATCGCACTGCATTCCGGCATCTGAAAGACAAAAGCTTACCAACTCTTCGCACGCTCCAGAGGCCTTCGGCGTTGCATCCCGCATCTGTAAGACAAAAGAAGGTGAGTTTAAAGACATTGGGTAACGTTAAATACTCACGTGCCATTACTCCATCCACGCCGAACTCAGTGGGCATTCCGGCATCCTTCAGCAGCCTCGAACTGGTACCTGCAAAATAAAAAGGACAGTTAGTGCGCATCGTGAAGCAAGCAACAAGCGCTTACTTACGCGCTTCCAGGCGCTTCTATTCCGCATACGGGTCCATCCTCAACTCACTTCAGCCAGTCAACCGCCATCGCCGGAACCCTGCAAAATAAGAGACAGCATTACAAAAGACTTTTTAAGACATTTGAAATATTCGGAACTCACCGTTCGTGAAGTAAACGACGGACAGCAGTCCTCTGAAGTCAAGAGGCCTGCGCTACCTATCCAGTGAAGAAACTGGTTACAGCACCCTGCCCCGAGGCAGATGGAGAGCTCGGCGTTCACTTACCTAAGGTGAGAGCGTTAACCTTTGGGGTTCTACAGGAGAGGAGAAAAGGAAAGAGATAGGAACACCCCAATAACCCCAGTTCATTAATCCCATATTTTCTATCTGCAGACATCTTACTCTTCGAGTCAGGCATACAGTGCACAGAGGTCCAGCCCAAAGAGCCAACCGGGTGCTACACATCACTTTTGAAGATACGGTAGTCGCCCAGTCAAGACCGGCGCCTCTGCGAGAATCAGGTGAGCGTTAAACTGACAGATCAAGGCGATCGCAAAGAAGACGGTTCGTCCTGTACATTGAGATGAGATCCCCGTCAGGCAGTGAATCCCAGTCGTCAGAGGACGATCAACGGAAAAAAGGGTACGTGTGGGCACTCAACGCCACAGCCACCCAACACAGTCCGACGCTCCTGTTACAAGTCAACAACACACCTTTGGAATTCCTCATACATACGGGGGCGACAGTTAACATAATAAGTGAACAGGCGTACAGCTCACTCACCAACCCCCCAAAGATCCGAAAGGCGTCAGTGGACATATACCCCTATGGAGCTACAACCCCGCTCCCATGCAAAGGAACAATATCAGCATGGTGCGTGCACAAATCGCAAGTGGCAAAGATCACGCTACACATCCTGAAGACGGAAGCCAACAGCGGGTGCATCCTCAGCTTTAAGACAGCCGTCGAGATGGGTCTGGTGCACATCTTGTACCAGTTTATGGCCCATAAATATTTCACCAGACCGGACGCCATTGAACAGACATTCCCCAATCTGTTCAAAGGCCTAGGAAGAGTTGGATATAGTGGCAGAACAAGAAAAGCAGTTACCCGAAATCAAGAGCACCCAGTCCTGACCCGCCGCCCCCCCCTCCCCTCCTCCGCGAACCCCCTCCTTTGGATTTTGGGACTTTGGAAGGAGAAACACACCATTATAAGTCCCTGAAAGCCTACCAAAAACCGGTCTAGGTGGACTTCTCACACATGGCCATGGGAAATTTGGGGTCTCTGAGAAAGAGCTCTGGGGTCCTAGTCTTTTTACTAAAGGCTCACCTCTTCCAGTGCACAGATATCTGCATTTGTTGCACTCCAGGATTCCACCTTCTGGTTCCGACTCATAATATTCCCTCTCATCAAAAGTGAGGGTTTGAGGAGGAGGCCCGTAGCGCAAAGACAGGTCATCCCTGAAAAAAGAAAACATGTTTAGCTTGCTTTCTATGAAGGTTTCATGCCAAGAGAAAAACAATAATGCATGCTATAAGCACATTTTTAAAGCCGAGGGCACAACGGGAGGAGTTATACAAAAGGTCACTCACTCACTTGACTGACGATCTAATGTGTCGATACTCGCCCTGACACAAGGCATTGGTTCTGTGCATTTCTGCCAGAACACTATTGAAGGAATCGCTAGAAAAAAAAGGGCAAAGTCCCAAGCAATATGCATGGCAACCTTGTAACCCATTTCTTCACGTGAACACTAAAAATTGTATGGAAAAAGAGAACAGGTGGATAACCTGCATTTTCAGCAATTTGGGTCTTAAAATACCTACAGTGGTTCTGAGGTCAATGGTTATTTTATTTTTTACATTTGTAAAGCGCACTAGCAGCCCAGAGGCAGCGAGGCGCTGTTGCAAGAAGGGGTCTTTAGTTACAGGATGATTCTTTTAGGGTTACAGTGAGCGTGGAGCCTACAATGTAGGAAGCAAATGGTTACATAGGCATTACAGGTGGTTGTGTTGGGTAGGGGAGTCAGGGTAGAGTCACTGGTCCGACACCGGCTCCTTGTTTCCGCCCTCTCTGGCCCGACTCCTTGGGTTCCATCTCCTCACCCACATGTGAGGCAAAAAACATTGGGATCATCTTCGACTCTTCTCCATTTCTCTCCACACATCACTGGCCTTGCCAAGAAGTCCAACTTTCAGCTCCACCTTCTCAGAGGCATTCTACCTCTCCTCACCTTCCCCCAGAAGTTCAATGTTTTCAGAGCCCTGGTTCTCTCTAGGCTTGATTACTGCAACAGCCTCTTACTCAATCTGCCCCTTTCCTCCCTTCACTCCTCTAATCCGGAATTCGGCAAGCCTTATCCTTGGCCTCAAGACCAGGGACTACATACATATCTCCTGCCCCAAAATCTCTGCACTGGCACCCGGTGACTGCAAGGATAAAATGCAAGACCTTTTGCATCATCCACAAGGTCGCCTGGGACCTCTCTACATCCAGCTTTCCCTCCCTAAATACCTCTTGTCCAGAGTCCTTCGATCCCCTCGTTCCACCTCTCTACAGGTCAAACACTTCTCCAAGCAGAGAGTGGGTGTAGATCCTCTCCTTGGCTGGCTCCTCCCTGTGGAATGGCCTTCCTCCCCCCAACCCCCTCAGACTTGAGCCGGACCTTCTAAAATTCCCAAAACTTCCCAAGACTTTCTTTTTCTCCTCTTCCTTCCCTCTCCCCCTCCTCTGCTAATTCTCCCTCTCCTGCTACAACTGGGGATTGGTCCCTACAGAGTCATACATGGGCTAGACCAATCCCCACCAGTCCCTGCATCCTTTCTCCAGTACTTGACCTCTGGCTTCCTTTCCGGGACCAGCCCAAGCTGGTCCTCCCTTCCCACAGCACCCCTTTTTTGCCCAGCACTTGCCTTCGGCCCGCCCGCCAGCACTTCCCCCACCTTCTTCCCTGGGGGCACCTCACTCATGTACTTCTCCTGCTACCCTCTTACCCCTATACTGAACAACCTTCTCAAGCACTTGCACGGTAGGATTGTCACACGGCCAATATAACCGTGTGTTTTTGTTCCTCCATGCTCATGATTCCCTCGTTCCCCCCTCTTGTCTTGTGGCACATGGAAACACTTGTGTGCAGGCACCATACAAATGTCAATAAATAAAATAAAAGTGCCGGCACAGCTAAATCCCAGGGAGAAAAAAAAAAAAAAAGCGCATGGCTAGGAGTAATCCTGAGCCCAGAGACTGCAAAAGCAGATCACTCGCAGCCAGCTGCTTGAGAGGATGGAAGTGGGATAATATATTAGAATGGCATTCTTGGGAAGCCTGCTGCATACCTTCCAGCCCACAGCAGAGGAAGTGGGGGCGAGGAAGACGGTCTTCAAGCCTCATATCAAAGATATGGCTGCCGTGGGATATGCTGGTACCGAGTGCTTTATAGGTTTCCTCTACCTATGTGCTCTCATTCAGTGGAGTCTAAAAAGCTGTAGTTTACAGCTTTGCGAACATACGTGACAATATAGAGTCAATCAGCTGTTATGCATTTTTAGTGTTTCACCACTCTATTCAGACACACACGGAAAGAGAAACAGGAAGGAGCAACACAAGGCTAACACATGTTTATTTATTGTGCATTTATTAGGCGCTTAAGTAAATGTGTTTCAAAACGCCCACATGGCAACAAAGGGGGGGGGGTGACATGGGATTGAGAATAAAAGTAAAAAAACAACAATATATAAACTGGAGGATATAGACAAACCTACTATGCCTTGCGAGTGTTCAGAACGTACAAGTGCAGAGAGAGAGAGAGAGAGAGAGAGAGAGAGAGAGAGAGAGAGAGAGAGAGAGAGAGAGCGAGAGAGAGAGGAAAATGGAGTAGGGGTAAGTGCTGGAGTTTCTGTGCTCATGGGTGAGCAGGGGATGTAAGTGCCAAGTAAATTAAACGCTAGGTTGCAATTCAGCAGATATATGCTGGTAAGTGCAGGCCTACAGTGGCGTAGGACAGTGGGTGCAGAGGCAAGAGCTGGGTATAAGCAGAGGCTGAGGGGATTAGGTGTGGGAGGCCAGGGCGTCCCCCGAGGACACATACGGGCCCTGATCACCAATCACAGCGACTGAGTTTGGAGCGGACAGAGGAAATGAAGAGGAAAGTCTTGAGAAGCTTCTGGAATTTGAGGAGGTCCGGTTCAAGATGAAGAGGGGAGGTTGTTCCACAAGAGGGAGCCAGCACAGATGCAAGGGATCGGCCTCCGGCCCTCTGTTTAGCAAACCGCTTCACACACAGAGTTGGTTCCAGAGGAACGTAGAGGGAATATTTATTAATAGCAAGTTGCAGATAGTGTGGTTCCCGGCCACAGGCAGCATTGTGAATGATGCAGAGGGATTTAAATTTAATCTGTGCAGCAACCTGGAGCCAGTGAAGAGTTTTTAGGGCAGGAGAGATGCAGTCCCTGGGCTTGAGGCCAAGGATAAGTCTTACTGCCCTATTCTGGATTAGCTGGAGGGGTCGCAGAGAGGAAGAGGGTAGACTCAAGAGAAGGCTGTTGCAGTAGTCCAGCCTAAAGAGAACCAGAGCACTGGTAACATTGAACTTCTGGGGGGAAGTAAGAAAAGGTAGAATTCCTTTGAGAAGGAAGAGTTGAAAGTTGGACTTCTTGGCAATGTCCAGGATGTGAGGGAGGAAGGATAGAGAGTAGTCGAAGAGAACTCCAAGGTTTCTGGTTTCAGAAGAAGAAGGGGCCCATAGAGGACAGCCAGAGTGCGGGGAAGAAAGAGGGAGCAGGGGTCTCGATATATCATTGGCGGTGCACCAGGACTGGATGTCTGATAGGCAATCAGAGATGATGGAAGAAGCAAGAGAGTCAGCAGGAAGTTTGAAGAAGAGTGGAGTGTCGTCTGCGTAGCACTGGAAATTGGGGAAGAAGGAGAAAATGATGAGTGCCAGCAGAGCAAGTAAGTGTTGAAGAGCCTGGGGGAAATGTTGAAGCCCTGGGGGGCACCACTAGTGGAGAAGGGGGTAGGTGAGAAGGTGCCCAGAATAATCTGGGACAGACAATTAGCTCGGAAAGAGGCCAACCAGTCCAGTGCCCGCTCTGAAATATCCAAGGTATCATGAAGTCTTTATGAGGATATAGTGGTTGACAGCGTCAAAGGCAGATGAGAGATCAAGTAGGATGACGACAGCTAGGGAGTTGGAGTCAAGGGATGCGAGCAGTTCTTCACAGGTGTGTTCAGAAGAGCAGTTTCCGTGCCTCTGGATGCTTGAGATCCACATTGATGGTCGTGGAGACCACCAACAAGTTCAGTGTGTGAGGTAAATTGGGGGAAGGCCAGCTTCGAGGAGTTTCCCCAAGGAAGGTGCGAAAGAAATAGGGCGGTAGTTAGCTGGACACGTAGGATCTGCTGAAGGTTTTTTCAGGAGGGGGGGTTGCAAAAGGGAGTGCTTGAGCGAGGAGGGGGGGGGGGGGAGGATCCAGTAGGCAAAGAGTGGTTGCAGAACTCTGCAAGAGCGGGGGCAAGAGTTGTCCTTGATGGTTCCAGAGATGGAGGAGACTTTCATAGAGCGGACAACTCTGGTGACCTCTCAGGTGTGACAGGGGAGAAGGAGGAGACAGAGGAAGGAGGGTGAGAGGCCAGAGGAGGCAGGGAGTTGGGAGAGAAGTGGGTAGCAAGGGTGCTCAAGATGTCCTGAGTTTTAGTGGTGAAGTATGTGGCCAGTGCACTGCAAAGGGCCTGGGAAGGAAGCGGGGACGAGGAGCCTGCAGTAGGGTTGGCTAGTTCCCTGCAGATTATAAAGAGTTTGGTCGTGTTTTGGAAGCACCGGATACCCGAGCCTGGATGTGGGCCTTTTCTTGGCACGAATGGACAGTCTGTATTGCCTTTGGAGCAGGTGGTAGGCCAGTTTGCCAGAGGGTGTGTCTGAGGTTTCCGACTTCCATTCTGCGGCTCTGCACTTGCGTTTTAAGGCTGCAAGTTCAGAGTCGTACCAGGAATTCCAATTGAAGGCAGGTTTCAGGCAGATCTGTCCAGCGTGCTAGTAATGGCAAGGTGGAGGTTGCTGCGGGCAGTGTCAGGGGTGGGTGGGGTAGAGGGGTGAAGGTGGATGTGAAGGCAGCAGCCGACACTAGTTTCATCAGATGGATGTTCATGAACGAGGTTCGCAGGGCTGGAGGAGGTGCAGTCAGAGGGCCAATGGGACCCAGGTAAGAGGAGAGAGTGGTCGGCCCACGAGAGTGGTGTAACCGGAGTGGGTTGGAAGAGAGGGCAGAATGTATGAGGGCATCCAGAGTGTCCAGCTGAGTGGGTTGGACCAGAAGGAAGAATGGAGAGGGATAGAGAAGTGCAGGGGTTAAGTAAGGGAGTTAAAGCTGAGACAGGGGGGTCCAATTGGATGTTGAAACCGCCAAGGAGGAGGAGATCGGAGGTGGTCAAGAGGAGCCGAAGCCAGCCCACTCAGAAAGGAACAGGGTGGTAGTGCCACAGGGCCTGTAGATAGTGGCAATGGTCAGAGAGGAGGAGGGAGAGATGACCAACTTGGCTCTCGAGGGCAAGAGTAAGGCTTAGTGGGTAAAGAGGCCAGGACCCACTCAGGGAAGATTAAAGCAACCCCACACCCAGCACGGTTTGGTTGTGGCTTGGAAACAATCTTGTAGCCGTTGGGTAGAAGGGAGTCCAAAGCAGTGATGGATAGGGCATTGAACCACATCTCAGTAAGAGCGAGAATGTCGAGGTCAATGTCTTCAAGAAGGAGGCTTATGTCTGTGGAGTGTTTGATGGCTGAACAGGCGTTGAGTGCAGCCAGGTGAAGGAGGTCTCGGCCTTTGAAGGTTTTCCAAGGCGGAGTACAGGGGCGTGGTACACCAGTCGGAGGAGAGGGGACAGAGAGAACAGATGGGGGAGAAGCAGGTGAAGGAAGGAAGTTGGTCAAAGTGAAGGAGGTTGGGTTGAGGACCCTGAACCAAGATAGTACCAGTGTGGTAGACATTAAGGATACAGCGTGATAAGAAGTTCGCCAAGAGGACTCCCCACTTGGTACCACCATTAATGGGAGAGAATAGAAATTAGATGAGGAGTCCATAGATCTGGGGGAGGGGACAGAGAAAAGGATGGCGAAGACCTGTCTGGAAGTTGCACGGATATAGCCGGAATTGAAGATGTCTTTTTGGTGCTTTTCTTCCAGACTTCGTGAGAGATGGAGGATAGTGAAGCAGTTAGAGAAGATAGGAGAGATGGTGAGCGCCATGAGGGTGGCAGAGGATAGTTGAATGAAAGTGGGGTGGCTGCACTGCACAGTCCTGGCCAAAACTCACAGGAGGGGCACAATGAGGTCACACGGACACGGACACGGACACACACACACACACGGACACACACACACGGACACACACACACGGACACACACACACACACTTTTTTTTTTAAAGTATGCAGTGAGAGGTGGAATAGGCACGGCAGATGGAGATTGGCACAGTTATGCTTCAGGGTGCTTAGTGGAGGAGGCAAAGGAGATGTCCACCAACACTCACTAGTAGAACAGACGGGAGCTTAGAGGTGCTTGGTCCCAAGGTGGTGAGAGAGCAGATTGTAACAGGAGGCATACTCATGTTTTGTAGAGCTTGGGGGGTAGGTGGCCAAGACTGGCATAGATGTGGAGGTGCCGGCTAAAGCCTGCTGGCGCCTCAGATTGGCTAATGTAGGAAACAGCAGGCGGCAATGGGTGGCTCCAGGACCCCAGAACTGTGGCCATCATCGCGTATTTAGGATTAAACACTAGTGAATGGGCAAAGGCCTCAGGGAAGGCAATACACCTTCGGGATTAAACCCCCAATGTGCGCTAGGCAAAGAAAGTGATTCTTGCAGCATGATGGGAATTTAGATCATGCCGTGCGCTGGCAGCCAAAGATTGCCAGTAATCCTTTCAATCCTTTGAAATTTCACCCAATGCAGTGAGAAGCCCACCAGGGCTTAGAAACTGCTCCAGCAGCTGAAAACAAACGTGGAAAGAGATGATCCGCCCTGCCTTCCTCAGCTGCTATTGACAGAGACGAACATGTTTTCTCTACGTAGGGTTCCTTCTGCGCCAATTACAGGTGAGCGATTGCAAATGGGTCTAGTGGAGTAGAGGTTAACTCCTCCTTACGAGGCGTTAGGATGCCTACGTACTGAGAGCACGGGCGCTCCTCCTAATTTTCAAGGACACTTCTTTAGAATAGTTTAATAAAGGGCTATTCTTCCTTCTATCCTTATCAGATAGGTGGTTCACCACTGTGGCCCACAGCTCAGTAAGTATATAGAGTAGGTTATGGAAACTACCATCTTGCTGGCACGACAGAGCATAACCTCAACAAACGTCTAAATATTCAGAAAAAACGCTATCCATGCAGTAATGAACCTTCCTAGGCGGGACCACGTCTCCACTCAGAAAAACTGCTCACTGGCTACAAATCAGAGAACAAAATCAACTTCAGAGTCTATCACTCACCACTGTCTTTCCAATTCTGCACCCTCTTACCTCATGCAGAGAAACCACCAAACCAACTCACTCAGACCTGTCAGACTGCACAGCCACAAACTTGCTACCCCACCATTTAGCGCACCAAAGCCGCTGGCTCAAGCTTCCCTGCTATTGCCACCAAACTGTGGCATAAACGTCCCATCCATCTGTGACCTTTGTACACTGTACCCTCCTTGCATCTCCTTCCCTTTCCCCACTGCCCCCCACTCCATCCTCTACAAATGTAAAAATAAATAAAACTCAAACTGTCTGATAAATGGCCCATTAATATCAGTTGCTCACAAAGGAAGTTTAACAGAGGGCATGTGGTCTCCATGAAAAATCAAGCAAGCCCTAAATCTGCCTTTAAAAGAGTCTAAACAGTGACGCCATTACTCAAACAACGTGCCTTCCTGAGGTACGCCTTAGTCGGTAAAAAAAGATCTGAAGAGAATTATTTTGTGAGGAAAAACAGGTAAGCAAGATTAAGAAACACAAAAGTATACTTTATTATAAACAAAAACACTATTTTTTGCACGTAAATAAAATGCAAAGGATTTGAATTTTAGAAGCATACAACAATCTTCAGATCCACCCAAGAAGGTCCATTTACAATCTAGAAAAAGTGACCACCTGCAGCAATACTGTAAGCATAGCAACAGGCCTCAACATTGTTTCTCCCTCAAAATGCACAACATCCAATCCAAAAATCACATACTTTGACCTGCCCAATAACCGCGACCATTTTATACATTAGGTCTCCATACTCAGTCCATTGTCTGATCCTGTTATCCTGCATGCCATACCATCAGCAGGGCCTTCTGGATACTGGCCATAAAGCTACCTCCCTTCTCTTGTGGAAGCCCACCCCGGGCCAAACCATGAAATGTCAAATTTTTTCCAAGAAGGATTTTCCACCAATGCATTAATGGTTACACCTCACCTGAAGAACCCTTATTAGACTGAAAATCCCCTACCAACCAACTATTTATTTTCTCTTTACTACACAAAGTTAGAGAAGCTTTCTGCATAGCAACAAAAATTAGTTTGCAGTTACCAATCCAGTTGAACCCATGCACAGCATTACATCTTCCCTTTGAAGTAAAAGATTTTATTCAATTCATCAAAATTGGTCCTTAGTAATCAGAGTGTCACTGGAATTGCCCGTTTAGACATGCTGCAATCAATCTGCCATTCTAATATCCTCTTAGAAACCGTTCTACTACATGGTATACAGTAGACAGCTTCAGCAGTACTGGAAAATCTGGCCCAGTGTTCAGTATTGTGTCTGAAATCCTTAATCTTCAACCAAGTACACCATGGAATGTAAGTGATTCAAGGCACTTCCCTGTCCACTCACCTCCCACTAAAAGCATGCATCTGCCTAGGATTGCTTTTCATGAGCATCTTGCCAATGCTACCTATGTAGTAGCGCGTGCTGCAGTGCTTCATGCTAGACCCTGGTTCCCAGCCCAATACCCCACCCACCGCGCCCCAGACACTCTCCTGGACTATCTGAAAGCCATCCAGAGCAAGATGCAACACAAGAAATACCCACAACAACAACAAAATAGGAGATCCCTTCATAGGTATTCAGCTCTTCCTTTTCAGTGGTGCGATTTTCCATCCTCTCATTAAAGAGGTTCAGAATCTTCAAGTACACAGATGACAAAAACGCACTACAAAACCAGATCAATCTAGATGTGGAACCATCTCCTCAACCTGACAGGCAACATCATTCCCGAGTCTGGCAATAGTAGAACAAGGCAGCCACCATTATCCGTAAGGGCTATAGAATATTGGAAAACAGAGCCATGTCGGTTGTTTGATAATCTTCTATCGTCTCCACAAATACAAGCCATTACAAATAAATCTCACTTTCAGCTTCATATTCTGAAACACATTCTTCCTCTCCTGAACATGTTCAAAAGAATGCAAGGGCCTTATGATATGGTGATGAGTTTGTCTGCATTATTTCAAATAATCTTTACTTGGGTATGCCTAAAGGTCTAAACTCATTAATTTCAGACCATCCACTGAGGTTTGACCCATCCACCTGAAACCATGGGACAATCATCCCTGTGTTCCTCTCTAGGCCTGCCACAGGCAGCCTGTGGAATCAGCTTTCAAGATGTTATGTAATCAGAGCCTTCTGGGATTTTGGCCCTGCATATCCTCAGAGAAAGGAGGATAAGTACTGTCCTCCCAGGCTCTTTAGGCCCACTACTCCCTTACCCTTCTAGTGCGACCTTAAACATTTTAAAAAAGAAATAAAAACTCAATTTTACTTTTGCACTTCACCAACAATTAGGGTGTATTGCATTCACATTTTCTTCCCTTGCTGCACCTTCCATGTGTCACTTTTGAGGACCCATCTCTTGGACTTGTGTTATGTTAGCAAACCTAGTAGGTCTCCTCCCTACTTTGTAAATAAAAACGACCAGAAATGTACAAGACATCAATCGGCGGACCAAAAAAGGCAATGTGAACACTACACAACAATAAGACTAAATAATACATTTAATCAATCCTACAGGTCTATTAAATAAGTTCCAGACTTAAGAAGCAGGATACCTAAAGCCCAAATTATGGACAAATACAGTGAATTAGTAAAAGTTTGAATATTCAGGATAGTGAAATCCCATCATGGCGTAATGACAGGTTTATCATTAACTAACCATTATTCTAGTCAGAGGGAACGGTTCCTATTGGGTCCCAAGTTGCTGTACCTTTGGTCATGTTTCCTGCTGTTTAGATCTAAACCAAGGATGGTCTGGTGGGCGGGTCAGGTTGTTGCAGTTAATTGGGCCGCTACCAGGAGGATATCATGTCTGGTCTTGCAAGACAAATAGAGCAGTCTCTGTTCTACTACGGTTCTAAATAGATGTGCAACCTTGGTTTCGTCCAGAGTTCAAGTCGAGGGTAAACGCGGGGTAGACAGAGTCCACCCACTTTTTTCAGAGGGTGGACTCAGTCCCACCTGCCCACCAGCTAAAACTAGAAACCTTGAATGGCCTCTTTGAATTTATGAATTAAAGCAAACCTTGGGGATCAAACTACAGTCCTCAGGTGTGCAGACCAGACACTTCACCACTACACTATATAGCCTGATGAAAAATGGCAAATTTACAAAAAAAGAGCAAGATTTTAATCACGAAGATTTGGCCGAAAAATGTGCCCAAATCCCCCATTTGGTGGCCAGGGCTGCAGGGGAGGCCCCCCCCCCTAAACCCTTGTACACTATACTGTGAGCTGGTGTTGCTGGGGTGTCCACCCACAGCAGATCCCATAACACGTCAGGGGAGAAAAAGACCAAATGTTTTTTTTCAGAAAAATAACTTGAACAGGTTTCTAACCCCAATCCATGAAAAATAACTAGCATCTAAAAGGTGATCTGTCCCATTTCGGTGCTGCAAGTGTCGTGGTGCTGGTGCTGGTTTGTGCTGCTGGTGCAAGGCAAATGACATTTGTCCTGTGCAATTTGGGTGGTTATGCAAAGCCAATGTACCGAAATGTCCATATTTCACCATGATATGCTAATCACATCCCATGGCGTTTGTTGAGTGGTCTCCCCCCCCACCAAAATTTAATTTTTAGGGCTTGGTTTCTCCCACAATCTGGCGCTGGGACTACGACGGGTTACTTTCCACTGGAGCACTTTTAGCTAGCAGACTGCGTTATCTGGAACGGCCCGGTGCGCTTAACTAGAGGCAACTACCCACTTTTCAAAACTACAAAGGGGTGGTTGTCAGGGGGCTGACCCTAAACAGTGCTTTTGCATAGCTGCTCAGGGAGCTGAGAGTTTTCACTCAGTGCCAGGACGTGATGCAGACTTTCTGGTTTTAAAGGTAAAAATAAATATCAGTGACGGGCCCGTGTCCGATATCTGAAATAAAGCAGGATATAGGGGATGAATGGATGAGAGGGTTTATCTGCGTCAGGCCCACTCGCCGGAATCTCTGGTAACCCGGAACCCTCATCCTCTCAGGATGGCAAAGAAAGTGAAGTCATTGTGTGTCATGACCATTTAGCAAACTGGGTGAAAGGAGCTAAAAACAAAAGTACCGCCACATAAAACAGGACAGTGAACAGATCCCGATTCCACTGTTGGGGATACCTGCCCATTTCATGGATACAAAGTATTATAGTGTCAAATTGAAGCATAGCACAAATGGACGTGGGGGAAATCGGCATAACCCAGCTCCTGCTCGAAGGTACCTTCCATCTAAATCAGCTAGCAAACATGGAAGTGCTAGGCGATTAGAAACGCGGAAAGGGAAGGTTTGAGACCTATGCCACCTGATATAAATGGTGGCAACCGAAAGACAAAAACATATAACATTAGGGTTAGAAGGGGAGCATGCGCATGCATTTCCCCCGTTTTAGGGTGGGGGGCGAGGGGAGACTGCACATTTAGACAGCGAGCGTCATCAGCTATGAGGAGTCTACCCATTATAAAAAGGGACTGGGAAGGTTCGAGAACAAGCGTCGATTGGCGGCACAGCGACATATTGGTTGTTCTGAACCTCCCTGTCCTGTGTTTGGTGCGGCGGACTGGTGAAAGATCCAAGGAGGAAGAGAAGGAGCTGGCAGCGAGGCCCAAGGTCCTGGTAACGATTGAAAATTGGACATCAGCCCCTCTCATATAGGCCAGCGTTTATTGTGAAATGTACCCAGAGAGGTGTGTGGCGCTGGTCAAGTGCATGGACATCATCAGCAAGGCGTTTGCGAGTGTCAGGGGGTTTGCATGGGTGAGGTATGACTAAGAATGGAGGACAAGGATGGGGGAGGACCAGAGTGCGGTGTGGGCGAGATAAACATAGGGTATGTGGCTGCAATGGATGACGCCTACGTGCCAGTTGCCAACACTATACAGCAAGCAGCCTGCATGTGCCTTACTGGCCCTTTCATGGTCGGTCTGCTCCAGGCGATGCAAGGACAGGAGGCAGAGGGCAACTGTCCACTGCCTGCTGGGTTTTCAACAAGGAGGCATGCTTTAGGGTGGTCTCTACATTTCGGCATGAATGCAGTAGGTGCGCAGGACAGCACCCTGTTACTCAAGGTTTTGCAACAGTGAGAGGGGTAGGGGCACAGGAGAAACATTGTGGGGAAAGGCCTATACACCAGTTAAACTTGAGAAATTGGAGGAATGGCTGAGCCTTTATGCGGACAGGACAGCAGCTAAGATTTTGGGAGATGGGTTTAGGTTGGGGTACCTAGGACCTAGGGTTCAAAGATGAGCGAGGAACTTCAGGTTTGCAAAAGTGTGACCGGACATAGTGGAGAAGAAATTGGTGAAGGACATTTCAGAGGGGAGAGCGATGGGCCCTTTCACAGAGATAGTGGAGGATTTGGTGGTGTCTCCGTTGGGGGTAGTGCCTAAAAAGACAGTAGGGGAATTTAGGCTGATCCATCATTTGTAATAGCTGGACGGGATGTCAGTGAAGGACTTTATCACAGAGGAGGATTGTGCGGTGTCCTAAGCAAGTGTAGATCAGGCGGTTGAGCTTGTACAGGAGAGCGGCCACGGAACATTTATGGCTAAAATTCAACATTAAATCAGCGTTCAGGTTGCTGCTGGTGCATCTGGAGGATTTTTGGTTACTGTGTATGCAATTTGAGGAGTATTTGTTGACAAGGTGCTGCCCATATGGAGTGCTGTGTCGTGTGTGCTATTTGAGAGGTTCAGCTCCTTCCTTCAATTATGTTTTACTTGTAGGTCAGCTTTCTGCAGAGTTGGATTATTTGGATGATTTCTTGTTCATCACTGGGGTGGGAAAAGAGGTGGAGTGCAGGGAGAGGTTGAGGCTTTTTCAAGGGCTAATGGAAGGGTTGGGGGGGTTCCCCCTGGCAGAAGAAAAAACGGAGGGACCGTTGTTGGCGTTTACATTCTTGGTCATAGAGCTGGATTCATGTCTTGCCTGTCTGAGGACAAGGTGAGCAATTTGGTAGCGATGCTGAAAAAACCTGTAGAGGTGCAGAAGATGGTGCTGACAGACATACAGAAACTGCTGCGACACTAACTTTGCGTGCAGGGTTGTGGCCCCCGAGCCATACGTTTTGCAGGAACATGTCTCGTCCATGGCAGGGGGAAAGCAGTCGCACCACAGAATATGGGTGAGGGGCACTCTCAGGAAGGACTAAGGTTTTCGGCTCATGGAGGAGTGCAATGGAGTGTCTATGTGGCTGCTTGAGGACTCAGTGTCTGGGGGGGAGGGGGGGAGGTGTATATATTTTCTGATGCTTCAGGAGCGGGAGGTTTCGGGTGTACTGGCGGGGGAGATTGTGTGTAAAGGAGTACCCGCTTCAGTGGAGAAAAGGAGGTAGGAGCATTGCCTGCTCAAATTCTTTTTCCTTCTAGTGGACGCTTTTGCATTGTTTGGGAAGGAGCTGGAAAAGAAGAAGGTAAACTTTAATGTGGATAATACGGCAGGGGTGAATGTGGTGAACAGGCAGTCGGCCAAGGACCACATTATTATTGGGAGTTCGTGCTGCGATGCCTGTTGAATATTGTGTTTAAAAGCGAGGATAACAGAATGCATGGTCTCGTTTTCAGTGGCAGAGATTCTGTGGGTTGGCACTAGAAGCAGACCAGGAGGGACATCAGATTGTGGTAGAATTATGGCAGCTTGAAAGCGCTGCAGTTAGCGGAGGAATCCCTGGTGGAAAGTTCCTGGACGGCCTAAAGGAGAGCGTGGCTGGAATTTATTCATGGGGGGTGGCGAGGGAGAAGCACGCAGTTGGGAGAGGAAACTGAAGACGTGGTGAATTTCATAATGGTTTTGAATGAAAAGGTTTGCCAAGGTAACTATACTAGGTAAACTGGCAGGGATTGCGTTTTAATAAGTGGTTCGGGGATTTTGAGCCTACTGGGAGCAAGATAGATGTTGGGAGAGGGAGAAAGGGCAGGTTGGGGAGAGGAGAAAGGCAGTGATAGTTGAGTTGTTAATGAGGTTATGTGGGGTCCTTGATGGGTGCGGTTGGTCCTCATTTGAAAGGGACATGTTCAGGGTATGTTTTATATTTCTATTTTTTGGGGCATTCAGAATATTGGAGCTGGTGGCGGGAGCATGGCCGGGGTGGGGGGTTGTTTTAGGTGGGAAGATGGGGTTTTGTCAGATAAAACTTTGGATATTAGGATGAAGAAGTCTAGAATGGACCAGAAGGGCAAGGGATTATGGACCAGAAGGGCAAGGGGTTATGGGTACATTAGGAGAGAGTGGGGTGCATAGGGTGGGGGGGGGCAGGAGGTGTCCAGTTAAAGTTGGTCTAGTGTGGCAGCAAAGGAGGGCTGGCAGAGAAGATCTGCTGTTTACCCATGAGAACAGGAAGGTTGGGACTGCAGGGCAGGTTCTGGGGGTAATGAGGAAAGCACCGACTTCATTGGGGGAGCACACAAAAGCTTTTGTTACTCATTCATTTAGAATAGAGGCAACGTTTGAGGGTAAGGAATTAGGTCTGTGCGAGCGCCTTTATTAAGAGGTTGGGGTGCTGGAAGCACAAGTCTTACATCAGAGAGTTGGGCGACAGGGCTACGACAAAGGTCTCACATCGCAAATGTGGCACGAGCGAGCAGCAACATTGCCCAGATATGGATTTGTGGCCACTCCTTGGTGAAAAGGGTGGGGAGAGAGGCAGCAAAAAGGGGTTTTGGGACGCAGCTTGGGTGTAGTTACGTGGAGATAAAGTGGTCGGGTTTGAGGTGGGACCAAGTCGTATTGCCCATGTTAGCGGGAGGTGAATGGGGTGCCGGCGGCACTGATCACACATGCAGGAGAAAATGATTTGGTGAAAGAGCCTGGGGTGGCGCTAATAAAAAATAGCCTTAATGTGGTTTAGGGGGATATGGCTGGCGGTTACAATATATTGGACGAAGCCGATGCCTAGGCGGTTGTGGAGGGGGGCCTGCAGAGAACGGGCTGTGGACAGAACTGAGAGGAAGATTAATAAGGACATTTTGCGAAGAATGGGGAGAGCACGCGCTTGAACACCCAGACATACGATACAAGGAGTTGGATTTATTTAGGGACGACTGCGTGCACCTGTCTAGGATGGGCAACGCACATTACATGCTGGATGTAATGTTGGCAGTGGAGGAATTGGCGATCAAGCGGGAGGGTTAGAAAGACCACCACTTGTGAGGGTTTTTCTGGGTGCCGGGGGACACAGTCCTTTTGAGGATGCTTTGGGGAAGCAGACAGGGCTGTTAGCGTGTAAAGGAGGGGGGGAGAGGTTAATCGCCGTTTGTATGGACAGGCTAGCCCGGTGTACAAGAAGGGGGAAGAGGTATGGAAGAAGGACCAGCGTTGGCTCAGGGAGAAGATGGGGGAGAAAGGGTGAGAGGAAAGTGGGCAGGGGTAGAGAGAGATGGACAAGGGAAGGGAATAGGGTGGAGAAGAGTAGTCAATTGTTTGGTCTAATAGTTAGTAGTCTGTAAGTCGAAGGAGCCAGGTTAGCGTTTGTTGCAAGCTGTGGCCCGTCACAGTAAAGCCACCTTTTCCACTATACGCGAGTCTGGGTTTTTGTACAGTTCAGCCCAATGAAAAATTACTGGACAAAATTAACTATGGAATAAAAGATTAAATGGGGGATGAATTGGAACCGGCACACACTCTGCTTTATACTCAAATGGTAAACGTTAAACAGGATAGGGGGGCGGGAGCAAATAATAAAAAATAATTAAATAAAGTCCCAGAGGATATAGACTTTTTCACTACTGTACGAACCAGGTGGCTGATGTAACTGCCACACCCATGACTGGTACTGCGACCGGCACACTCAGCTGGCTCTATGACCAATCGTCCAGCAGCCCTCGTCTGATCAACGAACGACCACTTCGCAACAGTAGCCTATAGGTCCCCATGACTTTCAGACACCCACCGACATATATATATACACCTTAGCCCCACCTCCCAAAATGACTCCTGGGAGGTCAAGTTACCCATATTGTCTCAGTTTGCACCTTCTCGAATTAGCGGGTGTACCAAATACGGGGAAGACCCACCCAAACAATCCAAGAGCCTTTGAGACAAGTATCCAGGATGGCAGTAACAAGAACTGATGGAGAGGAAGGTAATCTAGTGACTGTACAAGTCCTGTCGACTTCCGTAGAGCTCATAGGAGGAGCCTCAATTGTTGAAGAGCTCCAAACTGTGATAGTGTAGAACACTGCACTGGCAGATATGAACCAGCTCATCAGGGCGATATGCCGGCCGAGGCCAGTCAAAGACTAGTACAACAAAGACAATGGCCAGCAACGGACCCGGAAACAGGAAGGGAGTTAGGGCAGGGCCGAAAGAGATTGTCGACTACACAGATTCACTTGCCTTGCCATGTATTGGGTTTGGAACGAATAAACACAGAAAGCGTAAAATAATGCACACGTTACTTAAGGCAAAAAAGTAAACGTGCTTTCAGAATGATAAAATGATACTGCTGTATATATGTGGGTGCATTTCATTAGAAGTGGTCATGTATAAAGGTTTGTGGTTACACAAGAAGCAGATTAATTCATGAACACAAAGCTGAAGCACATTATCTAAGGCGGCAAAACGTATGCTGCAGTTTTAAACTGTAAGCAGCAAGTCACTGTTGAAGGAACAGGAGACATGTATTGTTATTAGAGCCACACTGCCCTTACGATAGAATAACCCCTTTCTTAAGGGGACATGCTTTAGGAATATAGCCAGAATGGTCCATAAAGTGAACAACAATAGCCAAGAATGCGTGTACAAGAAATGCTAACTGAATATTTTATCTGTGGTTAGAATAGGTCTCAATACCATGGTTTGGTGAGGGGGAAGGGGGGTTAGAAAACACGTCCCCTTTACGTGGAATTGTGGGCAATGTTCACCTGCTCGGCACATTCTTTTACTGGTGCACACATTAACAACATCCCCTTATACTGAACACCCTTCATCACTATCTCTCCCCAACCTCATCGAGCTCTCTGCTGAATTCAACACCGCAGACCATCCTTTTCTCCGTCAAACACAAGAGCGGGTCAACATGCTAGAGAGTTGTTCCTGCCACTACTAGCAGTGCAGATCTAGAGGACAGTCAGTTAAGAAAGCTGAGGAAGGAATGAAAAGGCAGGATTTCCCCCATCACGGCCCAGTTATAGGGAAAAAAGAAACTGGACATAGGGGTGTGTCTGTCCCTCTTGCATTCTGGGGATTAGGGCCCCCAGCCCTCAAAAAGTTACATTAATAAAAGTGGGGAATCACAGCAGACACCTCACAAGCAGAAAATTCAATGGGCCAAGCAATGCCATGGAAGGGCCGAAAACACTAGAGGAAACGGGGACCGATGAATAGGCAATGTAGACTGACCAGGGATTATGGGAGAGAGTGAGGAAGCCTGACAAGTCATAAGAGGAATCATGCAAAAGTGAGCCAGTGAACATTTACCCCAACTCTGGCACCATCTCATTTGCATCCAGGATTTTGCCCACGTACAGATTCCGTCATGTGAACACAAGCCCTCCTTCTTATCGTTCATCTGAAGGCAGAAAACGGAGTCATCTTCGACTCATCTCTCGCTCTCATTCCGGCCTCACATTCTGGACCTTGCCAAGAAGGCCCATTTTTCAACTTCACCTCTTCAGAGGTAACCTTCCTTTCCTCACTTTTGCCCAGAAGGTCAATGTCTCTAGAGCTTTGGTAATCTCTAGGTTGGACTACTGTTAAACTACCCTCTTCCTTTCTCTGCCCCCTCCAGCTTATTCAGTATAGGGATGCAAGACTTATCGTTGACCTCAAGCCCAGGGACCGTAGCTCTCCAGCCCTAAAATCTCTCCACTGGCTCCCGGTTGCTGCAAGAATCAAATTCAAATCCCTCTGCATCATCCAAAAGGGTGTCTGGGGCCAGGTGTCATGCACCTTCCAACCTGGCGCTTATGGAGACTCTGGCACCAGCGCCGTTGGTAACCCCTTATCTGTTTGTGTTTGTCTCTTTTCTGTGTTCCCTGTTTATTTCCTCCTTGGGTTTGAGTCTTAGTCCGTTTTCTATATCCACTGGTCTTTATCTCTTCTTGGTAGCGGTTCAGTATATTTCTTTTAGTCCTTTCTCTATGTTCACTGTGCCTTTATGGTCCCATCACTTCCTGGTTTTCGTTGCGTTGCAACCCATTCGCTTGCGTCCTTTCGGGTTTACACGCTAGTACTCTGTGTTGGCTCTCGCCCCTCTGTTTACGTTTTGGGCCTTTGTAGTACAGGCCCCCCCCCCTCTCCTCTGTTTGTCTGCCTCACTCGCTGCACTTTTTCCCCTGCCCTTTGTCTTCTTGTCTCCCTTCCCGTGTTTTTGCCTCAGTTCGCCATCTCTTTCTCTTCCTTCCCGTCTTGCTGCTCCGTCCTGCTTTTTCCCCCCCCCCTGCTCCTCGCTGGTTCTTCGTTCCCGCCTCAGTGGAGTTCCGACTTACCCTTTTAGCTTCGGTTACTCCTTCCCTTGTTCCCGTACTTATTTGCTTACCTGGTTGTTGGCGTTTAACTCCTCCGCATGCTTTGGCTGTGCTCCGGACACGTAGGATCCCGCTTGAGTTCTCATCTGCCTCGATTCTGCACAAGCGGCACTCTGCAGCTACGTCAACTATGTTAAGTGGAAAAAGGAACATTCAGCAACTTCCCGGAGAGGTTTTTTCAGCCTTGGCTTTTTCCTCTTGCTGGCTCCCTCGGAAGGGGGTCCTTTGTCTGCCTGGTCATCTGAGGCAGCAGAGTGGCTTCCATCCGGGGACGGCTGTATCTCTTAAAAAAATTTTTCAAAAGGTAAAAGGCCGGAAGAAAACCAGACATTTATATTATTCTTCTTCCGAATGCACACAGGTGAGGAGGAGGGGGACCTGATCTTAAGTGACAATCCGGAAGAGGTAGTCAGGATTGACACGAGTTCTGACACCAGGGACCACGCCATCTGCAACTCGCTCTCCCCAAATACTCTCCCTCCAGATCTTTACGCTCTTCGGGCTCCAACTCTCTATGTGTCAAGCACTTCTCTAAACAGCGAGCTGGTGGCCGATATCTTTCCTCAACTGCCTCCCTCCTCTAGAACAGTGTCCCGCTTCCTCTGCGTCTTGAGCCGGATCTCCTCAAATTCCGGAAGCTCCTCAAGACTTTCCTCCTCCTCTTCCCCCTCTCCCTCCCGTGCTAAACCCCACAGTCGCTGAGATTGGTGGCCTGGGCCCTTATGTGTCCTTCTAGGTCCTAGCATTCCTTCCAATCGCCTCAGCCTCCACCCTCTCCCATCACTTGCCTTTGGGCACCCACTGCCTGTGCTGTCCCACAGGCCTGCACTTATGGCAGGTGACCACTCTTCGCCTAGTGATCTCTGCCAAGCACTTACCTGTAACTGACTCTCTGGCAGTCCCCCCCCCTCTGTGGAACCTGCAGCACGTACCCCCCATTCCCTTGTCCCTCTCTGTACTTGCACGTTCCGAATACTCACAAGGCCTAGGAGAACCGCCTCTGTATTGTTGTATTTGCCTCATGTTGCCAGGTTCCCTCTTCTTTGCCATGTGGGCGCTTTGAAACACAATTTCTTGATGTATAAGCGCAATAAATAAAATGAAAATGGTGCAGGAGAAGAATTGCATGCTTACGTTTCATCTTGGCTTCCATGTACAACACTGCAGCACTCATATGCATTCCTGCTACACAGCCACCCGAAGCATCACTAAGAAAGTTCGTCCAATATCCGTATCTCCTTTCTTTCTCTCTGAAGGGATTTTGAAGCACTTTTTGCTACTGGGCCTTTTCTCGTCTAGATTCAAGTTCTTATTTAGTGATGCATAAACTCTCAATTCCTCCCACAGCCCGCTCCTACGGGTGTGGTATCCCGAGGACTCTAGTTTAGGCGGATCTTCAAGACGCATCACTTTACTTTTGAGCTCAGCAATGGGAGTTAAGGTGCACCACTGAAGTTACCCAGATCACACCATGTTCCTCACTTTTCAATCAAGGGCATTTGATTTAATCTGAAATTCTGTCATCTTTGCTGCAGCAGTTTGTTTAAAGCCACTATTTTGATCCAGGACCCGAAATATAATATTTTACATTCCTCTGGGTAGGCCCTTCTTCTACCCTCTCACTTTCCTATAACGGGATATCGGCAGCTCTGGTCATGTGGCAATGGCTCACAAAGTTTACAGGCTTATTTGCTTCAGGTGGTACCCCTCAAACCCTCGCTTCCTCTTGCCACCTACAGATTTCAATGTGATGGCACAACTGATCTCCCATGCCGATTGCCATTCTCCTACTGCTGGCAAGAGGTTTTTTTTACCATGGCTATAGTTTCTCTCCCTTGGAATGCACTATTTGCCAGCGGTCACTTCCACCTGCCAGAATGTACCCCTGTTCACTGGCATTCTGTCAGCCAAATACAAACATCTCTCCTGGCCAACCCTGGAATGGCTCTGGTGCGGGGAAGCCCGACTGCCATCATGTGTGTAAAATGTAGCAGGGGGCTCCGCTGCATTCACCCCACATCCCTCCATCCACTGTTAGGGGGTGCATCTGGAGAAGCCCACAGCATAGCTCACAGAAATCCCATCTTGAGAATGTCTGCGCACCATCCTCTGCTCACATCTTTCCCAAGACTATTTTGTTTAACCCCATGGCAACAACACCACAACGGCCCCATTTAATTGCAAGCATGCATTACTAAATACCAGCCCTTATGGACTAGTTCCTGCAGTACATACTTTCTCGATGTATCAAGTACAAAAAAACTAACAAAAGAAATAGAAGCTTAAATCGAAAAATCGCTATCATAAAACGCACTACGTCACCTCCTGAAGCGAATGGAAGGTACTGAGCATTTACCCCCCCCCCCCCGCCCCCATGCCTAAGAGTCCCATGTCACCCTCTCCAGTTACGTCTTAATTGATGGGAAGTGAAGTGCATGAATGTGTGACAAATAGGCTACCTATTTTTTTTGTTTTAATTAGATTATTTGGAGGAGTGGTTTTAAATGATTTCCCAAGCAGCCCTTGTCAGGAGACCATGTGTTTTACTGACCTGCCTGGTCCCGATTGGATCTGGGGTTTGGGATTGGCCTAGATATGCCCACCCAGTAGCTTGGGCATCCCCTGGCATTTGTGGATCAAGTTTGCATGGTGTAAATTTTGGGGGACCCAAGAATTAGTGAAAACAATGGTACCGTTTTTTGTAAATGTGTCAAAATGGGCAACAGTGGAACAAATACAGTTCCAAAACGCGGCTGCAAAATTATGTAAAAACATATCGAGTGGGTTTGGCATTGTGCTATGAACACAGTGATGTTACAAAAACAATGAACAATCATAAAACATTAAAATACAAGACTTCAACAGTTGTTAATAATAGACCATTAGAGCAACTGCCCCCACATAACTGGAGTATAGAAAACAAGCCCTCTGTGCACCTGTGGATCCTCCTTTTTGGGGTAAGGTTAAGGTCATGTCCGGAATGCAGGGTGTGAAATGGCAATGAGAACTTGCAGCAATACATTTTCAAGGACTTACTTTTTGTAGTAATTTGATTGCAGTGGTGAATCTACCTCTTTGACATCCCTGGGGAAAGACTGGGCCCTCACATCCCAGGATTGGTCTCGCTCTCGTGGAGGGTTTTTGTCCCTGTGCTTATCCCGGCTCCCGTCCTCCCAATACTTGTCCCGACTCCCCTCTTCGCGGGAATGGCTCAGTTCCACACGATCCCGGCTCCTCCCCTCCCTATGAGGGGGCCTGTCCTCCAAGTACTTGTGAGGCTGGCTCGGATATCCTCGATGCCGGTCCTGGTTTGCTTCCTTATGGTTCCCCCTGTCCTCCCTATCCAGGCTTCTGTTCTCCAGGTGTCTTTGCTGTCTTCTCCTGTCCTCCCGGCTCACCACCTCATTGCGAGGCCTATGTTCGCGCTCACGCTCTTGGTCAGGACTATAAAGGTTCATGTCCTGCATTGATCGCTCTGTAGAGTAATGATTATTCCCATGAGATGGGCCAGTTCTGCTTCTGTCCTCATGTCCTTGCCGTTCATTCCTCCTGTTTTGGTGTCTGGGATCCTCTCTTTTGTCCCGGTCTCTTCTAGGAGCACGATGTTCTTCATCTTTGGAGAAGTGGTTTGGTTCCAGTCTGTACCAGTCATCTGCATCAGACATCACTGAAATATGTCTGAAAGACCTAGAAGAAAGGATAAATCAGTCAGAGCAAGAGAAGATCTCAATATATTCAAACCCATCCAAGAAGCAAGGCTATCATTGGTCGTCCAACTATACTGACATCATAACCATTTCCTGCTTTGCCCTTCCCCAGAGCTGCCAGTGGAAACAAACCACTTATTGGGAGGACAATAAATCAAGTGCAGCATTGTCATCTAGGACGGATGCTCGGCAACCGCAAGCACAACCAGCCACTTCTGCCCACACTGCAACCACCACCATAACACCCTCCACTCATGCAGCCAGTCAGTAACTGCAATACATTTGTATTATCTTCAGCTACAGTCTACTCAGTCCTTGGATTCCAGGCACCTACAAATTCTACTCTGTGCCTTTACTCATATTGTTTACCACGTGCAGTTGAAACTCCCAAAGGTTTTCCCTGTGGTACAGTAGAAATATATATATATTATAGCGCACGCAAGAGAAATCTACTGTATATGTAATATATGTAATAGTATATGCGACAAATGCACTGCTTTAAAAAAAAATGTGCGCTGTGCTGCTATGAACAGTGGGATCTCCCTCTTGGCATAGGGCTTATGCATTGGTTTGATATGTTGTTTGTCCATACATCTGCGCATAATTAAAGCTTTTCAAACAAACAATTTATTTTGCTAACATGTATTTCGCTCTAAAAGTACTTCCTCGTGGCATTACTATCTATAGAGCTTCTGAAGAACTTGATTTAATCCATTCTCCATGAATTGTACATTCCTTCCCATTGGGTGTTCCCATAATTGTTGAGCCAGTGTTGAAAGGTAAATGTGGCAAGTTAGCACTCAACAGTAACACAGGCAATGGCTCTCCATTTTTAAAGAGACAATGGCAGTACGTTGCCATACAATTGGTTGAGTATTTGTGAACGTGCCTAAAGAAGCCAACAGGTGCGGCTCAACTCGCACCATAACGTGCTTGCATTTACCAATAATCATTTAGATTCCTTGTAAACGAAAAGGCTGGTGGTGTCCCGAATGCCCTGCACAGCACTGTATATGCGCTAGCACAGGTGAATAACACCCCCAGGATCATGCACAGCTCTGTGAAAACATTAGCTAAACCCTCTATGATGTCACGGCATTCACTAACTTTCAGAGGCGCTGGAAAATCCGATGCATGAAAGTCACTGCCGCTCTCTTCACCCTGCTGCCCCTGCCCGGTGGAAGGAGGAAGCAGGGATAAAGAGACTCCTGAACCATGACCCTCTTCCTTGAATGAGGCAGCACTTTGATGAAGTTCGCCCTGAAAAAGAAAATATCAATGCTGCTGCGGCCCATGCTAGTTTAAAAATAAAAAGGAAATGCTGTTCAAGAGTGACTTATGCTTGCATACGTTTATCGAGGGCATTTGTGTGCGAGAATTTATTTGATAAGGGCGAATGTAGGGGAGGGGAGGCCTTTCCTTGCACCATGGAATGTATGGCTGTTGGCTGGATTGTTTGGTGACAGATGGGGAGAGGAAGGGCGAGGAGATGTTGCGTAGTGACTACGCCATGTTACGCATGCGCGGCCGACAACGAGGCTCACGCATGCGCCGTGTTAATAAAGACGGTCCCGGCCAGCAGTTGCAGCTGGGACCCGAGCAGGCCACACGCGCCCCGTGTGCATTCCTACGCTGTGTCTGTGTGTGTGAGACTGCGTGTGAGCATCGGCGGGGGCCCCGGAGGTTCCCCGCTATCTAACACTGGCGACGAGGACGGCACCGGAGACACGAGCCATTGCTCCGAGTGCATCGGAGAGAGTGGCTATTCTCCGTGTCAGCACGGACCTACGCACACGGCCGGTGGCCATCTTATTTTCATCGTGGATCGCAGCGGTTGCGGCCCAGGAGGGTGCTCGTGCACCGGCTGCGATCCTTTGATAGAAACATCAATTTATAGAACATTTCACAGCCCTTTCAGTCTGAGGGGCTGTGGATTCAAAAACAAAAAAAAAAATAAAAAAAAGGTTTTTCCCAGGAAGTCAAGAGAAACAGCTGGAGTTGTCTCCTTTCATCCAGAAGTGCAGGACTTTTTGTTCTTCATCTTTATCTGGTGCTGGGAACCTGAACATCTATCCTGGAACTGGGTTGCTTGTGTTGGCTTCCTGACTGTGAGTACTCCACCCTGTTGTCACCATGGGTGAGGGGGGAGAAGAAGAGGGAGCCCCTGCGCCCGTACCACGAAGAGTGCACAGCACATTGGCACCCATGCCCGAATTTGACACTACTGGCCCACCATCCAAGCTAGGGCCGAAGTGGCTTCTATGGGTTAAGAAGTTGGAAATGTTTTTCAGGGCTTCAGGGGAGACGGATGATGATACGAAAGTTGCAACCATGGTGTACTCAGCGGGCACGGAGGTCCACAGGATTTATAACTCTCTAAATCTCCAGGTGGTCACATATGATGCAGTAAAACAGGCCCTCCAAGACCATTTTCTTCCTGTGGCGAATGTCGACAGATTTGTTATGTGTGCGGAGAGGCAACAGGAAGAGGAGTCACTGGACCAGTTCTGTGCACGGCTGAGGCACCTCGCAAGCACCTGCAGGTGAGTGAATGAAGAGGAGATGGTACAGAATCAGCTGCTTCAAGGGTGCAACTCGGGGAAGCTGAGAAGGCAGGTACTGAGGGAGCCGGGCCTGACGCTTTAACAGATCCTCGACATAGGAAGAGCATATGAACTGGCGGAGGCCAGAGGGGCGAAAATGGATGCTGCTGTGCGCCCTGGGAAGGGCGAGGACGCTTTTGAAATTGAACGCTCTGCCCCAGGGAGGGCGCGATGGACATCTAGGAAGGTGGATGGTCCCTCTGTGTCTGGTACCCCGCAGTCATGTCCATATTGCGGGTATGACCTGCTGCATGTGGGGGAATGTCCGGCGAAGACGAGGGTCTGTGGCCAGTGTGGCACTATGCAAGAGTGTGCAGAGCCTCCACCTCAGTGACGGCGGCGAGGGGGCCAGCGAGGCTTGGCGGGAGTAATGCCTGGAGAGTGAGGGGCGTGTCGTCGGTTGAGCAAAGTATGCAGGATCTGGGCTTGGCCGAAGAGGAAGAGGAGATCTTCTTCATCTCCAGTATTGCTACTGGCCCCAGAGGAAGCAGACAGCCGACGTGCACAGTGAACATTGGTGAGGTGCCCACTCCAGTTCTTATAGACACGGGCGCTTCAGTCTGCATGCCAGTGGCAGAACACTATGAAGCTCTCCCAGGCCCTCCAGTGCTGTCAGAGTCAAAGGCCTGGATATATTCGTTCAGGGGGAGGGGAGGGGGGACACTGCTACCGATTCAAGGAGTGTTTGTGACGTCAGTGTCCCATGGCCAGAACAAGATGAGATTCTTCGTGACGAGTGTAAGCCCGCAATCTCCCTCCTAAGTTGTGCTGCCTCAGAGGACCTTGATATAGTACATTTTACGCTGGCCGTATACCACACGGACATAGACCGCCTTCTGCAGCGTTTTGACAGTGTTTTTCAAGGGGTCGGAAAGCTAAAGGGGGATCCCATTAGGCTTCACATTGATGGATCTGTGAGGCCGACAGCCCTCAAACACCAGAGGATACCCTTCCACCTACGGGCCCAAGTGGAGAAGGAGCTTCAGTCGCTCATTGACTTGGACATTATTGAGAGGGTTGAAGGCCCGACCCCATGGGTCTCCCCGATTGTCGTTGCCCCAAAGCCCAAACAGCCAGGAGCCATCCGCATCTGCGTGGATATGAGGCTGCCTAACATCGCAATCAAAAGGGAGCGTCACCTCAAGCCCACGCTGGATGACATCGTCGGCGAACTACAAGGGGTGAAGCCATCATGGTGTGCTCTTGGTTACAGTACTGGCATTATCAGGCAAAGCCAAGATGAGTAGGTTCTTGCAGCGTCTGGTACTGCCATGCAGACAGTAAAAGCCTTGGCATTATTGGGCAAAACAATCATGGGTGCGGTCTTACTGTAACAGTACCTGTGTTATTGGGAAAATTAAAAATAAGTGCGTGATTACGCTGGCTGACAGTATTAGGCAAAGCCAGTATGGGTGTAGTCTTAAAGTGGACATGCTGACATAGATTGTAGGTATTGGCATGTTGGTGACGTGCTGTCCATTGTTTTCTTTTTAAATTGCGTTACCCACATAACCAACTCCTCACTTCAAGTGTAGTGAAAATGCACTATTGTTACCAATTCTTTAAAAATAGTTTGGTCCCACGAAGCTCAGTTTGTTGTTTTGGGCTCTGCCACTTTTCTCATAAGCGTATGCTTACGATTATTTATGCACCCCCAACTAAAAAACAGAAGACTACCAGACACCGCTGGGATCTTGGACTAGATCAGTATGCACACATAATTTAAACTCTGGACTTGTTCATTTTACTACCTAATCTCGGGCTCTTAAGGGTGGACTTGTGCTTTGGTGCCCAAATGCTGTATATGAATCCCCACCAAACTTGCCTCTACTGCCTTTGCACCCTGGCCCGCAACTCCTCTTCACATTCCTTGCCTAAACTCAGCACCCTGCATTTACAGCTCGATTCTTGCTACTGTACTCCCCTTGGCCATTAACCTCTCATAGCCGAAGGTGATCTGAAAACAACACAGAGGGGCGTTTAATTATAATCCCATAAAAGTGATTGCTGTGAATAATAATTGTCACAACAGAACAATTTACGTTTGCGCCTCTACCAAATGAATACAATGCTTATCATCTGGCCCTTCAAATCATAAGGATATGAGAACGCGACTCGTCCCATTCCCTTCCTGTGCTACGTGCACTCCCAATCCGCATTCACGCCGTCGATTTACCTTCTCTTGGGGACCACACTCCTGTTTGTTCTGTTTCTCCTTTTCGGACACTCGAACAAAGCCAAGTCTGAATATAACTGCGGGAGTTCGTCCCACTCCGCTCTGTCCTCCCTGGTGTACCCGAGTTTGGACACGCCCCCAGCTCACCTGCTGAACCTACACGCCACCTGTGCAAAAGAACGCTCTCGCATACTATTTGAGCCAGGAAGATACGTTGTGTCAGTACGAGTGCTTCTACAACATAAGGGGCTGTTTCCTAAACAGAGCCATGTGTCACTGTGTACATCACAGACAACCACAACTTTTTTTTCCAAACAGGTACAAATGCGATATTGTTGAGACAGAAAAACAAATGTGTCCCATTCAAAGATGGCCGTTGAGTTCCCGAGGGTGCTTTGATTACGGATGAAATAACGTTACCATGGAAAGAAAGAACGGCTACAACGAAAGATGTTCCACAGGGAAACATAAAGTGCAAGCCATATTGGATGAGGAAGAAGTTATCACTCTTCATAAACAGTGCCGGAAATTGGCAACATTTACTGTGGAACCCTTATCCTCCACCCAGAGCTCTCAAGTTTCCCGTGGGTATTAGTGAGAAAACCAGCCAGTCCCTTCTTCCCCCTTTGGATTCTGGGAATTGTAGGTTTGGAATTTAGGGAAACTACAAGTCCCAGAATTCTAAATCAAATCATAACTGGGTGGCCTCCTCACGCAGGGCCACGTGAAACTTCAGAGCTCAGCCCATTCCATCGGGTGCGTGCCGGGGGCAGTATTATGACTCTAAGCGGTATTGTATAAGTCAGGTGTCACAGGAGTACCTCACACAGGCAGTTTCTAGTCAACTTGATGCCCAGGCCGAAACACAATGCCCCGCCACAGACTGGCAATAATCTTTCCCAAACTACACCTCTGTTTCGCTCAACAAAAGCCCTCCTCAATATCAATAAATCACTGCTGTACAAATGAAGCTGGGGTTATTACATTGTGATTCAAGTACTTCACAGAAGAAAAGCAACGTACTCAACTATATTGAAAAATGGGATGGGTTTTCATTGTTGTCGAAAGCTGCCTGCAGTTGGATATTTTCTGTTCAAGACGCTAGCTGTTGGAATGGCAATATGTATTCTGAGCAATGCTGCTGACATACATTGCGCTCATTGCCTCCCTGAAAATGAGCTTTACAGTGGCAATACTTGCATACATTGTCGGAAAGGGGTGTCATGAAAATGTACGTAGTGTAAATTCTCCGGTGTGCTGTTGGTGACTGGAATAATTTGATTTTTACCCCCTCCTTTCCCCTTACCTTACCGGCCCCCCTGCGATTGGGAGAGCCTTTTTTCTCCTGTGGTCTTCTGAAGCTGCAGCTCTGGCAACAATCATGCTCCTTACAGTTACTGGTGCTAGAGGGCTTCAGTTCATGGGACCAGTGCCGGCACCCTGTGCAAGATTTTTGGGGCGCCCGCCCCAGACTACAAATACCAGAAAGCAAAGGCGCAGCGTGATTCTTAAATAGGCGTTCGCGCCCAGCCTCTGTCAAATGACTTTAATAGAAAGTCATTGACTGACACTTTAAAGTGGGGCGGATCACACAATATACACAATGTAAAATGCCATGTAATTTACATGACACTTTACGTTGTGTGAGCTGGCAGCGCCCTTTTATCTGCAGTGAACGTGTGCCACCGCACAACTTGATTGCCCCTTGAGCCTGCTCTGCATAGGACAGACAGCAGTTACAGAGGTGTAGTCAGGATTGTCTAGCAAGTGGGGCCTGAAGCTAATGTAGTTGAGCCCACTGCACTAACATCTGTAAATGCCCACACAGCGCTACTGAGTGTGCATTTACAGATTTTGGGTGGGCTTTGCCCGCGGGCCCTTCTCAGTCTACACCTGTGCAGTGATAGAAGTGTACCAAAAAAGTAGTAACTGTGACTCTGACGGGGGACAGAGAAGGAAGGAAGGGAGCAACGTACAACACATTTTTCAAGAGTTGCAGTCCAGCTGGTTGACAGCCAATTGAGTTGAAACAGATTTCAGTTTAGCTGTAACTCATAGGTGGTAAAGTGAAGAAGTGTACTTTAACTTCACAAAGAACATTACCGGAATGGTGAAAACGGTTGCATAAAGCACTGGAGCTGTTAACAGTAAAAAATAAAAGTAGTGGAACACTGCTCCCGACCGTTCCTGCTCACTTCGACCACTGTGCCTGTGAAGCAATAGCTGCAGTGTCACCAATGTTCTTTTTCGTCCTCTCTGTTTCTTGGACTTTGTAGCTGGAGCAGATCTTTTACAGACCGAAGATTGCTGTGGCTCAGCAGGGAACACAGAGCTCCCTCAGTCTCCAAAACAGCAATCAAGTCTGGGTGCAGGATAGGACAGGACATGATATGATATATGATATGATATGGCACTCATAACGCGCCTATACACAAGTGTTTCAAGGTGCGACGAGGCAAGGGGGAGAACAGAGGAAAGATAGAGACAACGATCTTACTAGGCCAGGTGACATTAAGATCGCACAAGTGCAGGGGATTGGGGGAAGGGGAAAAGTGAAAGGGGAAGGGGAAATGCAGTACATAGGATAAACAGTGAATAAATAAGAACAATAAATAAGAAGTGCGGCCAGCTGGTGGCAGGTACAAGGGTAAGTGCAGACATCGGGTGTCAAATGCTGGAAGGGGGCTGTGGGGATACAGAAACAGCCCCAGAGTGCAAGGGTTGCCGGGGGGAGGCAGTGCAGGTGTTTAACTGGCGGGGTGTCATGAATCGCAGGGTGCGCCCCTTTTGGGCCTCATGATCCCTGTCACAACGGGCTTATACACATTAATACTTCCAATATGGCCGTCCAGCGCATTCCCTTCTCGCTCCATGCGTTGGACGTAACCTTTCTCTATTTTTAGACCAAGCTTTCCGCGGCTCCGCACGTCTCAATGCTATTGCGAAGTAGCGATCAGACGTGTGCTCCGTAGCTCGCGGTTCTTCTCTTTTTCCACTCCGCTTTCCCTTCCTTGACCCCCCCCCTTCTTCTTACCTCCTGGATCCGAGTTCTAGCGAACTTGCATTGCCTCCTGGATTCGGTCTCCTGGAAAACTGAATGCATTCTGGATTCGGCAGAGACACGGGCCGTCTTCTTCAAAACCCGTTCCATCCATCAGAAGGCAGCAACCAAGGACACCGGTAAAGAACGGACTCAGGTGAGAAAGGGGGAACTCCTTGACAGTTTGAGACGCCACCTAATCGAAGGCGATATCGACATGGAGGCTGCCGTGCAGGACTTGATGCGTCGAATGCAGGAACTATCAACCGAGGTACAGAATCTGAAAGCGGAGAACGCAGCTCTCAAACAATTGGTCCTATCCCGGGATTCTGCTACAAAAGAAAGTGTTATACTGGGCAGCGTCGTGGATAAGTACGATGGCTCAGCAAAGACCCTTCGTGCATTCCTGGATTCATGCTTGGTTCACTTTACCTTCAAGCCTTACTACTTTGCGACCCCCAGGGCCAAGGTGGGTTTTATAATTTCTCACCTTTCCGGGAATGCCTTGACTTGGGCCACTCCCCTCGTTAACTCTAGTGATGCCCTCTTGGACGATTATGATGGGTCTATAAGGGCCCTAAAAGACATGTTTGACCGCCCTGAGCAGGTCTACAGCGCACAAGAACGCTTGTTAGACTTTCAGCAAGGGGCCCAGGATATGCTCACGTATGTGACCTGATTTAAACAACTGGCAAAGGAAGCTGACTGGTCCACTGAGGCGAGTTTTACACTGTTCAGGAGAGGATTGAACGAAGAAATTAAGGATGAGCTGGCCAGAGTGGCACGACCAAGCTCGTTCCAGGCATTAATGGATCTTGCCATGCAGATTGACTTCCGTACCCAGGAAAGGAAGTCAGAAAAGAAAAGATCCAGGAGATCTCCTTCCAAGGTATCATTTGAGGGTACCCCCAGACCAGACATCAACCCAAGCCCAGTCTCAGAATCCGAGCCCATGCAGATTGGGGCCTTTCGTGGACCCATATCTCCACAAGAGAGAATGAGGAGAATTCATACGGGCTTGTGCATGTACTGTGCCTCAGATAAGCATTTGGTTAGGGAATGTCCTTTAGCACCCCCTCGGCGTTCGGGAAACGCCAGCTCCCGATCCTAGATGGAGCAGAGCTTCGGGAGAGAGATGTTTGCTCCACATCCATTCCATCCTTGAACTCTCCTGGACAAAACAATTTGGTGGTACTACAGGCCTTTTTATCACCATCCAAGAATACGAACTATTCCATTGTGGCCCTGGCAGACGGCAGAGCTATGGGAATATTCATCGATCATGAGTGGGTTGCTAAACATCAGATTCCCTACAAAACACGAAGCACCATCCAACCTGTGGAAGCTATCAACAGAAGACCCCTCACATCAGGGCCCATAAGCCTGCAGACCAAGGAGATCCAGCTTTCAATAAATCACCATCAAGAGCTGATCAGATTTGACATTATTAAGTCAGCTCATTACCCCTTGGTATTGGGCATGCCCTGGCTACAGAAACACAACCCATATATCAACTGGTCTGCGGATTCTCTATTCCTAGGCTCGGAGTTTTGCATGTCTCACTGTCTATCCCTAGAACCTCCATTAACACACCCAAAGGAACCAACAAAGGAACAACAGACACCACTAATAGTATCCAATGTCATGCAAGTTCCTGAGGCCTACCAAGCATATGCTGATGTGTTTTCGACTGCCATTGTCCAGGCCTTACCCCCACACAGACCTGAAGACTGCGCAATAGATCCGGAACCCTCTGCAGTGATTCCCTTCGGCAGGATGTTCATTCTTTCCGAACCAGAGAAGAAGGCCCTAAGAGAATACCTGGATACAAACCTTGAAAATGGCACCATAAGACCTTCTAAATCTCCTGCTGGTGCTTCTCTATTCTTTGTTCCCAAGAAGGATACCAAGGAACTCAGACCCTGCCTTGATTATCACAGGCTAAATCAATGCACCCTCAAGGACCGGTACCCGTTACCCCTGATTTCGGATATCCTGGAAGCTGTGAGAGGTGCAGTAATATTCACCAAGTTGGATCTCAGGGGCGCCTATCAGTTGATCCGTGCCAGGGAAGGGGATGAATGGAAAACCGCCTTCAGAACACCCTTTGGCCATTATGAGTATCTAGTCATGCCCTTTGGATTGGCTAACGCCCCGGCAATTTTCCAACGCTTTATGGACAGGGTGTTTTCTGACATGCTGTTTCTCTTTGTTATTGTATATCTGGATGACATACTGATCTTCTCCAAGGATCCTATACAACATGAAAAGCATGTGAAGGCAGTGTTGCAGAGACTCCGAGATCATAAACTTCTGGCCAAACCTGAAAAATGCTTGTTTCATGTGACCTCCATCCATTACCTAGGGTTTATTCTTACCCCAGAAGGAATTGGTATGGACCCTTCAAAGGTAAAAGCCATAATGTCCTGGCCTGCTCCTACTTCCGTGAAACAAATTCAATCCTTCCTGGGACTTGCCAATTTCTACCGGAAATTCATATCTAATTTCTCCGAGATAGTACAACCGATTGTTGCTCTCCTGAAGAAAGACACTCCTTTCCTCTGGTTAACACCACAAGATATGGCGTTCCAGCGTTTAAAGGCAGAGTTTACACAAGCTCCTATCTTGGCTCAACCCGATACTAGCCGTCCCTTCCTGGTAGAAACGGACGCTTCAAATTACACCATTGGCGCAGTCCTGAAACAAGAATTAGGAGATAAACTGGAACACCCAATTGCTTACCTCTCATGAACCCCGACTCCTAGTGAAATACATTATTCAGTCCTGGAAAAAGAATTGTTAGCCATTCGCCAAGCCTTCACTGAGTGGCGACATCTACTTCTGGGAGCTAAACATCCAGTTCAGGTCCGTACGGAACCACTGGAACCTCCAGATTCTACAGTCTTTGGAGAGTAGAAACAGTCGTCAGGCGCGCTGGGCATATTTCTTCGCCCAGTACCAGTTCCATATCACTCATGTTCCTGGATCACAAAACCTGATTGCCGACGCCTTATCTCGACGACCTGACTACGAGCCCACTGAAGACAAGGCATATCCTCAGATGTTTTCCCCCACGATCTTTGTGGCCCAGGCAGTCAACCTCCTTGAAGAAATCCAAGCCCAAACCCAATCCTCTGATCTGTGGAAGGACACATCCAAAAGAAATCAATGGAATATAAAGGTCCGGGAAGGTTATTTGTTCAAGGACAATGTATTGGTCATCCCTACAAAAAAACTACAACAGAGAATAATGAATCTCTATCATGATACCCTACACTCCGGACATTGTGGTGTCACCAATACCCTCTGTCTGATACAAAGGCAATTCTGGTGGCCTAGGATGAGACCCGACGTACGGCAGTACATTCAATCCTGTGTTGTCTTCAGCCAAAATAAACACAATAACAAGAAACCAGCGGGCCTTCTACTACAACCTACACTGCCAACAAGGCCTTGGGAGATTATCGCTACGGACTTCATTGTGGAACTGCCACCTTCCCGTGGGTACACCACCATCATGGTTACCATAGACTTGTTCACTCATATGGCTCATTTTACGCCCCTGGGTAAATTACCATCCTCTTCTGAACTCGCAGGAATCTTCCTGGAACACATATTCCGTTTGCATGGACTCCCTTCCAAGATCATTTCGGATCGCGGACCTCAATACATCTCACAATTCTGGAAACATCTCTTTCAATGCTTAGGGATCCAACGTGCCCTTTCGTCAGGTTACCACCCTCAAACCAACGGAATCACAGAACGTGTCAATCAAACCCTGGAACAGTATCTTCGATGCTTCGCCACCAAGGTCTAGGATGACTGGTCGCTCCTGATACCCGTGGCTGAATTTGCTTACAATAATTCTGACCATTCGGCACTTATGATCAGTCCCTTTTATTGCAGTCAAGGATTTCATCCATCGGTCCTGCCTTCTGTTCTTCCTCAATCTACACCAGTACCTACAGTTGACTCCTGGATCGAAACCCTTGTCAACATACATAAGGAAGCCAAAGAATTCTTGGAGAAGGCCAGGAAACAGACCAAGAAATATGCAGATTCCAGAAGAAGACCTGGCCCTTCTTATGCAGTCGGTGATCGGAATCTGGTTATCCTCAAAATTACTACCCCGACATCTACGACCTAGTAAACTGGCCGCTCGGCACTATGGTCGATTTTCCATTAAAGAAATTATAAATCCTATTTCTTATCGGATCAAATTGCCTGAATCCTGGAAGAAGATACACCCAGTCTTTCACACATCTTTACTGAAACCCTACTATCCATCCTCCCAAAAACCCTCCAGACCTCCTCCTATACTGGTCGATGACCAATTGGAATATGAGGTATCTCGGATTTGTGATTCCAGGTATAGAAGGGGTAAGCTTCAATACCTGGTTGAATGGAAAGAATATCCTCCTAGCGAAAGAACCTGGGAGCCTGTCTCAAACATCAAGGCCCCACGGCTGCTCAGAAGGTTCAATCTCATCCACCCGGGCAAACCAGGAGGGAAGGGTCTTCGGAGGAGGCATGCTGTCATGAATCACAGGGTGCGCCCCTTTTGGGCCTCATGGTCCCTGTCACAACGGATTTATACGCATTAATACCTCCAATATGGCCGTCCAGCGCATTCCCTTCTCGCTCCATGCGTTGGACGTAACCTTTCTCTATTTTTAGACCACGCCTTCCGCGGCTCCGCGTGTCTCAATGCTATTGCGAAGTAGCGACCAGACGTGTGCTCCGTAGCTCGCGGTTCTTCTCTTTTTCCACTCCGCTTTCCCTTCCTTGACTCCCCCCCCCTTCTTCTTACCTCCTGGATTCGAGTTCTAGCGAACTTGCATTGCCTCCTGGATTCCTGGATTCGGTCTCCTGGAAAACTGAACGCATTCTGGATTCGGCAGAGACATGGGCCGCCTTCTTCAAAACCCGTTCCATCCATAAGAAGGCAACAACCAAGGACGCCGGTAAAGAACGGACTCAGGTGAGAAGGGGGGAACTCCTTGACATGGGGAGGGACCTCTGCCCAAGAACAGAGGGTAGCCAGGTGACCAGTGCAGTTTCAGTCAGGACTTCAGCATGGGAGAGGAGGAGAGAAATCAGAAGCAAAGGGGAAGGTCTTGAGCAGGGAGGCTGTTCCAGAGGGAGGCCCCAGTTGAAGAAAGAGATCTACCACCAAAGCGTTGCTTGGAGAAGCAACTGACCCTGAGAGAGTTGGAGGCGGATGAGTGAAGAGCTCAAGAAGGAAGATATTTAGTAAGAGAGAGTTGAAGGTATTGAAGCCCCAGTCTCAGAAGGCCTTGTGGACAATGTAGAGGGGTTTGAACTTAATCCTTTCAGCCACTGGGAGCCAGTGCAGAGATTTCAGTCCTGGAGAGATACGATCCCTGGGCTTGAGGTCAAGGACAAGTCTTGCAGTCCTGTTTTGGATGAGTTGCAGAGGGCAGAGAGTTGAGGCAGGCAGATTTAGAAAGAGACTGTTGCAGTAATCCAGTCTAGAGAGAACCAGAGCTGTGGAGACAGTGAGCTACTGGGGGAAGTAGAGGAAAGGAAGAATACCTCTGAGGAGGTGCAGCTGGTACTGTGACTTCTTAGAGACGTCAGAGATCTGAGGAGAGAAGGAGAGTGTGGAGTCGAAGATGACACCGAGGTTTTTAGCCTCACAGGTGGGAGCAGGAAGAGGGCCAAGAGAGGCCGGCCAGAGAGTGACAGGAAAGGAGGGAGCGGGTGTACTGATGAGGAGAATCTCAGACTTACTGGAATTAAGGCAGAGATCATTGATGGCACACCACTCCTGGATAGCAGACAATCGGAGATGAGAGAAGGAGAAGAGGTGGCTGAAGGGAGCCTGAAAATGAGCTGAGTGTCATCCGCATAGCACTGAGTATTGGTTAAACAGCCAGGGAGAGAGGTTAGACCCTGGGGAACACCACAGGTAGAGATAGAGATAGAGATAGAGGAGAGGAAGGGGACATGGGAGCAAATAACCAGCAACAAGGCCCAGGCAGCAGGAGAGGCACATGTTGAATTTCCCTGGGAGACGGGAGGAGTTGTGGGGGGCAACATGGCCAGATTTTAGGGAAGTTCCATTGCAAGTATAGGAACAGTTAGCACATATTCCATTTCCTGGAGGCTGCCCGGGTTCCGGAACACCAGCGCACTCAGCGCCCCTGCCTGGATGGTCTGGAAAACACAGGATGACTCAGCAACACGTTCCTATTGAAAGGGGCAAGATAGGTGTGCCAAGCCATGGTATGGCTCAGATTTTCAAGGGTTTGGGAACATATCAAGGACAGATGCATGGAGGTTTCAGGAAGGATGTATTAAGAAGTGGAGGCAAGTGGAGTTTGCTGGTGTTCACTGGGAGAGCCCTCACCTAGCAGTGAACGCCCAACAGTGAAATCAGCAGTTGCCAAGGACTGTATTTAAAAAGGTCTCCATCTGGTGGAGAATGGCACTGCACATGAAAAGCCCGACAGGAACACTAACTCAACTGCAGGTAAGATGGCATGCCCTCTTTGACTGTCCCTCTGATTGCTGTGCTGAACAAGATCCGGAAAGCCCGAGTGCAATGGCAAAGAAAATCCAAAAGGGAGAGGGCCTTAGTAGCTCAAGCAAGCCTGCAGGGGCTTCAATATTTATACCAGAGGATTTAATTCCGTGCCAGGATGAAACTGTATTCCATGGCCGGAGCGGTGAAGGAGAAAAGGCTGTTCGAGTAAGCGAGGAAGGTGGACAAACGTCTCCCACGGCGAAGTTCCAGCTGCTAACTGCAGCCGAGCTTGCTCTCGGTGAGAGGGGAGGGGAGTACAATGCTGCCTTGCTAGTTATTCTGCAGGAGGCGTCCCAACTATTGGGACTGTCTGCAACAGCAGTCACGTTCAAAGATCAAGAGCCAATAACTGACTTGGAGGAGGGTGTGAAAAGAGGACTTGAGGATCTGCAGATTTTAGAACATCAAGCAGACAAAGTGAAGTTACGCCCCCGGAAACAGGGGGAGTCAGAGTCCCAAAAACAATTGCCTTTCCAGGCTGTTTTGACTGATAGGAAAGATCTAAAAAATTCTGAGCTAGGTGCGCCGCTGGCTAGAGAACTGACTGATTTGATGGAAAAAATAACCTGTCAAAAAAGGAAAAGTCTAGCGACTATCAAGCGGTGGGAACACGGATGTTTCAAAACCACCAGATCCTGATGTAGGTGTAAGGATCAAGACCCCCACCGGATCGAAATTAGTCTGCAAACAAATTTGTGCCCTACCTACACCGACAAATTCAGAACAAAGGAACGAAAAGACAGGCAACAATGTAGGTGGGCAGAGAGTCTCGAGGGAAGCTCAGAAATTTAGTATGAGCTATAATGCTATTCCATCACCATCTGTTAGGCAGAACCCTGTGCAGTTCCCTTAGGGACCACTGCAAAAGATTTAAGACTACAGGTGTTGGCAGTAAACCCACTTGGTAGCAGTCTGTACCACCCAGATTTACCTGGCAGCTGTGGCTGAGCAGTCAGACTTCCCTCAAGAAGAGTTAGGCAGTATGCAAAGTATACTCAATAGGCACTCAGATACAATAATACAAGCAAACACTGACCAGAGCTTTGGTATCAAAGTATATAATTATTTATTTAAAAACACACAGTTGAAACACTCCAGCACTCTTATTGTAACATCTCCTACACACAGTTACTATTATGATATATACACCCCTTTTTCCCTATTAGAAAAGTCACAGTAAAACAACACTTATTTTCATACAGAGGTGAGCGCTTAACTAGATTGCACTGTAATAAGTTTGTGAAAAAGGGAGGGAAAAAGGCAGCATATGAAGAGGTACACCACTCTACGATTCAAAAACACTGTTAGCAAGGCAGAGAGCGAAAAGTCACTGGTGAGCCAACGTCCAAAGGCTGGGCCCACTCTTAGAGAGAGCGGAGCACAAATGCGCCCAAGATCACACAGTTACACTAGGCTTAGAAAGTCTTGCAGAGGGTTCAGAAAAGAGTTTAGAGAGGCTTAGAAAAGTTTAGCCAGGGTGTCCCAGGCTAACCCAGGTTCGAAAGCCGGGGGCTAAATCTACCCCGTACAGTCGGTAGCAAGGGAAGCCAGGCGGGACACGGTACCTTAAGTGGGAAGGATCCTCCAGCGGTGGCAGTTGTTCCTGGTAGTGGGTGCAAGTTGCATCGTCGTCCAGGGGAAGAGAAGATCTCGACTTGGAGGAAAGATGAAGGTCGTTGCACTACCAGGGCAGAAACCAGCCGCGTAGTTTTCCGGTTAAAGGTGGTACCTTTGTCTCGCGGTCGTGGTAAAACGTGGTATCCCGGTTGCCGGGGTGCTTGGCACGGGCAAGGCGGCCACGAGATACACCGGGAAAGCGCAAAGACGGTGAAACTGGTTATCCCCACCAGTTAAAGGAAGAAGACTCTCCGGCGGGAGATCTCCTCTGTCGTTGGGAAAAGTGGTGAGACGGTCCAGCAGGGCTCCACCGGTAGTGGTGTCGTGGCAGGTCGGCTCAGCTTCTCCCTCATCGGATTCTTAGGTCCTGTGGCGACTTCTGAAGTTCCAGTCCCCAAAGCCCTGCTTTTATGCAGCAAACCCACATTCACTCAGCCTAGCTGTCACTCAAACATGCTAAGTGGTGAGCCGGCCGGCTCACCACTTGGGCCAATCAGGACGGAGTGCGACTTGAGTTGCCTAGGCAACTCAGTCCAGGGTGCCTAAATTCCCCTCCACCCCTCCTAAGCACCCCAGTCATAGTGGCACCACTGTGGAGGGCTTCTGTGGAGAAGCCCGCCAAAAAGTGGAACAAAGGGCTCGACTTGGGTTGGAGTCACAGAAGGGAACACAAACGCCATTTTAGAATCAAGTTTTGGCAAAAAATACCAACCGGAGAATTAATATTAATTAAATAAACCGGCGGTATGTTCGAGGCTACCGTAAATAATTAAATAAAGATAGTAGCCTAAAACAATGGGAAATCCCATAGGAAAATATTTGCGGTTGAATATAAAAAGTAGTATCCACTGCCACCAGCCAAAACTCGATCAGGGGGGACGGAGACGTTCCCCCTCGACTAACAGACCCCGGGGCAATTGAATTGCCCCAGCCAGTACGTCCACAATATGATGGTTTGTAATGGTTCCGTTCAGAATTTAAGACTAGTAAAGTCAATGGTGACTTTACATGCCCTGGGAGACCGTAGTCAGTCCCAGGGTATGGAGTCTATACTGGGGGTTCACTATGACACCCCTGTGTCACTGCACTGAGTGTGCTGTGTAACACACATCACAAAAACACATGAAGCCCTATGGAGTAAAAGACCCATACCCCATTAAACACATCTAGATTCAAAGAAACACACTCAAATCATGCCCAAGAGTGAGGGTAAAAGAGTCTCACTCTTGGCAGGAGAAAAAAATAAACCCCAAAAATCCAGCAAAGCTGCTGGGGGACTCACTAGGTTAGGAAATTCAGCCTAAACAGAGAATTCTCCCTAACACTCCCCCCCCCAGACTTAGGGACAGGAGGATTTAATCCACTCCTGGATGAACCTCATACCTCTAGTCGATGACATACATCCTAGAGAGTCCATCAGCATTTTGATGGTGACACCTTGACCTATGTTCTATGTCCCAAGCAAAGGTTTTCCTTTCCTTTGTAGGCTATATGACCTACAAACCCTTTGAGGAACATCAGTCTTTTTAAAGTTATAGGGGACCTGGTTGACCAGTCCCTCAGAAGTGCTTACTACTTCTGAACCTGTGTTAGGCTTTTTCAAGGGGTCCTTATAAAGGATTCCCTTAGATCTGGAGGGGCCTCCAAGGTTCCTCACCACCTCTCTTGTGGGAGCAGGTTGGGTCTTAGGCCTCTTGGTTGGAGGGGTTGGAGATAGGCAATGTACCTGCTTCCCCTTCCTCTTAGATCTAACCTTACCTACTTTATGAGCTTCCCCCCTAATACTAGGATTTGAGTTGGGGTCTTCAGTAGAAGGTCCAACAGTCTGAAGGTTTTTGGCCTTAGACTTTTCTTTCCTGGTTTTCCACCAGCATTGAGAATTACCAGTTCTCTCAGGCCTAGGTATGGGTCCAGTAGGTCTATCCTCCGCTTCCTCAGAAGCAGGGGGAGTCACAGACTCTGAAACTGGGGGAACAATGATGGAGCTTGGTTGGGGCTCCCATTTCCTTAATGTACTAGCCTGAAATGTGCCTGGGTTAGAGGTCAACTTACTAACACCAGGGCTTGTAGTGGGGGTCTCATTAGAGGTTCCCACAGGCTTAGAGGGGTCCTTTAAGGTGGCCTCTCTAGCCAATTTGGTTAGGTTCTGGGTCTCCATACTGGGAGGCCTGGGGGTATGTGACATTACTCCTAGAGTTCTCAGGTCATTCCCCAACAGGACTTTCCCAGGCACCTCAGTCTGCACACTGACAGGGATCCTCACTGTCATGTTGTCACACTGAATGAGGGCTGGTAGAATAGGAACCATCTGGACAGGGCCTCCAGACATCTTAGTGGGACCTTTGGGTGCTCTTGCCACATCCTCAGGTTGAAAGAAGCTTTCATCCACTACTGTTCTGCTGGCCCCAGTGTCTCTCCTGGCAGGAGTATCCTGGCCATTGACAAGAACACTGTCCACATAATACACCTTAGAGTTAACAGGTAGGGAGTTATACACAACCCTATTCTGGGGACTAACCAGACCCATAGGCTCTAAGTTTACAGTTGCTTGAGGACCCAAGGGTTCTTCAGCAAAGAGTTCAAAGTGGGCACTAGCCATCTGTACTTCATCCTCAGGAGTGAAGGCTAAGGAGACTGTGCTGATCCCTGCAGGTTTACCCTTGCATCTGGGATCCCCTTCGATATGGTCAGTAGCCTTACAGATATAACATTGTCCAAATGCTCTCTGAAAGGGTGGCTTGTTCTGACCTCCTTCTGGTTGTTGACCAGAAGGTACACTAGCCTGATTTGGTTTACCCTGGGGCTTACCCTGGTTATTCTGTTGTTTGGGGCCCTCTTTGGTATGGGAGGTATTAGAATTCTCTGGATTCACTTTAGGTGGCTGCTTTCCCTCATCCTTTTTCTGAGTGACCCCTGAATCCTTGTGAGTGGCCCTGTTGGCAACCCACAAGTCAGCAGCCTTAGCTAGTTTTCGGGAATCTAATTCCTTTGAATCAGCCAAGTGCTGTCGGAGCTCAGGAGAGCAGGCATCATAAATTGACTCCAACATAAAAAGATTTTTCATACCTTCATAACTGTTCACCTTGTAACCCTTAATCCATCCCTCTAAGTTTTTCAAACATTCACTCACCCAGGTAGCCCAAGGGGTACCATCATTCTTTTTGAGGGTCCTAAACCTCTTAAGATACTGGGAAGGGGTCTTCCCAAACCTAGCTATCAAAGCTAGTTTCACACATTCATACTCTTTCCTATCCTCCTCCCCCAACTCCATTACACATCAGTTGCAACAGGGGGAAACCTAGAGAACAACCAGGAGAGTAAGTCATTTCCTGTGATGTTCTGGAGCCCATGATTATATTCAAACAGAGACAACCAATCCAACACATCCAACTTAGGCTCATACATACCAACCAATTCTTTAGGCATCCGGGGTCTTTTAGGACTGGAACTTCTAGAGGAGCCAGAGAGAGAAGCATTTTCGACAGATAATTTCTTCATTTCTAGCTCATGCTTGAGCTCCATTTCCCGTAGCCTTAGTTCTTGATTCATTTCCTGATGTCTCTGTTCAGCCAGAGTATTCAGTTTCTTGAACTCTAGTTCAAGTTTCATTTTCTCTAATTCGAGATATTGAGGACTTAGGGTGGGACTTGGTAAAGGCCCAGTAGGTACAGCAGGTAGGGCAGACAGAGGCCTAGGGGGGACAGTCACAGCAGCCTCACCCTCCTCTTCTGACTCTTCCTCAAGATTATCAACATTTGGATCAATATCAATTTCTATACTGTTATCTACATTTTCTGGCATGGTAGGTTCCTCAGACCCATCATCCAGACTTTGGTTAGCTAACAACCTTTCTATTAACTCCATTTTCTTGCCTTTAGTCAGGAGGTTATTGTGCTTACACAATACTCTTAAACAATCAGCAGTTTTTGTAGCAAGGGATTCTTGATTATAGGTTTCCATAGTTGACATGTTAGAAAGATTACTTTTTCAGTGCTAAGCTTTGTGGTTAGTTGTACTAAGGTATCCTAAAGCACTCTAAAGTGTATACTCAATACAAATCCCACCGCTGTACACCAGTGTTAGGCAGAAACCTGTGCAGTTCCCTTAGGGACCACTGCAAAAGATTTAAGACTACAGGTGTTTGCAGTAAACCCACTTGGTAGCAGTCTGTACCACCCAGATTTACCTGGTAGCTGTGGCTGAGCAGTCAGACTTCCCTCAAGAAGAGTTAGGCAGTATGCAAAGTATACTCAATAGGCACTCAGATACAATAATACAAGCAAACACTGACCAGAGCTTTGGTATCAAAGTATATAATTATTTATTTAAAAACACACAGTTGAAACACTCCAACACTCTTATTGTAACATCTCCTACACACAGTTACTATTATGATATATACACCCCTTTTTCCCTATTAGAAAAGTCACAGTAAAACACCACTTATTTTCATACAGAGGTGAGCGCTTAACTAGATTGCACTCTAATAAGTTTGTGAAAAAGGGAGGGAAAAAGGCAGAATATGAAGAGGTACACCACTCTATGATTCAAGAACACTGTTAGCAAGGCAGAGAGCGAAAAGTCACTGGTGAGAGAAAGTCCAAAGGATGGGCCCACTCTTAGAGAGAGCGGAGCACAAATGCGCCCAAAATCACACAGTTACACTAGGCTTAGAAAGTCTTGCAGAGGGTTCAGAAAAGAGTTTAGAGAGGCTTAGAAAAGTTTAGCCAGGGTGTCCCAGGCTAACCCAGGTTCAAAAGCCGGGGGCTAAATCTACCCCGTACAGTCGGTAGCAAGGGAAGCCATGCGGGACACGGTACCTTAAGTGGGAAGGATCCTCCAGCGGTGGCAGTTGTTCCTGGTAGTGGGTGCAAGTTGCGTCGTCGTCCAGGGGAAGAGAAGATCTCGACTTGGAGGAAAGATGAAGGTCGTTGCACTACCAGGGCAGAAACCAGCCGCAGAGTTTTCCGGTTAAAGGTGGTACCTTTGTCTCGCGGTCGTGGTAAAACGTGGTATCCCGGTTGTCGGGGTGCTTGGCACGGACAAGGCAGCCACGAGATACGTCGGGAAAGCGAAAAGACGGTGAAACTGGTTATCCCCACCAGTTAAAGGAAGAAGACTCTCCGGCGGGAGATCTCCTCTGTCGTTGGGAAAAGTGGTGAGACGGTCCAGCAGGGCTCCACCGGTAGTGGTGTCGTGGCAGGTCGGCTCAGCTTCTCCCTCGTCGGATTCTTAGGTCCTGTGGCGACTTCTGAAGTTCCAGTCCCCAAAGCCCTGCTTTTATGCAGCAAACCCCCATTCACTCAGCCTAGCTGTCACTCAAACATGCTAAGTGGTGAGCCGGCCGGCTCACCACTTGGGCCAATCAGGATGGAGTGCGACTTGAGTTGCCTAGGCAACTCAGTCCAGGGTGCCTAAATTCCCCTCCACCCCTCCTAAGTACCCCAGACATAGTGGCACCACTGTGGAGGGCTTCTGTGGAGAAGCCCGCCAAAAAGTGGAACAAAGGGCTCGACTTGGGTTGGGGTCACAGAAGGGAACACAAATGCCATTTTAGAATCAAGTTTTGGCAAAAAATACCAACCGGAGAATTAATATTAATGAAATAAACCGGCGGTATGTTCGAGGCTACCGTAAATAATGAAATAAAGATAGTAGCCTAAAACAATGGGAAATCCCATAGGAAAATATTCGCGGTTAAATATAAAAAGTAGTATCCACTGCCACCAGCCAAAACTCAATCAGGGGGGACGGAGACGTGCCCCCTCGACTAACAGACCCCGGGGCAATTGAATTGCCCCAGCCAGTACGTCCACAATATGATGGTTTGTACTGGTTCTGTTCAGAATTTAAGACTAGTAAAGTCAATGGTGACTTTACATGCCCTGGGAGACAGTAGTCAGTCCCAGGGTATGGAGTCTATACTGGGGGGTCACTATGACACCCCTGTGTCACTGCACTGAGGGTGCTGTGTAACACATATCACAAAAACACATGAAGACCTATGGAGTAAAAGACCCCATAGCCCATTAAACACATGTAGATTCAAAGAAACACACTCAAATCATGCCCAAGAGTGAGGGTAAAAGAGTCTCACTCTTGGAAGGAGAAAAAAATAAACCCCAAAAATCCAGCAAAGCTGCTGGGGGACTCACTAGGTTAGGAAATTCAGCCTAAACACTGTATTCCATGGCCGAAGCGGTGAAGGAGAAAAGGCTGTTCGAGTAAGCGAGGAAGGTGGACAAACGTCTCCCACGGCGAAGTTCCAGCTGCTAACTGCAGCCGAGCCTGCTCTCGGTGAGAGGGGAGGGGGAGTACAATGCTGCCTTGCTAGTTATTCTGCAGGAGGCGTCCCAACTATTGGGACTGTCTGCAACAGCAGTCACGCTCAAAGATCAAGAGCCAATAACTGACTTGGAAGAGGGTGTGAAAAGAGGACTTGAGGATCTGCAGATTTTAGAACATCAAGCGGACAAAGTGAAGTTACGCCCCCGGAAACAGGGGGAGTCAGAGTCCCAAAAACAATTGCCTATCCAGGCTGTTTTGACTGATAGGAAAGATCTAAAAAATTCTGAGCTAGGTGCGCAGCTGGCTAGAGAACTGACTGATTTGATGGAAAAAATAACCTGTCAAAAAAGGAAAAGTCTAGCGACTATCAAGCGGTGGGAACACGGATGTTTCAAAACCACCAGATCCTGATGTAGGTGTAAGGATCAAGACCCCCACCGGATCGAAATTAGTCTGCAAACAAATTTGTGCCCTACCTACACCGACAAATTCAGAACAAAGGAACGAAAATACAGGCGACAATGTAGGTGGGCAGAGAGTCTCGAGGGAAGCTCAGAAATTTAGTATGAGCTATAATGCTATTCCATCACCATCAGAGATGGATAACTCGCTATTTCAAAAGAGCCTCTCGGATATCAACGCTTCTTCCTCTTCGATGATGAGTTCACACAATTCATCCCGCCTCAATCAGGAAAATCGGAAAAGGGAGCGGAAACCATCAAGTGAAGAGCTGAGTCACATCCAACACATGCTGATGGCGACCCTCACCATCTCACTAACTGTCTTCACCAAACTATATGAATCAATTCATAGCTCTCTACAAGACCAGGCTAGCCTAATTGCGATGGTGCAGACAACAATTACTGGCCTGGAAGGCTTTATTGCCAAGGTTGAAGAGAGAATCGAATAAAGAAGCAGAAGCATCTCTCCAATGGCAGAACCACCTATGTTATATGGCGAGGAGAGAATCCACTGACAAGGAGCTTTTAATGGGTGCTATCTTGGTAGATTGCAAATGGATGAGGACACAGTAGAAACAGGAGCAACAAAAGGGCTCGGAAAAATCTAGTGCGAATTACTCTAAATCGATGTTGAATGTCCCATCTAGCTCTAGCGATGACTTGGAAGTAGTGGAAGTTCTGGCTACCAGAAAGTCTGCAACCCAAGGGTCAGTGAAGGAAGCAAACAACCAGGAAGCGCCGGCGGGGACTACTGGAAAGAGGAAAAATGAAGGAAAATTGGAGAAAAAAACAAAAATATAACAACTATGCGGAAGAGAAAATCTAATGGCTCAAGGGCCTTTTTAAGGAACTTAAGAACACTGTTGCCCCTATATATGAGACAATCCCCAAAACGCCCGACAAGAGAACTGGCGCTGCATCAAGAGGCTTTATCAACCAAGGAATTAGAACTAGCACCTCCAGATTTGAGAACAAATAGAGATACAGAGGGAAATTAGACCTCCACTGAAACATGCTTAAGTATCTTGATTGAAATAATGGACAGGGAAGAAGATGAGGAGTGGAATAATTTAAGCCGATCGGAGTGGGCGGAAATTGAAAGACTAGTGAATAAAATCTCTCCGAAACCGCCAAGGCGAACAAATACTAAATCCATGGACGAAGACTTGCAGACCCCAGCTACAAAGAAGGAACATCCATTTAAAACAATGGATGAAAAAAGGTTAGCGTTGGGGGAATTGAAAGGAAATTATCTTGGTCAAAGAAGGGCAAAAGAAAGAAGCGAAAGAGCTTTACGAAAAGGCCACAGAAGTTACAACAGAGAAATACAAGTCAGACGAATTCAGAACAGGAACCTCCAAAAAAAGATTTAAAAGTATATCTAGAAAGAATTATATTGGTCCTAAACACTCCAATTCTGAATCGAAGAAACATCACGACGCTGCTGCAATATATTCATGCGCTTAGACATATAACTACGGAGGACATCAGAGTAGTGGAGTTTGTGGGAGAGAAGAAAATGGACTGGGTGATACTTCACATGGATTCACAGATAATCAAGGTGGTACTGTTAGCCGAGAGTGATACATTATTACCACTGGGTTATGAACTGAGCGATCATCAAGAGAGGACCAAAGTAAGTTGGAAAGAGGTGTCTAATACAAAATCTACGAATCCGCGCTGCAAGAAAATTACAGCAAGTAGAAAATGGTATCCTGACGAGGGAGAAACTCTAAAGAGAAAGCAACTGCCATTTGCCCAAAAAGATTTATTACCTCTAAAATTTATCATCGCGAATCAAAGCCACAAACAGAAGAGTGGATCCAATACTCAAACTGGAAACCATCAAGAAGATAAGCGAACAAACGGATTGGCTAGCTGGGACTTTGGGCAATTGCAAACAGAAATAGACTGGCCGCACCCTAGATGAACATAGGCTTCTCATTGGATCTTGGAACAGAAGAGGTTTTCAAATTCTATTTGCCAAAAATGTGTGTATGTTAGGTCAATATGACATTTTATGTTTCCAAGAGACTTGGCTTAGGTCTACTCCCTCATGTGAAGGATACGAGTCACATTAAAATCCAGCCCTTAAAGGTATCCTAGGGAGACCTTATTGTGGACTCTTAATGTTGATAAAGGTGGCTGCGGGAATAGCAATAATTAGGCAAGAAAATCCGAATCCATATGTGCAAATCTTAAAGCTAAGTAGGGAAATCCATCCACAGGTAACTAAGTACATGTTAGTAAATGTGTATTGGAGGATTAATATTTGTCGAATGGAGAACTTCATTGAATTAATAATGAGCAATGTAAATGAAGCCATGATCGAATGGAAGATCCCTGCATTATTATATGTGGGGATCTGAACATTTGATTGTTGAATGGTGAAGGTTGGCCCTTAAAAGAGGTGCAAATGGATGAAAGAGCACAAAGCTGGGTGTCAGAAGCAACTGCTATAGATTTGTTTATGTTAAACAAACAGAAGACGAAAAACCAGGTGCATGTACATGGTGAAGAGGTATGCAGAGATCTTGTTTGGATTACTGTTTTGTTTCAAGAAACATGATAGAAAGGGTTGTAAGATTTGAAATTCCGAAGCAATCTCAAAGTGATCACAATTCGTTCGCCATTTCTTTGTGTGATATCAATCCTGTTCAACCTCTGAAGAAAATGGGTCCGATTGAGATAACCTGGGGAAAAAATAGGCTTAGGATAAAACAACATGAGGTTATGAAAATTGCTCGGCAATAAGAGCACTCCATAGGAAAGAATCAGAGTAATATGGAATACCTATAGGTCCTAAACGACTATATTGAGATTAGCAACAAACGAGGGAACCCAGAGATATGTCCAAAACATACCGATGATTATACGCTAGTGATGGCTAGAAGAGAACTGAGAGCTGATGTACGAAGACTAGGGAGGGAAAGAGGCCCGGGACTAAATGACAAGATTCAAACACGGTGAGAGGGTGCAATAACATCGCGTTTTCGACACAAAGTGTATGTCTGGGAAGCTGCTGAAAAAACAGTGAGACTGCAATTCAAATGATGTAAATCCAAATGTGAAGGAATGTGAAGGAAATAGTTGCACAATGGTTTATAATACAATAAAGTAAATTCATCTAAACATCCACACATGCCAGGTGCACCTCCAGGACAGTAGCAGGTCAGGGGATGGGTAGCATCCTCCAGGTGCCAGGCAGTCTGGAAAACAACTCACTGTAAAGTATAGAAGAGCAACAGGTGGCAGGAAGAATGGTTTGCAAATGGAGGGTTCCATATGAGCTGGCAAACAAGAAAATATAGTGCAACGGTGGAAGTTGAGGCGGCTTGGTGGCTCTTAGGGGTATCAGAGTTCTGAGCTGAGGAAAGTTTCAACTCTGGTGAGTCATTGTCCATATGTTTCAATGTGCACTTAAAGTACACTAATTCTCATTGTTCTAATGTGAAAACACAGCTGTTGCTGCCCAAGTAAATGGTTTGTCTGTCATCTGCTCTGAGGGTAGGCCTTGCCTGGATGCAGTTTGAAATTGTCTGTACTGGCACTCTGTGGTATGATCAGTCTGTAAGGTTCCGGGGCCCCAGAGACCACCGCCCCTGTGTTGCAGGAATACTGTTCGTACCCCCTAACCTGTATTTTGTAAGGGGCAACATTAGACTGACCATATGAATTATTTTCTTATAGAAGGTTATCATTCAAAGATGGACAGTTTGATACACTCCTATTGTACCTTTTTAGGTACCCCCTATGGAAAAGAGAGAGGGGACATATAGCACCAATGATTGCTCCTGTCTGCTTTGCATTAAATCAAAAAGCATTTTGTGAATATAAAAATGATCAGGGATCTTTACATTTGATAACCAAGCCTGTGATACAAGGGTTGCATGTAGTGATCACTAACTACATAGCAGACACATGGCTTGGTGAACATATCACTGTTCACAACATTCACCCTAACATTAAAATTGTTGTAACCATACAACATACATTCTAATTCGGACAGCTTAAGTATTTGGATGTGATGTTAACATGGCTGCGACATCAGTCTCTCAAATGGGGTACCAGGGCACTCTTGCTTTTTATTTCTGCAGAATTGTTGAAGAGGGTGCCTGGGTCTCAGTGTGAGCATGCCCAGTCGCCAATACAGAACATTCTCTAGGGAATTATATCTATACACAGGAAAGGATACCCCACAAGAGACACCCAGTAAGGAAAGAAAACGGTACTGAAAGGACTGTGCCTCTTACAAACGTTAGCCTGACCGATATTAAGCTGATAAAGTGTTGTAAACAAAAATTACTTCTGATACGTGGTAAAGGGTCCACAGTTCTACGGCAACTGCCTCCTCTCTGTTGTTCATGCCTCAAGGGTTATTTCTGCAAAACAGCAGGCCCATGCTTACTTAACAGTACTGGCATTAACCTATATCATTAGTGCTGTCTGCAACTGGTGATAATCATGGTATGGGGTGTAGAATGGGCGTTGGGCCTAGTGGATGTATAATGTGATGCACATTCTTTGATTGCTTTATGGGTTCAGCTGTGGGCCTAGTAGGCATTGCACACTCATCAGAGGCCCACCCGCACAGAAGGCCTGTGTTCTATTGTATGGACATGGGATACATTAGGATGCACTCAATGAAACCAGACAAAAAATTGCCATATGTGCTGTTAGATAGAGGAGAACATAGATGTCTTAACAACCAGGGTGGTGATTTGGGCAGCGTACAAATCATTGCTGCACGCATATCACTGCACTGATTTGCCATAGGCTGCTGCCATACAATGAACACTGCTTCCCTAATAAAGGGGCCAAGTCACATTAAGGAGTCATCCGGTGTTTGCTAAGCAGTGGTCAGCGTTTGAAGAAAATGAAAAGAGCTTTGGTGTTGAGCGGATGCATTCGTTCCATGTCCCAAAGCAGCCACTAGAGTAGTAAGCAAGAAAATGACAGTTAATCTACCCAGGCATGCCCCATATGTGAGGATGTAGTAATATTCTATGAAAAAAAGCTTTGGTGGGCCAAGTAAAAACACATGCAAATAAAGGGCACGCATTTTTATGTGTGACACGTTTATTCTCTTGAAAGAATGCATAGATTTGGATAGCTAACTGATGATTTATCGGAAAATGCTCTATTTTCCATTATTACCATGTCAATTTTAAGAATATACTGTGTAAAAACAATGGCTTGTCAAATGAGCCATCACTTTTAAATAGCCCCCCACTTTAAATGGTATGTCAACACAAAGAGCGATAAACCTGAGCCGGATGTGGGGAGAGAGGGCTATTGTGATGAATCCTGCGGAGTCATTACTGATTCCCTGGTGGTGGACTCCAGCCACATGGCCAGGGAATGCCAGCCGCTACCTGATCCTGACCCTAGGGATGGTATTATGAGGCAGGATCATCCGGGAGGAGGTGGTGACTGCCTTAGAAGAGACAATGTGCACCCCCCTCCTAAGGAAAACACTCTAACATCTAAAGTACTGATGGCATATTGTCAATCTGAGCAAAATACCAGCACATATATTGCTCACTTAACATCTCCTATCTCTTGTTTTAAACAAAAACCCAAAACAGTGTAACTTTAGAAGATCCTAAAATCCTATGGACTCCAACTCCTATAATGCCTCAAGTACCGAGACGAGGAAGAGGAAGAAGGATTCAATGTGGATGGAACGAAACCCTGAGCCAAGCATGTGGAATAGGTGTTGTAATGGGAACAGCTGCGCGGGACATTTAAACATCAACAGCTTCAATGGAAGAGTGAAGGTGAAGCAAAGAGATACAGAGCAGGCGAAGCGGGAAACAGAACCGGAGGTAGAAGCAGAAGCTGGGAGACGAAAAGCGCTGAGGAAAGCAGGCACTCACAAGCATCTGCTTGGAAATACTACTTACCAGAGAGGTGTGAGACTGGGAGAGGAACAGCGGATGCCTTAAAGGGACTGCTGGAAGACCAGCAGCAACAGCAGGGCTGTTGGAGATGCGGTCTTCGTGAGCAGCCACAGTTCTACTGGCAGAGGAACACTGAGCCGGTGAGAGAAATGGATGTGGGCCTGCAACGAAGGCGAAGCTTCTCAAACGTGCAAACCTTGCTGCATCAATGTACTGCAATTCGGAAAACGCCATCAAACACTGGTGAGTCTGCCCATAGGTGCTGAGGGCTCTGGGGTGCAACGAAAAGCATACAGACCATTGAATACGTATTTTGAATACCGACCAAGTAATTTAGAAAGCCAGCATTTACACAACTCCCTATATAAGAGAAGTCAATATGGGAAAAGTTGGAGTAAAAGTTATCAACAGCAAATGAATATTAATGAAGAAGTTGAAAGGCAAAATGTGTACAAATCTCCATACATGAGATGCACCAAGCAAATAAATATCTGTGTAGAAGTTAACTGACAGAACGTGTAGTCTCCGTACATGAGATGTCAATATGGGGACAGTTGAAACAAGAAGTACCTAAAGTCAAAACAATATAATCAGTGAAGGAGTACAACTGCGTTATACAAAAAGAGAACATTGTAGGAAATCCTGGTGAAAGGTGTAGATCAGGCAGTGAGCCCCTGGGAGAAAGATACCTGGCAGGGCAGTATACTATGGGATTTGCAAAATGCAGAGCGGGTGCAGGGGGGTGCTCTTCGCAGGGGAGTATACCGGGTCATCCATATAAAAAGAAAAAAGACATTCTGAAAAAATGTGTTGCAGGAGAGTCTACCAGGAGATTACCATAAGAAGTTATTATATGAAAGAGACAATTTGGTCATCCTTTAAAAAACTATTATGGAAAAGAGATATTTTTCACAAAATACATTTTCGCCATCCAGAAGAAAGTGTTGTGTGAAAGAGACATTTCCACTACTCTTAAGTAATCATTGGTTGAAAAAAACACTTTTGCTATTCTCCCTGAAACAATCCAGGGGAAGGGAACCATTCCCTGATTCAAGGATTATTTGTTGAATTTTCACATTTGGTTTTTACACACTTTTCACTAAATCAAAATAGAGACACTTACCTTACACATTTGATTGTTTGTTTTAGTGTGAGGGGAAAGATATGTTTTGGACACAAGAACATTTTGCATAATTTTCACGATGAGGCACATACTGATTTTTAGATTTTTGGTTTCCTAGAATGGCTAACTCTTTAGGATAGGGACAGAAAGGCCTTTATTCAACCAATTTTCTTTAATAAAGATGTCTGATGTTGAAAACATTGCAACTTTGTGTCTGCCTCTCATTTCTGAACCCTCACATATGGTGTCAGCCGTGGGATCAGATTCATTTGACACACACTGGGGGACCCTTAAGTTTAAAAAGCTTAGTAAGAGAGCCTCCAATCCTACCATTTCCACTGAACAGTCTATAAGATTCAACTTATAAAGTAGTAGGGGAGAGTTACTTCAACCTGGGGATTGATCTTTGATACCCACTGACTTGGTCCTTATTCCCCCTCCTGGTACTAACATTAGACTGGCCTATAAGTCCGGTTTGGCCTGGACATACAGCCTAGACATATAGGATTTGACTTATATCGTAGGAGGTGTGTGGTGTCAGTAATGTGAGGCAGACAACTGCTTGCAGTTTTCTCAGTATTTGACATTTTGATTTGAAACAGAAAATGCAAAGAAAACCTGACTAAAAGCCTACTCTACCAGGGAATTCCCTACTTAGTGTAGGATCTAAGGGAAATCTCCTAGCATACACAAAACTGACCCTCATAGTAAAGAACAAAAAAATCAAAACAAAGAATAAACAACATAAATAATTATGACCAAATAACCAGTGTCTTGGATGACTTCTACTTGTCCTGGGTAGGTCTCATTCCCCCAGGAATGTCCAAAGTTAATTTTCCCCAAAGAAAGATAAAGTCTTAAATCAGTTTTTGAAAAGTTCAAAAGAAACAAAAGTTCACTCAGATAAAACCCCACTTGTTCCTTCTTCGTTTGTTGAAAAGTTCCACAAAGAAAACATCACCAATGGTACTCCCGGATAGCCTCCTTCCAGGATAGTGTAGATAAAGTTCAGAACAAAAAAATACCACTTCTGCTTTAGCAACAATTCATCTTTTGTAACTTCTGCAGCGTCTTTAATTTTACTTGTCAGGATGCTCCTTTTAAGGGGGTTGCTATCTCCTTGGCAACTCCCTTCTGCAAATGATACCGTGAAAGCATGGTTATTTGCTTCATAGTCTACAGCTGCTTCAACTACATTATAATAAAAGTGATCAGACACAATTATAGACAACCACAGTTCTACTGCTTCTACCGCAACTTGATACTTGAAAAATATTTTAGGCAACTTAGACAAGACTCTTCGACCTCGACAGGTAGTTCAAGGCACTCTTCTTTCCTATGGTATACGAAAGGGCAGCCTCTTTTTTTCCTCCTGTTTATTAGCATTAAAGTGGTTTTACTTCCCCTGATGTTGTTAGCAAGTGCCACATTGGGATATAATTGTGAATATTAGCAAATGCCACATTTAGGTAGAATTGTGAATGGTAGCACGTGCCACATTTAACTAGAACTATGAATATTAGCCTGCGTCGCATCCAGACAGGATTGTGAATGTTAGCAAGTGCCACATTTAGTCAGAATTGTGAACATTAGCCTGGGTCACATCCAGATAGGATTGTGAATGTTAGCAAGTGCCATATTGGGGTATAATTGTGAATATTAGCAAATGCCACATTTAGGTAGATTTGTGAACATCAGCCTGCGTCGCATCTAAATAGGCTTGTGAATGTTAGCAAGTGCCACATTTAGGAATAATTGTGAATGTTAGCAAGTGCCACATTAACTAAACCTATGAACATTAGCCTGTGTCGCATCTAGACAGGATTGTAAATGTTAGCAAGTACCACACTCAGGTAGAACTGTGAACATTAACCTGTGTCACATCTAGACAGAGTTGTGAATAATAGCAATGGCAACACTTAGATAGAATTGTGAACATTAGCCTGCGTCGCATCTAGATAGGATTGTGAAAGTTAGCAAGTGCCACATTTAGATAGAATTGTGAATGTTAGCAAGTACCACATTGGGATGCAATTGTGAATATTGGCGTGCGCCACATAGACATAGACTATTAGCCCATGCCGGATCTAGATAGAAATGTGATGATATTCATGCGCCACATCTAGAAAAAACGTAGAAACTTAGCACATATCACTTCTAAACAGTGAGGCCAATAACCAACCCACTAACAATTTCAGCCCTCTGCATACACCTCTCAAACTCGAACCAAACTCAACCACAACCCTAAAGCACAACAAACTGTACAAACTTCACTGCACCGCAACAAAAAAACAAACCACACATAGCCTCGCCCAACAGCACCCGACGGCTACCGATCGGAAAGGACCCCCAAGCTCATCGAATAGTGTTAACCAAACTGAAGCTGCCAACAGCACATCACTGCTCTCTTGCACTCATCCAACTCATTCCCACTAACTCACCCCCCCCCACCCCCTTTCGATTTCAGATCTGCCAGAGCACCAGGGGACCTGGTGATAGTGCGTGGTACAAATATCCATTAACATTTAACATTTACCATAATGAGGACTAGCTCCAGATGAAAGAATTTTGGCAAAGACTCTCATCATGCCATGAAACATTTTTATCCATTGAACTTATAAAATTATTAAAAACTCTTGGAATAAGTGAAATGTATTTCTATGATTCTGATTTGTAATGAATTTGTGTTTGCTAATTATGTTAAAAGTCATATATATGACTGTAACACATTATTAATAAAAAAAACGATTAAATAAATTAATAAAAATAATTTTAAAAAAAGATGTATTGTGTTAAAACTATTATTCGGCTTCATATTTGGCTTCAGCCAAAAACTTGACAAACTATTCGGTATTCGCTGGATAACTAAATATGCTATTCGGTACACTAGTATCTGCTATAACTATTATGAATACATTGTATCATTTGAGAGAAATGTAATGTCAACTTAATTATAAGATGCACATATGCAGACGAGAGCTCATTGGCGAAAAACCCGAATAATTACAGGTTTTTGTTTGATTTTCTCTTTCCCGTCAGTCCGTCACCCCCACCACCAACGATATCCCACCCGTATCCTCCTTGTGCTGCGCGAGGCGGACTCCCGGAGATGAACATGCTCGGGCTTGTCAGAGAGCGCTTCTGAGAAAGTGTACGTCAGCCAGGCCTGCGCGGGTTATGTGTAGGCTACAAATGAACAACTGCATTGGCTCGGATGCCGGCTACCGCCTGCCTGTGACGGCCGCTGTCTACGACTGCTTGTGTTCTTCGCTGCTTTGCTGAGACCAGATGAAACGGAAGCCAGGAGATGCTTTTGCTTCCTGACACTATTTATATCTGTGCTGATTGATGGGTAAGGTAAGCAATGATGCTCGGATATATTTTGGGGTCCGTGCTTTAAATGAGATGGAATAAGTGCCTCCGGGACGGGGGCACGGCGCAGGGAGCGGGACTAAGGAGGGATGGCGTATGTAACGGGAAGAGCTTTGGTCTAAAAGATGTGGACAAGAACCCAGTGGGAGTTGAGCACGTGATACAGAAACAAGTTGATGACCGTGACCTGAAAGGCAACGGGATGTAAGTCCAACAAGACTGCTCAGGAGGTTCATTCACCTGTTGCAGAGGTCTGTGTGTTTGTAACCTGCAGATCACACGTACCAATGGCCGTGGGATAGGAAATGGAATATGTTCCCTCCAACAGAGATTTGTGTGTAACTTTCAAGTTGATGGTTCCAATCACTGAAAAACGCTTCCGGGCCCCTTACGCTATGCCACTGACTGTGAGCAGGGTTGTTTTACACACGTCAGGGTTGTGTTACTACCTCTTTTTGAAGTAAAAAACAGACTTTAAGCCATAGAGATATATCTAAAAGCCACGCCACTTGATACGCCCATTTTATTCATTTGGCAACTGCAGTACAATAGCAGTGAGAACAAAAAATATGGTTTTAGTTATTTTTAACGTACCTATGTTCGTTTAAAAAAAAATCAATCTGCATCATGAAAATAATTATATAAGGCTGAAAATAACATTTCATAAAATTATACATCATACATTATTTGACCTTTGAACGATGAAAAGCTGTCTGGTTCTGACAAAATTGTATCCAGTGACTGTCAAGTTAGACCTGCCTACAGTTGAAAATCAAAAACTCAAAAGTGCGATTTCTGCTGTTTGTGGCACGCGGCTAAAACCGATATTAAGTGTTGATGTTAATGTTAAAGGATATTTGCACCGCGCACTATCACCACCGGAGTGGTCCCCTGGTGGCTCTGAAAAAGGGAAGGGGGTGAGTTAGTGGGAATAAAATGGAAAAGTGCAAGAGAGCAGTGATGTGCTGTTGGCAGCCTCAGCCTGGTGGGTCCGTTGGCTGGGCTTGGGGTGTTTTACGGTTGTTAGTCGCTGTGTGCTGTTGTGCGAGTCTATGTGTGGTTTGTTTTGTTATTGCATTGTAGAGACATTTGTGTGGATTGTTGCGTTTTAGGCTCGTGGTTGCATTTGGTTAGAGTTTGAGAGGTGTATGCAGAGGGGTGAAATTGTTAGTGGATCGGTTAATTGGCATTGCTGTCCTTGCAATTATGTCTAGGTGTGATGCTTGCTATCATTCACTATTCCATCTGAGTGTGGCACTTGCTAATTTTTAATATCCTATCTAGATGTGAGGCAGGCTAGTTATTACGATTCCATCTAAGTGTGGCACTGGTAACATTCACAGTTTCATTTAAGTGTGGCGCATGCTAACATTCACATTTCTATTTAGATGCGACGCAGGCGAAATTTAAGAATTCCATCTAAGTTTTGTGACGGCTAACACTCACAATCCTATCTAGATGTGACGCAGGCTAAAGTTAAGCATTCCATCTAAGCCCATTTAAGTGTGGCACATGCTAACATTCACAATCCTATCTAGATGTGACGCAGGCTGAAGTTAAGCATTCCCTCTAAGTGTGGCACATGCTAACACTCACAAGCCTATCTAGATGTGACGCAGGCTGAAGTTAAGCATTCCATCTAAGTGTGGCGCATGCTAACATTCACATTTCTATCTAGATACGACGCAGGCTAAAGTTAAGCATTCCATCTAAGTGTGGCACATGCTAATTTTCACAATCCTAATCCTGTTACAAATTCTGGCATTGCCTCATCTCAGAATAAACAATCATTGCCAATGCCAATAGTTTTGGCGTTTACTGCTGTTATTTGCGTGTTGCTTTTATAGGCACCAGGGTGTAAAGAGTAGAGTGCAAAGTTTCAAAGAAGGATATGAGAAGGGGTGTAAGTGTGCAATAGAATGAGAAGGGGAATAGAGCAAGGTAGGACGCCATTGCTAGAGGGTGGCATCAATGATGAGTAACAGGAAATATGAGCGAGAGGGTAAGAAATACAATGAGAGTGTGAGGTGAGGATTAGAAGGTGTATGGTGGTGGGGGAACAGAGAGGGTAGGGTGGGTGGTGGGGCTAGACAGGGGGTAGGGTTGAGTATTGTATTGTAGTGTCATTTATATAGCGCCTTTTCCATTTCAACGCGCTTTGTGGTAGGAACACCCTCTGAGACCGGAGTTCAGGTATGGGAACATTCTCAGCAAAAGGCTTAAAGTGCGTGTGGGCATTTTAGGCTCCTGTAAGCAACCCACGAGGTCAGGCATGTCGATGGGTGCCGAGGAAGGTCTTGACAGAGCTTTAGTGCAGGAGAAACGATGTGTGCGCAGCTAGACGGAAAATGTTGTATGTTGTCACTGTATTCGAATGGCAGAAGTTTTCAGGCAGGTCTGGTGTAAGGGCTATGCCGTACGTGTCCAGCTATACCGAATTTGTCTCAGTCGTAGCTGCATTCTAAAGTGTGTGGATGGATAGCCTTGCATGTGGCACAAAGCTTTAAGGTGTTGTTATTTGCCCACACATTAACTGCCCATGGCCATGCTATCCCTATGGCCATTCCCACCCAGTTCCTGCTCGTCCCCACTGAAGGCAAGCGTCCCCAGCCAGCACGATCCTCCCCGCAATGAGAGACAATGAAGGACTCTCCCAAGTCGGGAATAAAGCCAAGACAGAGTGCGGGTGAGCTTAAGTGGGAGTTTATCAATCAGAATAGGGCATGCAAAGAACTCTGCAAACTCCGAGAGCGCTCTGTCTGACAATAGCAAAGACAGGCGTATATATTTACAAAAAACGTCATCAGAACCTACATACTATAGGGGGCACAAGTTCGATGGGATTGGGTGGCGATGACTAGCTATAGGTGCTGCTGCGATGTGGTTGGCCTTGGCTGGAGGACGTCACTGGTCAGCCGCGTGGGTTGGGCTGGGCCTGGCAGGTCAGCTGAGTTCATCCGGGCAGTGTTGTTGTGCCATTGTGGCCAGTGTCAGAGATGAATGTCTTTTCCTGACTTGTTTGCCCTATGCCATGCACACCGCAGTCATTCAGTCATTGCAATATTATCTTCTTTAGTAAATCTTTCAATAGGTTATTCTACAGGTTAATGCAACACAGAAGGAATGCACCTTGTGAGGGGTCTGTTGGTCATTCGTCAGGGCATGGTTACCAGTGCCCTGTTGACCGGTGCCATGGATTGAGGGGCTAAGCTTCAGGGCATGGGACGGGCGGTACATGCCTTCCTGTTCTTGTTAGATGTTGTTATGAATGTGCCGCTGTGTGTTGCCACAGTATTGGGTGTCCTGATTGCACAGGGCCATAAGTCTAAGATGATCCGGTGGGTTGTGGGGTTTACGAGGGGGCGCCTTTGAAAGTGTGTATTCAGGCAGAGGTTTACTGCTGTGCTGTAAATAATGCAGGTGGCGGGCCGTGGCCTTGGGTGCTGCAGAGGGGGCTATAAATCTTTGAAGCGGCTCCAGTCTAGTTGGGGGAGGTAGAGCAGCGCGGCGCGGGCCTCTGCTCTCATGTTTGGCAGTCTTCGCAGGGTGGGAGGGGGAATGGCCTTGCACATATTCACAAAGGTATCTTTCTCGTGTGTTGCCGGCTTTTAGAGGTGAAAACATCACAATCATTTGAACACTTTATAATATTTGTTTGAATCACTTGAAAACATACATTTCAACTTTGCTGGATGTGTTTCGATTATATCCAGTCTGAGCACCTTATTCGTACACTATGTTTTAACAACTACAGTATTTAGTCATATGCATATACATTTGCATTAAGTGAGGTAGTAGTGAGGTTGGTGGAGTACATAGAAAGCAACCCGCCACCGTACGTGACGGTGGTGGCACATAAGGGGCTTAGACATACACGCATGACAAGTGCATTCTCGCGCATCCTTCACATGAGCCCTCTGTATGGTTACATTCGTCTTCTCGTGTACTCTAGCAGCATTAGTTCGGTTATGGCGCAGAGCCATGGAGTGTAAGTTTTCCAGAGATACATATAACAAATAGACCCCTGGAACGCTCTTTCATTGTTAGTACCCAACTGCAGTGGTGTGGGCTCGTCATCATGGAAGCATGCTTTCTATCATGGTTATACATTTTACAGGTTTTTGTAATAGAAGAGATTTTGTGGAGAAATGCACACTTTGCAAGAGGTCTTGGCATTAAAAGGGGGGGCTTTCTGCCATCTGATGACCATTTTACCGTTCTTTTCATCGCCCAAGCCCGCTAGCCGGGTCATGCTGGGAGCAATAACACACTGCGGAAGGTGAAATGTTGCAATGTTAGTATCTTATGTTAGCTCATGTCCGTCTTGTTCGTGGGAACGGGCTCACAGCGGATCTGCCAGGGTGCTGCGGCAACAGGGATAACTGGAACTCTCCGAGGGTGGGGGCTGCGCTACAGTGCGCTAAGCTCACACCATCCTTATTAGACAAAATGGTTTCTGAGGCCTAGCTAAATTCAACACGTGTGGGCAATGTCTTCAGCAGGTGAGCCATCCACCACCTGGGCCCTGGTGGTAAGGAGGGAACGCCCGATGAGCCATGGCCCTCACCTGGGGTGGAGATGTAGGCAAGGGGGGTCTTTTGGACCACTCCTCCCCTACATTTCCCCCCTTTCGTTACTTAAGTAACGAATACTTTAAGTCCTCCAGTCTTCTACATTCTGCTCCGTCCATCACTGCCTCATCCCATGCAGGTGTGCCTTTTATGGGCATCCATGCCCTGCACACCCCCCTTAAGCTCTCCCCTCTTCTGGCATATTCATCAGGGGTACAAGTCAGGTATATACATCCGCCATCTCCCGCCAAATCTACCCACACCTCCTGGTACCATTCTAGTACACGGGGCTCTCTAATGGTGGTGTGCCATGCTTTATCTATGATATCCTTGTCGTGATAGATAGGCACTAGCTGATATCTTGGTGTGTCATCTGTTCCTGTTTGTACCTGCACTTCCTGCATGTTTTGCATTGTCCCACGGGTGTTGCCCATTGTCACCATCATCATTGCACCATTTGGTACTGCGTTAGCACAAACTCGAAGACCCACCTGGCACAGACAAAAAATTAGAAGGAGGAATACCACAGCCGGCATCAAAAATTTCACAGTTGTTCCAAGCCATGAGGGGACCCAGGAGAAGATGTTATCGAACCATGTGCTGTCTTCTGCTCCACCTTCCATTTTCATTTTTTCTCCTAGGTTGTGGACTGCTTCGATCACATGGGACAGGGAGCCGTTCTCTGCGTCATCAGAAGGTACGAAAGTGCAGCAGGCACTTCCTATTTTTCGGCAAACACCTCCATCCATTGCCGTCAACAGGTCCAAGACATACCTGTTTTGCATGGTCATCAGCCGTAAAGCCCTTAGTTCCACCTTTATTACGTTGAACCCTTCTTCAGTGTCATTGGCCAGCTGAATCAATTCTCAGCGTGTTATCTGGAGCCATTTTGCGTTTGCTCTTGCTTGAACACTTGAGATGAGTGAGGCAAATAATGTTTCTGCTGAGCTGAATAATCGATATCTGTCTGGGATCTGAGCCAACAGTTCTGATGATGCCTTTGATATGTAGTTTGATGCTCGTCTGTTACGGGTCAGCACCTCTCCCTTGCTCCCGGAAGACAGGACATACATTTGTGACTCCGCAGTTGGTTGTGCCGCACTCTGTTGTATGCGTTCATGTGTCCTTTTGCTCCCATCGATGTGGCTTTCTGGTATTACCATTAGGGCTGAGTGCAGAGTGGCCATTGAGCAGCTGCCACTCCATGACGGGGGGAGGTGCAGGTATGCCTGGTTGCCGCATACCCAGTATGTGTCCATCAGGGCCACTGTCCCTTTTCTCAGATCTGGGATGGTGAGGGTCTTGTTACAGTTCTTGTTCGTCCCCATGGAGGTTTTCCCCTCTCCTTTAAAACATAATTCATAGTCTATTTCGTTCTGCAGTTTGAAGGGTTTTTCAATGGCGGTTACCCAAGTTAGTTTTGAAATGTGTTCCTTCCACACTGGTGTGCATGTTTCTTCTATCCACTGCAATTTCTCTGGTGCCACACCTCTCAGTGCTTCAGCTTTACACATTACTTCTTCATCTTTCCACTTGTCCGAAAAAAGTGTCCCTTGTATTACAAAAAATGGTTCTTCCAGACATACCACCCCTGCTGTCTTTGGATAGCAAGTTTTCTCGTTCTGCAGCATTCTAAAAGTAACTCCATGTGCCTGGAAGGTGTTCTTAATTCTGCATAACGTGAGATGAAGGAGACATTGGGCATCTATAATTGGCAACTCTTTGGGTAGCAATACTTTGGGTGTACCTGAAGCATGAGGAATGAGGGAGCAGACAAAACAGCTCTCATTTGTTGTTTGTTTCGCTGTGGCACTCATATCCGCATACCATTTATTTGTCTGGTGGGGGTGTCGTGGGTCTTCCATTTTATCTAGTCCTAACCCATAGTACTCATCATACTTCCTCCTCCCTGCTTCCCTTTTTCGTCTGTTATTCTTGTTCCTCATGTACTTCCCAGCCTCCTGGGCGAGGGACAAAATAGACCCCCCTTTCTCATTCCCGCCCCCCTTGGCCCATGCATCATATAATATTTCGTGTGTTGCTAGCATCTTTTCCTTTTCGTCCTTGACGTTATCTTGCAGGTCGTTTAATATGGGGGCAGGTTGGCTGGTGGGGGCGTTATATAACCACGATATGGCAGACGGGTTTCGGTCATTTAAACTGCGAGCATTGTACTTAGACATCTTTGGCGGAGACACTGTGCTATTTTGCGGTCCACCCTGTAGCCCTTTCTTTTCTGATATGACAGCATTGGATGGTGTGGTGTGATAACCCCATACAAGTTTAGTTCCGTCCCATACCAAAAAATCACCTTCCCTAGTATTGACACTTGCAGTTGTATTGGTTCCAGTAGTGCTGTTAATCCCAGTGCTGTTAATCCCTCCCCCCTCGTTCATCTCGATAGAGATGAACGCTACAAACCAATATGTAACCAGGCCAAACATTATTATAAAAAACAATGTAATGCACACAGATAATCCACACTCATACGAATATCTGCATCTCTCATTTAATAATTCTCTCATTCTGCTAATTCTATCCGTTGCAGGCTGCCCGTTAGATGCCATGGTAGCTCCTGTTTGAGATATAAAAGTGCATTAAGTGCATGCATGTAAACATTTTGTTGGCACTATCAGTGCCAATATATAGGGACAGGGAACGGAAGCGGGTAGGGTTTGTAGGGACCGGGATGCACAGACAAGGGTGTAAACACTTCATAATTTGATCACTTCATTAATTACATATAGGTTCCACAAGACAAAAAGAAAAAATGTGTTATTTTTTTTTTCAGTACTATCATAAAAATGCAAGTATACTTATCAGCCATTTGCCCATTCGGGTGCATTACTGCCACACACACAAGTTCATATTCAGACATTCTGCTCAGTTGCATCGTTTGCTGTTGTCTGTGCCTCCTCATGTACCTCCTCTTGCACATTACTATATGCTTTTCGTACATCTGTCAAGTGTACCCAGTATTTCAGGCCCTTTACTTTTACTGCCGTGGGCGTGCAGAACACTACCTCGTATGGGCCATGGAACCGTGGTGCATTCCATCGACGCACAAAACTCCTGACATAAATTAAGTCGCCCGGCATCAGCTGTAGCTGTTTTTCAGGCTCCGTGACAGACCCTGTTATGTTTCCTTCCTCTCTAGTGAAGGGTGGAGAGAGCTGCTTTGATATTGCGCGCGCTGCCCTTGTCAATTTCTTCAAATAGTCTGTGAACTCATCTCCCAATATCGCGGCGCTTCTGTGTGCATCTGAGTGTTCGCGCAGTGGAGAGTGTGCTGTGTACATTCGTCTCCCAGTCACGATCTCGTGCGGGGACAAATGGTGGTCTTTGCTTGGCTGATTTCTCAGCTCAAATAACGCAAGGGGCAGACAGTAAATCCAATTCTTTTTCAATGAAAAGCATAGTTTCGATAACGTGCCTTTTAACAGTCCGTTGTTACATGGGGCGTTTGAAGGCACTATTATCCCTTGTGCTAGTAGTGCATTTATTGTCTCTTTTATCCCTTGTTCAGCTTCACGGGACAATGGATACTGTTTCACTCGGGGTAGAATTGCTCCTTGCTTTAGTTTTATTATCACAGGTTGTACTCCATGCAACAGCCCTACATCATGGGGGCCTGTTGTCCACAAAGTATTTGGTACGAGCCTCATGTCATCATCAAAGAATGACGGCGGTGCTCCTACCACTGCCATCAGTTGAGCGGGGATTTCCCTGGCTTGAATCAAAATGTCACAGGGCATCGCTATTTCCATTACAATTTCACCATCCCTCTCTGCATCTGAAAAGAGATCCTCATCTGTTAAGTCTCTTAGGGCGATGTTGGCATTCGTGCACAGTACTGTACGCCACTCACATCCTTCCATATCTATTCCAATCACCGCAATCCTTTTCGCTGATACCTGTACAGCGTGCAAGTCTAATGATACCTCTGATCCTGGTGCTGTGTGGGGGCACACTATGGGGCGAAAGAGGAACTCTGCTGGAATCCTCCAATCCATCTTCCTCAGCTCTGGAATTATGAGGGCCAATGTCTTTAGCCCTTCAATAAACATTTCCTCGTTTTCCGGCAAACCTCGTACTTCTTGTGTGGTTGTGTGGGCCTGTACTACCAACATTGCACGCAATGGGCATATTCCGGGTGTTGAACACACTATACCTCTCTCAGTGAATGATATGGTCATGTTGAGTTTACTCAGGAGATCCCTCCCTAATAAATTTATTGGTGAGTGTTCATAATACAGTAAGGGTCTCTTTACAGTCTTACCCCCCACTGTTACATCCAATGCTTCTGTGTAAGGAACTTCAATTACAGCCCCAGAGAACCCCTGCGTCTCTAACCTCCTGTTTGATAACGGGAACCGTCCCTCCCTGATACATGATTTCTCCGCTCCCGAATCCACCATGAATATGAACTGCTTGTCTCCTATCTGCGCCCCTACCAATGGTTCCTCTGCTGCATCGTAGGTGGTAGATAGAACTGGACACGCAAGTGTTCTCTGTGGGCTGTCCTATGCGGGGTGTCTCATCGCCCCCCCCTGATTGAAGACACTGCCTGAAACTACTGACGCGCCGCTATAGGGTGCTGGTGCGGGGGCCCTGTTTGCTGTTGTCGCAAAAGGGTTGCCTGGCGTGTACTGCATATTGTCATTGTTTTGTGGGTGGTTCTGTGTTCTATACTGGTGCCCCTGTTGTTGTTCATTATTACCTTGGCCTGGGTTTCTCGGTTGTTGTTGTCCCATTGGAAGACCATATGGGCTCCCCGGGTGGGGATGGCCATACTGTTCTACCTCTTGGAACCCGTTGTTGGGTCTGGCTCTGCACTCCCTAGAGTAATGCCCCCATCTTCCGCAGTTCCAGCAACTCCCTTGTGCACCTCTAGGGCCCTGCCATCCATTTCCTCCCAGTCCCCCGTACCCCGGTCCACCTCTTCGGCCCCTGTACCCACCTCGTCCTCCTCGAGGGGCCCACTCCTGCCACTGCGACCCTCCGCCTGACTCCTGCTCATTCCACTGCCGCTGTCCTGCTCCAGCCCAACTAGTTGCCATCCTTCCTTGTATTGCTATCAGCCCCATCTCCTCCTCATCTCCCTCCCTGCTGTGAGGGAGTGCGGCTACAGCTGCTGCGACCTTCACCAACTTTGTCTGCACTAGTTTTGCTTCGTCTGCCAATCTCTTCTGCGCCACCTCCTTCTCCCTTTCCTTTATTTGCTTACAATGCTGCACTATTATGCTCTGAATCTCAGGCCATCCCTTTGCTTCAATACCTGCTATCTTGTCAAGCGCCTTTTGCACTTCCTTCGGGAGCCCTCTTTTTATAATAAAGTAAAATGGAGATGTCGATTGATACCAGGGCGTACCCGTTTCTGCTCTCCACATCTCTTGGGACTCGAAAAATGTAATCCATAGCATCTTCCCCGTCATTCATTGTACACTGCATTACTGACTGTAAGTCTGGTGTATCTGGAAACGTTTCCCGTAAGGCATCCCACACCCTTGCACGCACTGTGTTAAAGGAGGCCCCGTCATGGCGGTCGCAGTCTAATGTTGCTCCCGGGAAACCAGCCTTGACCCATACTCTATCAGCCTGATCCCCCACTGCTGATACAAGCAAACTTTTCACATCACCTATTGCTAGGGGTACCCCAGCGGTGTGTTTCTCAAAGGCATATATCCATTTACTTGCCCCTCCCGATAACGGGGGCAATAACTTTAATAAATTGGCTTTATCCATCTGAGCCCATGGGATATAATTCGGCCTCCCTCCTCCCCTATGTATCAATGGGAGCTGTAGCCTTCCTTTTGTCGTTGCATCTACACCCGTTTTGGCTGCTGATGTTCCCAGTGATGCCATTTTCCCCACCCTATTTCTCAATCGTCCCGTCCACTCATCGTCCAGTCCCTCCATCGAATATGCACCATCCAACCTCTCGCTTTCCCCTCCTATTGCCATACTCAACCTGTCGCTTTCTTCCAGGTCACCCCTCATATCACATAGTAATTCCTCTCTGTCCCCTATAGGTCTTTCTTCATTATCAATACATCCCTCTTGTGCCCCTACTTCTATTATTCGTGTTGGCTCTTCCTCAATTCTGAACAGTATTTCACCTTTTTTCCACCCATCTTCAAGTTTTCTATTCTCACTTGGTGCTCTAGACGTGCGCCCTGATCTTGCTGCATTAAGGGCTGTTCGTTCACATATGTCTTTTATCCTTGAAAGCTCATCTTTCGCTATCGATAGTCTTGATTCTAAATCATCTGTTAGTTTTTCTATGTCCACTCTCTGGGTACTTGCCTGGGCTCGCTCCCTTGTACTTTCATACGGCGGGGGTGCCGTTGGCCGGTGGGGTGTAGTAGTTGTCGGGGGAGGCACAAAAGTGGGGTCACTGTATCCTTCTGCGGGCACAGGCTTGTTTAGTATCGGGTATAAGCTTATTACCTCTATAGGTGGCTCTACATTTGGTGATTCCTTAACATCTTTCTGTATCATAAGTGGATTGTCAGTGGTGGATGGTAGGTCAGCATTTAATGCTGGTGCTTTAGGCGGGGGTATCTCTTCAAATAACCTCCAGAGATCTAATATTTCCCTCCTATTGTGCAACTGTTTCCCCTTGTATTTCAAACAAATGCATGTGGCCACCATATCCAGAACACTTTTGTGAAATGATCCCCCCTCGGGCCATATCTGGGGTAACCCCTCTCCCTTCAGCTCTGTTATCCATTGGTCATGATATTTCTTAATTCGCTCCGCGTACCCTGGTAAATTCTTACAAATATGTGATAAGGGTGTTTCTGCCCCCATTTTTGTGCCCTCCTAGTACTTGTGTGTCTCTGTATGTCCGTAATTATAATGTAGACGTATTACCAATATGATTTTTCGTCTTCTATTTCACATTCAATAATGGGCTCCTTTATGTTCTTTCTTGCCTGCACAATACAAAACTGGCTGTACACAGTCTCTATTCTATTCTCTTTGGGGGGCACATACAAGAGCAAACCATCAGTGGTTTCGACAACATTAACCCGGAAATCAAAAAGGTACACACTCACTTCACCTTGTCATTTTTGTCTTCAAGAAGCTCTATCTGGCCACACTTACCATGACCATTCAATTACTATACATTTATAGCCATTTTACATACTCACAGCACCAAATTGTCTTCTGACGCATACGAGGTGCACACACCTCTCTGTAACACTCTATTCACAATTCAGGCTGCCCTCCCTTTCCTCCCTAGCCGGCTGTCCCTGTCCGTCTTATTCAGATATATGGATGCGCATATATATATATATATATATATTGGTCTGCTCTGCCCTCTTCTAGTAGAACTCTCTCTCTCTTACTTTCTCCCTAACGTTTTGTACTGATCTCACTTTTATTTTCCCCCCAACCCTAAAGAAAAGAATAGAAAAAGAAATAGCAGTCACTAATATATTCTCCGTGTCCCCCTTTGCCAGACACTTTTATCTTATTATCCACTTCTTCATATATTCCCAGTACTAGTCAATATAGCACTATGCGGCGCCGCCTTCCACCCCCTTTCGGAGCTAGGTTCCCGTCACTTTTATCTCTTATTCACCTCTTAATCCTAATGGCCATATGCAAAGAAAAAGCAAAGAAAGTTTAGGATGATCCTCAGTAGATCTGCGTACCCCCTTTTCTACCCCTCTTTGTTCTCTGTCCTAGATCTCTTCCTCCATTCCCTTTACGATCGCTCGCACTCAATACTCACGTGCCCGTCTTGAACCGATAGTTTCCGAAACTGGGTCCGTCCAGGCAGTGTTGCCGTCCGCTCAACAGTCAGCCCCGGCTCCGGCGAGCGGTACTCAAAGGGGATTTTTCAACCGGGATCCCGTACCCTGTCTCTCTTGAGTGCGCACTTCTTAGTGTACCGGTCGCCGTTGGCGGGCAGCCTCCCGGAGCCGGCTCACCGTGCGTATCCCTTTTCGACCGGAGATTCTCGTGCCAAAAGGGGACGGTAATGTTAGGTTGGGAAAAAATAATAATAATAATAATCACGCTTTCGGGGTCACCACTGAAGGCAAGCGTCCCCAGCCAGCACGATCCTCCCCGCAATGAGAGACAATGAAGGACTCTCCCAAGTCGGGAATAAAGCCAAGACAGAGTGCGGGTGAGCTTAAGTGGGAGTTTATCAATCAGAATAGGGCATGCAAAGAACTCTGCAAACTCCGAGAGCGCTCTGTCTGACAATAGCAAAGACAGGCGTATATATTTACAAAAAACTTCATCAGAACCTACATACTATAGGGGGCACAAGTTTGATGGGATTGGGAGGTGCTGCTGCGATGTGGTTGGCCTTGGCTGGAGGACGTCACTGGTCAGCCGCGTGGGTTGGGCTGGGCCTGGCAGGTCAGCTGAGTTCATCCGGGCGGTGTTGTTGTGCCATTGTGGCCAGTGTCAGAGATGAATGTCTTTTCCTGACTTGTTTGCCCTATGCCATGCACACCGCAGTCATTCAGTCATTGCAATATTATCTTCTTTAGTAAATCTTTCAATAGGTTATTCTACAGGTTAATGCAACACAGGAGGAATGCACCTTGTGAGGGGTCTGATGGTCATTCGTCAGGGCATGGTTACCAGTGTCCTGTTGACCGGTGCCATGGGTTGAGGGGCTAAGCTTCAGGGCATGGGACGGGCGGTACATGCCTTCCTGTTCTTGTTAGATGTTGTTATGAATGTGCTGCTGTGTGTTGCCACAGTATTGGGTGTCCTGATTGCACAGGGCCATAAGTCTAAGATGATCCGGTGGGTTGTGGGGTTTACGAGGGGGCGCCTTTGAAAGTGTGTATTCAGGCAGAGGTTTACTGCTGTGCTGTAAATAATGCAGGTGGCGGGCCGTGGCCTTGGGTGCTGCAGAGGGGGCTACAAATCTTTAAAGCGGCTCCAGTCTAGTTGGGGGAGGTGGAGCAGCGCGGCGCGGGCCTCTGCTCTCATGTTTGGCAGTCTTCGCAGGGTGGGAGGGGGAATGGCCTTGCACATATTCACAAAGGTATCTTCCTCGTGTGTTGCCGGCTTTTAGAGGTGAAAACATCACAATCATTTGAACACTTTATAATATTTGTTTGAATCACTTGAAAACATACATTTCAACTTTGCTGGATGTGTTTCGATTATATCCAGTCTGAGCACCTTATTCGTACACTATGTTTTAACAACTACAGTATTTAGTCATATGCATATACATTTGCATTAAGTGAGGTAGTAGTGAGGTTGGTGGAGTACATAGAAAACAACCCGCCACCGTACGTGACGGTGGTGGCACATAAGGGGCTTAGACATACACGCATGACAAGTGCATTCTCGCGCATCCTTCACATGAGCCCTCTGTATGGTTACATTCGTCTTCTCGTGTACTCTAGCAGCATTAGTTCGGTTATGGCGCAGAGCCATGGAGTGTAAGTTTTCCAGAGATACATATAACAAATAGACCCCTGGAACGCTCTTTCATTGTTAGTACCCAACTGCAGTGGTGTGGGCTCGTCATCATGGAAGCATGCTTTCTATCATGGTTATACATTTTACAGGTTTTTGTAATAGAAGAGATTTTGTGGAGAAATGCACACTTTGCAAGAGGTCTTGGCATTAATATGTGGGGACTTTCTGCCATCTGATGACCATTTTACCGTTCATTTCATCGCCCAAGCCCGCTAGCCGGGTCATGCTGGGAGCAATGATACACTGTGGAAGGTGAAATGTTACAATGTTAGTATCTTATGTTAGCTCATGTCCGTCTTGTTCGTGGGAACGGGCTCACAGCGGATCTGCCAGGGTGCTGCGGCAACAGGGATAACTGGAACTCTCTGAGGGTGGGGGCCGCGCTACAGTGCGCTAAGCTCACACCATCCTTATTAGACAAAATGGTTTCTGAGGCCTAGCTAAATTCAACACGTGTGGGCAATGTCTTCAGCAGGTGAGCCATCCACCACCTGGGCCCTGGTGGTAAGGAGGGAACGCCCGATGAGCCATGGCCCTCACCTGGGGTGGAGATGTAGGCAAGGGGGGTCTTTTGGACCACTCCTCCCCTACACCACTCAAAACACCACCTCATGGAATCTCTTTGAGCTCTCTTTAATCCAACCTTACTATCAAACTTTGCACTCGGGGTGTCCTACCAGTTGTTTTCCAAAGCAGTCTTTTTACAGTTAATGGATTAATTGGTGCTCTAAGCACATTAGTGCTATAATAAAAATGCCTAAACCAGGTCTGCCTTCAGGCACTCGATTTATAAGTACTATGCGTGTCATTCACTAAAGCACTGTTATAACGCTTATCCTCTCCTTTGCGCTAGATGATATATGCTGGTAATCCATCTTTTACAATTAAATATCTATACCTCAGCCACTGTAACTCATAATGATGTAGGCAGGGTATCATTGATACTGCACTAGAAGAGGCCTTTTATGCAAGATATTTATTTATGTATTGGTTATTTTTCATGTGCACTATACAGCAAAATTGTGTTTCAAGAGGCATCAAGACATGGGGGAATGGGCATGAGGAAGAAGGTATAAAACAAAAACAGATACCCGCTCTGCCGGATCATGAGCCGGCGCAAATACCGCCAACTGTAAATTCATCCGGCGATATTATAGCCGGCGCTATTACAGCTAGCGGTATCTGTGCCGGCAACTCCAAGCGCAATCACAGCCACATCACATGTCCATCTGCAGCGGTATTAGTGCCAAAAACTGGCACTAATACAGCTGAAAACACACCACAATTACCTCCAGCTGGAGGTGAATGAACACAGGTGTCAGAAATGAAGCCCGAGGGGCTTCCAATGCACTCCAGAGCGCTACATAAGGCACACCCCTACCCCAAACACTGTTTCCAAAACCATGCTGCCATTATCCACTGTGGGCTGGGACAGGCTGCGCCTGAAAGTAGAGATGCAGGACAACCAGGCCAGGGGACAGGGAGGACAGGAGGGGAGGAAGAGGGGGAGAAGAGCCCAAGCAGGGCATTCACCCTAGACCCTCACTGACCCCCAGTTGGTGAGTCTGTACTGCCTCAACAGGGAGACCATTACTGAGCTGTTCAGTACAATACAGGAGGACATAGGGAGCAGGATTAACACCTGTATAGCCGTGCCCCGGCTGCTTAAGCTAGTGTCAGTATTACAGTTCCGGGGTACTGACACCTTCAAGCACTCCATGGCAATGATGTACGGCATGGCACATTCTGTGCAGTTCTTTTCCAGCTGCTGGATGCCCTCCTGCAGAATGTGCAACACCACATTGCACTGCCCACCACCCCAACCCAGGTCAATGCCATGAAGGCACAGTTCTATGCCGTTGGCCAATTGCCTAATGGGATTCCAGCCCTGGACTGCACCCATGTTGCGTTGGTGGCCCCCCAGGCCCACGAAGCAGTGTACCGAAATTGCAAGCACTACCACTCCCTCAATGTGCAGGTGACCTGCAACCCCAAGCTCATCATCACTCACTCCTGTGCCCGCCACCCAGGTTCTACCCATGACTGCATGGACCTACGTCTGCTATGAGAGAAAATGGACTAACACCCGAGACGTATACCTGATGTGTCCCAGCACAATGGTCAGGCAAGGTCAGGCAATTACTGACCATCACACACACACACCTGACTTCCATTACACTTCCCCACACGGATAAAAGGTGGAGCATGAGAGCACACTCTGAGCGAGGCAAATAACACAAGGAAACAGCAGTTCCAAGATGGCAGTTTAACACGAGGAGAAAGACGGCGAAACCATAGGGGATAACAAGGAGAGAAGTTCCCTTGACCCTTTCGACAAAGAACCATTACTTTCATGAAGCCTGGAGAATAGAACGCGTAAAACCAGGAAACCAGGCTGAGGAATCCTGCATTGTGTGGCAGAGGGACCTGGGGCCTTCCCGTGTCAATAATGAAGGCGGGGAGAATCGGCAGCTGCCATGGTACTGTCCTTGGCTCCAACAACAAAGCAGTGCCAGTGAAATCAACACAGCCGGTGAGTTGGGGAGACAGATACAAGACTGGTCTGTGTTGAAATTAAGGTTGCAAGCAGCAGCATTGTATGGCGATCGCTGGAACAAACATTGTATGAAACGCGTGTGATAACCAATGCGAGTAAAGTTGAGCTGCAGATGAGTGATTGAACTTTGAAACCAAGACATACGATACCTTTGACAGAGTGGTCCAGCACCGCATGTGTGCTCAATCCAAGGTCTCTGTAAGGTTTCCAGCTGAAAGTTGATGAAAGAGAAAGAGTGCCAAAGGATTGTGAATCGAAGTGGTCCAGCCACGGGTCAAGCCAAATCCTATGCACAATCGAAAGTCTTCGATGTTGATACAGTTAACAAAGTTGATGATAAAGTAGAGAAAGTTGGTCCCCCACGGAGGGAGATCAATTGAAAGCTTTGTGTTAAAACAAGTTTGTGTTACAATAAATTGTTCCGAGCCCGGCAGAGGGAGACTGATTGAAGATTTTGTGTTAGAACGAATCTGAGCGGGGCAGACGGGTATCCGGGGTGAATCGTGAATCCCCTGAGAAATTGGATACGTGGAGATCCTAAGAAAAGTGTGTATATGTGAAAATACAAACTTTGTGTTAAAGTGGATTTGAGCCCGGCGGAACGGGATCCAAGATGAACAGTAAATCACCTGAGAAAAGTGTGTGTAGGAGAATCCTGGAAGGAAAGGAACTTTATTATTGGTTTGTGGCATGAGGCCCTCTTTTACTTTACTTTACTTTAACCAATTTATATCGCGTTGCCATGAGCCCTGATTCGTGAGGGCGCAGACAAACACGAACAGGTACAGAAAACAGAAAAAGGGCGGAGTCTCAGCGGGTTAAAGATGGCTTTTTGATCAATGTAATTTCAGTGATCAGTAGAAGAGCCAAGTCTGAAAGAAGAGACTTTGAATGGCAAACAGACTTTGGCACAGAAGGCCATGATGTTGAATTTTTTAACTTTAACTGCCAGAGACTGTGTGAAGCTTGAGTGTGCCGCCTTGTCGCATGCTGAAAACATGGGGAAGGGAAGCCAACGGTTTGAATATCCTGACATATAATTTCTTGAACACTTTTCTTTTGCATGACATTGTTTCCCACACTATTTGTATTTAGAGGTAAGGATTGGCAATAGGTTTATTAGTATATGTCCTTTTATTTTGACGATTACGCTTGCTTCTTAAACATTTTACAGACCAATTGTGATTTCCTGATCTGCCTCTGCCTACTACACCTCCTGTGCTTGCCTACTATTGCAAGTCTTGTTATTTGCCACTGTTATTTGCGAGTGCCTACTATTGTGAGCCCCCATATATAGTCTATTTAGTACACCAGGTAGGCCATTCTATCAACTATTTTTCAACCAATGTTGCTCCCCCCCAGCACTATGTACGTTCCTAACGTCTTGCTGTCAATAGTACTGCTTGCTTCTTTAGCAGTAGATGCTCTAAGGTATGCACCAGTCCCGGACCATATTGACAACCTCCTTCCATCTCCCTACCAATGCCTGAGCGCCTCACCTTTCTCGATTTTATCTGCCCACCCTACTCTTCTTGAATACTCTAACGGCATGGATACTACCTACATGCTTCCCACCAACTCTAAGTCATATTGCCCTACGAGCAAATTGAATTTTCCATGCTCTCCATGTTCCCGTACAGCCAGAAACTCCAGACTTCGAGCTAGACTAACTTGACTGCACGAACCGCCAACAAAGAGCTCTATCAACCATAATGCCATCACTATGGTGAACAATACTATAACTAAAACCTACAAGAGAAATAAAATTCCCGTTGGAACTACCACATCAGACCTACACCTTAAAAGAGGCCAGGGTAAATACCTTGCTACGTCTAATGACACCAACCTCTCTAATGTCAAGGGTGCATTAATCAATGCCAAATCCTAGTGGCTCATGCTTCAGAAATAGCAGATATGATTACAGGAGATAATCTTGACTTCCTTGCTATAATGGAGACGTGGCTCCACGCGGCGGCAGGTCCCACCCTCTTATTAGCAGTTCCTGAGAATTATGAAATCATAAGAGCGGACAGAGCAGACGCCAGAGGCGGAAGCATTGCCCTCATAGCCAAGACCACCCTAGCCATGATAATAACACCCTCGCCCGATGTCAGTTCCTGTGAACTACTTACAAAGTACCTATTTACACTCTAACAATATATCTATTATATAGACCCCCAAGAATGATTGGTTCATTTGAAGAAGACCTATCTGTAATTCTCTCAGCTAAAACTAAACCGACTTCTTAAATCCTCATGCTAGGAGACTTTAATTTAGGTTTTAATTATTTAAACGACCAACAGGCTGTAGTTATCTCTAATGAACTGGCTGAACTGGGACTCACCCAGAGAGTAACCCAAGCCACCCACAACTAAGGGAGAACCCTTGACTGGGTAGCCAACCTTAATTGCGCAATATCCATCACATCTATTACACCTCAAACCTGGACCGATCACTTCCGGATCTCCTTCACCCTGCCAACCAATACAAGTCCAATCCAATAGCACCTCTCCTCCCCACGAGAAATTAAAGGAACATTACCGCAGGTAGGTTATGCCTCTTATCGCGCCTACCCTTAATTTGCTGCCGGACTCTACCAGCCCAGACAAATTAGTTGTCGCTTACAATGATATTATGACCAACGCATTAGACACTATTGCTCCACTTAAGATGCAGAAAAGTAAACCTAAAGCTCACCTGAACTCTTGGTTCACTCCCCACCTAAAATCATTGAGATTAGAAAAAAGAAATCTTAAAACCTTGTGGAAACTCTTTCCTACTGACGAAAACAAAAATAACATAATCAACCTAGCTACCCATTACAAAAAAGAAATAATATGGTCTAAACAAGAATCCTATAATGGGAGGATTAATAAAGCAAGTTCAAGCACTAAGGAACTGTTTACCATTCTAAGGGATATGGAATCACCTATCCCTGAGTCAGACAAATCTCTAAAGGACAAACTTTGGTGTACGAATATTCAGAACACCCTTATGAATAAAATAACCCTCCTTCAAAGTAAGATCGCAAACAAAAAAGCAAATCTTCCTAACATAGAACAGCACAGTGCAGTCTCAGCATCTTCCATTAAACCACCACATAATTTCAACTTCTCTCAAATCTCCATCTTCGAGGTAGAAAAAATCAAACCTTCGAGATGGCAAGGAGACAGTTGCCCGGTTAAGATAACCAAAGATGCCGCCTGAGACCTGGCGCCTTTTATAAGTAAAATAATTAACTCCTCATTCACATCTGACATCGTCCCAAGTAACCTAAAGGAATTATCGGTTTTACCCCTACTGAAAAAACAATCACTGGACCCGACAATCCTGACAAACTACAGGACGATTACTACAGTACCATTTTTACTCAAGATCCTTGACAAAGTTGCCTACATCCAAATTCAGGAGTATCTAGAGAATAACCTCCTCCTTGGTGCCTGCCAATCTGGATTTAGACCATGTCAGGGCACTGAGACAGCACTAATAGACTTAAAAACACAAATCGATGAACTTAAGGCTCAAGGTAAAACAGCCCTGACGTACTCCTTAATCTCTCGGCCGCCTTTGACCTGGTTGACCATCAAGTACTTTGTAAGCACCTTGCCTCGGCAGCATACTTTTCCCAAGACGCTATCACCTGGATGAAATCTTTTCTGAACAAAACGACTATGAGAGTCTTCTCGCCAAGTACAGCGGCAGATCCAATCCTGATAACCTGCTGTCATGCCTGCGCCATGGGCGCATACATTGGCGATCAAAATGGACTAATTGGTATTCATTTATCTGCGGAAAACTCTTGGATCAACCGCTATTCACTTCTTGGACTTTATTTCCCATTTGCGAAACTACACTTACCACAAGGCACTTGGCTATAACCATCTATCCCTGGCCATTCATATTCGTCATCTTCGGAATTACAATCCCCAGCAGCCCTAGGGATTTGCTCTGCTTCCACCAGCTCAGGAACAGAGGGGGAGGTGGCCGATTGTCTGCAGGTGTGCTTAGCCAGGTGCAACCAATTAGCCTGCCTCTGTGCTTGGCTGGGCAGTATAAAAGCTGCTGCCTGCAGGGGCTCAGGCTCTTGCATTAAGAGTCCTTCCAGCACCTTTTTGCTTCGAGCTACGGATCTTTGCATTCCGTTCCTCTTTACTCCTGTTTTTGATCCAGTTCCCTGCCGGGCTTTCTGCATAGCAGCCGATCACGCTCCGCTGCTACCTTACGTCCTTGCCTTCCAGGATCCACCCTTGCAGCCGATCACGCTCCGCTGCTACCTTCCGTCCTTGCCTTCCAGGCTCCAGCCTTGCAGCCGATCACGCTCCGCCGCTACCTTCCGTCCTTGCCTTCCAGGCTCCAGCCTTGCAGCCGATCATGCTCCGCTGCTACCTTCCGTCCTTGCCTTCCAGGCTCTAGCCTTGCAGCCGATTACGCTCCGCTGCTACCTTCCGCCATTGCCTTCCAGGCTCCTGCCTTGCAGCCGATCACGCTCCGCTGCTACCTTCCGCCATTGCCTTCCAGGCTCCTGCCTTGCAGCCGATCACGCTCCGCTGCTACCTTCCGCCCTTTCCTTCCAGGCTCCTGCCTTGCAGCCGATCACGCTCCGCTGCTACCTTCCGCCCTTGCCTTCCAGGCTCCTGCCTTGCAGCCAATCACGCTCTGCTGCCTTCAACCTACAGTCTTCGTCCGCTGGGCTTTCAGTCTAGCAGCCTTCTACAGTCCTCTTGCAGCCTTCTACAGTCAGCGGCCCTACTCCTCTGGGCTCACTCCTTGCTGCCCGGCCCTTCTGGGCTCCTTGCCGTGCAGCCTGCTTCACTCCGCTGCCCTAAGCCCTTTCCCTCTGGGCTTCCAACCTACAGCCCTGCTCCTTTTGGGCTTGCTCATTGCTTCCTTGCTTCTTTGAGCTTTCAACCTTGTACCCTACCGTCCTCTGCTATCCACACAGTTTACCTACATTATTTACTTTCTGTTACTGCAGTCCCCCTGTTTCCTGACTGCTGCTCCCTTGCTTTCTTTCTTGTTTTCAACCCTCTGTTTCTTTATTCCTATCCAATCCTGTTTTACGGCTTTCCCTTCTTTTCCTTCTGCTAGTTTGCTATTCGACTTCCTTTTCCCTGGATTTGTCTGTTAGTGTCTTCTCTTGTACTGTTTGTCGACCCCTTGTACAGAGCTTGTCTGTTGGTTTCCGTCAGGCAACCTCTGCCCCTTCCCTTGTCTCGTTTCTGCGTTACAGACACCCATAGCTGTTGTTCCAAGCCATGAGCAAACAGCGTGGGCCTCTGTTATAGCAAACTGTGCAGAAGGCTAGAGTTTTCCTAAGGTCCGTGGAATACTCTTTTCCTATATCTGCATACACCCCAAGAGGGAATCCTTTCTGTACCTTTTTCCTTGCTACACTTGCCTACTCTTCGTTCTCTTTTCTTTCAGCTGTGTGTGTACTATTCTGTCCACTTTACTTTGGCACAACCACCCAAACCCTTCCTGGGTGTCCTGTGCCACTCTTAATAGAGTGCCATCCGTGACACCTGCGGTGTGCCACAAGGCTCCTGTGTATACCCGACAATGTATAATATATTCACCAAGCCTTTGTTCGATTATCTGGACCACCTGGGTGTCATCTACACTAACTATGCAGGTGACACCCAGATCCTCATACCTCTCACAGGAGACTATGGCAGGAACTTGGTATTGGTGAATAGAATATACCTCACCATTTAGGCATGGATGACCATATTATTCAGGCATGGATGGCCTCACACAGCCTATGCCTGAAATATGACAAGACCGAACTCTTAATACTCTGAACCACAGCTAACCTGATCAAATTGAGCTCAAACTTCTCTGCCTTCACTATAGACGGCAATTCCATTAAAGTGGTTAAAGAAGTAAAAACTCTTAAATTTTCACCTTGACTCCACCTTCAAATTGAACAAGCAGGTCAACGCCATGGCATCCCCTACTGCCTACACGTGCAAACTAATCAGGGCATGCAAACCTTTCCTGTCCAAAGATAGCTGCACAATTCTAGCTAGAGCACTTATACTCTCCAAACTGAATTATTGTAATTCTTTGTACTTGGGAGCGAGTAATTATATCACCAACAAAATCCAAATTCTGCGAAACAACGCCCTTAAAGCAGCTCATTGTATACCAAAGAGAGAACACATATCGCATCTAAGAACACAGATCAAATGGCTCTCTACCAAAATGATGCTTAAAACTGTATCTCTAACGCATAAATGCCCCAATCAAGCTGCCCCTATCTACCTTACAGAGAGAATCATGAAAAAATCCACATCTCGACCCATCAACTCAGCCTGTCTAGTCGTGCCTAGATTTAAACTAAAAAAGCAGGAGTAAGTAGTTTCCCTGTCAAAGCAGCACAAGCGTGGAACTCCCTACCTCCCTCTCTGAGAGCCAACCAACCATTCTCCCTGTTCAGGTGCAATACCATAAACTGGCTGGTTACCAATGACACATCTGGACAGTCCTAGTCGTGCCTAAACCAGATTACCAGACCTCTCGTCCTCGCTAAGCATATGCCCCTTGACTACCTTTTTGCTATCCTGCACAGGCACATTTTGTATGTATTCCCCCACCTTAGCCTGTATCACTCACCTATCCGTTACACTATTTCACAGTTTTTTGTATATAGGCATCTACTGTTTAATTCACTGTAAATTGTGTAAATTGTGCAGAATTGCTCTTCTTATATTATTTGTAAATTGTGTAAATTGTGTAGAATCGCTCTTCTTATATAATTTATCTGCACATGTTGTATATTGAGATCCATTGTAACTAAGCTGAAAGTATACTTGTAACCTCTGGATTAAAGGCGCCCAGATACCTCCGTGTGGGGTGCGCCCTACAAATAAAATAAACAAACAAACAAACCAACAAAACGCCACTAGGACTGTGTTTTTATTATTTGATGGTCGTAGCTTGCTACCATCTTTAGATTTAGGATTAGATAGGCATTTTTCAAACCCAATTGATGTTCAATAAACACCCTTGAACTGTGGTCACTTGTGTCTGTCTTACTGTTGATACCATGCCTTCCTTACACAATCCAGCATTCCACATGCACAAGAACAATAAACAGCCACAAGACAGCCACCAGGAACACATGTCACCGACAGACACATTACGAAACATCTGCTGCAATTTAACAGGGTGCATGTGAAGCCAAAACAATGCATGATACCAGTGACACAGCATGCACAGGCATTGTACAGGCACATGCCATGGGATGAAGCCACATATGCATGCACATGATGTCCATTGCCCTGATACTGTGTAAGTCCACCCCCACACATTTCACAGTGAGTGTTAGGCAGAAACCTGTGCAGTTCCCTCTGGGACCACTGCAAAAGATTTAAGACTACAGGTGGTTGGCAGTAAACCCAATTGGTAGCAGCCTGTACCACCCAGATTTACCCGGTAGCTGGAGTTAGGCAGTATACCGAGTATTCACAATAGGTCAAAAGAACACAGTAGAACAAGCAAACACTGACCAGAGCTTGGTGTAAAAGAGATATCATTATTTATTTAAAAACACATCTAGTTAAACACACTGGTACCAATTTTAAGCAGTTCAAAAACACGGTCACTAAAAGATATACAGCCCTTCAACGATTATTAGACAAGTCTTAAGTAAAGCAACACTTATTTTCAGACAGCGGTGAGCGCTTAACGAAGATGGCACTCTAATCAATCTGTTAAAAAGGGAGAGAAAGGCAGAGCAAAGATAGAAACAGATCCCAACACTTTCGGAAGAACACAGTAGGAGAAGAAGGCAGATTAAAACTGTAAAGTCAAAGTTAACAAGGCCGGACCCACTTTAAGAGGCTCCGGACGAAATGTGTCCAAGGTCACACGGTTGAAAGTGCCCAAAAGTCCCGCAAGGGTTTCAGAAAGAGTTGGACCAATAGAAAGGGACCAGTTAGATGGTCAAGGCGGCCAGCCCAGTCCAGAAGGTTAAGGGATTATTGTTACCTTGTAGCTATCTTTAGAAAGGGAAGCCTGGCGGACACGGTACCTTATAAATGGTGAGAACACTCCAGCGGGGCAGTTGTTCCTGGCAGCGGCTGCAAGTCAGTGCTTCGTCCGGGGGAAGAGAGGATCTCGTCGTGGAGGAAAACAGGAGTCCGTTGCACTGCCAGGGAAGAAACCAGCCACGGAGTTCTCAATTAAAAGGAGCGGCCCTTTTATTCGCGGTCCAGTGGTAAGTGGTTATCCGGTTACCGGGTGCTTGGCACGAGCAATACGACCACAAGACGTCCTGGGAGTCGAGCAAAGAAGGTAAACTGGTTGTGCCCACCAGTCAAGGGAAGAAGACTCTCCAGCCGGGAGATCTCCTCTGTCGTCAGGAAGTGGTGAGTCGGTTCAGCGGGGCTCCACCGGTGGTGTCGTCGTAGCAGGTCGGCTCAGCTTCTCCCTCGTCAGATTTTCAGGTCCTGTGGCGACTTCTGAAGTTCCAGTCCCAAAAGCCCTGCTTTTATGCAAGAAACCCCCAACTCAGTCCAGGGTGCCTAAACCCCCTCCCACACCCTCTGTGGTACCCAGACAGAGTGGCACCACTTTGGAGGGCTTCTGTGTAGAAGCCGCCAAAAGTGGAACAAAGGGCTCGACCTTTGGTTTGGAGTTACAGAGGCGAAAACAAACGTCATTTTAAAACCGAGTTCTGGCAGAAAATACCAACCGGTGAATTAATATTAAATAAATAAACCGGCGGTATGTTAGAGGCTATGTTAAAAAAGTATTAGCCTCGAACAATGGGAAAATCCCATAGAGATATATTCGTGGTTGAATATAAAAAGTAGTATCCACTGCCACCAGCCAAAACTCGACGAGGGGGGATGGGACAGTACCCCCTCGAACAACAGACCCAGGGGCAATCGAATTGCCCCTACCAGTACGTCCACAATATGATGGTTTGTACTGGTTCTGTTAGTAATTTGGGACTAGTAAAGCCAATGGTGACTTTACATGCCCTGGGAGACAGTAGTCAGTCCCATGGTATGGAGTCTATGGTGGGGGGTCACTATGACACCCCGGTGTTATTGCACGGAGGGTGCAGTGTAACACACATAGAAAAAAACATATGAGACCCTATGGAGTGAAAGACCCCATAGCCCATGAAACACATTAACATTCAAAGGAACACCACACATCATGTCCAAGAGTGGGAGAAAAAGAGTCTCACTCTTGGCAGGAGAAAAAAACAAACTCCAGAAATCCAGCAAAGCTGCTGGGGGACTCACTAGGTTAGGAAATTCAGCCTAAACAGAGAATTCTCTCCCTAACAGTGACTAATGTCTGTGCCTCTCCCCATGCAAGTGACTCTGGATGCCCACAGCTGGCTTGGCTATTGACCCCTGTGTGTGATCCACGAACGCTGCACGACACAGCCTACAACCACACACACAGCAGGGCATTGAGCACACCTTTGGACTCCTGAAGGCACGTTTCCACTGCCTATTTCATACAGGCGCAGCCCTTATGTACACTTCAGAGAAAGTAGGAAAAAGTAGGAAAAATAGTGTGTGTGTGAGCCATGCTACACAACATCTGCATAAGGAGGAATGTACCCCTACCCGCTAATGTGGACATGCCACCCCAGATGCTGATGATGAAGTGCCTGAGGCAGGGGCCACAGCAGGCAATGTCAGAGATGATGTGAGGGATGGGAGACTGGCTTGCCAAGCACTGATTGACAATTCTTCCCTGGCACAAGCCATGCACCGCTGTGTGACAGTCTCTTTTGTAAATAAACGCCACAATGACACCATCTGGAATATCCTCGCATTGATGAAGTTAAGCAGTTTTAAGGACATGATGTGCCCAACTATCCCCCCTCCCTCCTGCCACCACCAACTCCCCAGCACACTATCCCCATCCTTCCTCCCACCACCAACTCCCCAGCATGGCCACTCAGGGCAATAAGTGTCTCGATGCTGTTTACAACCGTGGCCTCTTTCCCTCCTGCCAGCCCCCAGTGATCTTGGGTTTAGATGGTGCTGGGACGGAAGCATCGGTGTGCTCTGCTGAGACTCCTCTGTGGGAGTCGTGGAACTGGAAGGGATGGAGCCTGGCCCCCTGGATCTGTTGGAATGTCAACTTCTTGCTCTGGCAGATGGCTTCTGCCAGTTCAGAGGCACCTGCTGTCACCTCCCTGGCCATCTGGGCATATAATGTCAGGGCGGCCGTGCTGGCAGTTGTCTCGGCCCGGTTCTTTGTGATGGCCTGCACAATCCTGTGGGTGGCACCATGTATGCTGTCACATAGGGCCTGAAGGTGTTCAGAGTGTGCGTGCCCTATTGCCTCCATCTCCCTCTGTCTTCACTCCATCTCATCCAGCCTCTGCAGCACCGTGCTGCTTGTTTGTGTGTGCTGTATCGGAGGGGGGCTGTACAGTTGCAGTGGGCTGTTGTCAGGGGAGCCATATGAAGGAGTGTCAATGTCCGGCTCAGGTGTTTGAGCACGCCGGTGGCAATGATGGCCTTCGGGGGACTGAGCATGTTGACTGTGGCAAGGGGTTTCTGGCGTTGGTGAACGCTAGCGTGGATGAGGGCTTTCTGGCGTTGGGGAATGCTGGCGGCGGCAAGTGCACCAGGGTTTTGTGGCCCTTCTGTATGTGGTGACGCCGGGCTAGTGTCCCCCTGTGTTTCTGCAGTAGCCCTGCCTGGAGGTGTGGCATCCGTGTGTCACCCTCCAGCTGCGGGAGTGGGTGCAGTGGCCCTTGCAGTGGTTCTGGTGGGCTGTGGAGTCCACGTTGGCCTGGCCCTGCTGGGTTGTGGTGTCTCAGGGCACGACATCCGCCTTGGCGTTGCCTGTCTGCGCCTTTGCAGAGTGGTGGTGGTAACGGCGGACCTTGAGGGCCTGGATGCGCCACTCCCAGATGAGCCTGCCACCTCATCCTAGTCGGACGCCTCTGCCGATGCATGAGTCCTGTAGGGAACATAGGAAATGTCATCAGGTATGGTTCCCCCACGTGTGTTGGCATGCAAGACACATTTACTATGGAGAGTGCATGCGGACCCAGCGTTACAGGGACGGTTGTAGCAATGAGTCTGTGACACATGGCCAGTTGGTCTTTGGCCTGTGTGTGGGGAGGGCAGGGTGTTCATGCCGGGGCAACTGATGTTTGGCATGCATGCTTGTGGTCCTTCATGACCCAACATGTCCTCCCCGGGTGGCAAACAGCTTGTGGGTGCGGGGGTGGCGGCTTACTCCATGGCACTGGCATGGCTCTATGGGCCACCGCTGTTCAGCCAGCAGGGTTGCGCTGTGGTGTGCAGTGATTTTGCTAGCTGATCCCATGTCGGTGTACGGGAATGTGTACTTCCTTGTGTCTTGTCTGCCATGACAACAGGGGGCAGGACAACTGGGCCCGCAACATGCTGGTGTGACTGCTGCACGGTATCGTGGTTGCTCACGCACCACAATCCTGCTGGCACAGGGTGCACCAGCAGGGGTGTGGTGTGCATGGCACTTGGATAGGTCACTTGCCACCTCTTCTAACTTCTGTGACACACAGGGGTGCCCTTGGTGCCCTGCCACATGGCTGCTGTGGAGGGTGGCTGATGTGCCACCACCTCACTCCATCTTGTTGGCAGGCTCAGCTACTGGGTCTGCTGATGTGTCCCTGCCCATTGGGGGCATCTTATGCTTGATTGTCATTTGTGCATGATGCATGTGCTGGGGGTGGGAGGGTTGACTCACCTCCTGCCTCTTGGCTGCTGGTATCTGCCTCGGCACCTCTGACTCCCTCTATTTCCTCCATATCCAGCACTGTGCTGCACTTTTACTCCCAGGCGGTGAGGACCAGTGGCTCTACAGTTCCTCCTCCAGTTACCACAGACTCCTGGAGGTGTTGGGAGAGTAGTCCACGCACCCTGACCCTGAGGTCGTTCCAGCATTTATGACAGTCCTCCCCATCACGGGGTACGCTGGCCACAGCTGTCACTTTCTGGCTGATGGAGTGCCAGATGGCTGCCCTGCGCTGTGCTGCTGTTTTGCGTTGCCAGATGCCATGTAGCTCATCACTGTGAGCAACAACCTCATTGGTGAGTACCACCAGCTCTCCGTCATTAAACGTAGGTTTACGGAGATGATCTTCTGCCACATTGCCTCTGATCCTCCCTCTGAGACATTCTGGCTTGTTTCAAGAACTGGATGGCAGCAGTAAGTGGAGATATTTGATGGATTGTGTTTTTCAAAATGGCCAGCGCAATGCTTCCCGTTCTGGCGATTAGCATTATTAGCATCACCATTTCAGCGGTAACCCTTATTTTGGCCCACAGACGCTAATAGCGTTACCGCCGGAGTCGGGCGTGCATTTACGCCAGGTTGTGATGCTGCCCTAATTCCGCCGCACAACCCGGCAGTAATCCTATTTCCGCGCGACATAAATTGCGCCGGATTACCACCCAACTTGTGATGAGGCCCCATGACTCTAGATCCCATGGCACCCTGGCTTTGACACTTAGAATACGGTATAAAATAGATGGTCTATTAGCATATGAGAGTAGCATGTCTTCTCCACACAAACAACTGGATCACACAGCGAAAAGGTAAGCTCCACCTGAGCTTAAGGTATGTATAAACGCACCACTTCGGTGGACATTTGCCACAGGCACGGCTATCCATCCACACACTTTAGAATGCAGCTACAACTATGAAACATTCGGTCTAGCTGTGAACGTAATGGCATTGCCCTTACACCAGACTTGCCTCAACACCTCTGCCATTAGAATCCAGCGACAACCTACGACCATTTTCCGTCTCGCTGGGCACACATCATTTCTCCTGCACTAGCGCTCTGTCGTGACCTCCCTCAGCACCCATCCACATGCCTGACCTCGTGGGTTGCTTACTTGAGCCTAGCCAGCCCACCTAACTCCTAATCTTGGCCACCTGAACTCCGAACCCTGAGGGTGTTCCTACCACAAAGCGCGTTGAGGCCATACAAATGGGAAAAGGTGCCATATACATGGCAACTACAATACAATAATCAATCCTAACCCCTCTCTAAACTCACCACCCACTTTATCACCTCTGTCCTCCCACCCAGCCACCGTACCCCCACTCATCCTTCCTCTCCCACTCGTGCTTTATTTCTTACCCTCTCACTCTCACCCTCTCGCTCATATTTCCTCAAGCAATGGCGTCCTAACTTGCTCTATTCCCCTTCTCATTCTATTGCACAACTACACCTCTTATTGCATCCTTCTTTGAAACTTTGCACTTTACTCAGGGACTTCATTTAGGGGTCACCAGGTCTCCCTTGCTACCCCTGTGGTCTGCCTTGCTGCCCCTAAAAAAAAAAAAGAAATTAAAAAAAAAAGTATTTTTTTCTTTTTTTCTTTTTTTACAAATTGAAGCTCCTGGGCTGTGGCCAATGCCATGTGCCTCTTTGTTTCTAGAGTGGCTGGCTTTCTTGTTCAGGCTTCTTAAATAAAACAGGAGGTTCCACAAGTTTAACACTTTGAGTAGTGACCCTAAATAGGAAAGAATAGGAATAACACATAATTTGTCTTTCTGGATTTCTAAACAATGTATGCTAGACTCATTAAACGTTTATTTCAGGCACACTTCAGGGGCCGAGTCCCTGATTTAGTCTCTTCTTAAACACTTCAAATTCACAATGCAGACAAAATCCCCCAAAAAGCATTTAGAGTAGAATAAGCATCCATTTCGGACTATGTATTTTGCTTTTCGTAAGTTGGAGTTATAGCATGTTTTTTTCTATCGATACATATGGTGATCCATTCTTGTATGAAATGTATATCACGTTACAGATATATTGTAACCATATTTTTCATAGTGCACTTAGAAACAATGCTATGTGATGCCACTTCCTGTTTTGTCAAGGGGTAAACGGTCGTGTTCCATCGCTTCCTGGGATATCACTTCGGGGTGGGGTCCAATGACATCACTTCCTGTGATGTCATCAGAGGTCAAGGGTAATGCGATATCACCTCCGCTACCCCTGGCATTTTGGTGAAATGACGTCCCTGACTCTTCTCCTTACACCCTGTTGCCAACAAATGGAACATGCAAAGAACGGGAGTAATCGCCAATACTATTGGCATTGCCAGTGCTTACTTTTACATTATAGCTGAGGTGGCTCTGGGTGGACTCAGGCCTGGCTGAAGAAGTGCAGGGGCTTCAACACGATGATTGGGCCCTCCCCAACCCCAATGGTGGAGCGGAAAACAGTCTGGGGTTCCGGAAGCTTGTAACAAGAGCGCGGCAAAGCACATATTTAAAGCACCAGAACAAAAACAATTTAGGAAGGAATCTATTGCCCTATTATAAGACTGCTGATTGGCAACATGGGAGCAGTTGCTGGTGGGCCCCCCTGAGGCTTGCAGCGCCTTTCATTTGAAAGTGTTGAAAGACCCCGACACTGTCCCTGGGTGGGCTGTTGGGATACTGGCTGAGAGTCTGGGGAGATGGGGTATGCTGGGAACTTGGATGCTAGGGGTTCTTGTGTGTGGATTCTCCTGAGAGGCCACAGGTGCCTCTGTCCCTGAGTGAACACAACTGGCACTGCACTGTGTGTTCTCCTGCAGCGTGCACCGTGTGCAGGGGTGTACTGGCCTATGGGGAGCTCTGGAGGTTTTTCCGGTAGGGCTGTCCACCCTGGGTCTATTGTGTGTGATATTTCTAAATGTACCCATATGAAACGGGTTGGACTTGCTGGAAATGTGTAATATGGGGCCACTTTGAACATTATTTCCAGGGCCTCTTTTTGTTCCCAGTTCAGTCCTGACTGTGTGTCCTTTTTCCAACAAAGGCCCCATTGCATGCACTGCTCATTATTAATGTTTTATGTTATTAAAATGTAAATGTGGTATTTGTGAAGATCATTCGGTAGTGCTTTATTGCCGTTGGCTGGGTTTGATAGACCACCGTCTGAAACCTAGGCTATTGCACAGGACAGGTGCTATTTTGTATAGCATATATGCGGTTGGGGGGGCGGGGGGAGTGCAGAGTTCTCCCCCCCAAATGTTTGCTCTGATGGCAAGTCAGGTTTTGGATGGCCGACCTTGGGCATCTGTTCGTCTGGCAAGGAGAAAATACTTGCGAAAGATACAGAAGGTCAAGGTTTTTGGCACTGTTGTGGATAAAGCGTAGATCCTTGATTTCTGTGCACTGTTCCATATGATGGAGTTACATGGTACGATGAAGATCTCCAGTGGATTGGCAACTGCCCGCTGTACGCTCTGCTCATGAAGGCCTTGAGGGAGGGGGTAAACATTGCATTGAATGATAAGGGAGAACCTCCTCTTCCGTACTTTGAGATTTGCGCTGCACTTCACGCCTGCAGAGGTTCTCTGCTGCGTCATCAGGCCTGGGGTCAGAGGGATTTTCGAGGACCCCAGTACAGGGGTGTTTGTCCAGGAAAGAATGACAGTTGCTTCTGGGTCACTCTGGGGTTTCGTTCCACTTTAAGCTTTCGGGATCTTCCCAGGCAGCCCAGCCCTTCACAAATCATAACCGCATCTAAAAACATCTACAGTGGGAATAACGTTGAGGCTGCGTCTGGGCTGAGAGCCAGAAACTTAGGACTTTCACTTTGTATTCTCCGAGAGAGCAAGATGGTAACTCTGGTCTCTGGTGTCTACTGCTGGGATCACGCCTGCAGTGGCTCTTGACTGCAGGAAGGGTGTCGCGTGTAGCGGGAACAACAGCATCGCTGGCGCTGGGAGTGGGAGGCCATGGGAGCCATCAGTGAAGGGAGAGACTGGACGCACAAGCCTGTTTGGGCTCTGCAGGGAAAGGCAGATCTGCGTGGTGAGTTCCCCACCTCCCTAATATACTTACCCAAGTAGCAGTCTTCGGAGAACAGGAGCAGGACCCATGCTAGCAAGCAAATCTTCAGCGAGGCACAAATGGTGCCCGCAGACGTGAGGGCTGAGTGCAGACTCACATCCCGAGTGCCCGGCAAATCCCTACCCAGCTGGGAAATGGAAAGCCTGACTGATATGCTTCTTGCAAAGCTGCTTATTGCAGCACATCTTGTTAGGGGGCTCCTCATTGGGTAATACAGGGCAGGAGTTCTGAAAAGAGATTTCAGTGAGTTGGCCATTTCATTCTGTGGGTGGCATTGCTGGTTGTTGTGCCAACCTGATATTCTGTGTTCAGAACCCCATTTCCCTCTTTCTTTTGAAACAATGGTTTTTGAAAATTTGTGACTTGCGCCACAAAGGTTTGCCATAACTAAAAATGGTGTTGTATCCCTCAGGATGCGGTGGTCTCTGTGGCACCATTGGTCCCGTGTCCACGTTGCATCCATTTCCCCCTCAAAATGGCAGGTGTTAGTGGCTGCAGCATTCCAGCTCTGCAGAGTGTTTCACACTCAGGAGCTACGCCCCCTCTGCAGGAACCTGTTTATCAACTCTCCTGGACAACACGTGGAATGTGTTGCTACTCCTGTGAATCAACGCTTTGTAAGTTCGCTTCTAGGATTACTCCTATTCTGTCTTCAAGAAACCTTTTCTTCTCTTAACTGTTGTTTTCTCTGCTTAGGAAACCGGCTTTAGCTACACAGCAACACGCGACTGTTTCCGAGCCGCGCTGGACGGTTCTCTTCCTTCATGTCCGGCTCATGTTTTCCCTCGAGTTCCGCCCTCCGACTACGATACGAAGGGATTTGTAACGTTCGGGTATGTGTGCTTGGAGTCTCTGTTTTACGGGCTCCAGGGGTGGTGGTTTCTACTCATATAACCCTCATCGTCCTTTTATTTCCATAACTCTCGGTACACGGACTCTCGCAGCCTCCAACTGTTTCTGGATTCTTCCACGATTCATCGTTACTGCCAATCCCTTCTCGCCAAAACAAGATGCAAATTCAGGTATACCTGGGCTGCATTAAGGCTTTTACTAAATCCATAGTTCTTTCTTCTGATAAATGTTTCCTTTTCATTACAGTAGCAAGAGCACCGCATGTTCAGAACACGGCATACAAAAGATTAGGATCCTCGCCTTCTACGGCACTTCTACGAGGGTACTGGTGCTATATTACACTTCTTCAATCATACCCTATTCTATCTCTCCTCAAAGTTTTCCTTTTTCTTCTCACTCTGTGTTAGACATCACTTCCCTGAAACATCGTTTTTTTTTAACACTTGCTAGATATGTCACTGAGAATAAGTTAACCGTGAATATGAATAAAACAAAGATAATGGTCTGTAACCCGAACTCAAGTGGTACCCTAAACAAGAAACAAAAAGCGTTAAGGTGGTGTTTACAAGACCATATACTAGAGATAGTTCCACAATATATTTATTTAGGAGTTATTATTGATGGAGCAAGTAATAAAGCATATCTACTAAGTCTCAATCAGAAGTTAAACATGATGATCTCACAAGCTTTAATTATTCAAACCAAATATGGTAAATTCACTATTACACCTGCCATAACATACTTTAAACAGAAAGTGGTTCCGGTATTACTTTACGGAGCGGAAACAAAACCATGTATAATGAGAAATACATGGTTACGCTTTGAAAGTAAATTCTGGAAACGCATCCTGGGTTTACCAAAATGTGTACCTATGTCTTGGGTCAGGTATGAATTGGGGTTAATTTCATTACATGCACGCTATATCTGGCAAATGATTTCATTGTACAGAAAATGTATTTTGGCGCCCGGTAGGCATAAATTGATTAATACCCTTGCTGATTATGTGTTTACGACTAATGATCAATATATGGTGAAATGGCGGCATACTATAATTGAAGCCTTGGCCGAAGCGGATCTTTCCCTTAATGACCTCCTTACAAATCCAGACAGGGCCAAGACTAAGATATTTCAGTATGATTGGTTACGCACGAGGGAGATTTGCCTGAAGTATCACGATTTCCCCAAAAATGCATACCTGCTTAAAAGGCATAGTATTGTGGAACCATATTTATTTAGATCACCTTCAACTGATCATAGAAGACAATTTTTAAGAATACGCTTTAACTTATGTGAAACAAGGGATCTGAAAGCCAAAAGGAAAATGATAATGAAGGAAGATAATCTATGCCGTTTCTGTAAGATAAATGATCAACCTGAAACCCTACGGCATCTCCTTACAGAATGTCAAATCCTTAAACAGCAACAGGAGTTCTATTTTAAACCACTGCTATATGAAAACACCCATATTACAACAGAATCTCTTTGGTGGTTGATCTATTGCGGGCACACCACCGCTCTAAGGCTCGCTACCATTGCTCTTGTGAAGGATTTGAGACTGGATATTGATCAAGAACTGACAGAACCCAAGATCTAACTATTATGATAACCATCAGTGAGGGATATATGTATGGATATATGTATGTATAGATATGGTTGTATATGTGTACTTTTTATGTGTACTTTTTTATGTGTATTTTATGTGTGTATTTTCATGTATTTCTTGTGTGCACTTTTATGTGTACCTTTTATATACAATACTACAATTTTATAAATATGAATGAAGATGAAATATTAATGAGATATTGTAAAGTTGATTTAGTTCAGCTATAACAATAAAAAAAAAATAAAAAATAAAAAAATAACACTCTTTATTGGCATTTTATAACAACCCAAAAACCTATAACTCCTCCCACCCTCCCCTCTCCCACCCCTCCCCCACACCCGTGACCCCCTAGTTCCCTTCCCCCAACACAGTCAATAACTTTTAATAGTATCAGCAAATTCACAACCCCACTAAAGCCCCTCTAACCCCTCCCCTCCCCTTCCAGTGTCCAGATTAGCCCTCCAGGCTTCCATTCCTTCCATAGGTCACAGCAAGCAATCCTACATTGTCTATGGTATCCATGAGGATTGGGCGGGTCCACCGCCAGTCCCTTGGTTCATGTCTTCTCCATTCGTCCTTATCCCCCCAACCCCCACTCCTACCTAGGCTTTCTTCACAGCGGCTGTAAATCGTTAGCCTTTGACAGATCATTCAGCAATTGAGTCCAATGAATCGATACATCCTCCCCCTCGATCTCAGTGTCCACCTTTTGCAAAATCGTTAGTTCCGCCATACCCCACCTCCGAACATCCCTCCGCCACAGGTTTATCGCCGGGCCTTGTGGGCATTTCCATGCTATCGCCATTCAGCGTTTAGCCAGTCAGGAACTGGCCCATTCTGTTCTTTATTTTAAGCCTTTTCCCCCCTGGGAGCTTACCCCATAGACAAGTTTCCGTACGCCGTTCCAATCTGGTCCCCAACAACCCATTCACTCCATTAATAAACTCGTCCCAATACTCCGCTATTATCCCACACTCCCATATCATATGCCAGAACCCCGCCTGTGCCATAGCACATCTAGGACATTCATCCGACAGTTCCTTGTTCATTGCCTGCAGTACCACCGGAGTCACATACACCCTATGTAAAATATTAAATTGGACCAGCTCGAAACGGGCGTTCCTTGATGTCTTCCGGACCAAGTCCCACACCTGTGCCCATTCTTTTCCCGGTATTCGACGTCCCATGTTCGCCTCCCAATTCTCCTTAACCTTCAGCTCTCCCTCAGAATTCCCCTCCCGCAGGGCTTTGTAGATCCATGAAATACGCGTCTTACCCCCCGTCTCGTCTAGCAATACTCTGAGCACCGGACACGGCTCCGGCTCCTCCGGAATTCCCTCCCATATTTCCTTCCGCTAATCTACGACCACTGCCCCAGACGCTAAGAAAAGCCCCTGCGGTAGGCCAAACTTCCAGCCCTGAAACATCTTTGGACTCACGCCCAGCTCTTCACGACGACAAGAACAGTACTACACCCCGGAGCTGACAAGGTTTTTTTTCCCCAGAGGGATTCCATGAAGCATTCCATTCCTTCCGGCCATCTAAGCCATGGAAGAAAAAGGGGTGTTACAGGTGGGCTTCTCATAGTCATCTCGCCTTGAGCATCTGGACCGGTCGGTGGTTTTCTACTCTATTGGTGTTTGCAATGTTTTGACAGCAAGGTTTATTACTAATCTTACAAATGGTGTGTATAATATTAACAATTGTATATTAAAGCATCCTCCCTTTGATGCAAAGACAGGGCTTATGAAGTCCACAGATAAGGCACAGAATGATAAAATGATTTGCCACGGATCACACTTTAGTTAAATTATGATGCTAGTATTTGAGACCAGTTCATCAAACCGTTTCAAAGTGACACGAGGTTGGAAGAGAAGCAAATCGTTGTTTGATCATAAAGTGCATGTAAACTGAGCCTTGTGAATACTTTAGGAAATATATACAGGTGCCTTATCTGAAAGGCATTTAAAAATCAGAACAGAACTCTTAAAGAATATCCGCTGCTCAACGGGAAGCCAGTGTAACTTCTTAAAAAACTCTGAGACCCCAGACAGTCGGCCAAGCGCACATACTGCACTAACAGCTCCATTTTGTGAAACCTGTAGCTTCCTGATATTGGATTTAGAGGTACCTACCAGAAGACTATTACAGTAGTGTAATTTGGAATGAACAATCGCTGCAGCAATCAATGCACAGTTAACCCCCGTCAAATAAGGGTGAATCTGCCACAAAAGGCTGGTGAAGTAGGCCCAGGAGGATTTAAGAAATGAGACATGTTTCCCGAAAGTGAGGCAAGAGTCAAAATAGACACCCAGAGTTTTAACAGTTTCGGATGCATCAATGAGCGTACCATTTATTGAGAAAGACTTGTATGAAATATCAAGAGTTTTCAGTTTATGTTCAGTACCAATGATAAGTAACTCAGTTTTGGAGTCATTCAGGGTCAGGGAATTCAGAGCCATCCATGTTTGTATGGACTTGAAAATTTCATTAACTCTTATGGAGTCGGCGGTGTAGACCCCAAATAGTTCGAAGACAATCTGGGTGTCATCTGCGTAATTTGCAAAATAAACTCGAAGAGAGACAAGAAGATCGCACAAGGGTTTAGAATTGACCTTGAAGAGAATGGGCGATAAACAGGATCCCTGAGGGACTCCACAGGTTAGAAGGGTTGTTTGAGACTGGGCATTTCCCTTCATCACGTTGGCTGTCCTTGGACCAAGAAGGGATCTGAACCAACTGGCAGCCTGCGTGGTATATTTGCCCACATTAATCAGTCTTTCCTCTAAGAGAGAATGGTCGACCAAATCGAAAGCTGAGGAAAGATCCAGCAAAAGGAGCATGGCAGCTTTCCCCTTCTCAATGATTTCCGTTAAATTAGATTTTAGATCCAATAAAGCAGTTTCTGTTCCAAAATTAGTACGGAATCCAGATTGTTCATTGGCTAGGACAGAATTGTGCTCTATAAAATGCTGGTACTGTGTGAAAGCTATCTTGTCAATTATTTTTAACAAAAACGGTACATTCGGAATATGTCTCTAATAACTAGGAAGATTGGGATCCAGATTCTCCTTTTTTAGTAAGGGAGTTATCCAGGCTTCCTTAATATCAGGTGGAATAAAAGCCTCTGAGCGATTGACAAACTTTGTGACCCAAGGGGCTAGTGTGGTGGCAAAGTCCTTAAAAAGCGTAGCCGGAAAAGCTTCTCCCTTACAGGACGTAGGTTTGAGCTTCTGAATGACCTCTAGAACTACTTCCTCTGATACTTGTTTAAAAGAGAAAATAATCATCAATGTTCTCATTAACTCATATTCCAAGGATAGGTGATTGTGTGTACTCTTTCGAGTTTCTGCTTGCCCATATACCATTTAGACTTTTGGGCTTGACTCCCCGTGGCCTTTGACCATATCATGATTTTCAGCCATTCTCCTCCATATAGGTTTCAAGCAGATTTAACCTTCATTGCAATCCCACTTCTGTCTGATCCATCATAACCAAATCATCAGCATATATGATCCATGGAAGTGGGATGCCTTGAATTTCTGGGGGGGAATGCTCTAGCTTTTTGTTGGCTCTCCCCCATGTCAGACAATTACATGCTAAACAGGCCAGAGGCCAGAGGACATCCCTGTTTTAACCCCCTAAAGGTTTGGTTTTTCTCAGAGCATTCCCCATTCTTAGACAATCTCACTTGTATACAAAGCCTCAATTGCCTCCACCAGGTCTCCTGTGCATCCCCAGAGTCGCATCTTGCGCCACAACCTCTCCCTGCTGACACTGTCGAAAGCCTGTTCTAAATCAATAAATGCCATGTATACTGTAGTCCCTGATCTAGAGGCTTCAAGCTTCAACAGGTTCAGCAGGAAGAGGTTAAGATTTGTGCCCACGCCCTTCACAAAACCCGCCTTTCTGGGATCCAGACGGCCAGACCCTGTTGTCCAAGCACCCAGTTGCTCCAATAGTAATGTAGCAAAAGTCTTCCCAAAGATATCCAACAAAGCAATGGGTTGATACTTGCAGGGATCATCCCTGTTCCATTTCTTAAAACAGGGATTATCAATGCTGTTTTCCATGATGCTGGAACTTCTCGTACAGCACAGATTTCATTAAACAAAAGCATACAAACGTCGGCCCAAGCCTCTGGGTTTTGTTTTAGGATTGCACTTGTAGACCCGTCTGGCGCCAGAGCCCGGGAAGAAGTCAATTTTTTCATTAAGGCTATGATGTCATCCCTTTTAAACCCAAACGCCCAAGGTCCCTGTCCTCTCCCTTCTTCATTAAAGCCACTATATTCATGTCGAGCAAAAAGACTAGAGAAATGGGAAATCCAGATCTTCTCTGGAACAGTATTAGGGAGGGCTGCTGATTGATAAGATGAGTTATTGTTCAATAGGGCCCACAAGTTACGCGTGTTTTGATTACATACCAATCTTAAAATATGCTCCATGTCCTTTTGCCATTGATAATTCGGCCCTCCATGTCACCGTTAACAATTGATGGTCACTATGTTTCATTTGAGTAACCGTTAGAGTGTCAATTAGATCGATCAAATTTCTCGACACAAACCAAAAATGCAAATGTACTCTCTGCTCTCCACCGCCCGGGATATCCCCCTTTGTTTGCCCATAAGTATGCAGAAATCTCGTAATCTTAACTCCCAGCACCACATAGCGGGTCTGTTTCCCAAATCAACTGCAGGGATTACCAATCCCAATTTGTCTAAACACTTAATGTTTAAATCACCACAAATCATCATGTGAGGATTTTTTAAATTGATGTAGGAGTCATCAATTAATAATGTCAAACAATTGAGGAAAAAAGTGTATCCCCAATCTTAGCAGAGTTCCAATGCACATTAAACAACACTAGGGTTTTAAACATGGAGGACCGCGGTTTATGCCATACCAATACCAACATCTGTATAAAGGGATTAGGATTCCTCTCTTCCACCACAGTCAGGCCCAGACCCACTCTCACCAATGTCATCAGCCCAGAATAAGGTCTACCCGCCACCCCCTTTGAGGCAGGATTCAGGAGTACATTGTATCCATCACAAACTGGTTTGGCTCGAAGCCAAGTTTCTTGCAAACACAAGATGTCATAAACTGCCAGACCATGGGTATCTGAGTTATAAAGATGCATAAAACCTCTTGTATTCCAACATCCCATGTAGCATAGCGTCACGTCCTCCTTCTTTGGAAGTTATTGGGTAGTAGATGACACCAATGAAGCTGCCAGCCATGACGAATCCTGTGGCTTGTTTTTATGAGACTCCGTGACTTTTCTCTCATGCCTATCCACCACCTCAAAGGTCAGTTTTATCATGGCCTGCTTTTTTTCCTGGCGTTCTTCCAAATCCTGTGCTTTAGGACTTGTGTTCTGCAAGGGTTGGGAGGTTAACGTCTCTTCTTTTGTTTGTTTCTTCCTCATATGTCCCTCGATCTTCACATTTCTCCTAGCTAGAGGTGAATCCTCACCAAATTTTCTTCGACTGCGGGATTAGTTCTTCACTCAACTCAAAACCTTGGGGAAGAAGATCCGCAATTGCATTCAATAAGGCTGTGTCTACCAATCTCAATGTCAAATGTAATATAACTCAATCCAGGCAAGCTTCATTAATAAATTGAACTATTTTAATGTCATCCGAGACAATCTCCTGCAATTGGGAGAACAGTGCAAGAGTTTCAGTATATTGGTCCAATTTAAAACTAGGCCATCTCTAGTGGGCAACAGTCTCTCCACTACTACAGTTAGATGCGTTTGATCTAAATGGGCATCTTCATGTCTGTTTCTTGCCTCTTGGATGTAAATATGTTGGGTGATAATTTGTTGACCTCATTGGTGGAAGGATGTACTTTCTTCCACAGAGCTTTCCTCCTTTCTTCTAGGGTTTGAAAGGTGTCTGAGCTTGCATCCCTGGGGATGGCTTGACAAACTTCTTTTAAAATTCCCTGTGTGACAAGCCTCTTTTTATTATTTGTTCCTTCTGCCCCAGCTGAGGCCTCAATAGCCCCTTTTCCAACTTCAGGTCGTGCCTCGCAGACTAATCTATCAGCATCTGGCTGAAAGTCAACATCTGAATATGTTGTAAGGTCCAGTAGGGCCAACATTCCTGAATCAACACTTTCCATGGATTGATCGACAGCTGGTTCCCTACATTTCGACATTTCCACATCCACCACTGAAGGCGATGTTGGCTCATGGTTCCGAAACAGCTTCTTTTTCTCTCACTTATTAAATTGTGGCAGGACAATGACAACTCTTGGAGGGCTACTCAAGTTTTGCATGAAAGCTCGAGATCCATTTGATTTGTATTTCATGGTTTTTGAGATGTTTGGGCCTTTCTTTCCTCTTTGTTGTAGGCCTTCTAGTTTCTCAGGCGTCGCTGCTTTGACTTAGTTTTTTAAAAAATTGGGAAAAAGTTCTTGCTTGAGTGGGTTTTAGATCATGTATTTGGAGACCGGTAAAAAACTCCCAACACAGGGGGTTGATTTCCCAATACCTGATTTTGATCCTTTAGGGGCGGGGTTCCCTCAGCCGTTAGGGCTTCACAGGCCTCCCCCTCCACCTCCCCTACCTTGGTTGATGCCACCTGGGAACTAGTCGGATGGGGGATCTGAGTCGTCACCAAATTCATATCCCCACATGTCTTCCGAAGGCAGGGGGTCTGACAGGTCACTGTCTGAGTGTCCATGCGGACTGACTGACTAGAGGGGATGTTTTTCCTTTGAGTAGATCCAAAGCCTTTTAATAATTCCATAATTGCTGCCATCATCATGTTCTTATCACCCTCTACTCCTCTTGTCAAGTTGAATACCTGTTTTGCCATTGAGATGAAACCTCCACTTCTTTGTCCAATCTCCGTTGGACCTCAGTCATGAATGATTCCAAGAAAATCAGCTTGGTGTGTGTCATAGCTAATAATGTAGCTTAGTCTTTGAGAGTTTCATTCATTCATTACCTCAAATAATTTCGAGAAAGGATTTAAGGCAATGGTCAAGGCAGACATTATGTCAGACTGAAGCTGAATTATAGCTGCTTCTGACGCTGATGATTACCTTCCAGGCGTGTATGCCTCGGGGCATTAGGGTCTAGGAATTCAGAAGATGATGAAGAGGAAGATCCTGTCTCATCTCTATAGCTCCTCCTTGATAAAGAAATATCTAATTGAGTCAGAGGGGAGTTAGATATATGATTGAAATTCACTTCCCCAGGCATCAGAGTAGTTTTGCAGGTTCCAGGGACTTCTTTTATAATTTTTTTATTGCCATTTACAAGTTACATATCAAACCAATGACAAAACATACAAAATAACAGTAACCCGCTCTCCCCCACGTCCCCCATCCCTCCAAACCATCCAGCCCCTATTGACTTGCCGGTTCCTTGTACTTCCTTGTTGTGTTCATGTCCATATATCCGAGGAACGTCCCGTCCTCTATAGTATGGCCAGTATTTTCAAATTCTGAGGACACCATTGTAACATGTAATCACCTCTCAGGTATTCAATTAACAAACCCCAATCTGATCTAAAATTGTTGCCCCCCCCTGTAATATATATGTAACCCACTCTTTTGCCTTAATTCCCCACACTTTATGCAGCCATTCTATAATCAAAGGTGCTGATTTCTGCTTCCACTTTTTTGCTATTACTAGCCAAGCTGCTATTACCAATACCATGAATGCTTTATGTTGAGTTTTCAGAGGGAACTGTTTTTCCCGATCAAACATTCCACATATCCATTCCCTTGGAGTACACCATATAAAGCCCAGCAACATCAACTGTACCTGGTTTACTATTTCATCCCAAAATACCTTCAACTCAGGACAATCCCACCAACTGTGCCTCCAATCTTCCCTCCCCACACATCCTCTCCAGCATTCCTGTGTCGTATTGGGAAATATAAAGTGAAGCTTTTCCGGAGTGTAGTATCATTGCACCATTATTCTATACCAAGCTTCCCTTAATTGGATGGACCTCGTCAGCTTAGGTATGTTACCCCAAAGATTCCCCCAAAACGATTCTGGAATCTCCTCCCCCAGGGTTCTTTCCCATCTCTGAATATAGGACACTTAATTACCGGTTGCATGTCTAGTAAGAAAGAATACAGTTTAGACACCAATTGTTTATCTCCTTTATTAGTGGAGATAAAAAGTTTGAAGGGCGTTGAGGCACTCTGATAGGCTTCTTTTAGATCGGGCTGTATCAACCAATGGCGTAGGTGATAGTATTCCATTCTGTCCCTTTCCGTCAGCCTTATATACACTATACACTGTTTACAGTCTTTGAAAGTTCTTACTTCCCCTTCTATTATCATATCACCTACTTTATTGCATTCCTTTTCCTTCCCTTCTTTTTTTATTTCTTATTAGATTTCAAGTGTACATAACATAAATAAAAATCAAATTAAACACAACTCCCTTTCCCTCTACCCAAAACCTCTCTAACCCCTCACCCCCCCTCGCAACCCTCACCCTCATATATACACAGGAGTCCAAGATTATACTGAGTTTAGAGTATATTCAATATTCGTAAGTTCTCTGGGAAGTGTTGTTCCATAAAGTCCCCATGGAGGAAGTTCAAAATCGATGCCCACTCTGTTGAAAACGTTTCCCGCTCCCCTCGAATCGCATACGTGACCCATTCCATAGACACAAAGTTCCAAACTTTGTAATACCAGTCTTTTATATATGGAGGGTCCTAAGATTTCCATTTCTGGGCTAATACGATCAGAGCCGCCAGTTGGAGAATATAATATGCCTTCCTCTTATATTTTGGCCAGAGTTGATTATCACGTTGTGCGAGCCCCAGAATACTTTCCCCAAGATATCTCTTTGTCTTAAAAGCAAACATTACCCTCATATTTTCTTGCACTTCCTCCCAGAATTGAGATAGCTTAGGACATGACCACCATACATGTAACCAATTCCCTTTCCCTCTACACCCCCTCCAACAAGAGTCCGAGATAGAAATAAACATTTTGTGTAATCGTTCAGGAGTATAGTGCCACTGATACATTAACTTACACCAAAGCTCCCTCATCTGTATAGATCTTGTCAATCTCTGGATATCTAACCATAATCGGGACCATGATTCCTCTTTAGGCATGAAACCCAGGGTCCTTGCCTAGGCCAGTTGAAAAGTGGGGACCTTTGACAGGGGCTCATCAGTTAAAAAACATATATAATCTAGAGATCAAGTGTTTGTCCCCTGAGCTAGAAGTCACAAATTGCTCAAACGATGTAAGTGACCTGATAGCTGCTGACTTCTTAGGTGGAGCCATCCACCAATGACGAACTTGAAAATATTGAAAGCAGTAAATCTCCTGAAGAGCCCAATCGTCTTTGCATAAAGCAAAGAATGAATCTCTTGTCCCTGAAACATGTCACAGAATTTTGTACATCCCTCTGGTTTTCCATTCAGGGAAGGAACTAGCGGAGTCTCTCGTGGTGAACCGGGGATTCGCAAATAGAGGGGCGAAGGGGGAGGCAAACAAAGTAAAGGAGTGTTGACGGATAGCCTGATTCCATATATCCTCCACCATTCCCGTGAGCGCTCTACAATGAATGTTCAGAGGTCTTTCTAATCTAGGCAGCCACAATTTCTCTCCCATTCTAGGACCCACTATGGATCTTTCCATCTGATTCCACCTCTTATTTATATCCTCCCTGAACCAATCCTTTATGGCACGCAGCTTTGCCGCTCGATAATAGTCTCTAAAGTTAGGAAGACCAACTGCCACTCTATTCAAAGGGAGCATTAGTATCTTCAATGCCATACATGGGGGGTTATTTTTCCATATAAACTTCAATATTATTTTATGCAGCGTATGAAAAAAGGAAACAGGGATTCCAATCGGGAGGGCCTGAAACAAATATAATACCTTAGGTAAGATCACCATTTTCATTGAATTAATCCGTCCAAGCCAGGAAACCATTAAAGGGCTCCAGGATTCAAGAAGTTTCAGAATTTTGGTTAATAAAGGTCAGAAGTGTGCCAAATATAATTCCCCTAATGACTGTGTAATGTTTACTCCCAACATCCAAATGCTCTTTGGCCTCCAGCAAAGTTGTGTCTCTTCTTTTGCTTTCGATAGTTCAGCCTGTTTAAGCCCCAAGTTCAAAATTTCCGACTTTGTAATATTAATTTTAAGGCCAGCCACTCTGCCAAATCGTTCCATTTGGTCAAGTGCCATAGGTAATGAAATGCTCGGATTAGTGATTGTTAGGAGCATATCATCTGTTTATGCCATCAGTTTATGAGTATCTCCCTTGAAAGAAATGCCTTCTATTTGATCCATTTGTCGAAGTCGTGTTAGCAGTGGTTCTAGATGTAAAGCATAAAGAAGTGGAGAAAGGGGGCAGCCCTGTTTCGTACCCCTACAAAGAAAAACCTGAGAGGATAACTGCCCATTAATAAGCAATCTGGCTGTGGGATACACATAATTAGCCTTTACTATTGCTAAATATTTGGGACTAAAGCCCACAAGTCATAGGGTATGGAATAAAAAAAGACCACTCCACACGATCAAATGCTTTTTCAGCATCTATTGAAACTAACACCACAGCATCTTACTTTTTGGTCACTTTTTCGATTAAATGATAAATTCGTTGAATGTTGTCATGTGTGTGTCGCTCTTTTATAAATCCTGTCTGGTCAGGGTGGATAAGATTGGGAATAAGGCCTTCAAGGCGATTCACAAGAATCTTTGTGTATATTTTTGCGTTAGTATTGATAAGCGCAATCGGGCCGTATGATCTACATGTAAATGGGTCTTTCCCTGGCTTTGGAATTAGGATTATTTTAACCTCTTCCATTTAAGCTGTTATTTTACCCCTTCTAATAAAAGAGTTAAAGAAATCAGTTAGTTTAGGAGCTAAAGTTGCTCGAAACCTTTTATAAAAGGAAGCAATATACCCGTCCGGTCCTGCAGCCTTATTTATTGGGAGGTTAGCTATAACAGATAGGTCCTCTTCTCGAGTAATATCTTTGTCTAAATTTACCCTATCCCCTTCCGAAATGTTCTCCAACTGGATTGTTTGTAGATATTTTTCCTGCGCTCTCTGATCTGGCGTGTCTGACTTATATAAATGGGAGTAATGTGTGAAACTGGGCTATAATTTCTTCTGTCATTGTTACTTTATTCCCTGTTGTATCTTCCACTCCTTGAATTGTTTGGAATGCTATTTTCTTTTTTAATTTTCTAGCTAACATTCTATCAGCTTTATTTGCCTTAACATATATTATCTGTTTTAAGTACAGTAGACTTTTCACTGCCTGTTTAGTTTGTTTTAGATCTAATTTACCCTTAGCATTACGATATTGCCTTTGGAGGCTCAGTATGAGTCTAATTCCATTTGTTGTATTGTATCTTTTACTTCAGCCTCTAAATCTATATCTATCTTTCGTCTACACTTCTCCCTATATGCCTGAATCGTGATGAGGTATCCACGAAGGGTCGCTTTAAATGAATTCCAAACCACATCTAAACTCACTATCCCATCCAGATTAGAATAAAAAAATTCTAGGCCCAGAACTAATTTATCCTGGAGAAGGATTTGTGTGCATGAGAATAGTATGTATATGCCCTTTCCTCTCCTTTCAAAGTAGGCCAAATGTCTTTAAGTGTCAACTGATCACATTTCTGTCTAAGGGCTATAGAGGGTAAAGGAGGAGCGTATGAGATAGTAAAGCTTATATCCCATAAAGGGTCCCATACAATATTCAGATCCCATCAAAATCAATTCACCCTGGGAGAATTGTTCCGAAGTAGATAGTGCTCACTTCAAAAAACCCTCCTGACCAGTGTTTGGGGCATAGAGAGATGCTAAGGTTAAGGTAATGAATCCCATCTGTACTATAATGCAGAGGAAACAACCCTCTTTGTTGTCGTGGAGCTTTACATTAGAAGCCTGAGTATTTGTCTTGGAAGCAATAAGAACCCCCGCTGTCTTCCCCTTTGCATGCGCCTGCTTAATTATGGGGTTATGTTTTAATTTCAATTTATGTCGATCCTGGTATTTAATGTGTTTCCTTTAGAGCTATAAGATCTGACTAATGTGCGTTAAGTAAACGTTCCAGTTTCCTCCTTTTTATGGGGATATTAAGCCCCCTAACATTTTTTTTAAAAAAACTTTTATTTAATTTGCACAGATAGTCACATTACATTGCTTTCAATTACATTGCTTATCATTGCAATGTTTGTTTTTTACGTCATTGGATCATTACACAGTTACATATCACAATTCTTCTTGTTCTTCATCTCTCTGCCTTTTATCCGCTAAGCATTGCCTGAACCCACCTCAAATGTCCTTCGGGCGGCATGTCATTGGTAGTAGACCAGAGTATACCTCTTTGTTGTTGTTCGCCCAGGTCATGTCTCTCTCCCAATCTCTCAACACAGGGGGTTCCTTGCATTTCCAATGCATTAATATCACACTTTTTGCTAATAATAAACTCAGATTCAGAAATTTGCATTGAATTGGGTTCATCTTGCTCACAATGCCCAGCGCACATAATCAGGGATCCCAGTGTATAGGCTGGTCTGACATCTCGCCTAGTGCCTTACATACGTCAGCCCAGTAATCGTCAAGCCTTATACATGACCACATCATATTGAATATGCCCGCTTTTTCACTCCCACATCTAGGAAACTTTCCTGACACTGTGTTTTACATGCTTTTAAGTCGGGCTGGGGTGAAATGAACCCCGTTGAGTATCTTATATTGAATCAGCCGGTATCTGGAGTTACATGATATGCTTTTGTCAACCCACATAATCGCGACCAGTGTGCATCTGTAAGGGTGGTTCCCAGATCATGTTCCCACTCTCCTTTAACATTTGGGGTCTGGGTTTCTCTGATTGATAGGGAGATTTTGTAGAGTGTGGAGGCTGATTTATTCGTCGTGCTACGGGGGCTCTTCTGGGAAGCTCTCCCACACATTGGCCATTGCCGAATGCAGTCTGAAGTACTGTAACCTCTGGAGTGGACTGTCGCCTACAATCACTTTATTATCGTCCCAGATAATTAAATGTTTATCGACAAATATATCCCCAAAGAGGTTTATGCCTCTTTCTCTCCAGTGTGTGGTTAGTATCACATCTTGCATTGGAGGCAGGTATGGCACGTCCCATACGGGCATACCGGGATGATATTACACAGTATCTTTGTGGCTACCCGCCAGTCTACCCCCACGCTCTACATGTCACCAGTGTTGGGTTCATGGACTTGTCGTTTCTCAGCCTGCTTGCAGCCAGCTTGTGTAGAAGCTTTGTAGGACCTTCCTCCTGCGTTTCAATTGCTGCATGTGGTGCTCCAGGGCCACCCTCTGTCCAGCGCCAAGAGGAAGTAGAGTTCAAAATCGGGGGCGGCTAATCCACCCTTCTCATATGGTTCAGTAAACCGTTTCCAGCAAACTAAATGTCAATAAATAAAAAATAAAAAAAAGTAAACCGTTTCCAGCTCACTCTTGACTGCCCCTTCCATATAAAGGCCGAGCATGCTCCCTGAATCTTGGTGAGGAAGGATCTCCCTGGCCACACTGATATTGTGCTGAATAAATGAAACAGCTTGGGGAGTATGATCATTTTGATCAGCATTAGACATCCCATTAGTGAGATCGGTAGGTGATTCCAACGGGTGAGTTTTTCGCAGAGTGCTTCTGCGAGTTCCCCGTAGTTAAGGGTTCGCGTTAGTTGTGCTGTGCACGCTATATCCACTCCCAGGTATTTCACCATTAGGGGTGCCCATTTGAGTCTGTGTAAGTCAGCGGAACATGTAGTTGCATCTGTTAGCGGGAAAACTTCAGATTTAGCGGGATTCAACCTTAGACCGGAGTACTCCCCAAACTCCTGCACAGCTTTTAGAATTTTAAACGGTGTCCGGACATTTCATTGAAAAAAATTCGTCGACAGGACATTTGGTCGACGTAATTTCGTCGAAAAACCAAATGGTCGAATTTTTTTTAAATTTATATATATTTTTTTAAGGTTGTAGTTTACGGAAAAAAAGGGTTTTTTAGAAAAAAAAGGGGATTGGGGGGGACCCCCCAAAATAAATAAAAAAAGGGGTAAAAATAAAAAAATAAAAAATTCAACCATTTGGTTTTCCACCAAATTGGTTCGACCATTTGTCCAGTCGACCAATTTTTTTCGATCAAATGTCTGGTAACCTTTTAAACATATGTCTCTCTGGGTTCCTGATGTATAGCAAAATATCATCGGCATAGAAAGTAATAAGCTAAACTTTGCCAGCCAATGGTATCCCTGCTCTGCTGTATCTCGCCCTCAATAAGTCAGCAAGCGGTTCAATTGCTAGAACGAACAACAGTGGAGACAGCGGGCAGCCTTGTCTCGTGCCTCCGGCCAGCTTCAGGATCGATGATGAAGCCCCATTTACTCACATCCTCCCGTAGGATTGAGTGTAAAGTATATGGACCTATTTTATGAAGTTCGGACCAAATCCATAGTTTCCTAGGACCCTAAACAGAAAAGGCCAGTATACAGTGTCGAAGGCCTTTTGCATATCCAAGGCCATTGAGATCCCCTCGTTATCTCTTGGGATTTTCGCCATGATATTAGTTGCAGTGGACCTGCCCTATACAAAACCTGATTGGTCTTTGTGGACTATATGCGGCTTTAGGGGGTTGAGTCGGGTGGCTAGAATCTTTGCGAATACTTTCACATCAGTATTTATAAGGGACAGAGGGCAATAGGAGCCACAGTCCTCAGGCTGTTTCCCAGGTTTGAGTAGCACAGTTATGACTGCTTTACGGGTGGAGTCTGGCAATTTCGCCAAATCCAGCGCCTCAGTCTATACCGTGTGGAGATGAGGAGCTAGCATTTCTACAAATTCTTTATAGAATTCTGCCCCCAGGCAATCGTTCCCCAGGCTTTCCCGTCCGGTAGGGCCTTTATGGCCTCCTTTATTTCACTCAGCGTCAGAGGGCTGTCTAGGGCGTCTCTGGCTTCTCCGGACAAAAGAGTAGTGGGTATCTTAGATAAGTAGCTGTCTATTTTGTCGTATGTAGTTGTGCTCTGGAGGGAGTAGAATGTAGCATAAAAGTCAAAGAAGTCCTTGCTAACTTTTTCTTGACCCGTGACAACAATTCCATCCCCCTTGTTATACACGGTATATTCGTAGTTCCCCTTTCACCACGGACCATCTGCTCTAGAAGTTTACCTGGTCTTTCTTGTTCGCCATATCTCTGTGCGGCCGCTGGCCTATCGAAGTAGCGCACTTCACGGTCTGCCGCTGCTCGGAAATCATCTGGGTGTGTTTTGATTGCAGTCGCTGTTTGCACCAATGGGGCAGTCGCCTATTGCTCCTGGAGCTTGGCTATCCCTCCCTTCTCCCCAGATCCCTCCGTATATCTCTGAGTGCCCCCAGTTCAGTGGACATGGAGATGCCCCTAATATAGGCCTTAAATGCTTCCCATATTACTGCTTCACTGGCGACAGACCCATCATTGGGCCTCATTACGACCCAGGCGGTAATCTGCCGTCATTACCGCCATGGCGTAATGAGCGTTAACGCCGTGGGCCGATGGCGTAAAGAGCGCCACATTACGACCCATCGCGCACGAGCATTACGCCATGGCGGTAATGCAATTAACGCCATGGCGGAAAAGGCCCCTACCGGCATCGTAAGTCGAGCAAGGTGCACTTCCGCCACCGTAAGTAGCGGCCACCGTAATTAGCGGTGGCCGCAATCAGCGGTCACCGTAAAAAGCAGAACCGGAAATAGCGTCATCGCGGCGGAACGGGAAACAGCACGTCGGCCATCTTTAAAAACACAATCCATTGCCATCCTACTGAACAACACCAGATCCAACCCAGACACCTGTCCCAACCAATCACCCACCCATCCAACTACCCAAAAATGCCTAAAGTTGTTAAGAAGGCATGTGACCGCCAGCGCCAGGAAAGATTTAGCCGGGAGGAACTCTGCATGCTTGCGGAGACCCTGCAAGACAACGCAGCTGTCGTTTTCTCCCCGGAAATGACCAGGACAGCGATAGCGAAAAAGGCCATCTGGGCCCTGGTGGCCGAGCGCGTCAGCGCGGTGGGGACCGTACCCCGCACCCCACAGCAGTGCAGGAAGCGCTGGGATGACCTTCGCATACGGGTCAGAACCGTCATCTCTGCGAACCGCAACCTTGCCCTGGGTGCCGGTGGAGGTTCGGAATCCCCACTAAAACTCCAACCGTGGGAGGAGATTTGTGCAACCACTATTGGCATGGAAGGCATTGAAGGCGTCGGAGGGATGGAAAGGGGAGCTCCGACATCAGGCGATGAAGGTAGGTGCCTCAAACAATACATGCCATAGTCACTGCAGTCCATTCATGTGTAGCACAAGGTTGCCCTAGAGTGTAAATGCAACACATTAGCTCCACACTGCCCATAGCCACATGCGAGCACCACACTGCTGGCACCCACATACCTGCATCCACATTCCACACAAAAAGGAGACAACCTGCATGGCCCTGCCTGAAATCTGCCTCATCTACTGACCAGAATCATGTCAATCATTGTCATTCCAAAGTCCGCAGACCCATCAATAACGCCCTCCCTCCTTTGCTCCACCACAGGCACAGATTCACACCCCGAGGACCAGGACACCCCTGCGACGAAGAGAGCCAAGAAGGCCAATAATACCATCCCCGCACCCTCAACCTCAGCTGCAGTGAGGCAGACCCCACAACAAGCAGAATCCACTGCAAGCAAACCGGACGGGCCACCGGCAAGCACCCCTGTAGGCAGCAGGCCAGCAGCAGCAGCTCCACCTGTACCAACATTGCCTGCCACAGAAGGCACCGGGTCTGCGGCCAGCAGCAACATGGGAGAAACAGCTGCAATTGCTGCATGTTCAGACTCTGACATTGAGGAGCACGAAGTCAGAAGCCCCACTGACCTACTACATTCCCCCTGTTTGTCAGACGCCAGCCCCCATGAGGATCACACACAGGGGCACACAGAGGTAGAGGAGTGGCCTTCTACCCCATGCCCAGTCCTCAGTCCACAGGAGGGGAGCAGCCCCTCCATCACACCACCAGCACTGGGCATGGCCCAGCAGGGGCAGCAGTCCCTCGAGGACATCATAGAACGGCAGCAACAACTGTCCACGATGCTGACTGAGCATGCCGCGGAATGTGTGGGGGCTAGGGCAACCATTGAACAGGCCACGGAGACCCTAAGGGCCGAAGTAGCGCAGAGCACTGCCACCCTGAGGGATGCCATGCAGGCCATGTCCAGGGACATCTGTGGTGAACTTGCCGGCTTGCGTCGTGCGCTCACTGAGCTCACCCACACCCTACAGAACGTGCATGCACGGGGGCAGGCAGGGACATCCTCCGCTGCCAGTTCTGCACAGAGCAGCCCCCGCCCGACGTTCCGGACGTAACCTGCGCTCCACAGCCAGGGGTGCCCCGGGGGCCAGGAGAGGGGGCTTGTAACAGCCTGTGGCCACTGTCACAGGCATCTGTTGACACCTACATGGGGTGTGTTGGGGTGTGCAGGGGGGAGGTGGGAGGGGGTGTGTTGGGGTGTGCAGGGGGGAGGTGGGTGGGGGTGTGTTGGGGTGTGCAGGGGGGAGGGGGGAGGGGGTGTGTTGGGGTGTGCAGGGGGGAGGGGGGAGGGGGTGTGTTGGGGTGTGCAGGGGGGAGGGGGTGTGTTGGGGTGTGCAGGGGGGAGGGGGGAGGGGGGAGTGGTTGTGTCACGACGTTTTATGATTGAAATACACTTTTTGCTTTCCCGAAATGAAATGTGTGGACATTTTCATTGCATATGTGTGCTTTATTGGTGTACAGTCCACAGTGTGCATGTCCCAGAGACACACAGTGCCCCAAGTGCAGTCTCCATGTGATACACACCAGCCGTGTGTGCTAGAAGCAGTGGTCGATGATACTTTGGCGCATTGCACGCCCCTCCTGTGCATCGCCTCCTCCATGGGGTGCCGCCCCATCTGCACCCTCCTCATCCTCATCGTCAGGTGGTTGCAGTTCTGCGTCAGGGGCACATTCCGTCTGACGCACATATTGTGTAGCATGACACATGCCATGACGATCTTTGCCACCTTCTCATGGCGGTACAGGAGTGCCCCACCAGACATGCTGAGGCTTCGGAACCGTGCCTTCAATAGGCCGAATGTCTGCTCTATGACCACACGAGTACGTGTATGTGCACGGTTGAAGTCCTCCTCGTGCTGGTTCTGCGGGTTCCGGACTGGTGTAAGGAGCCACCTCTTCAGGGGATAGCCTGCATCACCTGTATGTAGGCGAGAATGTATGTGTCAGTCATGTCGTCTGATCAAGAACATGATGTGCCACCATGGCTTGCATCCAACTGTTACTTTGGCTCACTTCTACATGCACTAATTGATTCACGCAATGCAACCAGTATATGCTCATGGCTCCCATGGCCTGGTTTGCATGCCATCACCCAATGTATGCAGAGGGGTTGAGTGCATTGTGAGTGCCCATCCACTGTGTCCGTTCATGCCGTTTGGTTAGTTGGCCTGGCACATGTCCTGTGATGGCAATGCGCACATCATTGCAACATTGCTGTGGGCCTCATCATGACCCCAGTGAGCAATGCTGATGTAGACAGGGACATTGTGGGGGCCCTGCTGTCTGTGTAATGGTGTGTTGATGTTTCTGTCCGTCATGTGCCTCCTTCGTGGGCAGTTATGGGGGACAGGCCTATCGGTTGATGGTGTTTGGTGACGTGCATGTAGGTGCTTTTCATTGTTGACAATGTGGTCTGATTTGGTAGAATGCACTTGCAGATGGTTGTGTCATGGTTGGGACACAACCTCATTCACATGGTAGGGCTGCATGCATTGGCTATTGGCTTTACTGGTGTTGGGTGGAATATGGGTTGCTTCAGGGTATCCTCTGTCTCCGTTCTCTCTTCTACTCACAGCCAGGTGGAGTATGCATCATTCCCCCCCTCTTTCAGCCAGGTGGAGTATGCATCATTCCCCCCCCCTTTCAGCCAGGTGGAGTATGCATCATTCCCCCCCCCCCTTTCAGCCAGGTGGAGTATGCATCATCCCTCCCCCCCCTTTCAGCCAGGTGGAGTATGCATCATCCCCCCCCCCTCAGCCAGGTGGAGTATGCATCGGTACGTCATTCACCTGCCCACTTCCATGACATTGGACTCACTGAGTAGCCAGGATCTTGGGCCTGCATGTCGCTCCATGTAGCGTGGTATTGTGGAGTTCCTCAGGACCATGGAATCATGGGTTGATCCGGGGAATCGGGCACAACAATGTGTGATGATCTTGTTGGAGTCACAGACCATTTGCACGTTGATTGAGTGGAACTGTTTCCGGTTGCGGTACGGTACCTCCATGGCACGTGGAACCACCAATTTCACATGGGTGCAGTCGATGGCACCGATGCAACCGGGTTTGCCGGCTAGTGCATGGAAACCCACTTTGGTGTTTGCAATCTCCTGGGCAGTCCGTGGTAATGAGATGTGGTCGTCTGTGTGCTTGAGGAGGGCATCGAGCACTTGGATGATTGTTCGTGAGAATAATGGTTGTGAAATGCCATGCAAGTGCCCCACTGTGTGCTGGTAGGTGCCTGTGGCCAGGAAGTGTAGTACAGACACTACCTTCAGTAGGGGTGGGATGGCAGTTGGAGTTTCTATCATGCTGACGATGTCGTTGTGTGTCATGTCTACGATGGCGGTGATGGTGTCCCGGTCCAAACGGTACAGGGTGTGGATCTGCTCAGCAGTGAGGTTGAATGGATTGGCTCTGATGCGTGGGATTGGGGGCTGCCTGCGTGGTGGCACTGGCTGTGCTGGTGGGGCTTGCTGGGCCTGCCTTGCCCTCCTTCTCCTCCTGCGTCTCCTCTGTGCTGCCTGTTGTTGTTGTTGCTGTTGTAGCACTTGCATTGCTATCAGGTCCTCCAGCCCCAACATTGCTAGTCGTATTGGTATCATTGTGGAGTGTGAATGGGTGTGGGAAGGGGTGGGGTGTGCTCTTTTTGTACTTCCTGAGTCTGTATTGCCTTCACCCGTGCTGTTTCTGTGCACCTGTGGCAGCTGCATTCACTTTACATGGCCCTTTACGGTTGGTTCGCGATGGCGTAATTAGCACCATGGCGGTAAGGTACTTAACGGGCTGGGTGATGGCGTTAGGTGCATGTCCGCTTGGGTCGGCATTCGCATACCTTTCCGCCATGGCGCTAAGTACGGTGTGAGAGGTCGCGTGCGCGCGCCCTTGGCGCAGTTAGCGGCAGCGTTAACTACGATGCCGCTAATGGCATCGTAGTTAACGGTCACGGGTCATGATCGGACCTGGCGGAAAACGATGGCGGTAACCATTTACCGCCATCGTTTTTCACTTAGCGCCAGGGTCGTAATGAGGCCCATTGTGTTCAAAAAATTTGTTGACATGTTGCATCAGGCTAGTTTTGTATACTGCGTCTGTCAATGCTGCTGCCTTAAATCGCCATGGTGCTCTTTGTGGGGTTACCTCAGGGATAGCCAATGATAGTGGTACCGGCGAGTGGTCAGATAACGTTCTAGGAAGTATTGTAGCCTCCGATGACCAGCCTAAGACCCTCTGTGATACCAACCATAGATCGATCTTGGAATGCATGTCATGGACTGATGAAGAGAAGGTGTAAGCCCGCTGTGGCCCATGCAGTGCTCGCCAGGCGTCTGTCAGACCCAGATCTGACATGTGTGTGCGTATTTCTCGGGCTGCACCAGTTAGGGATCTAGGGGTACTTGATGTCTGGTCTAGGTCCACATCTAATATGGTGTTAAAGTCCCCCCCCCCCCACAGATGATTTGGACGGTAGGGCATTTAGCTCATTTCTGAAAGATCTCGGTACAGTATTCTGGATTATCAATATTGGGGCCAAATATGTTATCAGCAAGTCTTCGTTGTCACATAATTTGCCATGCACTACCACATATCTGCCATTCGGATCGCTGTCCATTGCAAAGTGTGTAAATGGTAGTGTTATGTGCACCAGTATCATGACCCCCCCCCCCGGGCTCTAGAAGAGTAGGATGTGTAAAAACGGTGTCCTCCCCACCCCGGAGCTAGTTTGCTTGCTTAATTTCCCAATAAAGGCGTTTCTTGAAGGTATATTATTTGTGCGCCTATTCTGTTAACATATGCCATCACCTTGCACGCTTTCACAGGCATTCCTAGACCCCTAACATTCCAGCTCATCATTGTTATCTCTCCTGGGTTCGCATTAGCCTTTCAGTCTGCTTTCCTCTCCCCTTGCTTTCATATTCCAATGTATACTCACATTCTTTTGATAATATAGTGCTATCTGTCTTTGCAATATTTTAACTTTAACACCCCAACCGTTTTTCTATCCCCACTCCCCTGCCCTCATAGTTCTCCAAACTTCAACTATGCAATTTCCCTCCACCCTCCTCCCCCTCCTCTCGCCCCACTTACTAACTTCTGCATGTGGGGGGTCACTTCAGTGGTGGCCAGGGCCAGGCGCCAATGCTTTTATCCTCTTTTCCACGTTAGGTTTTTTGGACTTAATTACGTTGCTATCTCTCGTGATGAATTGTGTCAATCGGCAGTGTATCAACAAAACAATACACTATTGTACCAATGCGGAAGGTGCCCATTGTACATATTGTGATTGCCGTTACAAGCTACTATGATAGGTTGGCCATCGACACATATCTAATGTGTCGCCAGGTTATCTCACTCGTTGGCTTCATCCCCTCTGGGGGACAGCTTGTCGGGTAAAGGAATATTTGTTTCAACGAAGGAGACTGCTTCTTCGGGAAACATAAAAAAGTAGGTCTTATTGTGTTGTAAGCGCAGTCTAGCTGGAAATAACATTGCATAGGGTATCTTACGCTCCCGTAGCATCTTCTTTACTCCCAAGAATGTCTGCCATTCTTGTTGTACTGCTAAGGTGTCGTTGTCATGCCACGGGCTCTGGGGAGCCGCTGGAGAATATGGAACACTTGGCGATGGTGGCGCCATTAGGATGTCCCGGGTTTTGCTCTCTACTTCATGGTTGCCGTTTTAGTCTTTTTCTTCTGTCTCTCTGTTTTCCTATGTAAGCCCCGCCCTCTCTCGGGGCCGGCGCGTTGCAACTTTGTCAGTACGCTCTGTTACTTGCTCCCATGCTTTCACTTTTGCTCCACGCCTGTGCTTATTTTCCCCTTGCCTTCCGTTCTCCTCCCTTTCCCTCCTGTCCCTTCTCCTTCTCCCCTCAGCGCCTCGCCACCGCCTTTGTTTTTCCTTTCTTCCCCTGGCCTCCCGCTCGCTTTTGCTGTTCCGGTGTGTCCCGTCTCGCCTGTGCTTGGATTGTCCTCCTCTCCTGCTACGGAACTCTCTTACCTGTCGGAGCCGGACCTGCTGCTCCATCTTCTCGTGGAATTCCCTTCCTGTGTGTTTTCTTCGGACATTCTCCCTTCCGGTCCTGAGCTGACTAGTCCTCTCTACCGGTATCAGGTATTAATATCGCCACATATATGGTCGCCGTAAATAATATTGCCGGGAAAATGTCGTGGCGATATTATTTGGGTGAACATATATGTGGCGATAGGGGCAAAAAAAAAATAATTAACAAAAAAAAATGTGGGGATTGCGGGGGTGTCCCCCGCATGTTCCATGCAATAATGTTGCCACAAAAAAACGTCAATTTTTCGGCGATATTTTTGTATGGCGATATTTTTGTGGCGACATTATTACATGGAACCTCTCTACCACGCTCATCCGGACGCTGTGCAGTTACGAATCTGTTTTTCCATTTGACTTTCACCCGGGCATTCCTTCAGTATTCAGTTGTTACCATCTCCGAGAGGGTTTTTTTGAGCCGTTGCTTTTTTCCCTCTTTCCTTGTTCCTGCGGGAAGGGGGCCCACTGCTTCCATGCTTGGCAGGGAATCAGGGTGGCTTCTCACCGCGGGCGACCGTACCTCTTCTCCAGAAGAAAGAAAACAAAGAAGAAGTTTACCCGGCAGGAGACATCTTCAGAGGATTCAGGTGAGGAGGAACGGGAGGCGGACGCTGATATCACTGACAACCCTCCTGTCACTGCTAAATCTGATAGTAGTCAGGGAATATTCGGAGTACATTAGACCTACGTTTCAGTTCCTGTTTGTCTCTGGCTGCCCGTAACACCAGGTCTCTGTCCCTGTAGTTCATGAGTTTAGCTATTATCGGTCTTGGGTATCCGCCTCGTTTAGGACGAGGGGCAAGTGACCTGTGTGCCCGCTCCACCACAAACATCGACAACCATCCGGGGTCTCCTAGTAGGTCCTTAAGTAGTTCTTCGACAGCCAGCTCCATCTGGCCTTTAAGTGCATCCTCGGGAACTCCTACTATGCGTATATTGTTGCGACGTGACCTGGCTTCTAGGTCTTCATATTTCAGTTTGACTGTACCCAGGTCTTTGTCCATATTAATGACTGTGTTTTGTAACACTTCAAGTGTGTCCTCAGTCCTCCTGATCCTTGTCTCTGCTTCAGTGATACGGCCCGTTGCCTTCTTCAGTTGATTCCGGATCGATGTTACATTGGTATTTATGCCATCGAGCTTGTCATTAAGTGCAGCAAAGCCTTGTTGCATAGAGTTGAAGACCCCCTGTAGATCCATGGGAGGCAGCGTTGCTGTCGGCGAGGACGAGGCTATATGGCTTGTGGGGTTGCTGCTCATATCGCTCTCCTTGGTGGTCGGTTTCGTGAACCTTTCTATTGATCCACCTTTCTTGGCTGCAGCTTCTTTGGGCATTGTACTGCATTTTATGGGACGACTGGGATAATTAAGTAGGTGTGTTCTCCTCAGTGCCTGCAGGGGATCTGGGTAGGAGTGGTGCTTGTGAGCACATGCAAGTAGTGAGATTCTGGGTAGATTGCTTCTATGACGTTTAGGTACTTATGATGTTGGGGCTCCTGATGTGTTCCTCGTTAGTTACCAAACTGATTGTTCGGTTATAGAGCAGGATGCACCTGAGGCTATGGTGCCTGTGTCCTGTACCTGAAAATGTAACTAATACACTTCTGCGTGTGTTGTTGTGATGAGTCGTGGAGCGCCTTCTTTGTTGCCTGCCTGCACAATTTGTGGCTTCAGATTGTCACCTTGCGGTCTATGTAAGGAGTCTTTCTGTTTTAGGGGGCAGGCTGTTTCCCGTGGGTACTGGAGGCTTGTGTGTCGAGAGTCTTCTAATGTTTCTGTGCCTCCACACAGCAGCTGCAGTGCGGTGTAATTCTTGCTGACTTGTGGTAGAGCTGTATCGTGGGCTTTGTATGTCTTGCGGTCAATACGCGGTCCGTGTGCACCGTTCGTATAGCAATTGCTGGGAGTGATGCATTGGTCTACACACCTTATAACAGCGTATTGGGGCTCTCAGCCTGTCACCAGTACTCCTTTCTGTATGTGTCTCTTTATATAGAACTTAAATGCACTACGGAGGGTGGTGTATGAGCCGCTTCCTTCGTTTTATCTGCCCACACTATTTCCTCACGTAGAATCTTGCCTGCTGAGTCTGCAGTCCCTACCGCTGCCAGTGTTCCGGTCCATGCAATATTAGGTTGGTATGTGCATGTATTGTATGGGTTGGCAGGTTTGGGAACTCCTATTACCCAGAGGGGCACTCTGCAGGCTTGAGTGTTCTGGCTGTGTCTGCTCCATACATGGGCATCTCTGAACTCCTGGCAGGCCTGTGATATTCAGTGTTTCTATCCCTCTTTATTGCGCTGCCGTGTAATCCGATGTTTGGTGCGGTGTACTTCCAATGATGCCCCTCGGGTGGGGATCAGTGAGGTAAGGTTGTGTCTTCCATCGTGGTGCACGTGAGTTGTGTGTTAATGAGACGTGACAGTGATACACATCAATTGTTGCTTGGGTCAGTGCCAGTAGTTCCAACCTCCAAGACCGTATTCCACAGGGCCCACTATGCTTCCCCAGCCATCCGGGTCTTTATCCACTATGTATGGCCAGTCTGATGTGAAGGACTCACCGCTCTATGAACCCAATGCCCAGCGTCTGCACAGGGGGACACACGTTCACACTGCTTGGATCTTCTCCTTTGCACGGCTCTTCACAGTCCTGGTGCTGCTCTGCTTTGTATTGTGACCCGTGGGCAGTGATGAAGGGTCTGTCCCAGCCGGATCGCCTCTGTGGATTCCGCGGGTGGGGTTGGAGGTTTAAGCACTATTTATATTGCATATCTCAGTGAAAAGCGTCTCCCCGTGCCCTTTGACTCTCCAGTTCCAGCAGCTACCTCGGGCAGTCTGTGGGCAGGATGACTCTGGTCAGCCGCAAGAGCACGGTGGCGGGCGCAGGACCAGTGCCGGTTCACTCAAGGGCTCTTTAGATGTTCACGCTGGCAGTCGCAGGGAGTGCCCCACTAGCATCGTATTTCCTCTGAGGAGGCCGCACAGGGCCAAGTCGATAAGTGGTTGTATCTTCGGATCCACTGTCTCGCTCCATACGATTTTTCGTACACGTCTGGTCAGGACCTTCCTAAACCAGCTTGCTGAATTTCACCAAAAACCGGGCAGTTTTGTGCAAGTTTTGCGCCCCGATCCCCGGCTCGCCTCCGGTGTTCGCGCTCAGAGCTGCATACAGCTACGTGCGCAACAGCGACCCCCCCAAGCCTCCTAATATTAATAGTTAGACAGCGGAAAGTAAAATCACTTTTCAAGACCACTACTTTGAATATACCATTCTAAACACCACATTTTATCTCTTTGTATTTGATCCTGTGTACAAACCTTTTCCTCTCCCCCAAACATTCTGACTCCACCCCCTAGCTCTACCCTCCCCCTTCCCTTCCCAACACTTTCCCAACAACCTCTCCTTCTCCCTGGTGTAGACCATCCTTGCTACTCTCTCTTCCGACTCCGTCCTCAGAGATGGACTACCACTTAAACCAGAGATAATTGCTGGGTATCCTAAAACCCCTTTTTGTCTCTAGTAAGATAAAGACGAGCTTCTATTGTGCCTTCACTGTACATTTTAACAGTTCTATTCTGCGGGAAAATACCTTATTGCACCGGAACATCAAAATCCGCAAAATTCGAGCCACTTCTTCTATTGTTGTAACTCGATGCTGTTTACCCCCCCCCCGGAATCTTCTGGTTTTGTAAATACTGCAGGATTTCATGCATATCTCTTTTTTTTGTTGAGTCTTTGGAGAGAGATCTTGAAACAGTTGAATTTCATTCCCATTAAGTTTGATCTGAGTCGCTTTCCTGGCTTCACTAAGAATTTATTTCTTCTGGGGGTATCTTGCCATTGCCACCAATGTGTCGCTGGGGCGAGCGCCCGAGTCTTGACATTTTAGACCAATTCTATAAATCCTATCCATGGGAATCGTTACCTCCTCGTCCGTGTTTAACAGACATTTAAAGACTCCTGTAACTTCCTCTCTCAAGGCCAAGTCTGTCACTGACTCTGAAATGTTGAGAATGTGAATATTGCACCTCCTAGATCTATTTTCCAGTTCTTCACATTGTTGCTCCACATTGCATGTTGTTCTAGCCAACTGTTTGAGGAGGACCTCTGATTTTGTGGAGTCTAGTTTTCCCTGTTGCCCCTGAGCCTTTCTTTCCCCCCTGGGTCTTGACATTGGGCCTCATTACAATGTTGCTGGTCCGGTAGCAACAGTGCGGGTAAGCTACCGGCACTGTTACTACTGGAGCGCAGAGGCGTTGCTAGGGGGTTCTAAGGGGGCTATAACCCCTGGTCTTTTGGTTGTAGCCCTGGATAGAATCTCAGGAGCTACAGCCAAAAGGCTAGCTAGCCCCCAGTCAGTTCCGACATTAGCTTAGCCCTGGGTCTTTTCCAGACCTAGCAACACCCCTGCTGGACCGGCAAACTACGGGTGCTTCGTCGCGGGCGCCCTCCCGCCTGCCAGGTCCGACCTGGCGGGCGGACCGGCACGTGCCCGCAGACATTCACGGTAGCACCGGCACTGTGCTACTGTGCTCCCCATTCCCATTTGAGCCCTATGGGCCTCAAGTGGGAATGGGGACTAATAATTACTGGCACCCGGCAATGGGCAATTACAGGGTCCGCCGGGGCTGGAATGCCCCAGTAATTGCCTATTGCCGGGTGCCGTTAAATGGATGAATCCGACGGCAGCCGTGCCGGTATTTACCGGCACAGCTACCGCCAGGTTCAGTATGAGGCCCATTGACCGAGTGCTGCACTGAGTTTTCCCTGATAATAAATGTGGCTAGAAATGTCCCTTTCTTTTTTAATTTCAGTCTGATGTAGTTTCTCTGATGTCTGTAGTGAGTGAAATTGCAATCAGCTTTCCCCTTGTACCTAGATGAGAGTTTTAACCCTCTCTGGCTACTTGACCTTATGAAGGATGTGTTTCTCATCATCCAGACAGTGTTGAAGCAAGTGTATGTCTCCTGTAAAGGTTGTAGAGTTTAGGGAAATGCTCTGCAGGGATCACTTTAATCTATTTCCTTTCCCTGTATTTCAAAGCGCTTAGGCAGTGTTGATTCCAAAATGTCTATAAACTCACTGGGTGACCAAAACTCTTTTCCTTCACCATTTATCCATCTCTACGTTTCCCAGGTAGGGTGTCTTAAAGGACCCAGGCGGTCACAGAGATGTGTCCCATTTGAGCACTGCTTCAGAACTCAGACGAATGGGTTGGAGATGGTGACTTTGGTATAGGGCATTTGTGATCTTGTAGGCTACATTATTCAATTCCAGAAGTTGTTCACTTAGGATCAGCAGCCAGAGAAATAGCAGCGTGATGGGTTCCAACATGGGTTGCGTGAAGAATGATACAACATGAGGTCACTTTACCTCACGAACAGCTCAACCTGGAGTAAAAAATAAGCTAGAACTAAACTGAAATCTTCGTAGCGACGTAATGCGCTTCAAAGCCCCAGCACTGGGAGCATGCTACCTCATTGACCGATGGAAGGGAGGGAAACTTTCAGGAAGCGTTCAAGATTATATGCGCTGCTGAACTTGCCGTATCCTGCCATGTAGCCAGGGAAGGGTCGCAATGTTCGGCAATTGTTATAATAATCATACGGAACGCTCGAACAGTGCAGGTTCATGTGCTGGGGGCTCACCGTGATTCAGTTATGCCTGCGGGGTCAGGGAACACGCTGTAATAGTTTGGGTAGTGTCTTGGGCGTTGTCCTTCGAAGTCTTTTCAGTTGTTTTACTTCAGAGAATTAATTAATGGATCAGTAGAGAAAATATACTTGGAAATTAGCCAACACTACTATTGAAGTGGCTAATAAATATCTGTACCTTGGAGTTAATATTACTAATTCCCTAACTGCTAGTAAACTTGCCTTAGGGCCGATTGCCAAAATTCTGAGAACATTCGGGCCATCCAAAGATTTATCGGGCATAAAGGCGGCTACTCGATGGAGGGTTTGCTTGAAATATATAGAGCAAGTATTCTTCCAAGTGCGATACATGGTTTAGAAATGTCTCCTGAGAAGGAAAAATTGTGGTTACCTAAACTAGAGGGGAAACTTTGGTGAGCCACTTTAGGTTTGCCTAACTGTACTCCTATAGAGGAGGCTTACCACAGAGAACTAGGGTTGCCTTCCATGCAGATTACTATCAAAATTGCTATGGGTGTTTTATTAATGTAGATTTTAAATGAAAAGAATAATGAATAATGAAAAATCTATGTATTCATATTTCTCTCTTTTCCTTTAACCAACCATTAAACCATGGCTGAATGATATTAATCTCTTTTTTGGGGATATAAGATTTAATATGACATATCCCATTAATTTAGGAATATCAATTAAAGAGATTAAAATAAAGGCAGTGGTATGGGACAGAGATAGTAACACCAGGGTCCTCCTGGATGCCTCCTGTCCTCCCTCTGGACTCTTTTGCGACCTCTACGACTCTCACTCACTATTCTCCCCTCTGGCCAGACTCATTCTGCAGGGCACACTCTTGATGTCCTGATCTCCTCAGACCTTCCCCTCTCTGTCCCTCTCACCACTCATCTCTTCTGGAGTGATCACTTTCTCCTCTCCTCCCACCTCACCCTCCCTACCCCTCAGGCCAAGCCACTCCCATCACTGCCACCCACCTTCCCGGTCATCCGACCCATTAAGCGCGTGTCAGCTGAGGCTTTTGCCGCTATCTTCTCATCCCCCTCCCACTTTGCCTGACTCTCATCCTGACACAGCCCTCTCCACGCTCCACTCTGCTATATCTGATACTCTTGATATCCTTGCCCCTGTCATGAGAATCCGCCTGAAGCTCTGATCTCTCCGCCAGAGATCCTCCTCATTGGCACACCATCACCTTCCTTTCCCCTCACTCTCTGGCTGGCCTCCCTTGGTCCTCCTCCTATCCCCACCTGTGAGGCCAAGAACCTTGGTCTCACCTTTGATTCCACACTCTCCTTCTCCGCCCACATCGCTGATATATCAAAAAAGTCAAACATCCTACTGCACCTCCTCAGAGGTATTCTTCCTTTCCTCTCATTCCCCCAGAAGCTCACTGTCTCCCAAGCTCTGGTTCTCTCTAAGTTGGACTATTGCAACAGCCTCTTTCTTAATCTAACTGCTTCTACTCTCCGTCCTTTACAACTTATCCAGAACTGGACTGCAATACTTGTCCTTGGCCTCAAGCCCTGGGATCGTATCTCTCCAGCTCTGAAATCTCTCCATTGGCTCCCAGTGGATGCAAGGATTAAATTCAAAACCCTCTGCATTGTCCAAAAGGCTTTCTGGGGCCTGGGTCCAACATACCTTCAGCTATCCCTCCGCAAATACCTCCCATCTCAAGCACTCTGCTCCTCTACCTCTAACTCCCTCAGGGTCAGTCGTTTCTCAAAGAAACGAGCTGGGGGTAGATCTGTCTTTGGCTAGGGCCTCTCTCTGGAACAGCCTCCCTGCCACTCTAAAACTTGAGCAGAACCATCTCCGGTTCCAGAGAACCTCAAAACCTTCCTCTTTGCTTCTGCCTTCTCCTCCCCTCTCCCCAGTTGATTCTACTTTCCCTCGCCACCATGCACTTGGCCACCCTATGTCCTCCGGGCCCAGGTACCTGCTCATCTTGCCACCCTCACGCACTGCCTCTGGGCCGCCCCCTGCACTGGGGTCTGTATCTGTACCCATACAGCTCTCCCCTTTTCTTCCTGCACTTTCAGACCTACATGGCCTGCTGTCATAAACCCAGCACTTGCCACTTGCTGGCGCACTCCCATTGTTTGTTGCCTTTTTATTTATTATTTTATTATTATTTTAGTTTTTTCCTTCTCGCTCCGCACTCTCCTTTTGTTCCCCCTTCCATGCACTTCTCCCCCTTCTCCCTCTACCCTGCATGCACGTTCTCAATGTCACTGGGCCTAGTAAGATCGTTCTTTTTGTTCTCCCCTGTTCCCCTTCCCTTGCCTTGTCGCGCTCTGAAGCACTTGTGTATGCGATAGAAATAAAATATCAATATCAATATCAAGCCCAAAGCCAAGTGCAACTCCTGGTACGACTCAGATCTTGTCACCCTAAAACGCAAGTGTAGGGTGGCTGAGAGGAAATGGCGTGCTTCATGTACATCCTCTGACAAACTGGCCTGTCGCCTGCTGCAAAGGCAATACCTGCTCTCTCTCCTAACCAAGAAGAGAGTGCATATCCAAGCCCACGTCTCTGTGACATCTCACAACTCGGCTGAACTCTTCCAAATCTGCAAGGAACTGGCCAATCCTGCCGCAGTCTCTACCTCTCCTGTCCCCTCCCAGGCCCTCTGTATAGCTCTGACGTCTCACTTCATCTCTAAAACTCAGGACATCCTGTCTTCTCTCTCCTCCTATCCCTCCCTCTACCCACCCCCTGCTCTTCCTCTGGCCATTCAGCAGCCACCTCTCCTCCCTCCTTCTCTGCCTTTCCCCTGTTCTCCGCAGAAAAGGTTTCTAAACAAGTCTGATCTATGAAAGTCTTGTCGAAACAGGTTCACCCCTGTTCCTCGAAAACTATCAAGGACCACATTGACTCCCTGGCTCCTGCCCTGGCTGATTTCTGCAATCACTCCTTCGCCACTGGAGTCTTCCGATCCCCCCTGAAGCACTCCCTTGTGCACACTCTTCTTAAGAAACCCACTGCCGACCCCTCCTGCCTGGCCAACTATCACCCAATCTCCATCACTCCCTTCCTGGGCAAGCTCCTGGAGAAACTGGCCATCTCCCAGCTTAATCTCCTCACTGAATCTGTTGGTTGTCTCCATGGCCATCAGTCTGGCTTCAGAGATTCCTGAAGCACAGAAACTGCTCTCCTGAACATCCGGAAAGACCTGCTCTCCAATCTTGACTCTAACACCCCTTGCTTCCTCATCCTGCTTGATCTCTCTTCTGTTTTAGACACTGTCAACCATGCCACCCTGCTCAACAGTCTCTGTGATAACCTAGGTATCACTGGCCAGGCTCTTGCGTGGCTGACTTCTTTCCTCTGCGACCGACCCTCTCAGGTCCAACTTGGGTCCTTCCTCTCCGCTATCTTTTTCTCTACCTGTGGTGTCCCCCAGGGGTCTAACCTCTCTCCCTGCCTGTTCAACCAATACCTGGCACTCCTGGCCCACTGCATCGCCGCTCTCTGCCCCAACTTTTAGTGTTATGCGGATGACACCCAGCTCATCTTCAGGCTACCCTCTGCCTCCTCCTCTACTTCCCTCATCTCTGACTGTCTGTCTACTATCCAATAAGACTGATATTCTCCTCATTGGCACACCCGCTCCCTCCTTTCCTGTAGCTCTCTGGCCGGCATCCCTTGACCCTCTTCCTGCTCCCACCTGTGAGGCTAAAAACCTCGGGGTCATCTTCGACTCTACACTCTCCTTCTCTCCTCACATCTCTGACGTATCTAAGAAGTTACACTACCAACTACACCTCCTCAGAGGTATTCTTCCTTTCCTCTCCTTCCCCCAGCAGTTCACTGTCTCCAGAGCTCTGGTTCTCTCTATGCTGGACTATTGCAACAGCCTCTTTCTAAATCTGCCTGCTTCTACTCTCCCCCCTGTGCAACTTATTCAGAACAGGACTGTGAGACTTGTCCTTGGCCTCAAGCCCAGGAATCGTATTTCTCCAGGACTGATATCTCTGCACTGGCTCCCTGTGGCTGCGAGGATTGAGTTCAAAACCCTCTGCATCGTCCACAAGGCCTTCTAGGGCCTGGGGCCACAATACCTTCAACTCTCTCTTCCTAAATACCTTCCTTCTGGAGCTCTTTGCTCATCTACCTCAAACTCCCTCAGGGTCAGTCGCTTCTCCAAGCAACGAGTTGGTGCCAGATCTCTTTCTTCGGCTGGGGCCTCCCTCTGGAACAGCCTCCCTGCCTCCCTGAAACTTGAGGAGAATCATCTTCGGTTCCGGAAGCACCTCAAAACCTTTCTCTTTGCTTCTGCTTTTTCTCCTCCTCTCCCTTGCTGACTTCCTGGCTGACACTGACTTTGCACTAGTTGCCTGGCCGCACCCTGATCTCGGGCCCAGGTCCCCTCCCCCGCCAGTCGCACTCCTGCACTTCACTCCTGGCAACCCCACACTTGGGGACTGTTTTCTGTATCCCTACAGTCCCACTACCAGCACTTGACACTTGATGTCTGCACTTACTTGCACTTGCCACCTGCTGACCGTACTGTACCTATTGTTATTTATTTTCTTATTCCATGTACTGCATTGTCCTCTCCCCCTCCCCCTGCACTTCTCCTCCCTCCCCTTCCCATGCACTTGCGCAATCTGATTGACACCTGGCCTAGTAGGATCGCTATCTGTCTTCCCCCTGTTCCCCTCCCTTGCCTCATCACACCTTGAAACACCTGTGTATAGGCACGTTATAAATGCCATATAATATCATATCTTAGCCAAAGAAGGATGTATGCTGACTACATTACTAGGCGCTCCTTTTAAATATATCATAACAGAGCACAACTCTAAGATTAAAAGATTTATGTTATTACTATGCCTTGAACAACTTCCCAATTTCAGCCGGATAGGAGCTTTGAAAAAGGTTCCATTTTATAGTAGGTGGTGTTGACTATGTAACAAGGAAACTGAGACCACTAGTCACCTCCTTACCGGCTGTTGTAAATTGTTAGATATCCATTACAAGGGATACCAAAACACTTTGGGTATCAGAATCTTAAAAAGTGACCAAACATGGTCATATATATATACTCAGGAGAGAACCATGTTTTAAATTCAAATGTATTTTATATTTGGCATTGGCAGGTGTTGTATAATAAGATTAATGAACTGTAAATGTCTTACTGAAATTGATTTGATTAAATATATATTGTGACAATGATGGATTTGTTTTATAAGACAAATGCTTTTTAACATGTGATGGTGCAATATGAAATGTATGTATTTTTCTAATCAGACGTCAAATTTTATGTAGCGTTTAAAAGTTTGGTATAACTATGAACACTTTAATAAATTAAAACATGTTTTAAAAAAGTTCCAAACAATAAAAGGCTAGGAGAATGACTTCCTTCTCCTAGATGTGTTTCTTCCACTGAATAACAAAAAGATCAGGAGAATGACTCCCTTCTCCTGAATGAGCTTCTTCAGCTTTCGATCAACAAAAGTCTAGGAGAGTGACTCCCTTCTCCTAGATATCTTTCCTTGGTTTTTATATGCAATTGTTGGATATTGTTGAGCTATTTCTCTGTATAGGACTTTTCCCAGTCTCTTTTTCTCCTACTTGCTTTTTGGTTAGGCCTCTCCTCTTTAACCTTGTGTGCATTAGGAATCCTTGGCAAAAGTCTCCCTTTAGTGTCTCTGAAAGTCCTTCTCTTCCTTGTTCCACTACAGAGAATTACTCCCTCTGCGTCTCCATATTCTTAATGTTATTCTGTTTCTTCACTTGCTTGTGTATTAGACATCAAGTGTCATATTCTCCTCCTTCAGACTCACTGTCTTCTGTGTGGCCTTTCTTACTCTTTAGCCACTTACTGGGAAAGGTAGGCTTAGTCCCAGAGTACTTGTTACTCTTCTTAACTTCTGGTCGAGGACTGGGACGGGTAGGCTGAGTCCCAGGGTATTTGTTATTCTTCTTAAGTTCTGTTTGATTACAGGGACGAGTAGACTGGGACCCAGAATATTCGTTACTTTTCTTAACTTCTGTTCGACTACTGGGACGAGTACGCTGGGTCCCAGAGTATTTGTTACTCTTTTTAACTTCTGTTCAACTACTCGGACGGGTAGGCTGAGTTCCAGAGAATTCTTTATTCTTCTTAATTTCTGTTAGACTACTGGGATGAGTAGGATGGCCACACTCTCTATTGCTATGTTCCCTCCTGGGTCTCATGCCACCCGTTACCTTCTTTGACAGGGTTTGGAGGTGCCTGTCCTCTTCTCATGAGAGGTACTTCCCGCAACTTCCAAACAACTTGCTTTCTCGTTCCATGCACGTCTTGCTTCTCCCCGCAGCTCAGTGGTTTTCAGGCTTCAAATGTCTCTGCGCAGTTATCGGACCCTCCGGTCCACCCCTCCTGGGTCAAGCCACAGCTCTTGCCTTCTTCTTCTTCTTCTTGGGGTTTACCTCCCCTCATCTCGACAACCTCGGTCTCCTTCGAGGTTCCTGGTCAGCAGCACCTTCTTCTTTCCTCCAGACTGGTCATTCCCACAGCACAGCCATGACTTGGCTAGTTTGAAGTTTGAGTCCTTCCTCTGTTTTTATCACTGGTTGCTGGGTCCTCCCCAGTGGAGGGCTGTAGTCCCTCCTGTCTGTCTGATGGATGCTCTGCATCACAATATTGGGAGTAATCATTATTGCTCTCCCACCACTCTTCTTCTTCATAGTAATAGTGAAGGGTTGTTTTCAAGAGGAAACTCAAACTCTGTATGACAATAACACACAGTGGTCTGACTTAATGGTCTTATCGTGGTGTTAGAAAAAGGGGCTTTAGGGAGTTCCTCTATGGAACAGGAGTCCCTGTCCTTCAGGGGGGAATTTCTCCCTGTTAGGTCCATCTTCCCGCCACCCCTAGGGGTTTATTGTGTAGCGGGCTCACCTCCCTAGTCTCACAAGGAAACACTCTCCCTGGGGAGAAGTTATTGAATCCCACAATTCGTCACATTGGACTAATTGAACTTTACTACCAGCCTTCCATCGTCCTCCTGACTGTTGTGACATACCTGCCACTTTACAGAGGTTTGGCTTCCCTTTTGGTTGTACTCACTGTTTTCCCATTATGTTAATTGGTTGCTCATCCCTCACTAGAAACCTGTGTACAAATCTTCCTAACAGGCATGCCAGGAAGGGTGAAAGGGTTCATCCAGTGAATCAACATGCCACCCAGGTAATCTCTACGGATCTGACCCTACCATCTAGGTGTGGGAACTAGGTGCCATTGAGTCATCTCAGAGTCAATGAACCTCCCTGATCATCTTAATGGCAAATGCAGATGAGTCCTGAGATTTTGTGCAGACTTCCAAAAACTAAATGTAATTTTTTGGTTCGATAATTATCCAATGCCACGAGTGGGCACAATTGTTGAAAAGGTAGGGATGGCCAGTAAATTGCCACCCTCAAACTAACAAAAGGGAAACTGATAGATCCATTTGGCGCCGAAAGTCTGAAAGAAAATGGCCTTTTCCTCCCACTCAGGCCTGTACCACTTAGAGAACAGAGACAGCCCAGGAAGGGGGCAATAGGGAAATTGGAGCTGAGGAGGAAAGCTGGGGCAGGCTGAGACAGAGAGGGAAGTTTCCTCTGATGTACCCAACATCTGGTGAACCAGTTGAGGTGAGAGTATGTATGAGCACAAGGCAAAGCAATAAAGAGTGCATAGTAGTTCAAAGTGAGGAGGCAGTGACTAGTGAAGATAAAAAGAGTATTAGAGAGTGTGAGGGGACAGCCAAAGAGGCAAATTGGTGGTTAGTCAGGGAACCCCTGAACCAATGTTAGTAGAGTTCACAGTCCTTTTCTCTATGAACAAAGCTTACCTCCAAAGACCAGGCAGCGAGACCTTTGGGTCTATACTCGGAGATCCTTATTTGCCCTCCAGTGGTTGCCCATGTTTGGACTGCATTGGTGTGCAACTCCTGGACCAAGATCCTACATAGCCAGTGAAAAAGAAGAGGAGAACAACAACCGGACTAATGGAAGGTAGGGGTGAGGGCACTTTAAACACCTCATATTGTGAGTGACTATCATTCCCAGTGGATTGCCAGGCAGACAAATTCACACTTTAAGACTGTTGATTCCAGAAACTGAGTTTTTGTTGACATTTTTCAAACAGTGGAGAAGTCATCATATTATTTGTTTGTTACTTATTTCAACCTGAGGAGCCACCATCCTGTTATTTGTTTGAGGTGAACCTCTTTACATTTGTTATCTTTCCAAAATAATCTTCTTTTCAACTGCCACTTTGGTCTACAAGTATGACTCATGTATCACCCACTTGGCTTTGTGGTAGGACTATGCCCCCAGAGCCCGATAAGGGAAGTTCAGTTTGTTGCACGATTGATCACAGAATCAAAGATGGACCACATCTCCTCCATCCTAAGGAAACTGCACTGGTTACCGATCACAGCCAGGATAATGTTTAAGATATTCTGGACGCCAACCCACCTTGCCACAAAAATCCCTGGCTCAGGTAGTACGTGCACCTTCAGGAGTCAGACGACAATCGCAAGGCTCAAGACGAAACAGGCACACAGGCACACAAGAAAAAAACATGAAAAAGGTATTTTGTTGCCACACCCCTGCATATTGGAACCCTTTCCCAGTCGCAATTTTGATGGTCCCAATGATCATGCAGTTCAGGAATGATCAAGACCCTAGCGAGCAACTAGGACCCGCAGCCCTCCCTCCCAGGAGAAAATAACCACTGTGGGCCAGATCTCCCAGTTTCATAGCTAGAACTTGTTCTCTCTAGAGACGCCTTTACACCTTTGTTGAAATCCTCCATCAGCATTGTACAGAGCTTGGCTCTCCCTGACTAGGTTCACTCTATAGAAGCCTAAATGCAAATACATAAGGATCTGAGGGTTTCTGAGCAGAGCAGATGTGGACTCCATCTTGTTACTTCTCATCCTGCTCTGTACTCACCTCTGACACCCCCTTGTCACTAGTTGAACTAGTATCTTGCTAGCCAAAGGGTTGGACAACATAGCTATACCGATGCAGTTGCAAGTTCTCAAGGAGGGAAACTTAAGTTGGCAGAACATTCATTTGTCCCCTGCTTACAGTATAATTGATGCTTGATGCCACTCATCCAGTTAGAGAAGGCGTGCATATTTTATCAAAAGAGGCAGTCTATGGTTGAGGACACTGCCATGTTACTGAGACACAGTGTCATCTCCTTCTGCAATAGCCAAGTAAAACCTTTCTCGGAGTTGGAGTGGAGAAAGGTATTTCAAAATAGCTTTCTTTCCCACAGCTATACAAACAAATATACACTACTGGCAGCCTGCAATTTCACAAACCTCATATTCACCTATTTCAAACCCCTGAGAGACAGGTTCTGTATACAGGGAGTTGGAGGGATATGTTTATGGATATTCTGAAATCTGTATAGTTACCCAGCTTCAGCTAGAAGACAAGGTGCTTTGCCTCCCATTCAACCAGGTGACATCTTCCATGCCTCATATGTGAGACTTTCAGTCAACTCAAAAAAGCACCTTAATGCTGAAGGGTGGGGGTTTAGGGAAATCATTATGTGTTCAAAAAACGAAGACATGGGAGTTTATTTTTGATTTTTTTTTTTAAACCATTCAATTTTAAATGTTCAATTTTAATATGCTCATAATGTAAGCGATAGCAATTCTATCATTTGAGAATAACATTTTTTCATTCAAGATAGACACTTTTTATCTTTTTGTTATAATATTTTCACATAGAGCAACATATACTTCCTTCATATTTCTTTTCAGTCACTGCTGCTCTTTGTTTGCCCCCAGACTCTGACAAGATGGACGGACACAATTCTTTGACCCTTCGTGTTGTTGCTGCAGCGGCCTGGGCTGCTGTCAGGAAGCAGGATACAGAGCACTTTGAGAAGGCCCTGGAGTTTCTTCAGTTAGTTTATGAACAGGTGCCAGGCTTAGTCTGTTACAGACACTACTCCAAGCTCTGTGCTGGTCTAAAAGGAAAGGTAAGGCGATGTGGGAAGGTGGCCGTGAACTGTTATGATTGTCAATAAGGGCAACAAGAACATTCAGTGAGCCACCGCGTTTAATATTGTGTTAACCACTATGGTCAGAGGTTGTCACAGCCAGTAGCCCTCATTGAAGCTGCTTTCTGTGCACACTGCCAAACATAGGCTGTGCCCACCACCAAACCTGAGGGTAGATCTTTTAACCCCTTGGAATTGCAGACCTTTTAAAATAGTTCTCTTAGGTTATCAATTCTTCATGGCACCCCCTGCTGGGGACATGATTTCCATTTTCTAGTAAAGGTATTGTGTTGATGTTCTTTGGCTGAGTGTGCGTATTGTGTAGATTTTGTTTTCTAAGTGTAATCTCCATTGATTTTTCAACTGCAGCTTGTGCTGGATATGTTTGTAAGACGTCGCCGTCCACTGGACATTCTGAGGGCACTGGACAAACTCTTTCCTGAGGTGCTGCCAGACGACCCATCTGCTGTAAGATGCATTTCTGATCCCCTCTCTTGGGGTATGAATCCTTAACTGTAAACTACATATAGTGTAATGTGTAATTCAGTTTAAAATGGGACTGAGTGGATTTGTATATATGAATATATGCATTCTATTTTGTTTCCCAAGTCTAATTATTAGTTACCAAGTGTTGCAAGATGAGCTGCTGACTGAAGAACTAAACATTATTCCTAAGAAAGTGGAATATGCTAACATATTTATGATAGGATCCCTTGCAATCTGTTTATTGATGGTCTATTCTTTTATATCTATACATCAGAATAATTCTTAGAAATTAAAGCAACATTTTATGTCCTTTTACAAAACAAAATTCCCTTATATTTATGCTTTCATAGCACAAGACTGACATGATGGAGTAAGGAATATGACTATTCATTGAAACTTAGGGTTTGATGTAAGATGTTCCTAATGGTAGGTGTGTGTTCTTGCATTCATTTGCATTCATTTGCTCCATTCATTTTGTTTAAGGAATTTACTAAGCACAAACTTAGTCTTGGTAAGCAACAGAGCACTCTGTGTTTTAAATTCTGTAGCTTCCGACATAGGATACTGAATAAGACCTACACATTGTTACTATTAGGTTATGGCAAACCGTCCCCAAACACCACATTCTGTCTCCTGAGAGGTCTTCACCAGGTTATCTTGCAAGAACTGTGGTTGTCATGTTTGTAGGGAAAAGATCAAGGAATCATTATTCCTAAATCAAGGAGGCTCATTGACAAAAAACTATTTGGATGAAGCTTTGACGAGTAGCTGCCTTATCCTTAATCCAGAACCAGGTCCACAGGTTAGCATTTTGAGACCTCCATCCTTTACATAGCAGGACATCCAACTGCAACGCATGCGTGCACCCCTTGCTCAGGATTTACCTGCATTCCATAAGAGCCACCAAAATTAATGTTTTTAGCAGCCCATCAACAACTGGTGTCAAGCCGGCTTCTCCAGCCATTTGCAGCATACGATCCCATTTGTTGTTCAATGAGAAGCCTCAATTCTCCATGTGATCCAAATATACAACGCAACAAATAGCCTTCAATCCAAAATGCATTCGGCAATGCTTGTCGATTCTTACACAGGTGCCTTCGCCATTTGTTATATTACTTTTTACACTCTCTCTGAGCCAACTAAATGATTGCCCTAAATTGGAATACATGATTTTATGAAAGCAGCTCGATCAACTGTAGCAGTAATATTCCGCTATATCCTCTTCTGATCCTCCAAGCATTCCTTGACTAGGGCATAGGTGATGCCCCTTTACCAAGTTACCAAGTTTCCCACACTCAAACAAGAGTAGCTATGCATTTATTGTAAATGTTATTTGTTTGCAGACAAAAAGGGACCTCTGGAAAGTCAGCCAATGTTACAAAGAGTTCCGCAAACTCATCCTTCGCCTAATACGTGATGAAGGATTCCGAAGACATTACATACAGGTACATTTTCAGAAAAATAATGGAGAATAGTATTTTCCACATTTGCATAATATGAAAAATTATCTCTTTACTTCCTTGTCTGAAACTGTGTAAATCTACTTCACTTTTAATCAGATCCTTGCACTGGCTACCCAAAGGTCAACGACAGGCTGTCTTGGGAACTGTTTTTCATTCTTTTCTGCCAGAAACATGGCACCAAGATATTGAGAAAGAAGACATTAATCGTATCTCTTTGTGAATACAATCAAATGTTCATGTAGAGACCGCAAACAGGGTAAGTTCTAATAGGTCAAAAAGAGATAATGTAAAAGAAATTATGTTTAAGACCTTACTTGATACAGTAGGCCTGGGAGGGTAAATGTTATTTATATCCTTATAAGTATTTTATTTTATCAGTGTGACAAAAGGACAAATCACAAAAGGCTTGGGGGGGTGCCACCGCCTGTAGAACGCAGATCACTTTCACGAGGACTCCTCACTGCTGATAAACTGTGTGCAACATGTCTTGGCTATTTCTAATACAGTCACATTTAGAAAAAAGGTGCAGGGGCATAAGGTCATCAAAATGCCATGGGTAGCAGAAGTGACATCACATTCCCGATAACATTACACAAAGTGGTATTACATGACCTTTGACTCTGACAATATCACAGGTAGTGATATCCAGTGATCTTTGACCCTAGTGAAATGACGGGAGGTGACATCATAAAAGTAAAAATAAAATATGTAATAAGTGTATAATTAATCAAATAACACATTGTACTGATGCGGGCAAAAGGCTATTTTATTTTTTTCCCGTATGCTAATTATGGTGCTGCCTTGATGTGTAACAGGTGCAGTCATGATATGCCAGGGGCACACCCAGCAAAACCATCATAGGCCGGGGCACTGGTTTCTTATGCCAGTACTGCCTCATGGGTCTGTTACTACTGTCTTATATCTGTTTAAGTCTTACAGGCCAGGTGTTTGGAGGGTCTTTTTCAAAAGTTCCTACCTGGGCAGGACTTTGAGAAGCCAACCTGGGTCAACAAGGTTGTCTCCACCAAAGCTTTTCCTAACCATGCTCTTAAGGCAGCAAGGTTAAGGGACAGTCACAGTTGCTTACTATAGTTAACACTTACAAAAATTATAAATAAATGGCACCGAAAATCCCAGAACAAAAATACTTTATTGTATTACACTACTACACTTAGGCCCACTTGACACGATTAACAGTAAGTAGAATTATAAAATTAAAACCATACTTCTGGAGCTTGTGAATATGCTTAGATACACATGCTTTGCATAGGCCACCATCTAGTGGTTGGTGCAGAGTATTACATAGGGCCTCATTATAAGTTTGCCGGTCCGGGAACTACGGTACCGGTAAGCTTGCCGGTACTGTAGTACTCGGACCGGCAAACTACAAGTTGTGCTCGGACCTGGCGGGCAGAGCGGCACCGGCTAGCACAGCATGTCGGATGCACCGGCACCATTATACACGACCTCCCCATTCCTATGGGGCCGAATGGGAATGGGAAGCATCTTTTTTCCGGTGCCCGCAAATGGGAAAATACCAGGTCCAGCAGGGTCGGAATGCCTCAGTAATTGCCAATTCGCAGGTGCCAGAAATGTTCAAACGTTTGGCGCCAGCCTGCCGGTCTTGCTTCATAGATAGTGACGCCTATCTCCAGATCCCGATGATATGGAGACCATACTAGAGTTAAGGGCCAAAATGAGAGCTCTGCATCTAGAAGTAGCCTCGCTTAAGCAAGAGAATCAGCTCTTAAAGGACACCATAGCCCAGAACACAGTGGCTCCATTTGCCGAAAGCACTTTGAGTCACACTGGGTCCGTGAAGTATGTGTCTGTGAAGTATGGGGATCCTCGTGCCCTCACTGAATTTTGCAATCACTGCCGAGTGCAGCGTTTGTTCCGTCCTATACACTTTGCTAGTGATAGGGCAAGGATTGGGCACATCTTGAACAACCTCACTGGAAATGCCTTCGCATGGGCCACTCCTTATGTTTCTGCCCGGAGTACTATCTTTGATTCCTTCTCAGATTTCGAGAAAGCCTTCCTGGAGGCCTTTCAGTCATCTAATATGGCAGCCATTGCACAAAATCGTCTTTTTGATATAAAACAAGGCACCCAAAGTGTGATCCTGTACATAAGCCGATTTCGTCAGCTGGCCAATGAATCCTAGTGGTCCTAAAACACTCAAAGGACTTTGTTTTGACAAGGACTATGGGAGGAATACAAGGACAAACTAGTCCATGCTCCTGAACTAGTCACTATTCAAGCTTTGACCGACCAAGTAATCAAGATTGACCATAGACTTTCTGAAAGATGTACTGAACGTCGAAGACAGGACACCAGTCGGCCGATATCCCCCCCGCCCCCTGCCCACACCAACCACAAGAAATCTGACCCCTCAGGGGGATCTCAGGAGTGAACCCATGCAACTAGGTTCAATTCGCGGACCGCTGTCCGAGACAGAAACTAGCACAGACGCAGGATGAACAAACTGTGTCTGTACTGCGGTGACGCAAACCATTACTTAAGTACTTGTCCCATTCATCCAGCTAAGCCAGGGGGAAACTAGCGGGCTTGTTGTCAGTCAGGAAGGAAACAAGAAACCCAAATGGTCTATCATGCCGTCCCTCAGATTCCATCCATCCCATGACACTGCAAGCCTTGTTTGTACTCCAAGTCGCCATACAATAGGGCACCGATCTTAAACCTTTGGAAACCAGGGCCCTAGTTGACTCTGGTGCTTCTGGCAAGTATATGGCTTCATACTTTGGTGAACAAAACAGAATATCAATGAGACCGAATTTCCATACAGCATTGGTGGAAGGGATTGATGGCAACCCATTGGCTTCTGGTTCCATAAGTCAAGAATCTGAACCCCTTCAATTGAATATCAATCAACATCAAGAAATGTTGGCAATTGACATCATTCAATCTCCCTCATACCCGTTGTTACTAGAGCTACCATGGGTGATTTTTCACAACACCTATATTAACTGGGCCACACAAACCATGATATTCGGGTTTGATCATTGTACCAGGAGACGCCGTTCAGTTTCCAGACCATTTTGGAATCTCTGTGAGGTGCCCAGGTATTTACCAAGATCGATCTATGAGGGGCCTACTATCTGTTCCACGCTTTCTATCTTCGTTTCCCCTGGAAGCCGGGCTCTCCGGGGGCCCCTGGAGGGGGGCAGAGTGTCATGCCTCCATGTACCTTCTGACCCTCCTGATATGGCCGTGGTACGTGGAGGCTGTATCATTCGTGGCGCTTACCTCAGTGGCACTTACCTCATTGGCATGTGCAGGGTCGTTCCGTGGCTCCCCGGCTATGTGGCTTCTCTGGCTCTAACATCGCAGCAGCAGTGATCCCTGGCCCCACGCAGGCACAGGGGACGGCGTAGTCACAGTGGCTCGGTAAGGCAGGTCGCTGCCATGTTTCTCATGGCACTGCCAACGTCAGCTCCGCAGTGGGCATCCCCAGGCTGGCACTCGACTGCGCACGCAGTGTTGCCTGGCAACTGGAGACTAACAACCTCATTCTTGCACAAGTACAAAAGCAGGCAGCTTTAGTCACTCGCTGCGTCTCAACTTCTTTGTTGCCTCGCTCCTCTTCTTTTCTCCATGCATATGACCTGGATGATTCCCTGCAGCTCTTGCTCTCTGCCCTGTTGCTCCTTTTATTGCTCTACTCCTCCCTGCCAGAGGTCTTCTTGCTTCTTGTTGCCTTCCACTTGCTGGTACCCTGCCTCATCTTCTTGCTCATTGTTGCCTAAAACCTTTTGGTGCCAAGCCTCAGCTTCTTGCTCCTGTGCCTTCCAACGTAGTACCTGTAAAGACTGGAGGGGGGGTCTGTACTTCTGCTCTCTACTCTGGTACCACAATTATTATTAGATTTCATTAAAGTGCATTAACTGTAGTCTGGTTAAATGTCACACAAATCACTTAATACAGGTAACCAACAATAGACATAGGAGGAAAGCAGTGGGTTAGAACAATTGGCAGAATACTGGCCCCTTTACCTAGACACAATTCTGTGTGGAGATCCCCCACCTGGCAACCTGTAAAGTAAAGATATATCAAAAGCCCAGTCCATAGATTGTTCAATTAGTCTTATTCCCTTCTATAATGTTTCTACCACCCCAATGTACCTGGAATAGCAGAGTTCGACGACGAGTCGTCGATGGATCCTTCTTGAGCAGCTCCCTTTAAAGCAGGAGCCACGGATCGTCGATATCCCTCGAAGAAAGTGAACTCGGCATTGAGGCGGCAGCTTCGGTCCCAGCGGTGCTCGTCGATGACGGAGTGAAGACGCCCTGCAAGGAAGAGGCGTGCGGGGCACCTCAATGTCGATAGTTCAGGACAGCAAAGTGTTTGTGAAGAACTGTGGCCCAGCAAGGGTGTTGAGTTGTCCGGTGACTCTACGGTCTTTGGGTGGCGGGAAACCCACCGGCAGATGCTCATCGGCACGCCGATGGCCTGGCCTTCTCCGGGAGGATAAGGCGGGTGATGGTGCGGACGAACGCGTCCGTGAGTCAAAAGTCTTAGACAAAGGAGCGTGCGGCACCGGTCGTCGATGGCACGGCATCAAGCGGTCCCCGCTTCTGGGCAACATGACTTTGACGGGCCCCCAGTGGTTATAGCAAACCTGCGAACCCTGGTCAACGACGGTGGACGGAATGTCCGGTGCTTATCTTCGTTCTCCTCGGCGGTCCCAGTCTCCGGTCGGCAGCCTGTCGAGGCTTCTGACTTCCAGGGAGCTTAGGCGAAGGTTAGCGGTGCTCAATGGTCCCTTGGAGCACAGGAAGAGGGCACCTAACCAGGTCCTCTCTTGGATCAGTCTCGACGGCTTTCGGCTTTCAGATTTCAGCAAAGGGAGACAGCAGTCGACCTTCTTCTTCAGGCTCGGCTTCGAGATTGAGCGTCAGTTTCAACTTCAGCTTCTGAACGATTTCTAGCAGTAAGAGGCCCCCAGATATACTAGTTGATCTCTCATTCATTCTGCTGGGTCACACTCAGGCAACCAATCACTCAGAAGGGCATTCAGCAGTCAGTCAGCCAATCAGGCATAAAGTGCATTCAGGCCATTCTCCTCCCTCTCAGACACTCACAACAAGGAATGTGGATTGGGACCCAGCCATTCAACACTACACACTGCATTCATACCAGAGCTGTCTCAGTCATTGTGTCAAACACCAGAAACCAGACATCCACAACAAGTAGTGCATATTGTTCACACACTCCATTCACCTAGGTCCCACCCACAGGGTGTACCCACAACATACAGTCACTGGGAAGGCTCCAGTCAGTCTGGCTTGGACTTCACAAAAACAACATATATGGAACTTTCACTCAACAGCCAGTCAGGGGGAAGGGACACAGTCAGGGCTTCCCAGGACTTTGGGAAAACAAGGTAACAGGCAATAGAAAGGAAGAGGCCACAGTGGCCATCTTGTTTCCTATCAGGAATCAACTGATTCCAATGGCAGGTCCTGGGTATCCCACAATGGAGGATACTCAGATCACCTGTCACATTCAGCATGGAGCGGCCACCAGCCCATACCCTGCTCGGTGAGCCGCACACAGGTGACCAAAAACATACACTAGGGGCACAGGGTTGTACCCCACCCACGGGTGCCATAAGGGTATCCCATGGGTCTGTACAGAAAACCAGAAACAGGAAGAGCTGCACTGCCAGGGGTCCCACATGAACTCCTGGGTAGCAAACAATCCAGAACACAAATGAAAAAGGACTACAGGACAAGGACAGGGAGGCACTGTCCTTCCAATACATTTCCAGCATCACAGTACCCCACTTCAGTGCCTGACACTGTCTCTGCACCATCTTAAATCCTGGGGTATGCCTATCATGGTGTAGGGAGAACCATTCTGCTTCTACCTCCAAGGGATTGCTTGCTTGATTGGTGAGTGCAGGGTGGTACTTCAGCCTCACATTTACAGAGAGCTAGTTTGGAGTTCGTTGTGGCGCTTCCGGCTCCCCAGAAAACTAAATCCGGTACACACCAGCGCTCAATCTTGCTTGATACTACCTTAGAAGATCTCAATGGCACAGGAAGCGAGCATCGGTTTCGAGAGTGACACCGGAGAGAAAGAAACAGAGGAAACCCAAACAGTTTCCTCACAGCTGGCCCCCTGCTCTCTAGGGTTGACATCAGGTCGTGCTGTGGAGACAATCCCTGGCATCCACAAGGCTGCAACCGACCCAAAAACCAAAGTAAAACCGGAAGATCATCGACCAAAGCATTTGTCAGACCGATCAAATGCCACGCTTGAAACATAAATCGACTGGGCACACATTGGGTCTCATTACACGTTGTGCGGTAAGGGAATAACGGTATCGGTAAGGGATTACCGGTACCGCTAAATTCCCTAGCCAATTACGACCCAGACTTGCCGCTATTAGCGGAACCGGTAAGTACGGTGCCACTAATAGCGGCAAGTCCGTGGCCGCGCGACCCCCAGATCGGAAATAGCAGCATGGCGCTAATAGCATGCCATTACAAGCCATGCGGACATGGCAATAGCGGCATGGTAAAGACCCAAAAACCCCTTACCGGCATGGCGCTAATACCAGCATCGCGAACCACCCGTTAAGAGCCCTGAGCAGTGTTCCCACCTGCCACAGGTGGACACAATCAGCACAGGTGGAGGCAATGGAGACTGGCAGCACAAAAGAGCACACCACACCCCTTCCCACACCAAGATGGTTCCAATACTAGCAGCATTACATGGGCTGGAGGACATGATTGCAGTGCAGCACCAACAACAACAGGCAGCACAGAGGAGACGCAGGAGGAGGCGGAGGAGTAGGAGGAGGGCAAGACAGGCGCAGCAAGCACCACCAGGGCACCCAGAAATACCACAGAGGCAGCCAACAATCCTCAGGATCCAAGCCAGTCCATTTAACCTAACACCTGAGCAGATACATACCCTGTACCGTCTGGACCGGGATACCATCACCAGCATCGTGGATAAGATACATGACGACATTGTGAGCCTCATAGACATCAGATCTGCAATCCCCCCTCTACTGAAGGTGGTGACTGTGCTCCACTTCCTGGCCACAGGCTCCTAGCAGCATACTGTGGGGCAGATGCATGGCATCTCACAACCAGTATTCTCACGCACGCTGAACCAGGTACTCGATGCCCTCCTGAAGCTTGCACATGAACACATATTCCTGCCACGGACTGCCCAGGAGATCGCAAACACCAAAGTTGCCTTCTATTCACTGGCAGGCATCCCAAGTAGCATCGGGGCCATCGACTGTACCCATGTGGAATTGGTGGTCGCACAGCACAATGAAGTAGTCTACCGAAACAGAAAACAATTCCACTCCATCATTGTCAAAATGGCATGTGACGCAAACAAGATAATCACACATTATTGTGCCAGATATCCCGGATCAACCCATGATTCAATGGTCTTGCAGAACTCAACCATACCACGCAACATGGAGCCACAAGCCGGACAACGATCGTGGCAACTTGGTGAGTAGCAGGGCATGCACATGGCGGTGTGATTGAGGGGGGGAGGGATACATACTCCAACTGGGTGTTGACTGTCGTGCGTAGGACAAATGGACATACAGATGTACGCCAATGTCCATCAGCGAAGGCCACAATGTACTTGAAAGACCCCACATGCAATTTGAAGCTGCACAAAATTGAAAACAATCCATGTTTCAAAAGATTACACATCCATCCACACCCACATTGCACATCATGCCACACCACATAATACACAAATCAGCAACATGCCGTCAAGACAGTCATACAGAATTAGGGCAGCACAACATCAATACAGCAATGTGCCCTTGAATGCATGCAACGGGATCACCCCTAGCCATAGCATCGAACCACACACCTATAGCACCACTGAAGTGATGCTTCACAGCATGGCAACATGGATGTCGGAATGGCAGTACACTGGCAGTGTGGTACTATATTTGCCTGGGCCCAGGGACACCTGAGACCTGGCCTCACCCAGGACATTCCTATTACTGTCGGAGGCATGATTCGGACATGTCCACTTGCATGGTCGAGCTCAGCTTTTCACATTCCAGTCACGCAGATCGTCTGCATGCATGCTGGTAGTTGTGATTTTCAATCACAATGCAAAGACGATTTGTGTGACATGTACAGGCCTCACCAGAGGTGACCAGTAACAGGTACCCATTCTTCACCCCATACAGGCGACGCCGGCTATCCCCTGAAGACGTGGCTCCTAACCCCTGTACGGAACCCACAGAACTAGCAGGAAGAGGACTACAATATTGCACATACCCGTACCCGCGTCGTGATAGAGCAGGCATTTGGCCTTTCGAAGACACAGCTCTGGTGCCTAAGCGGGCCAGGCGAGGCTCTCCTGTACGGCCATGACAAAGTGCCGAAGATAACCATGGCATGTGTAATGCAGCACAAAATGTGCATCAGATGGAATGTGCCTATGCCACCTGAAATTGACATGCAACCACCAGATGAGGATGATGTTGATGGGGATGAGGATGGGTGAAATGGTCCGCCAGGACATGCAAGAGGCGATGGCCAGGAGGGACACGATGTGCGTCAGCATCTGATGTATCCCCCCTCCCCCCACAACACCCCCATGTGAGCCTTATAGTGTGTACGTGTCCTGCTCCACATGTGCCACCTAGTCCTTGCTGGCGCTAATCCTCAGTGCCTCCTCCGCCATTGGGTGGTTGGAATGTCATGCGCCTCAAGTTGCGCAGAGAGCGGCGCAGGGGGCTTGTTTGCCGGGAACTCGCAGAGGAGGAGGTGCCCGGTTGATCCTGTGTTGGGGGTGGGTATTGGCGCTCAATGGCGTCAACAATACGTGTCATGGCCTGCCTGAGTTGGGCCATTTTCTCGCAAATTCTGTTCGTGCAGGCCTCCATGCCCTCCCTTGTCTGGCTTGCATACATACTGAGGTCATGGCCAACCAGCGCAGTGATTTCTACCTGCCTCTGGCTGATGGTTGCAAGGTCATGTTGCGTGCTACAAGCTGTTGGGGTGGCTGCTGCGCCCTGGTCCATGCCTCTGGCATCAGGTGAGGACACCTGAGGGCTCCATGCCCCTTCCACGGTGTGGGCGGCTTATCCTCCATGGCTACCTGATCCTGATGATGGCCTTGGACTTGGCTCAATGGACCGTGTTGGGCTGGGGGTCTGGCTTCGATCAAGAACGTCAATTGCCTCCTCCTCGTCCGTAAGCGGTGCATTGGCTGCTGCCTCACCAGTTGAACTGGTGGCAGCAGAGTGCGTGCCCTCCGTGCTGGTTTCACATGTAATGGGACACACTGCCGTGGGTGCAACAATAGCAGCAGCCGTGGCCTCAGGCTGCGTAGAACTGGTGCTCTTGCTGCCTTTGGCCCTCTGCTGCTGAACACTCCTCCCCGTTCCCCTTGAGGTGGTGGCGGTGTCCCCTGTCTCATCTCTCCTGGGCTTTTTCGTTGCTGGGGGAGCAGGTGTCGCAGTGCGTGGGTCTTCAGTGTCTGTCTGTGATCCTGTAGGGGTCAAAAATAGGGAATATCATTGTTTATGGTTCAACGTGCCTTATGCAGAATGTTTACGTCATGCCGCTCTATGCATTGGGGCCTCTTTATTTTGTATTTCGGTAATGGGGATGTCGGATGGGTCTGTGTTGCACGTGTATGTGGTGATGTGTGCATGTATGTTTGTGGCTGGATCCATGGCCTGAATATGGACACAAATTTGGGGGGCCCCTCACCCTTCACTGTGCATTGTTTGATGTATACACTCACCTCCATCGGTTGAAGCGGCCACAACATGCTCCATGTCTCCAACACCCTCTACCGATTCCATACCAATTGTGGAGGCGCAGGTCTCCTCCGACTCCCGGAGTTTCAGAGGGGAATCGGCGCCACCTCCTGTGCCCATTGCCAGCTTGCGATTCACTGACAGTATGCTTCTGACATGGACCCGGAGGTCGTCCCGCCTCTTACGGCAGTCCTTGACTGTGCGGGTGGTGGTGCCCAGCGCACTGACTTTGTGGGCAACCTCTGCCCAGATGGCCTTTTTCTTGAGGAGGGTCTCCCGCCCATGTCATTGCTGAAGACTACATTGGCATTTGCCGCAAGTGTCTCAGTGAGCATGATCAGCTCCTCATTGCTGAATTTTTCTTTTCGCTGGCGATCAGCAGCTTTTTTGACGGCCTTGGGCATCTTAGGGATATCCGGGAGGAATTTGTGGTCGAGTTTCCTGGAAAGAGGTCCTGGATGCAGAGGATGGTAATGGATTGTGTTTTTAAAGATGGCCGCCGTGCTCTTTCCCGTTCCTGTGCAATGACGCTATTTCCGGTTCTGCATTTTAACGGTGACCGCAATTTGCATGTAGCGTGAGGGCGGAAGTGCTATCAGCACTTTAGTCGAAGCCGGTAAGGGACTTTTTGGGGACTTTTACGGCATGGCGGTAGGGTCATTACCGGCATGGCGCTAGGCTCGTGTCCGCGTACTCGTAATGGTACGGAATTAGCGGCCTCTTGCGAGGGCGGAAACGCTAATAGCGCCATGCCGGTAAATGCCGTTTTTTACCACACAACGTGTAATGAGGCCCATTGTGTCTAACATTGTGTCTAAAACGCACTCTACCTTGAAGCACACAACTAAGATTCCAACAGAACAGGGAGGGGACTCAGACAAATATAAGACCACAGCCGAACATTCGACACCCGCACCTAAGAAGACCATGACACACACACACGTCCAAAAGAGTCGATGCAACACCTAGACTCCAAAAATCACACCCTACAGAAATAGAGAGTAGGGGAACACCATCCACAGAGGGGAAAGAGTCTGTGTCTTCTGCCCTGCAGACAAAAGGGAGTAACATGCCTGCTGGGTCAGATTTGGAGGAGGAGGAGGCCATCCTGTTAGAGCTACATCAGTCTACCACAAAGGGAAACCCTTAGACAGAGGAAAGGTTCAATTCCTCATGAGTAGGATGGAATCCTTCACGGAATTCTGTGACAGATTCCCAAAAAGAGAAAGGGTGATCAGTGCAAGGAACACAGTCCCAAAAAACAATGGACAATATACTCCCAATCGGAACTACTTCAGGAAGAGGAGGAGGAGGAGTTAGAAGAGGACATTTATTCAGAGATAGAAGAGATTGTGGGGGATGAAAAAGACACACCATTAGACCCAGAGGACTATACTCTCCCATCCCAAGATTAGGTAGAACCCTCTATCTCATACTCTCCCACAGAGGACATCTTGTACGTAGACATCCTAAAGAGAGCAGCGACAAGATTCAATATACAGACAGAGGAACGCCATGAGGAGACAGACTTCATTGAGGACATCCTCAAGGAGAGAAGGCCAGTTTTGCAAGACCTTCCCTTACTAAAGAGCCTCCTTAAAAGGGTCACCCCAACCCTATCCAATCCAGTGCAGATTAAACTGGTGTACCCAAGGATTGAGACAAAATATAGACCAGCGCCTATCGATCCCCCATACATAAGGGACCATCAGAGGGTAGACTCCTCAGTGGCGACCACAGCCAGGAAGAGGGATGGTTCACCCGTGTCTAACAGTGAATATCCACCCCCCACCCCCATTACAAGGAGACTAAACAACTGTACTCTTTCGGAGGAGGATTGGCACATCAGCAGCCCATAAGATCAGAATCGCCAATGCCACTGCACTCCTTGCGAGATACACCAGAGACCAATGGTACCAGAAAGATCAGCTCACCAGCCAAGTCGCTGAACCAACAAGAACAGCCATGCTAAAGATCATAGCTGAGAGGAAAAACTTGACAACTGCAGTCATTAAAAACACCCTAGATGCTGTAAACACGGCAGGGATATAGTAGCAGTGTCTGGCATCAAAAAGAGGCAAGCATAGCTCAGAGGCTCTGACTTCAAACCCGAGTCAGAGGCCAACCTGATGGACAAACCGCTAGAGGATAGCTGTCTTTTTGGGCTAGCAGTGAATGACGCACTAGAAAAGGCTAAGAAAGAACACTAGATGTTAAAAAGCCTAAGCCAAATACAGGACAGTCCTTTTCAACAAAGGGGATCACTCAGAGGCAAGCAGCCCTTTCAAGGCCAATCATACTCCTATATAGCAAAACCTTCATGGAAGGCGCCAAACGCTTAAACTCACTAGTCTCTCACCCTTCCCCAGGGTGGGGCCTGAACACAGTTCTCTCATGGCTCATAGCAATGGGACCACTCTTTGTACCCACTTAAAGAATTAGCATACACGGTAGCTTTCATCATTGCTATTACGGCTATAAGAAGCATAATTGAGTTACAGGCTCTATCAGTTTCTTAACCATTTGTCACCATACATAAGAACAATGTGGTGGTGTAGTTGCAATTGTAATTGGTTATTTATAACGTGCCTAATACCCAGAGGTTTCTAAGCGCAGACCCGGGCATCGAACCTGTGTTGCTTTGCATCGTCTTGCTTCCAAGGCGAGCATGTTTCCCCTGAGCTATCCTCCCAGTGTTAAGAACACATCCTAGATTGTCCCCGAAATTCATATCCAAATGCCACATAAACCACTCCATTGAATTACCAACGTTCTTCCAAAATCCATACAGCAAAGGAGAACGAGCACTACATATACTTGATGTGCGTAGGGCGGTAATGTACTACCTTAACAAAAACTAAAGCTATTGCTAAGTGGATTGTTAGATGTTTACAAATGTGCTACTCCATTACTAATAAAACATTGCCATTTACACCAAGGGCCCATTCAACAAGACGTACAGGAGCAACCCTGGCTTTTCATGCAAATGTCGCCCAAAGGCCATTTGCAAAGCAGCTACCTGGAGTTCAGCACACACTTTCACACAACACTATTGTAGGGACACACACTCAAAGTCAGATCCACAGGTGGGTCAAGCAATCTAAAAACACTTATTCTCCTCTAGTCCTTCAGCTCTCCCACCTACTTCACAAAATACTGCTGGGTAATCTATGCAAAGCATATGAATCTAAGCAGATTGACAGGCTCCAGAAGACAAATATTACTTACCAGTAATCTTCTCTCTGGAGCGTGTATCTGTTTAGAATCACATGCGCCCACCCATCCTCCTCACACGGTAGCAGAAGGGTATAAACTGTAAGGGTGCAGAAGGAGGAAACTGAGACACAGGCGGAATGGTTGTGAGCATAAACCTTTATTATATACCAGAAAATAAAGAGAAATCCTACCTCTCCCTCCCTTTGAGAGGGGTTTCTCTGCCTCAGCTAAAATCCTACGTAATCGGTCAGGATGTCCACGTAAATCAAGAGCCCACCGTCCTTTGTCAAAACCTTTTCCTATCCCTTACATTTGTAACTAAACTAAAGAGGTGGTGGATCTTCTTCATCCAGAGGAATTGCTCCTTTCTTCTGGATAACGGATCACAGTTCAAGTTTTTAGGTGGGATCTTTACCTGAGGGAATGGCTCTATTCCCCAGGTCTCAATCCCTCTCCAAGGCACAACACAATGCCCCAAACTGTAAAGCAGTAGAGTTCACTATTGGGTTCCTGGAGAATGTCTCCCTTCTCCAGGTGTCTTGCTCTCAGTGTTTCTACAATGCCAAGGGAACGACCCCCTCCCTTCCCCTGGCCTTCTCTCAAGCTTGCTTCGCAGTTCCCAACACCAGGGGTAATGTCTCCCTTTTCCTAGCATTTTATCAGGCTTACTTTGCAGTTCACAACACCAGGGGTATTGCCTTCCTTCCCCTGGACTTTTCTCAGGCTTACCTTGCAGTTCACAACAGCAGGGGGAATGTCTCCTTCCCCTGGCCTTTTCTCAGGCTTACTTTATGGTTTTTAATACCAGGGGGAGTGTTTCCCTTCACCTGGCACTTCTTTAGTTCAACTTAATGGTTTTATTCTCGATTCCCCAGACCTGGTTTAGTATCCTACCAGGTATTGTGACGTCTGTTACTCTTCTGAGGTGGTTGCGGGTCCCAGACCCGATTTCCTTTGTTAATTCCTTACTTCTCCCCGGCAGACCTGGTTCACTATCCTGTCAAGTACTGCAACTTTGAAGATGACTTATGTTGAACTTCGTTATTCGGTGCGGGTCCCAGACTTGTCTTTCTTGGTTTATTTCTTGGGTGTTCCGGAAATTAGCTTTGTTTCCCAAGGGTTTCCTTTCTCTCCCTGATTGGCTGAGTCACAGTATCACACTGCTCCCTTCTGCCCCTAGCAACTGTCCCACTCACCAATGTACCTTTAGGGTCTTTCCCGCTAGGTTTTGGTCGGTCTCTGGGTCTTTCAAATTTGGTTTGGGCTTCTGTGGTCTTCTCCCCTTCTCTGGCATACTGCGGCGACTCTGCAGCATTCGGTCCCTGACAGCAAGCGCATCTCCTCTTGACCGCGCTGTCCCTTGGCTTTGCCCACCTGGACTGCTGTTATTCCCTCTGGCCAGGTGGTCCTTCCACGTTGGATCAATTCGGAGCACAACTGTAGTCCGGCTAAGTCCCGGTTCTGCAGTCCCTTCTGTCCGCCAACAGCTTGAGCTTTCCCCACATCCAAGGTTCCTCCAGTGGAGGCTTTTCTGACTACTCCATCCTTTCTCATTTTTTATGATGGATTCTCCAATAAGCATTAGAGAAACACTAGAATGCTCATTGGAGGTTCTAGGAATATTCTTTATGGTTCTGCTCCTCCTCCTTGTCCCAGTACTTGCGAAATGTACTCCATTTGGGTAGTCTTTACTCTTCTTTGTCCAGTTGAAGTCAAATATTTTTCCCTTGGGTAGTCCCAACTCTTCCTTCTCTCAGTGGAAATGGATTGTCCAATAGCCCAACATACACGGAAGTGGGGGTTACAGAGGTGAAGTGCATAGGATGGGAAGGGGGATTTCGGTGTGGTGGATGTTTGGAATACTGCATTCTCCCTGGAACGTTGTCCCTTCTCCCATGCGGTGGGTGTGAAGGGGTCCCCCCCCATGAGAATGAGATCCTCTCGCTGAGTACCACTCCCAGGGGAACTATCGGGTAGCGGCCTCACCTCCCTGGCCTCATAGAAAGGGGTTCCCGCTCAGGCATACATGACGACATCTTGGGTTTCAACACAACATGTATACAAATGAGGGAACACTCTTCACATGTACAAAAACAAACAATCTGAGGACATTGACGCATGAAGCATCATTGGTACCCGTACACCTAGAGAAGGGATAGTGTTGCAGGTACGTCCCTGTTGACCACCATTTTTCAAAATCGAAAAAAAACAATATGTAATACTCTGCACCAACTACTAGATGACAGCCTATGCAAAACATGTGATTCTAGCCAGATACAAGATGCATAAAGACAATTACTTGTAAGTAACATTTGTCTCATATATAATACATTGGGCCTCATTCTAAGTTTGCCGGTCCGGTATTAACGGTGCTGGTAAGCTACCGGTACCATTGCTACCGGACCGGTAAACTACGATTTCTGCGGATTCCTTCCCGCCCACCAGGTCTGACCTGGCGGGCGGACTGGCACCCGCGAGCAGACCTCGATGGATGCACCGGCACCATTCATGAATGGTGCGGGTGCATCCGGCCTCCCCATTTCCATTGAGCCCTATGGGTTTCAAATGGGAATGTGGAGTAATAAATACTGGCACCCGGCAATGGGGATGTACCAGGACCGCCGGGGCTGGAATGCCCCTGTGCGCCCCCATTGCCGGGTGCCGGTAAATTCATGACTCCAGCAGCAACCGTGCCAGTAATTACCGGCACGGCCACTGCCGAAGTCGGAATGAGGCCCATTGATTGGTAAACCACTATGGGTTACTCACTACTTTAGCATTTCACACAGATATCCCACAAAATACTGTAACTATAAGAAAAGGTGTTTGAATATTCAAATATACCTTTCACTTATAATAAGATAGCTCAAGCACAGTGCAGTCAACTTCAAAAGTCCAGTTCCTATATACCAAGAGTCTTAGGAAGTCTTTCTAGGTGTCCCAGAAAGCTTCTTTAGAGTTACAGGTGAGTAGTACAGATAGGGAGTTCCAAACAAAAAGGAACCAGCATAGAATCACATCAGAATCAGTAGTGTAAATTGAGTGGTTTAAGTTAAAAAGTAGACGTTGTAGGAAGCAGCAAACCCTTCTAGGGTGCAAAGGGACTCGGGGCCTCATCAGGAGTTGGGGGTATCCCAGCGTTATTACCGCGGGATACCGCCTGGCCTAATAGCGTTGCTGCCACCCGGTCTGGCATTTTTAGCGCCGGATCAAGGGTTGGGCGGTAATGGATATTCCCCATTCCGCATTGGGTCCATTGGACCCAATGGGGCATTTGCGGCGCAATTGGTGCGCGGTAATAGCACCGCGCTAATTGCACCCAAAAATGGGCGTTAAGTTGCCGCATTTACCCCAATTTAGAGCTGGGGGTAAATGCTGCCAGACTCGTGATTGGGCAGACCCTTAAATGTGTGATAATAGCGTTATTGCAGCATTTAAGGGCTACCCCCCAACTCGTGATGAGGCCCAAAGCCTAGAAGATCTGGCCTAGTCACCACTGTCCTGGGTAACCCTTGGATATTGCTATGGTAAGCAGGACTTTGCATCCAAGCCAAGTCTAATAAAGATATGGGTGGCTCAAGACCTATAAGGGACTCCCACAAAGATGGGGACAACCCCAACAGATAGAAAATCACTGAGGAAGAGTTTCCTCACCATCATCGAGGTCCTGTTGGATGTTTTGGGTCATATGATTGAGGATGACCACCTTTGGTTGTTTTCAGGTTCCTCTGGAAACATTGGACTGGCGTGGAGTCACCCTGGATGGGTTTTACGATGGAGCAGAGACCCTCACTGACGACTGAACAGGTGCATGCATTGCATTGACCCGAGGCAGCATAGTTTGGCTGTCTGCGGCTTGGCAGTTGAACTTCAGGCTCCTGGGATAGTGGTGTTCCAGCCTTGCGATAGAGCACCGAGGATACCCACAAAGGTTCCATTCCAGGCAGTACAGAAGTCATTGCAGTGGAGCAAAGTTGGTTCCTGGTGTCGCTGGAGAATTGCAAGCCTGCAAGCTTCTTCGGTCCAAGAGTCATTATGTAGCTTGAGCAAGACAGCTGGCTGGTTTTGCCCACCAGTCACAGGGAGGGAAGGGCCTTGCAATATCTCACCTGTCGAGCAGATGGTCGAAGTCCGAAACACAGTGGTGTTGGCTGAGCCAATGCTGGTTCTTGCAGCAGTCCTCCAGCTTCCCCCAGTCGTCTTTACCTTTGGATCTCTTTGGGGGTCTGTGGTTGACTTGTTTCTGGTTCCAGCTCCCCTCCTTATGTCCATACATCAGGGTGGGTGTTAGCCCAGCCCTCCAAAAAGGGACTTTGCAACATTCAAACTTGGAGATGACTATCAATTAGTAGACAACCAGCCTCCCAGAATCCGCCCAGAAAGAACTACCCCTGGATGATGTGGATTAGGACCAGACCGTCATCCTCCCCATTTCCTGAAACACACACTAGTCATCTTTCACAGGTTTCCGGAGGAAAGCCCAGAAAAATGCATGAAGAGTGGGGACCCTCCCCCACCTGGAAAGGCAGAGAGATAACCAACGAAGACCATACCATTCTGAAAAGGACTCAAAACATGAGGCGTAGCCATGTTGAGCATATGGTGCCACTAAAGTATTATCGTGGTGAAAAAGGCAACACACAGCTTAGTATCGGGAATAAAGAAAAACAAATATAAACTGTCAACAGCCTGTTCAGGAGATGCATGGACAGGACTAAAACCGCTACTTCGGGCAAAGTAAAGGGGACACAAAGTGCACTTACAGCACTGTATGCAAGATGGCTTGTACTGCAATGGGAACAAATTAATATGCCTTAAAAAGGGGATCACATCACCTGCACTGGTAGGCACATGGGCTAGTAGTACACATAGCAATTCTCATGACAAAGAAATGAAAGGTGGAGTGTGCTGCCATAGGAAACAAAAGGGAGCTCATTTTGCTCCATGGTATAATGTGAATGAAAGGTGTAAAAGCCTTGCGCAAAGCTTTAACATTCATGCCACGCCCCATTTTCATCCATTTTTATGCTGGAGAGGAGGGGCGGAACGCAAATTGCATTTCCCCCTCTTCCTCTCTGCCATACAAATGCTCCATCATTTGCGCCGGAATGCATTTTAATGCTGGCACAAATGCTGGGGATCCCTATGGAGCCTGCCTGGTTTACGCGCAATCATAAAGCAGGCGCACTTCCTAGGGATCCATTTTACACTCTGGCTGGCATGCTTGCATGGCAGGCAGCGTGCACAATTAAACGCTGCCTACCATGTGTGCATGCTAGGTAGCATCTAATTGTAATTGTAAACGCTGTCTGCCATGCGACTATGGTAGGCAGTGTTTACTCATTTGCACAGCGTAGTGCAAATGTGCAGGTCAAATGATGGTGTACACGCGTGTATGCCACCTTTTGCCCTGCACATTTGCACTCCACCGTGCAAATGATGAAAATTTGGTAGTGGGTACCTGGCTACGCCTAAGTGCAAATTTACCACGTACCTGCCGTCAAATTAAGATTTTCTGTAAAATTAGCTGTAGGCAGAGGGTTCTCAGTGATGGTAACCCAAAAAGAGCTACCAGTGCCCCAAACCAAAAAATAAGAATGCCGTGTGGCAGTAAGGTTGAACAACCTCACTCACCTTCAAAGTCAATGAATTATCCAGGAAGGTCCAGCAGTAGTGCTGGGGTGGGAGAGAGGCGCACAAAGGAAGTATTGAAGATTTGCAAAAAGAAAAGTCTTCCTAACACCAGGTATAGTCATAGTATGCTAAATACTTACCCACATGCCAGGCACAACTATAATATGCTAAGCACAGCCATATATATCCAGGTAGTGCCATTTTATTCCGGATTAAGCCTCACACGCCATGTAGAGTTGACATATACAAGTTGCAGTCCTGTGACCATTTGCCAAATGCAGCCTCAATCGCCCAAGAGCTGTAATCTTATGTCAGGTAAAGCTTTATGTGATAAAGGATGCAGCTTATTTGCTTGTTTTATAGTGCAAGCTGAACTGAATCACTTCAACGTGATCTCAGTTTGTGAAGTTATGGAAAATGAGGTCCCATGAGGTAAAATCATTTCTCACTTCTTCAGTGAAATCTGTGGTGGAGCTGCTACGTGAGCAGTCTGATTGCTTATCGAGAGCCCTTCTCAGGCTCCACCAAAGACCTGCCCACAAAGATCGGTTAATTTGGCTACTGAGAATGAGGCTTGTAAGTTGTTTCATTAGATGGCTGCTCATGTATGAGTCCTGCCATCCATGAAGTTGTGCCTTCAATGTCCTGTTGTATGGAGCAGAGAAACCAGAAGCATTGTCTCCGCTGGTGATTAAGAGTGCAAACCACGTTTGTAAAACACACGTGTGTGGCGTAGGCTATTGGGATGTGGCGAAGTTGTTATGCAGAAGAAATTTATCATGTTCCCTTAAGATGAGTGGATGAGAGCCTGGTGGGTGCATACTCGTGGCATACGTCCTGATTAGGAGCCTGACTGACAAGCATGTATCATGTCGCCTACAGGAGACCCTGGAGCAGGAATATGGGGAGCATTTTATGAAGGCTGTGGAGAAGCTGTTCTGGGAGTTTCTGGATCGGCTGCAGAAGGCTCTTCCGGCTATGCCCACTGATCAGGTATTGTACGCCCACCTTTGATGAAGTTGACTCTAGTACTATGGTATCTGGTCTGTGATGGTGCATTCTTATGGCATTTCTCTATGTTGAGTAATCTGGAAATCTATGAAAAGTCCTTTTCATAGACTGAGTACCTTCAGCCTTCCTACAGGAGCTTTAGAATCAAACACACAATGCTATCGGGTCTCATAGGGACTTTATATGTGTGATTGCTAATGAAAGCAATAGAAAGCCTCCCTTTACGAAACGCTCATGTCCTGATTCCAGGCAGCATCAGGTTACATTGCATGTGGCTGATTCTAAAGCTCCTGCAGGAAGACTGAAGGTACTCAGTCTATGAAAAGGACCGCCCAGGAAAGGGAGAATACTACTTTTTGAGGGCGGGTCCTCATAACAAACAGTCAGATTACGCTGCATAAAAATCTTAAAACAGCAGACGACTCGATATCAGCTCTACTAGCCCTGATGAAAGTGGTGCAAATGCCCGGTTACCACTGAAACCCGTCGGCTTACTTGTGTCTGTGCAGGAAATGGACTAGGATTAAAGACCCTGTGCTCACACTACAGTTTGATCTCTCCATTGAACAAAAGGAAAGACCAAGATTTTTGAACACTCAGCATTTGAAGTTTAGGATAAATGCAGAACACTTCACGCATGAGGATAAAGGAGAATTCATCTTAGAACTCCGGTCCGCCCATTACATTTTAACTATACCCAATTACACACACCATGGTCTCATGGTATAAACGTGATGGTACCAACCAGGGACCTGTGGGTTTTTAAAGAATATCTGCCCTCCATAGAAACTAAATAAAGTTGAAAAAATGTTTCATTTGAAAGACAGTCTTTATATGATACGAAGGCAACAAAACGCAACCAAATATTGGTCTCTTTGAAGAATTATCTAAAAACAAGATCATCTGAATCAAAAAGTGGGACTACCATGACTAAGGGAAGATTCAGGTGTTAGACTACCCTTCAGGTCCAGCACGTGGATATCTGTCTTATCTACTGGCACGGTCACTTATGTATTCACACATTTGGTGTTAAAACTGTACCTTCTTTCACCATTATCAAAATACAAAACAATCATAATTCATATAATAATTTCTTACATTTTTAGAACATTTGCTTGAGCTCCATACGTTCTTCAAAGTGCAGGTCCAAAAGACATTGGCAAAGAAAATATCACTAAATTTGCTTACTCGAGTACGAGTTCAACATATTTAAGCATGCAGTCGCCATGAAGACATGACCATTTCCTTAAAAAGTGCACATTTGGGGCTCTCAGAAACAGAGAATCAAAGATACTATTTTTTCTCATAGCGCATTGGGATTAAACTATCAGAGTTCATTTACTTCCTCTGCAATGTTTGAGAACAATTGATTTTGTCCCGTTCAAGTGGACGTAGCAGCAGCTTTTTAGGGAAAGTGCATCTGCAAAGGTCTCTGGACCAACTCATTAGTTACATTTCTTCTGTGACTGGACACCTGAATAATCCACTTCCGAATAAAGAACTCTTCAAAGCCATTAGGAATATTTGATTTTGCTCTTCACTTATGAACGTTGCAAATTTTCACAAAGCTGGCCATAACACAGAAAGTTGCAATAAATTCTCATTTTCTTTGCACTTGTAACAATAAGGAGCAATATTTAATTAAAGTATTAAAGCAAAAGGCCTCATGATTAAAATGTTCCATATTTAATTTGCTCCAATTTAAGATGAGTTTACATTTTGTAGTTAGCTTTCCAGGGGATTGTGGCTTGCAGAGTCCTTTTGCTGACATTCACACCTGGGGAAGGGCACTCAAGCCAATCAGGTGGCTGGAATAGAGGGCGCGGTGTGCAAGCAGTGTGTCTGGTGGAGGACTGGTGGACAGACCGCTGTGCTTTTGCTGCTTGAGTACTGTTTCCAGACTGGGAGTGCAGTCCGCTTTCTACAGCTACTGAAGGTTTTCTACCGGCAGCTACATAATCACTGCGCATGCGCGGAGCGCTGCGCGGTGTGCAAGCAGTGTGTCTGGTGGAGAACTGGTGGACAGACCGCTGTGCTTTTGCTGCTTGAGGACTGTTTCCAGACTGGGCGTGCAGTCCGCTTTCTACAGCTACTGAAGGTTTTCCGCCGCCAGCTACATAATCACAGCGCATGCACAGTGTGCGAGCAGTGTGTCTGGTGGAGAACTGGTGGACAGACCGCCGTGCTTTTGCTGCTTGAGGACTGTTTCCAGACTGGGAGTGCAGTCCGCTTTCTGCAGGTACTGAAGGTTTTCTGCCACCAGCTACATAATCACTGCGTATGCGCGGAGCGCTGCGCGGTGTGCGAGCAGTGTGTCTGGATGAGAACTGGTGGACAGACCGCTGTGCTTTTGCTGCTTGAGGACTGTTTCCAGACTCGGAGTGCAGTCTGCTTTCTGCAGGTACTGAAGGTTTTCTGCCGCCAGCTACATAATCACCGCACATGCGCGGAGCGTTGCACTGTGTGCGAGCAGTGTGTCTGGTGTCTGGAGTCGGGAGAAGCGGTAAGCAGGTCCTACCCCCTTATGCTTCTTCCCCTGTGCGACGAATCACAACAGTATTGTTTAAATACATTCTACCTACACACCCGAGAATAATCTGCTCAGGGCGTGTAAGAAAATGAATCCAACGACCCACCTCTTCCTACCTCACTTTCTGCTGCTTTGCGATTCTCTGGTCCTCGATTTGCGGGACATTCGGGACTTGCCATCTTTAACATGGCGCCGCCTACTCCGTCCGAGGCAACCCTCGAGAAACAGTGGCTCCGAAGCGACACTCTGTTAAATGAACTTGGGGAAGAAGGTCTCTTGCCGCCTGTATTCCCAATCGCTACTACTGCCGACTCGGAAACAAGCCCGGCCGTGGTTGATTCCTTAAAGAACATGGCGGCTCAAAAATCTTCAATAAATCAAAAATTGGCAACAAAATGCCGGCAAACGACTCTCTCATCTTATACTCAACCAGGTGTCGGTGACGAAACAGGCCAAGCGTCGGGTGGTGGAGTGGATTCATCGGTCCAGGGGGGACCACCGCCCTTCGCGGAAGCCTGGGCTTCTGATGGCGATGGCGAGAGTACAATTCAAATGGCCGACAAGGCAGCAGCACAAGGGATCCAGCAAACAGATTTTCAGACCACCAGCTGTTCCACCGTATCGACGAGTGGTCTCTTGCCTGAGGATGTCAGAGGACGGCTTCAGCAGGAGCCTGAACGGCGGGGGACGGAAAATGCGCCCCTAGCGTCAGAAGACGTTCTGTCGCAAATATCACTAAACCCCCCGACTGTGGAAAATGGGGTTGGAAACAGAATCGGAGACAGACAGGCTCAGGTTCTTCCCCGAGTCAATGGTCAAAAGACAGCACTGATCCATAGAAGTATCAATCCACCCAGTGGTAATCAAATATTGCCTTCTTCACTCAACCGACCAACAGAATTGCTTCAAGCGATTCATTGATTTCCGATCAAGAAGACCTATCTATAATTCACGACCTTAGGAGCTCCGACGAGGAAGCATTGGAAGCTTGTTCGACCAAAAAAGACAGGCCCCTGGACCTCTCTCCAGCATCCGTACAGACTGCGAACCAGGCCCAGAAAATCGAAGACTCTGTGAATGTGGCCACTCCCAAAGACCAAAACCCAAACATGGAAATGGTTCCTACAAAGGCTCAGGGAAATTGCCAGCGAGCAGAAAACGAGCCTGCCGATCTCACCACAATGGAGTCAAACATAAAAGGATCGGCAAAAACAAAGTCTACACCAAATAAAATATATATGAAAAAACAAAGAACAATGGGGCCCAAAAGTCAAGGGAGTACAAAGTGCTTCCCAACTCCCTTGATATCGTCCTCCCTTAAAGAATACTTTCTCAACCAACATAAAAGGAAACTAGATCACGATTCGTAGCTCTCCGATGCGGAGATCCTGGAGGCTGTTCAAGACCCCTTGCCTGCAAGCAAAGAGCGAAAGACTGATCAAAGTTTCCCAAGGCCGGACCCCAAACCGAATGCACCAGTTCAAAAGGAAATGATTGTTGAAGAAATGTCAAACACACCGGTCCAGGGCCTTTGTGCAGAGACGCCCTCACACCCGTCAGCTCCTTTAAGCTCGCATAGTAGCAGCTAGAGGCCACCTAGGTGCGAAGCAAAGAAAACGTCAGAGGCACCCAAGATCCAGGGGGTAGCTAGTGCTCCACTGCCAAACACTCCAATAGGAGACCGGAGCTTTGCAAAATCTGCAGCGGGACTAACAGAAGGCAGACACGCATGGACTAAAGCCCCCAAGAATCTTCGCGCCACTCCAAAGGGCGCCAAGCAGAGGAAGAATTTCGTGCTCAAGACTCATTATTGTCCACAGATAGAGGAAGTATAGATTGAGTCCTGGTCCACACCGGCGACAAGGGTCTCCATACGCCAGTCTCTAGTCGAAGACTCAGTGAAACATCAGCACCGGTCCAGAAGGACTCCCCCAGCAAAAAAATAGATCCACTACAAATAATGTCAACATTTACAATTGCCTTAAATCCCTTTGCGAAACTCTACGAGTCCATCAATGAAGCACTCAAAGATAACACCTCTATGTCATCTGTAATGCTGGCTAAACTGACCTTCATTGAAGGCTTTATAACAGCCCTAGACAAAAAAAACCACGCTATCACAGGCGACCATGGAGGCAAAAATTGACAAACTGGAAGACCAGTTTATGAAAAGGCATCACGTCGCTCAAGTTCCTTCATTATCAATTTCTACTGGGTCCCAGACCAGCGAAGGACCTCTCCATAAGGATTTGGCCCCAATTTTCGGAACAAAGCCAGTGCAGAATCCATTTGTAATATTGGGAATCTAAGACCTTAAAAGAGCGAACAGAGCTGGAGTCAAAAATGTAGAATTCGATATTGATAATATCATAATTTGCGGTGATTTAAACGCTAAATGTAAAACACACATAACATCTGAAAAACCATTAGCGACCCGCTCCCTGGCAGACAAAAGAGGTTTTGCATGGTCAAAGCTGATGAAATCAAGAAACTTTTTCAATGCAGCAACGTTAACAGACTCCGAACCTCAGATTTTAACATGGGAAAGAGATGTATCCTTTGCTACTCTCGATTATATGTTTGTAACTGAAGGCCTGATCCCTTTTATTTCATCCTTTAAAGTCCTGAAAACGCTTGAAAGCGACCACAATCTGCTACAACTATCTTGGGGCGCACAGGAACCGGAAAGGCTCTTATACGCTTCGGAAGTGGAACCACACAAGCAACAATCCCGACTGCGCCTTACGGCTGAGAGCATCAGAGCCATAAAGGATAGGTTGAGCACAGATTACGAATTCAGAACATCCACTCTAGTTGCTGGAAGACCAGATTATATGCCCTTATTGTTACCGCATAAGGTGTGCTTTTCAGGACTAAAGGGTAAGAAATCCGTACATAATCACACTTACGATTGGATCGGTTGGTGGTGATCATGAGACGTGAAACAAGAAATTTGAAAAACTTCGCAATCAGGCACCAAACAGCGGAGGCATGGTCCGATTACCACAGGGGAGCAATCTACTATAAATCATGGATAAAACACCACGCGGCGAGCCTGTATCAGAAAGACGCCGAAGCCATGCAGACGTCCCTCGCTTTAAAAAACACAAGAGACTTTTGGAATTTATTAAAAAACTACCAATGGACAAAAGGCACCCCCTATTGCAAATGCGGTCTCAGAAGAAAACTGGTTGTCGTACTTCAGCGTCCTTTTTCAGCTGCCACCAACATCCGTCGACAGGAAAATTCAGCAGCTCAGTGAGCATTGGATCCCTCTGACGGATGTGGAAGATATCTCAAGAATAATAACACAACTGAAATCTTCAAGAGCTCCGGGCCCTGATGGTCTAACCAATATTGACATCAAAAAACATCCGGAAGAATGGGCTGCAGTCATAAGGGAAATCTTTAATCATTGTCATAAAGCCAGACAGATCCCTGCATCCTGGATAGAAGCGGTACTGGTCCCTATTTTTAAAAAAGGGTCCAGAGAAAACCTGTCCAACTATAGACCAATTGCATTGTTGGACATTTTGGGGAAAATATTCGCGACATTGTTGCTCACGCACTTTCAGAAGTGGGCAAGAGTGTCACCTGCAGCTGATATTTTCCAGACTGGTTTTCAAAAGGGCACAGGGACGGCGATAAACATCTTAATCCTAAATATCATTAAAGCAAGGGTGAAATCGGGTGCCCTGAAAGTTCATCTGGCTCTGGTTGACGTATCGAAGGCCTTCGACATGGTGGATCGTGAGAAACTCTGGGAAAAATTCAGAACCTGGAAATGCCGACTCAAATTTTGGATCCAATTATGGCCCTACATACTCAAACTTCCATGCGTGTCAGCCTGAGCAAAATTTACATGAAACGTGTGGTCAAGCAAGGTTGCCCCCTGGCACCAGCTTTGTTCATAGCCTTTATAGGCGACTTCCAGTATTCTGAAAAGAGAATTCGCTCATTTCCGCTAAGAGTGGGACTGTCAAAAGTATCCAGGTTATGGTACGCGGATGACCTGATCCTGATGAACCAGACAAAAGTAGGTTTACAACGACAATTATCGAACCTCTCCGCCTACATGAAAGAAAACAACTTAGAAATTAATACTCAGAAAACAAAAATCCTGCTCTTTACCAAATCGACAGTTGACCGCAAAACCTCATCGGCTTGGTTCCTGGTTCCTGGAAAACAACAAATTGGAAGTGTTGAAGGAGTATAAATATCTTGGGGTGTGGATAGATTATTCCCTGAAAGAAAAAAACACTATGAAGGCCCTGTGGGATAAAACAAGAAACCTGACAGCCCAACTAAAAGCTGTAGATAAGAAATTCGGAAAGTTTTTGTGGACAATCTCTTCAATTCTACAAATCTAAAATAGTTCCCGCTCTAGCTTACGGGATGAGCGCACATCTAACCCTCCCTGAAGAACTGTGGCTAAAACTGGAAGGTTTTGTGTGGAAGACAGTGCTGGGCCTCCCAAAGTCAGCCCCCATGGCAGCGATCCGACGGGACCTTGGTTTTACGTCTCTTGCATCAACAGTGGAGCAAGGGGCACTCCAACTCTACAGAAAAATTATTTTGCCAGACGGCCTCCCCATCATTCAGGTGGTAGCAGAAGAAATTCAAAGAGGGGGATGTAAATCTCTAACTGACTGGGTCAAGAAACGGAAAGACAAACTGGAAGAGATAGCCTGCACGGAAGAACTCTTAATCTCAAATCCTGGCAGAGTGAAAGAAAAAATAGTGCAGCAAGACTGGATCTTGACAAATGAAAAAATCCTGTCATATAAACTATTGAAAGATCTTCCGCCGGGCCATAATAAACCAAAAACTCCATTGAAGTATTGTGAAAAATTCCCGGAAAAAGATCTGAGAAGATTATTCATGAGAGCTCGGCTAAACACCCTACGCACAAGGGAAATTTTGGCTATCAGATCTCAATCAGCAATAGCCTCATGTCGTCTATGTGAAAACCCAGATCAGCTTAAAACAGTGAGACACCTCCTGACGTCCTGCCCAGCGATGTCTATAGAAAGAGAGGCGTACTCGGCACCGCTACTATCCCAACCATCGGTACTAAGAGAAGAGACGGGTTGGTGTTGGCTTATTTCGGGCGATTCAGCTAGATGGTCGAGGGCCGCAGCCAAACTTCTAGATATTGCCCTGAAACGAGCAAACCCGGCAAACCCTCAAGTGTCAAACGGTCATTGATCAGTCTGATGACAACAGCGGGGCATTTGACTTTTCAAAGAAAGAAACTGAAAGCGGTGTCTTAAGTACCCTCATCAGAACTTTTTAGTAAGAATTCTAAAAGACTTTTTGTAAAAATCTTTTATTGATTAAATGCAAATAAAATAAAATTTTTTTAAAAAAAAGAATACACAATCCCCGCCCGCTGTCTCAGCCATCCAAGGCCCTACATGGGTGGCGCTTTTTTTTCTCCTTTTTTTTTCAATGCAGGGAGGTAACAGGGAACATCTCCCTGTTGCCTCCAGCCCTCAAAATGATCTGAATTCCCTCTCCGTCCCACCACTTACCTGCGTGTTCCCGTCTAGCTGCCGCCATAGACATCGAAAAGGGACTTGGTCTCTTTTCCAAATGGCGGCGGCCATCAAGCTGCTCAGATCTCCCAATGAAAAATTATGAAAGCCATTCGCAACCCTGGATGAAACCCAGGGTGCAAATGGCTTTCATGCCCTGCCAGGAGGGCGGACATGGCCCACAGCCCGAGCAGAGGCCCCTCGCTTTGCTCGGGTATGCCTTAGCTCGGGATAGCGGTCCGTTTAAGGCCATGTCCACCCTCCAGGCAGGGCGTAATAGCTACATGACATGATAGCCGCATGACAACACAAGTAATGGTGAGACCAGCATCCCAAACAAGACACTTAAAAGAGGTCCCTCGAACTGATGGAACTTTGATGTCAAAAACCCAATGTACAATGCATAGGAGACTCTGCTAATATTAATGGGGGTTATGTATACTTTATAACACAACAATTGGACTTTACACAACTTTGCAGGTTCGGTTAACTAGAAACTCCTGACTTTCTGCCATTCCGATGATGGGGCTAACTCTACCAGTCTTTCTATTATGGACCACAAAGTATGGAGAGAGGGTTAATACGTGTCTCTACCTTAATGTGTAACACAATGAAATCAAGTAAGTGTGTGTGAGTGTGTGGGTATGTCTGTATGTCTGCGCATGTCTGCGTATATCAGTACTTGGGGTGATATGTGGCTCTGCCTGTTTGTTTATCACAATGAAGTTGTATGCTATTTCACCATCAGAAGAATGTCATATGAGGCCTTAACCCTAGCCAGCCAGCCAGATTTTAGACTGCATTGACCTTCCGCCCACACTGAGAGATTTCACATCTTTAGAGAGAGGCCAAGGAATGGCTGATCAGGTACGCGAAAAAGAAGTACACGGCTGATCAACCCCTGCAATGAATTGTTCAAACGGTGGGGTGATGAGTTAGGCATCCCTGTGCATTTCCCATTAATGCATTCAATTTTCAAAAGTGTGCTGTTGATATGGATCTCGACCCCTGTGGCAATTCCCTAAACCTTATGTCCCTGTGAATAGCTTTGAATCAATCAACTCTCAAGAAATAGGAAGTTCAGTTCATTGTTAAATCCTTTGTCCCTTTTCAGTTTTATTGGGCCTATCAGCTATTTGAGGTGAAATACTTTGTCTACTGCTCTGATCCACTTTGCTCATCCTGCACAGTATGGGAGAGGCTGTGCATCTCTAGGATAGCCAATTCACCCCATTCCTTCTTGGGGGGGGGGGGCTTTTTACCCTGTGCTAGTACTCTAGACCATGAAGCCTGAGAGATCGAAGGCTCTGTACATTTGTACTAATTCCAGAGGTCTGTACTGTTTGTCATGTTCTCTGCCAATAGATTACAAATACTGCTTTTATGTAGCGCTTCCTGACAGTGTCCTCCCACCTCAAAGCCCTGTAATAATAGGTGTTATTAGCCATTGTAATGATACTCAATGTATTGACCGTGGACTGGTGAAGGGCTGAGTTATATTTTCTGTACTTTGAAGTGTGTCCTCTAACCGAAATACAAATCTGTAAGGCAAGCTCTAACCTCAAAAAAATAATCATCAGAAACCACCCTTTCTACGTGTGACCAGTTCTATTTCCCTGAGTGAATCCTCAAAACCCCATCTTTCCTTACAGGAAAAGTTCCCAGTCACTGTAGCAAATGCCCAGACCCATTATTTCTGTTAATGGCAGATTCTCCATCCGTGCATGAACCCATTCTTTCTACGGTCAACAATTTTCCCTTCCATGTGAACCCATCTTTGACACAATTGACCTGTTTCATATTTCCTGATGACCCCCAGAACCTGTCCTTACTTCCGGTTACATTTCTTTGGTAATATACAAAATATATATTGTTCCTCTTACTGACATATTTAATATCATGAGGTGGGCAAATCCCAGAATGTATCCTTCCTATAGGTGACAGAATGTATTCCCTGTGTTAATCTCATTAATTCATTCTCGATCCATATGCTTTTTTATTTCTTAATTGTATTGTATTTGTGGGTCATTATTGACCGGGCACATCTGACGGAAAAGTTTTGAAGTTGCCCTATGCCAGCCATGTGTAGCCTAGGGGGACTTTTCGGCAGCACTTAACCTTTCCTCAGACTATAGTTGGTTGAATAGGTGTTAGGGGAGTTTTCCTAAAGTCCTACTGACAGTAAGACTTTAGTAAGCTATCCCAGTGGTTTGTTGATCCCCAACTCTTAGTACCAGTCTGTACTAGCCCAGGACCTTGGTAGTGTGGCAGAGCAGTCAGACTTATCTTAAGAGGAAGATGTGAGCTTTAGGGAAGTACGCTGAATTTTAGACAGGCACAACAACAAAGCACTTACACATATAGTTCAATAAAAGATATTTATTATATTTACACCACAATCACTTTAAATACTTCATACGGTAACGGGAGAACACTTAGGAATACTAGATAATACACTTAAAAGGGCACTTTCACTTTTGTGTTTGTCTGCGGTTACAATTATAGCAATGTTAGAAATGGAAAAGACAAGGTTACTGTATCATCAGTAATTGCATACTCATGCGGTTTTCAACTGGTTATACAGTAATGCATATACTTTTCAAACACATATAGAAAAGTCACTTAAAGGTAGGAAAATAAATGATTAGTGCAACATGAGCGTAGTTCAAGGTTCTAGAGACAGTTTCTTCATCTGGCAAGTCTTTTAAGTCCAAAAACGCAACCCTAGCTAAAGGCAGTTCAGAGAGGGCTTGAAGTCTTGACAAACAACGAATAATGAAGAGCTCCTGCAGAATTCTTCCAGTGTCTAAAGCTCTTGAAGCAGCAAGTTAACAACTAACAAAGGAGACCGAAAAACAGACTTGTAAAGGGGACACAAGCAGCAGCTTTGGTCAGAGGTAATAGTGGGTTGCCCTGGACACCTCTAGGTGCACTCCAATGCTCTGAAGCAACTTTTCGGAATCAGGTAAGTAATACCTTTTTCCCCGCAGGACCTTGAGTTTGAAGAAAGTGTTTGTGTTGGCTCCTCCGCGATGTGGCGGCTCTGGGCCCGGACTCCAGATTCCTTGGTCTGGTGATGAAAGGCAGGAAAATGGACGGTGTCTCTCAGCAGCAGTTTTGAGGGAGGACCTGTAGCACGACTTTCAGCAACTTCTTGGTTCACTGCTCAGTTTTGTTGCTTTTTCAGCAGCACCAACAATGGACACGATCACCCGTCAATCTTCTACGCTTCCTGCAGTCCCACACTCTGGTGAAGGGGTCTGGGCAAGTTGGATCAGATCTCTGGAGTGTCCATGTGGGGCTTAGCACAGATTTGGACAGATTTAGCCTCTCTATGATGATGTACTCGAAATGGGCAGCAGATCTCCTGGTATTGGGGTTCCGCAGCTCTGAAAACTCCTATGACCTAGGGAGATGGCTCATTTCAAAGTACGTATTGGGACTGGTTGTTCCTACCAGCCGAAGGGAAGGAGTCGTCCTCTTCGGAGCTCCTCTATCACATAGAAAACGGGGTCAGGGCAGCAGTGTTCGCTTCACGGTCTTGCAAAGGGTCTGCAGGCGTCTCTGGTCATCTTCTTCTTCAGTTACATCTGTTTCCAGTGGTCAACTTCTTTGAAACTCCAGAAGCCTCACCTTTTATACAGTTCCTGCACACACTCCTCTGCAATCTCTCTCAGCATTTTACAGAAAGGGGCGTTTGGCTGTCCAGTCAGGACAGCCAGACCCCCTGTGGGAGCTGGTCCTATTCAGGTAATCTGGCAGACAAAGGACAGGGGGGTGGAAGACTCCTCCCCTCCTTCCTGCCTGCCGAGACACTGTGGAGCCTAGGCGGGGATACCTACTGGTTCCTGGCAAAGGCAAAATACACACAAAGACCTCCCTCTCCCAGAATGGTAGAAGAAGGGCTAACAAAGAACAACCACGCTATTAATGACGAAAAAAGAAGGGAGGCCCCAAGTTGGTACTTGGGTACCCTTATTGTGCACTACCGTGGCTATGGACATAGCCTGTGGTATAAATAAATACACAATAGTTGGTAGAACACGTCCACTGCCACCCGCAATAACTTGGTAACTAGATTAAATAGCATACACCCAAATCCAAGCCCATCTTGAACGAAACCAGCTCCTAGGAGCTAGACACTCTGGATTTAGGCCCAACCATAGCATGGAAACGGCACTCCTTGATCTGAAAATCCAGGTGGATACCTTTAGGGACGCAGGTAACTCTGCATACTACTGCTGTTAGATTTATCTGTAGCATTCGATCTAGTGGATCATTATAAACTATGTGCTACTCTAGCAAATGATTTTAGCTTTTCTAAAGGCGCCACCCTTTGGGTGAAATCTTTTCTAGCTGAACGCATGTCTAGAGTAACCATTGGTAAAGAGGCTGCTGATCCCATACCAGTACCCATTGGGATACCCCAAGGGTCATGTCTCTCGCCTACCCTATATAATGCGTAAACTAAGCTTCTCTTCTCTGGGAACTATGACAAGGACACGTTGACCATCAACAAGATATATGCAATAATTCAAAATTGGATGGCTCTGAACAGCCTTTCCCTTAACAATGAGAAAACTGAGATTCTCATTGTGGGCTCCCAAACTAAATTCAGCGCCCTCCATTCGGATTATTCATCAATCAACATTGATAGTACTCTGATTCCAGTATCGAAACAGGTAAAAACCCTAGGAGTTTATTTATATGCTAATCTAACTATGACGAAACATGTAAGTGCATTATCGTCATCCACCTACTACACGTTCAAATTAATTGTCCTAAGTCGACAGTATCTCTCGCCCACAAACTGCATTACTCTAGCTAGGGCTCTGATATTATCGAAGTTGGATTACTGCAACATACTTCTACTAGGGACCTCCAATACCAATTTAGGTAAACTACAACTAATGCAAAACAAAGCGTTACGAGCAGCCTTAGGAATTAAGAAGTCCGACCATGCCTCCAACATCAGGAGGGAGACCCAATGGCTACCCACTAAGGCCAGAATTATCTTCAAATCTCTGTGTGTTACCCACAAATGCCTCGCTAAGGAAGCACCCATCTATATAAACAACTTAATAAGCCAAAAAGAATCTAATAGAACGCTTAGATCTAATATAATCTCGCTGTTTGTAATCCCACGCTACAAAAGTTCCAGAGCAGGGGGCAGCAGCTTCCCAGTCATGGCTCCCAAACACTGGAACGCCCTCCCATTAAACATTAAAAACGAAGACTCCTTCCATTGCTTCAAAAAACAACTAAAAACTTGGTTATTCAACCAATTCTAGCTAAATGATACATAGTTAAGACATTCAGCCATCTCAGGTCTAGATATTTGCCTACTCTACATAGATTATTACTAGAACATGTAAAAAATAAACATGATCCATGCAATGTATTATCCTATGTATTGTTAAATTTATGTTCAAATATGTAATCTTTTGTTTATTGTCATTTTATATGCATGTACTTCGAATGCTGTCAAAGCTATTTTTCAGATGTCTGTAACTACGCTGTGATACCTCAGGGTTTGGGCATTTAACAAATGCAATAAATAAAATAAATAAATAAAAAATAGGTGAACATATATGAGAGTAAAAAGTCACAGGAGCAGGGAGAAGAGGGATACTAAGAATCCCTTTGGCACTCCATTGAAGGTGGTGTGTGCCAATCTCTCAGACTATAGAGTTTTGGGAGAGACACTAAGGGCCTCGTCACGAGTTGGGTGGTAGCCCTTATATGTGCTGGTAACGTGGTTACCGCTGCATTTAAGGGTCCGCCAAGCATTAGTATGGCGTGTTTACTCCCAGCTGACAGCTGGGGGTAAACAAGCTGGAAAAATGCCAATTTTCAGCACAATTACCCGACGGTAATACCACTGGCGGTAATTGCACTGGAAATTCCCCAATGGAGAATGGTGAATAATGTTTACCGCCTAACCCGTTATCCAGCGGTAATACCGCCAGCCAGGTGGGTGGTTACACAAATAAAGTTGGGCAGTATCCCCGTCAGGATACCGCCCAACTCGTGATGAGACACAAAGTACCTCTCTATCCTTAAGAACTGTAGTTAATTTAAGGATATAGGAAAAAGAGTCTTAAGGGAGGACCCAAAGGGTCCCCAGCAACACTGCCCATAATCAGCTGTGTGCTGCAGTTATAAAACACAGATGCCTTTAAGAGCTATGGAGCAGACAGACTCTATAGTACATGAAGAATACAAAGGATAGAGTTGCAAAAGACAGAGCTCATAAGAATGAATAAGTGGAAAAAGGCTCCACTCATTCAGGATTAAAAGAAAAAGGTCCAGAAGTCCATCAAAAAGTGCTGAGGGTCTCACTAGGAGAGGGGATGAAGCACAATAATGATAAATTTCCCTAACAATAGGGTGTTGTGGGGGCTCTGCTTCAGTAAATGACCTTACTGCATCACTGGTCCTTGATCACTGTCTAAATTCCCAGTACCCATCCTTCCAGCAGGTGGACAATTTCTCTGTCTATGGTGAATCCCCAAAGCCCATCAATACCACTAGTAACTAGCAGATTATCCTGGGGTCTCTCTCTACCAATCCTTACTGTTGGTGACTGGCTTGCAACCTCTATGCTAATCATCAAAACCCATTCTCCTCCTGGCCCCCTTCCACTCCTCTAAGATCATCATTAATGTTTACCTGAATGGCACCGTCTTGGTCCAATGCCCCCAGGCCAATCTTCTCCTCTTTGATAGACGCTTCCCATGCCTCATCAATTTCCTTTCTTCTCCTGCTGTCCCTTCTCTCTCTTCTTTGGCTTCCTTGCCTCCCCCCTCTGCCTCCTCCTTGGATACCTTGCCCTCTCCTCCTTCCTCTTCTGCCCCCCTCTGGCTCTTTCTACACCTCCGCAGGGCGTACCTCTGATTTGTACCCCTCCCTGAAAGTCTTTCAAGGTTTGCAACCTTCCCCATATTGCCCCTCTCAACTCTCGCTCAGCTGTCAAACACTCACCTTACATCTGCCGACTCCTGGAAGAACTTGATCTCGATGTCCTCAGTCTCACCGGGACATGGTTCACGGCCAGCTCTGTCACGAGCTTTGACAATCTCTTCCCTAATGGCTACAAGATCCTCTCCCTGCCCAGATCCAACCATTCCGGAGGGGGAGTAGCCTTGATCTTCCCGGAGTCGATTTCTGGCACTGTCATTCCTATGCAGTCCAACTCCTCTTTCGAATGCCTAGTCTGCAGGCTCTCTCTCTCTCCTGGCCACTCTCTTACTGTGGCTACTATATATAGGCCAACTGGTCAGATTACCTCCTTCCTCTCTGAGTGGGCGGACCTCTCCTCCTCCCTCCTGGCATCGACCACTCAACTCCTCCTTCTTGGAGACTTTAACATCCACCTGGATGCTTCCTGTCCCTCCTCAGGACTCTTTCGCGATGTCTGCGACTCTCTCTCTTTCTTTTCTCCCCTCTGGCCCGACTCACTCTGCAGGGCACACTCTGAATGTTCTGATCTCCTCAGACCTCCCCCTATCTATCCCCCTCACCACTCCTCTCTCCTGGAGTGATCACTTTCTCCTCTCCTCCCATCTCTTCCTCTCTACCCTTCAGGCCAAGCCTACTCCAGCACTGCCACCTACCTTCTCGGCCATCCGACCCATGAAGCGTGTGTCAGTTGAGGCTTTCGCCGCCACTTTCTCTCCCCCCCCTCCTCCTCCTCTGGCTGACTCATATCCTGACACAGCCCTTTCCATGCTCCACTCTTCTATCTCTGATACTCTTGATGTTCTTGTGCCTGTCATGAGGATCTGCTTGAAGCCTAAAGCCAAGTGCAACTTCTGGTATGACTCTGACCTTGTCACCCTTAAACGCAAGTACAGGGTGGCTGAGAGGAAATGGCTAGCTTCATGCGCATCCTCTGACAAACAGGCCTGCCACCTGCTCCAAAGGCAATAATGGCTCTCTGTCCGCACTAAGAAGAGAGCCCACATCCAAGACTGCGTCTCTGCGGCATCTAACAACTCAGCCGAACACTTTAAAATCGGCAAGGAGCTGGCCAATCCTGCTGCATTCACTACCTCTCCTGTCCCCTCCCTGGCCCTCTGCACGGCCCCGGCTTCTCATTTCATCTCTAAAACCCAGAAAATTCTGTCCACCCTCTCGTCCTCTCCTCCTCTTGCCTCTACTGTCTCCTCTACCTTGGGCCCCACTGTGGCCACCTCTCCTCCCTCTTTCTCTTCATTTCCTCTATTCTCCCCTGACAAGGTTTCCAGACAAGTCTGATCTATGAAAGTCTCATCAAAACAGGTTCTTCCATGTTCTTTCAAAACCATCAAGGACCACATTGACATTGTCACTCCTGCCCTGGCTGACTTCTGCAACCACTCCTTTGTGCCACTGGAGCCTTCCCCTCCCACTGAAGCACTCCCGTGTGCACCCTCTTCGCAAGAAAACCTCAGCCGACAACTCCTGCCCGGATAACTATCCCCGATCTCCATCACTCCTTTCCTGGCCAAACTCTTGGAAAAGCTGGCCATCTCCCAGCTTAATCTTCACACTGAATCTGTTGGTTGTCTCCATGACTATCAGTCTGGCTCCAGAACAGCCAGAAGCACGGAAAATGCTTGCCTGAACATCCATGAAGACCTGCTCTCTAACCTTGATTCTAATCTCCCCTGTCCTCATCTTACTCGATCTCTCTTCTACCTTTGGCATGGTCAACCATGCCATCCTGCTCAATCGTCTCCGTGATAACCTGGGTATAACCGATCACGCCTTGGCCTGGCTGACCTCGTTCCTCTATGATCGACCCACCTAGGTCCAACTTAGGTCCTTCTTTTCCTCTATCTCAATCTCTACCTGTGGTGTTCCCCAGGAGGCTAACCTCTCTCCCTGGCTGTTCAACCAATACCTGGCACCTCTCGGCCACCGCATTGCCACTCTCTGCTCCAACTTTCAGTGCTATGCGGATGACACTCAGCTCATTTTCAGGCTCCCCTCTGCCACCTCTTCTCCGTCTCTCATCTGTGACTGTCTGCTATCCAAGAGTGGTGTGCTGCCAACAATCTCTGCCTTAATGCCAGTAAGACAGAGATTCTCCTCATCGGCACACCTGCACCCTCCTTTCCTGTCACTCTCTAGCTGGCCTCCCTTGACACTCTTCCTGCTGCTCCTAGCTGTGAGGCTAAGAACATCGTGGTCATCTTCGACTTCACACTCTCCTTTTCTCTTCACATCTCTGAGGTCTCTAAGAAGTCAAACTACCAACTGCACCTCTTCAGAGGTATTCATCCTTTCCTCTCCTTCCCCAAGAAGCTCACTGTCTCTAGAGCTCTGGTTCTCTCTAGGCTGGACTACCGCAACAGCCTCTTTCTAAAACTGCCTGCTTCTACTCTCCACCCTCTGCAACTCATCCAGAACAGGACTGCGAGACTTGTCCTTGGCCTCAAGCCCAGGGATCGCATCTCTCCAGCACTGAAATCTCTGCATTGGCTGCCAGTGGCTGCAAGAATTAAGTTCAAGACCCTCTGCATTGTCCACAAGGCCTTCTGGGGCCTGGGTCCTCAAAACCTCCAACTCTCTCTTCAGAAATACCTTCCTACTCAAGCTTTTTGCTCCTCCACCTCCAACTCCCTCAGGGTCAGTCGCTTCTCCAAGCAACGAGTTGGTGGTAGATCTTTTTCCTTGGCTGGGGCTTCCCTCTGGAACAGACTCCCTGCCTCTCTGAAACTTGAGGAGAACCATATCTGGTTCCAGAAGTACCTCAAGACCTTCCTCTTTGCTTCTGCCTTCTCTCTCTCCCTCTCCCCTGCTGATTTCCGGTCTGATACTGCACTGGTCACCTGAATGCCCTCTGATTTCGGGCCCAGGACCCTGCCCAGCCCAGTTGCACACCCTCACTGCCTCCCGGCGACCCTTGCACTTGGGTCTGTATCTGTAACCCTACAGTCCCACTACCTGCACTTTTGCACACTTGCTGTTTGCACTTACCCTTGCACCTGCCACCTGCTGGCCGCACGTCTTGTTATTGTTTTGATTTCATGTACAGCAGTGCCCCCTCCACTTTCCCCTGGCACTTTTCTCCTCCCTCCTCCCCTGCAATTGCGCGATCTCGATGTCACTTGGCCCTCCTACCTCTGTTCCCCATTACTTGCCTTGTCGCGCCTTGAAATACTTTTGTATAGGCGCGTTACAAATGCAATATCATATTATATCATACAGAGTGTGCTTAGCCAGCATTTGGGCTGGCATCCTTTAACAGTAGCACAGTACTGTGAGGTCTGTGAGTCGGTATGTGCGTCCATTGGAATTCGTCCTTGGTCAGGTGTTGTTGAAAGAGTCATGTTTTGAGAGATTTGCAAAACTGGAGAATTGTTGGGGCATTCTGAGCCGACACCGGGATCGAATTCCAGAGGGTGGGTACATGACAAGAGAAGGATTATTTACGGACGAGTTGTGATTCAAGTGGGTACTGCCATATTGTTTGCCGTCTCTGTGCACCCTTTCCAACTGCACAGCTTTTTCCCCTCCTCCGAAAACAAGAGGTTGACTATCTCCTGCACCTTTCGCTCAATGCACCAGGTGTTTCTCAATCTTCCTCTTTCAGTCCCAGTATGCATCGGTTGTTTCTTCTCTCTCGATTGTCCGGATCATCCATCTTGAGAGTTACTTCCTCCTCTGGCATTTCCAGTTCAGTCATTCTGGCTTCTAGGCGCATCCCCACGAGGTATGTAAAGCTGGCTTCTTTCCATATTTTCCACCTTGTTTTCCATTGTTTCGACTCTCCCCTTGAGGTCTATCAGGGAGGCCTGCACGTCTTCACCAAACGCCCTGATTTCTGCCAGGATGCGCCCAATGTCATTGTTGGTGGCAAAGTACACCAGATCCAGGTCCATCAGTCTCCTACTGCATGGCGCAGTTGAAGAGGCTGCGGTCCAGCTCTTTTCAGGGGTTCCTCGCACATTGGTGCTAGCACAAGTTCGCACCAGGACCTTCCTCTGTGTCTGCCCTTGAGTCGAGGCCCCATGGGATGTGGAGACAGCTGGCACTCCCTTTTCCCATGGCACCAAGTTAAAAGCATCTTGAGGAGGCCTCCTCCCGGGCCCACAGCGCCCTGGGGTTCAATATGCCAACTTTGCGGGAATCCAGCCAAGTTCTCTCCCCTGGCACGCTGCCTTGTGATGAGAGGTCTCTTGTGGTCATTGGCCTCTGTCCTTTTCAATTCCTTTGCGGCCCCCTCTTCCTGTGGCATGAGCTGCCCACCTGGGCCGGCCTGCTTTTTGTAGTTTCCCCTGGGGCCTAATCAGTTGCTCAGATAAAGCAGGGAGATAGCCTTGTGCCTTCTGCCCTAGCACGCTGCTCACCTCCTTCAGATTCTCATGCGATGGCTGTGCTGGGCCGACGACCATCGCTCTGGGCCCTGCTCAGTGTGTGGGCAACCCCGCTGTTCCAGCTAATGCCCTCTCGCAGTGTGTGTGCGGGCTCCCAAGCTCTCCACCGCCTCTGCTCCAGGCGGTGTCACCAGAACACTTGCGGGTCTCTTAAACTCCCTAAGAGGGGCTGTGTGGACCAGCGCTGTACGTCTCTGCTTCCTGGCAGGGCATTCACCACTACAGCCTCCATCTTACGCCTTCTCAGTTGGGCAGAGTTTCAGCGGTCACTGCAATCTGCCGACACCGGCAAGCCTGAGGGAAGATTCTGGGTCTGGGGGCTCCTTAGCTCCTCGTCATCACCCACTCACAACTGCGGTGCCGGAGGCGGCATGGATCTGCTCTTTCTCATCGCTTTTGCTCCGGTAATCTTGGGAGCTGTGCATCAGGTGGCCATGGTTTTGCACCCCCCCCTGGTGTTCTCTCATCTGGCATCTTTTAACAGTAGTGCGGTACTGCGAGGTCTGTGCGTGGGCATGTCGTCCATTGTAATAGGTCATGCTTTGTTCCTGAGACCTGGCAATTCCCCTGAACCCACTATATCAATGAGTAAATGTGTGTTACCCATCCTTCTTATGAGTGAGACAATGCACAGACTGGATTCTGGTGAATTTTACTGTGACGACCCGTCATTCTGGATCCTGCTATTGTTGAGAGTCTTTAATGCAGCCATCCATTCTAAAGAAGTCTCTAGCACCTGGAAAGAAGCCACTATTGTACCGATATATAAGAAGGTGGGCAAAGAGCGACCAGAGTATTACCGCCCATATCCTTACTGGACTGTGTAGGGAAAGTATTTGGGAAAATTTTGAAAACCAAACTGCAGGTGTGGGTGGACGACTCAAGCATTATTAGTACCGCACAGGCAGGGTTCAGAGTGGGTAGAGGAACCATTGATAATGTTTTGTTCCTACTCAATGAAAAATATGCGAAACCCATCAAAATGAAGCTATACGTCATTTTTGTGGATTTAAAAATGGCATTTGAAAAATGCTGTGCCGGATGTTGGAAGAGAGAAAGGTTCCCCAGCCACTAATAGAAGCCATCAAATTGCTACATGCCAACATTTCAGCGTTAGTCCATTATGGGTCAGGTGAAGATCAAACTAAACCGTTTAAGGTCAATACGAGGGTCTGGCAAGGATGTGTTTTGTCTCCTCTCGTATTCTTGCTTTATATACAGCAAATATTGGATGAACTGGAGCTAAGCGCCTTGGATGTGCCCAGGATTGCATCCAAGAGGTGGCCCGCTCTCATTTTCGCTGACGATGCAGCAATCCTCGCAACAACCGCGAATGGTCTTCTAGCAGCACTTGAGATATTTCTTGCAAAATGCAAGGCCCTCGGTCAGAAGTAAATGCCAGCAAAACCAAGGTTATGGTTTTTAAGCCCCCCTTCTCCAAGTCCCACAGGCTGAGGGTAACGATTGAGGAGAGTGTATTGGAGGAAGTTGGGCATTTCGATTACCTGGGGATTAGGTTCAATGAAGTAGGAGGCTGGGCCAACCAAATGATGAAAGCCAAGATCAATCTTTTTAAATATAGTGGGGGTATTTTGTCGGTTTTCTGCAGCCATGGCAGTGGGGCAATCTCTCTGGCTAAGGAATTGTTCACCAAACAAGCCATCCCAGCAGCATTATACGGCACTGAGGCCTGGGGATATGCACCAATAAAAAGTGTATCCTTTATTGAGAATGCATTCCTAAAAAAACGTACTATTGTTACCGAAAAATGCCCCAACTTCCTTACTCCATTTTGCCCTACAAACATGGCCTATAGCTGACCAGATTGCCCTAACACCTGTCCTGTAATGGCTACGCTTATGGTCGTCCCCTGGTCTTTCCCTTTACAGGGACACACTCAATGATTTTCTTAAATTGGATGGATCTGATAAATGTGGGTGGGTGCGGCACGTGAAGACAATGTTAAAGGGGTTGAATGCTGGCTCTATCTGGCTCGCCCCACTTGAATGTTGTTCTGTCCCAACAGCTGTATTGAAAGCCAAGGCTAAAGCTTATACCTACAGCATGTTACACTCGAGCTTAGTCTGTACGCCCCCTTTGTGACGCAGCTTGTGAATCCCTCCTGCATTTTAGATTAATATGTCTGGTTTTATTGTGGCAATAAGCCACGAGGTGGTGGGCCAATACCACCCCAGGTAATGCCCCTGGTGCCCCGGGGGCTTATTGCCATTAGTACCCCGGCCCGTTAGACCGGGGAACTGATTGCTTTTTTTTCTGTTCCGAAACATGTTTCGGAACAGAAAAAAGAAAAACGGCAAAAAAAATGGCCGCCGCCATGGAAAGGGAAAACATAGTCCGTTTTCCCGTTCCATGGCGGCCATCGGGAGCGGACGCACTGGGAACAGAAGTGTTCCCAGCGCGTTTGCTTCCGAGACCAGAAGAAAAAGAAGGTAAGTGGGGTCGGGAGGGCGGAAGAGAGGGGATGGGGAGGAAGAGAGAAAAAAAAAAACATACCGCGGTCTCCGGCGGGGGACGATGGAAGATTCCAGCCATGCGGAGGCTTGGAGCGGGGATGGCCCCGCTCCGAGTCTCCACAAAGCTGGAGACTTCCATCGTCCCCCGCCGGAGACGGCGGGATAAACGGTAGGTGGGGAGGGAGGAGGGAGGAAAGGCTGGGGAAAAAAAAATCTTATCTGCGTCCCCGGCGGGGGACGAAGAAAGCCTCCAGCCATGGGGAGGCTCGGAGCGGGGATTGCCCCGTTTCGAGCCTCCTCATTGGCTGAAGGGCTGCCATGCCCCTCGCCGGGAACAGAGTAGCCGGCACGCACGGCGTGGATGGGAATACCGTGTGGTATGGCTCACAAAAGAACCAATCACCACACAGTATTCCTGTTCAACCGCGCGTGCGGGGTACTAACGTCTTTTAGACGCATGTACCTGAGACCCATCTTGTTATTGAATATAAGAAGTACATGCAAAGCTATGACGCTTTTTTTTTCTTGTTCCTTGGACTGGAAGGGTCTCTCCTCGATAGCAAGATATGTTCATCGTGCTCAGATCTTGAGAAATAAAGTTCTGTCTAGCATCTGAATAAACATGTAGAGCATCTTGAGGGGCTGCAAGCATGCTCTCCCTTCAGGAGCTCCCTTGTGTGGAGGTACTACCTCTTAGGAATTTGATGTGATTTTAATGTTTTATCCAATTTGCTTTGCCTCCACATCCTGCGATATTGTATACCATACCTGTGCATGCATAATCCCCTTGCAAATTGATATGTGTATGTCTGTATATTTGCTAATGGTTTAATCCGAATAAAGAATGTGTTTGTTTGTTTGATTGTTCATTAATTTGTAATGCGCGCCAGACCCAGAGGTAAACGGGCGCAGCAGAAAGAATATGCAAAACTTACAATGTTACACGAATCTGGAATTTACAAAGTTACAGAATTTACAAAGATGCAGAAATGTACAATATACATACTTTACACTGGGCCAGGTATAAGCAAGTGGTTAGAGACACTTAATATGAAACGGAGCAATACGTTTACATGCAGTGTTAAGGTTATATACATTTGTTGTAAAGTAAGTCTAATGAAGTTGTCTTCTCTTGCACGAAGAACATCCTACAGAATGCCCTTTCAGGGTTCATTGATAACAACACAACCCCCAAACCTTCACAAAACTAGCTCCCCTCGCTAAATAACATTTTCTGGCACAATTACAGATGAGCTATTGGCACTGGCAAAGCAAGTGCAAAGCTGATGATCATGAATCTGCGGTAACAGTAGAGAGGGGAATGTGCAGCTACAACAGCACAGCATTCTTTCGCGGTCTCTCATTTGTAAGTAACGCCTCAGCACCCCTTGACAGGCAGCCCTGCCATAGGGTATTGCCAGGTAGGGAGGACTCTGCCAATCAGTTTAATGCTGTTGGCAAACCCGAAATCAACAGACTGTTCGGAAACTATGCAATGTTTGTAAGTACTTGATTGATCCTGTATTGTCTCAAAGCTATAACGCTATAAGGTGGTAAGGCTTGTTTATTAGTACCATGGGAAAGCAAACGCCATAGTTCAATGGATCAGCTCGGCAGTTGCCTGGTCCAACCTACATATCGAAGGCCCAGGAATTGAGAGGGTGAGTAGCAGACTCTGCTGTGCCATCTGTTTCCATTACCCTGGTAGAAAAAAGTGCTAAAGTACAAGTGCTACAGTATCATAACAGGCTGCATTAACCTGCTCCTGTTCGAGAGCGTGGATCAAAATGCTCAGTTATTTTTTAAGCAGGAATCTGTTTTAGTTTCATAGACTGCCATCTAGGGTTTGGTGTTAGGAGATTTCCCTTAAATCCTGCTGTAAGGGTCTTTAAGTAGGTCTTCCTTAAGATCTCACTAGGCTTTGTAACTAGTACTATGGCAGGGCAGTCCAGGGTTAACTCTTAGGAGATGGGAGGGGTGGTTAACAGAAACAGTGCACACTTTTCACAAATACCCAATGAGAGACTGTCCCTAGACTATATTTGTAGCGTTATATGTGATATCACTGAAGCACATTTCAGAGTGGTCCAAAATACCGAAAAATATAATTTTTGTGTGTTTTAACTTGGGAAGTCTCCACCTCAGCTCCCCGTTTTTCTATCCTTATAACCCCACCACAACCCCATCCCGACCCATTTTAACCCCTTACCTTCTATCCTATATATATTTATTTAATATTTTCTGGATTTTATTTCAGTATTTTGGTCGCGGTGAAATGTACCACTCTGGAATTTCCTTCAGTAAAATGACTGGGTACCTATTTATAGACAAGGCAAGAGATAAAACACTGCACTAAGAGATAGGTAAACTTTACAAAACAGATAACTAGCAAGTTTTCAAGAGTTGTTAAAGTTTCACTAAAAAGTCTTTCCTAGGGGAAAAATGCAATTACAAGCAAGTAAAATGCTTTTCTTATCTATAGATGTAAAGAGCCTTTAGCGAGGCCCATGGCAACCAATTTGTGCAGTCATGGGTAGGCTTTTGCAGAAAGAGTTACTTTTGCAGATACGTGTCCAAAGGAGAAATCTGTATAGTTCCTGTGGAGTCTAGGCCACCGAAGACCCTTTGTGTAGAAGAAGGAACCCCTATATGAAGATCCAACTGCAGTAAAGACTCTCCAGCAGCACAGGAGAGTTGGGAGAAAAACCCTGGGTCCAAGAAGCACTTCTGCAGCAGGTGGTTTTGCAGTTTCCAGAAATAAATCGTCACTGTAGACATTGGCATTCACTGAAGGTTCCAGCAATGTCGCATTGATTCAGGAGGGACCCCCAAAATCCTTGGCAAAGAGGAATATTAAAGATTCAGTGCTCCCCCGGATTGAGGGGCTGAACCAGAGAACAGAGAGTTGATAAAGTTGTAGTCGGAATTAGTTGGTGATGCAGGGTTCCTCTGTCCTTCTTGAGCTCAGGATTCTGCTTATAAGGATGTGGTTGTTGTGAAAAGACCCTACAGATGGATGATTATTACCCCACTGAGACACACCAGAGAGGGGCCAGCCAAGGAAGAAGGACTGAGAGGCGGATTTGTGGGTGTAGTTGAAGAACTAAAGACAGCACTGACCTCAGAAGCTTCCTTGGTGAGAGAGAAAAGAGTGGAGAGCTTTACTAATATCCTTGGTTAGAGAATCTCAAGTCCAGGTGGCCCAAAGAATCGTCAGGGCTCTGGCAGGAAAAAGGCTCCTACTTCTGGGTCTGACAGGAATTTTACAGGAATTGAGCCTTCATGAAGGAGAGGTGATCCATTTCCCCACTGGATCAGAAGGAAAGAGTACCACAGTCGGTGTCTTCTAGTCATGTGGAGAGGCAGAGCTTTGCCACTGGATTCGGTGGAATGTCAAAGGTGTTGGTGCAGAGATTCAGTCCATCCACATGGCAGCAGGTCTTTGATGAACGCAGGTTCAGAGTTTCAGCAGTACATAAGGTGAGTGGGTAAAGGGGTCTACATTTTATTCCCCTCGGGAGGCAGTGAGTGAACACGCCTCCAATCACAGGCTGCACAATATTCAAATAGAGAGGTGGTCATCCCATTCTATGATTTTTTTGTCACATTGTTTTGCTGAATGACAACTTTGCAGAGTTTTTGTTTTTGCTGTTTTTGCTGCTTTGTTTTACCACAAACAGCAAGACGGAAAAGAAAGATTACCTCAAATTTGTGAATGGCGGAGTGGTTCAAAAAGGATCCCAGCCACGTAAAATGGTTTCTACAAGGTGCAAGCCACATTACACAAACAAAAGGCTACCACTGCCTAGCCACATGACTAACAAATACAGAGTGCCCTCTCTGTGAGACTATGGAGCATCTTTGGGGTATCCCCTCCTTAGGAATGTAAAGGACTCTTAAGGCAGGGCTTCAAATATAGTTCCACCCTATGTGAGGTTTTGGATTAAGCCTGGCTGAAAAGAAAAAATGCAATGGAAACTCCAAAAAAGCCAGAAAAATATACAGGGGACTGCTACATCCAGCAAAAGGGGGCTTTCTACCTAACAGTTGGTCTGCAGTATTAAAACTCATTTACCAGGTTTTGTAGTGGGCGTCGAGATGGGTGTATAGTTTAAAAAAACAGCACCCAGCACATACATGTATATGGCAAAACACAAGCGAACAAAGAGAGAATTTGTCAATTCCCACATTTCATTGCCATTTATACTCAAAAGCCTGATCAGCCTTCAATGACAGTTCTCTTTTTGTAAAAGGACACTAGTCTTTTCCAAGTGCAAGTTTAAACTGGCGTGAAGGTTTGAGAAATATCCAATCCAGGTGCCAGTTTGATGTTCATGCTTCTACCATCTTGTCTTTGGAATAGATGCCGCCTTCAGACCTCCAGAATTTTAATAGACTTTGCTTCAGTTTTCAACTTTATTAGCAAATGGAGATCGGATATTTTGATATCAACACCTGGGTAGTGTAAAGAAAGAAACTTTGTAATTCAAGAAAGTTCAACAATGGACAAGGTCATATGTGAGAATGTTTAACAATATTTTTGATCATTGTAACGTTTTTTTAAGTTTAATGTTTTGGGCTCATGGGAAAGACGGTGCCCTCCACATTTTGTCCATTGTGTAACCATATGTTCCCATGGGTAGGCAAGCACTGAGTCTGTAACCTATGCCTAGCCCAGATGCACAACAAAACGTATTGCACAGCTTGTAGAAGATGTAAGACCAAAGGATAAGGTCGAGAAAGGAATATTAGTGGGTGGCATATATTATGGACTGTAGCCATTCAATGGCGTGGGTGTCGTCAAAGACTCAGCCGATGCCAGGGAGTTAGTTTACAAGTCTATGTAAACCAATGTAGAGAGAAAATAACTTGCGTCCTACTTGATGCCTCAGAAGTGTCCGGAGGCCTTAATGCCAAGACATACAGAGGCCCCAAATGTGGAGACCGACAATTCCAGTCTGTCTAACCCCTGCAAGGCCTACATGAGTGTGCCATCTTCTATTAATTAGACATTTAAACAAAGAGGAAGGCAAAGTCAACGGAAGCCAAAGGGCTCCAAATAAATATTGGTGCACAATTCCCTAAAAGGTACGGAAACAAGACACGGCTATGCACATTCTAGACAAAAAAGTGGCTTACAACCCTTCTACATTAAAGCCAGTAAAACATTTCTCAGTGTCTTTCTTGGGCACCAAGTGAGCAAACATTTAAGGTTTTGACACTGAAAGAGGTTTTTATGCAGAAAAACATAAGGGGCCTCATTATAAGTTTGCCTGTCCGGTAACAACGGTACCGGTAAGCTTGCCGGTACCATTGTTACCGGACCGGCAAACTACGAGATATGCTCGCGGGTGCCTTCTTGCCTGCCATGTCTGACCTGCGGGCGTACCGGCACCCGTGAGCATAGCATGTCGGATGCACGGGCACCATTCACGAATGGTGCCGGTGCATCCGACCTCCCCATTCCCATTGAGCCCCATATGGTCTATATAGCCCTACAGGGCTCAATGGGAACGGGGAGTATTTTTTTCCGGCGCTGGCGAATGGGCAATTACCGGGTCTGGCGGGGCCGTAATTACCAGCTAATTGCCCCTTCACAGCAAGGCTACCTCCAAATTTGTAATGAGGCCCATTGTCTCATTCCACAGTCGAAAATCACAACCTCAAAAATTAACAAGGGACCTACATCAATGCCATTATCAATGACACAAGAAGGAAGATCAATATGTAATGAAGATATAGTTGAACAAAAGGAGTTTCTTCTGAGTCATTCGGGAGAGGTAACCAGATTTCAGACAACTTGATTGAATGTCAATCTAGACTCTCATACACGGTAGAAATAATGCTTTTCAAGAGGCTGTGCATAACGTCATCCAATGTATGAAAAAGGAGTCTCTAGCAAGGGGACAGAACCAAAGTATTAAGGACACAATGCAGTCAACCTTTGCAACGAAATTCATTCTGAAGTTAACGCAGGAATCTGAGGAGTATGATACTGGTGACCAACATGTGTTCCCTCAAGCGGAGCAGCACTTGGAGTATTAGGACAAGAGTGTATTGGGATGACAATGCTATAGATATTGTCAAGAAGGATCTAAAAGATGATCAGACTACATACTTTGGCATATTAAAAAGAGCAGCAAAGAGGTTAAATATTCAGATGTAAGAGGAGGAAAAGGAAGAAGACTTTCTAGTGGGAACACTTAGTACTCCACAGGCATACACCCCTTCATTGCTTCAAATGCCACACGTTAGAAACCAATGGAAGGAGACTTTTGTAACACTGGCAATGGAAGAGTCAGTTAACTCATGAATTGAAAAGCAAAAATAAACTCTGCTTCAGCTCTTTTCTGTAGTGAGAGGTCATCCTGTTCCTGCTGGCATTCGTAGTTACTACAGCTATGAAGAAAGTTGCTGTGGCAGTCTCTTACTCTGGCTTTTAATCTGACACACTACCAGATGAATAGGAAAGATGGTAGTCAAAAAGTGAACAGGGTCAGTCCTACCAGTTCGGAGAAACCCAGCACTATTATGTCATGTTAATCACAGGGCTCATCTTTATCAATATTTATAATCAAAAGAGTGGAGACCAATTGGTCTATTGGTTCACAAAGCAAAGAACAGAACCATCTGGTGATACAAACAGGTTGCGTGAAATTGGGGTGCATACAACTTTGAGGTCACTGAACCTCGAATAACAATACAAACAGTAAACAAAATACAGAGCCTGTTGTTGTGTCAGGGCCACACCAGGGGTCAAGAACAAGTAGGACACTCAGGGTGTCAGCAGGCGACTTTCATTTACACAAAGGTAAGGAGGCAGAAAACAGGATCATCAGGAAAAGGAGCTGCTTCCTCTGAAAGCAGTGGCAAAGGCAACAGTTTTGCTGTTTGCAGTTCTGTATTACACTTTCAATTTAGGAGTGGTGGTGTGGTATCAAGGTGTAGTAGTTGGGGGTGAATGTGGTCTGGGTATATAGTTTTGTGACATGGAGTGGAGTGGTGGTATTGAGTGGTTTAGAAGTGGAATGGTGTTGAGTTCTGAGGTGTGGCATGTTAATCTGGAGTGGTTGTGTGGAGTGGTGGTGTGGTGTGGAGTAGTGGCTTGGTGTGGAGTAGTTTCCGCGAGCCCTACAGGGACACAGGTATTGTAAATTATTAAAGGTCAGAGGCGGCAGGTGAATGCATTTTTTCAAGGGGCATTAACATCACCAATGAATTAGCACCAGCTATTGAGCATAGTGGGGGCACCTTAAGTATTGTAAAGGTGATCACACCAAGAACATTGAAAAAATATGGCACTGGAATGGTGAAGTTTACTGAAATATTATAATTACAATTCGTTCTCTATGGTGGGCCATGAAAAAATCCTTTCAATGCCATGTCACCAGCACACACACATGAACACCCACGCACACACACTGAGTCTCAGACACACACACACACAGTCTCACACACTAACACGCACAAACATTTAAAAATAACCTTGCATACACAGCTTGCAATACATTCTAACATGCATGCATACAAACGTGTTTTTATTTTACATAACTTACATGCTGCAGCTTGGAAGGTTTACTCCCGGTCCTTGCATCTCCATGGTGACCCCTTCTCCCCATTGTTGTGGGTTTACATGTGTTTTAGTTCCATATTTAAAGGCATTCAGACTTGCTTCCTCCTTTTCATGGAAGCAAGCCCACATTTCTTTAGAATGAGGCCTGAAACACATGTAAGTAAACAATGTTGATGATTTGCTGCAGACCTTGTGGGGCTACTGGTATAGCAGGGTCCTCTGCAATCCCTGCAGTGTGACTGGCCAGCATCAGGAGACGTCCATTTGCCCTGATACCCTCTAAGTATGGGGGCCTTTGGGTGCCCTGCTATACAAGTGGTAGAGGAATGGTTGTACATGGGTGTGGTGGTGGTGTGGGTGTGGTGTGGCATGATGGTGTAGAGTGTGAGGGAATGGTGTAGGGTGGTGGTGTAAATGGTTGGTGTGGATTAGTGGTGTAGAGTTGTAGGCTGGTGTGGAGTGGTGTGGTGGTTTGGACTAGAGGTATAAGAGTGTCGAGGTGCAGTAATGGGGAAATGTAGAAGGTGTAGAAGTGTGCGGTGGTGTGGAGTGAGTAGCGTGGTGGTGGTATGGAGTATTGTTGGATTCCACACAACAGAATATCCCTACTGGATATTGAGAAAAAAAAGAAAAAGGTTGCTTGGCCACATTTGTCTGCATCACAAACCCCTTCATTGCTGTATTTGACACGTTTTGGTTCTCTTGCGTGAGGGTCACAGTCCCAACCAGGCCAGGTACACATTGTTGTGCAAGAAATGTTCTCAGTGTGTTATTCCAGTTTTAAAAGGTTACAGAAGCTCGAGTTTTTGAACACCGAAGAGTATTATGCTGTGATGGAAAATGCATTAACTTGGGTTTGTAGGGGTTTTAAATGCGTGTTCGCATGGGAAATGTACAAACCTTTTGTGGTTCGCACATTTCTCATGCAAACTCTTCCGTCGCCAACTTTTCCGCGACGGAAAAATCACGCAGATCCTATACTTTCACTTGTTAGACTCAGGTCTAGTTTTCAATTCCCTGAAAGTCTATTTAGCTGCACTTTCTGCATGCACATCTCAAAGCCAGGTTTAGTGGTGGAAAATTCCAGTTGTGAAAGCCTTCATGGAAGGGGTGAAAAGAATATATCCCGCAATTGCAAGTAAGTAAACTCATGGATCCCCCCTTCGATCCTATCCATAAGGCAAGCCTAAAAGAACTCACTTACAAAGCTGCTTTTTTTATAGCTATCACCTCTTTCTTTTTTTTATTTCACAGTTTATACAAACTTTTGAAATATAAAACTTTTTAAAAAAAGGATAAAAACGAATTCTAAAATAACTTTCCAAATACTCCACAAAAAAAAAAGAAACACATTTTGTTGGCACAAATTTACATATACTACAGGGGAAATTCCCCTTCGTTAATGTACATCTGCCGCCAACTCCAGCATCTTTTGCAGCTGTTCTAAGAACCTCATGAGTGCCAGCGTTAGTGATTTGCATTCACTATTGTGCATTTTTCGCCACTAATCATCTTCATTATAAGTCAGACATTTGTCCAGCTCTTTCCCCAGAAATTTCCTTCGGAGATCGCTTAAGCTAGAGCAAGAGAGGACTAGATGTTTTAAATCATCCTCTTAGCTTTTGCAGAATCTGCAAGTTATGTTTCCCAGCTGGATCATTCGTCTGTGTCTCAGTATTTCTTTAGTTTCGAAAAGATTTATTCGAAATTTCAAGTAAAACCTTCTCAAACGATTACATGGTGCGATGATCATGTATTTGGGAACAGTATTGAGTCTTTTGGCTTCGCCTGGTGAATTTCTCATACATTGATGTTTGGATCTTTTCTCTCCAGTTTCGATCCAATTGAGTTCCAGCAATTTTTCTTCACTGCATTTGGCTTATTCCATAACGTTTTTTCATCTGTGCCCAATTGGTTCAAGATGGCTTTAGCATTGGTGTCTCCATTCTGTTAGTGAAGTATTCCTCTGGCATTTTTGATCAATTAAGGCTTCAAATGGTGGTAAGTCTGCATCCCCAAAGGTCTTTCTGAATAGCGTTAATTTGTTCCAGATTATTCTTGCATTTAGTGTGGAGACGCCCACTTCGCACAATATGCAAGCGGTTGGACAGCTTTGGGGTAGCTGAAGAATTCTCTTCCAAAAGCCCTTACATCTTGCCCAGATCTTTGAGGAGCAGCCGAACATACTTTCCGCTCCATAGACCAGTATAGGACTAACCTTGCTTTGATAAAACTTTCTTATCGGAATTTATGAACATTTTCCATATTTCTTTGCAGTATCATTCCTTGTGATGTTAACTGTTTGCAATTGCTTAGGAGTTTTTTCATCATTGGTTCGTCATTTATACTGGAGTTTACTAAGATACCCAGATATCGCGTATATGGGACTTTGTTCAAGCTCTCTGTTCCCAATGACCACCTTGACCTGTTTTTACATGGTTGCCTTCCCAGTTTGTTTTCAAGGACCAGAATTCCCGATTTTGCTACATTGATGTCAAACCCCAGATCTTCGATAAAGGTTTTTAATGCAGTCAACTTTCTTTTTAGGCCAATAGGTGTCAGATCTAAGATGACCATGTCATCAGCATAAAGAATATGATTTATGTGAGTTCCATTCACCTTTGGTGGGAATGACACAACACTCTCTAGAGCCGAGCCAACTTCTGAAATATAAAAGTTGAGTGTTGCCCCTAGTGGGCATTCTTGCTTCACGCCCCTTTCTGTTGGTATGGGCTTTGTTAAATCTCTAGCGCGATCTAGGCGTACCTGTATGTGAGTTTCAGAATACAGCTCTTTAATTGCTTGAATTAGGCTAACAGTGCAACCTCGTTCTTTTAGCTTTCTCCATAGTGTTTCGCGGTCAACACCATCGAAAGCATTAGCCAAATCGATAAATGCTAATTAAACTTTCTGACCTGTTTTGATGGCATTTATTTTCAACAGGTTCAGTATGAGAAGGTTTAAGCTGCAGCCTACTCCTTTGATAAAACCGGACTGGCGAACATTGTAGATCTTCTGCATTCTTATCCATTTCACTAGTTGGGCTAGGAGGAGACTTGCGAAAACTTTCCCCACCACATCCAGAAGGGCTATTGGCCGATAGTTTGCTGGATTGGTGCGGGAGCCCTATTTAAAAATCGGGACTATAATGCCAGATTTCCAGGTAGATGTAATATGTCCTTCTTTAATTATGTTTTGAAAAAGGGTGTTGCAAAAGTCCGTCCATTCCTCGATGTTATTTTTAAGATCGGCGTTCGAGAGGCTGTCAGGCCCAGCTGCTCTAGAGGAGCTACATTTTTGGATGCATAATCGAATATCATCCTGATCGATGTTAAGCTCCCATGGGTGACTTGTTTGCAGAGTAGGACAAGTTGATTTTTTCACATTCTTAAATAAATGATTGTAGTGTCTTTCCCAATCTTTTTCGTTCACCATGTTCGTTAGGACTGCATTCTCGGTATTCCCCAATTCGTTTATTAGTGTCCAAAAACCTCTTGAATTTCTTTGGTTCAAAGCATCCAGCATCATTTCGGCGTCTCTTTGTTCGAGCATAGCTCTATGTGCTTTACTCCAGTTATTGTAAATATTTTTTGCTTTTCTTATCGCAGACTTATGAGGAGAATATTTAGAGCCACAGATTCTTCTTAGTTCTTTTCTCAACTCTCTTTTTTTTGGGGCAACTTGAGGATCGTACTTATGCCTCTGATAAGTTGGTTTATTTTGGGCGTTTTTTTTTTACTCTGTAAACTTCAAACAGAAGATGGTATTCTATCGAATCTGTGTGCATTTGCTAATTTTTCGATCTCATATTTTCTGTTAACGATGTAATTTCATTATTTCTTAGTCGCAGTCTATTGTGACCAGGCTCTAAAGAGATTTGTTGTTGCCATTGTTCACGTTGTTGAGGTTTCCTTCGATTCCAATCAATAGTGACCACGTTGTGGTCGCTTTGTTTGGTCTTCGTGACTTTAAGGAGTGAAATTTCGCACACCATTACTTCGGATATAAAGAAGTAATCTATTATAGATTTTTTGGAGCCTCTTTCCCTGGTGGAATTTGCAACACCAGGCCCCATCACCATCCCCCATTGGCCACCATCCCTATTTCAGCATTCCAATTGTGAGCCGGCAGGCTCGAGCCGGCCCACACGAAGGCCCCCAGACCAAGGCACAATACCTGTCGTGAGCCTGGAGGCCCACAACAGCATTGCCCTGACCCTAGGAGGAGCTGAAGCCCCCCCACTGCAGGAGCAGTGCCCCGACCAGAGGTGCTCCGATGGTCACCCGGATTGATGCCGGACAGCCTGCATAATTTCTGCAGCACCACGAAGTATGCCGCCCGCCATCGGTAATTAATTCCACATTTCAGTGGACTACTTCTATATTTGCACGCTATTGCTTGGATGTCCCACTCATCCCCAGTTCCTGACAAATAGATTCGATTTTGCTACGATCTGTCAAAATTGCCATTCATAACCACAAGGCAGAAAGCCCCTCCAAAATGGCCGCTTATGTGTTTGAAATGCCTTCCTGGCTTCCCTGGCTGTGAACTGCAACACTAGGCACCATCGCCATCCCCCATTGGCCACCAACCCTATTTCAACATCCAATTGTGAGCCGGCAGGCTCGAGCCGGCCCATACGAAGGCACCCAGACCAACATCCTCACTGACAATACTAAGACAAAGTCTCAAATCATTGTATGAGGTGATTTCAATCTAGGCTACCTAGACCCCAATGACGCCTCCGCCCAGGATGTCAACAACCTGCTACTCAACCTAGGTTTCACACAACAGGTCACTTTGCCAACTCACTCCAAGGGCAGGACTCTCGATTGGATAGTTGACCTAAACTGTAACACAAATGTCGAATCCATTCAACCATGCGCATAGACTGATCACCACCTTATCACCTTCAACATCCCCACCAAAATCATCCATCCCACGCCTAATATAGCGTCCGCCACCGCCACTAGAAATAAGCGTAACATAACTTGCGCCAAACTACTCCCACTTATCCTCCCCACTCTCAATGATATCTCATCCTCCTGCTCTGACCCTACTGTCTTGGTAGACACATACAATCAGACAATGCTCAAAGCGCTTGATCTTATCACGCCCTCCAAACTAAGAAAACCCAAAACTTGGACCCACCTCAACTCCTGGTTCACACCACAGCTGAGAACCTTACATAAGGAAAAAAGGACCCTTGAAGCACGATGGAAAAGCAATCCAACGGAAGCCAACAAAGCTAGTGTCGCCTTAGCTACACTAAATTACAAAGAAGCCATACTCATGGCAAAAAAAGAGATGTGCAATAAACGCATTGAACTTGCCCAATCCAACACCAAGGAGCTATTTAGAATCTTAAAGGAGCTGGAATCCCCTGCCACTCCCCCCGATACCTGCTCCAAAGACAGCACCTGGTGTGCTAACATTCAAAAAGCCCTCCTTGGAAAAAGCGTCACCCTCCAAACCAAAGTCACTGATAAAAAAATTAGTTTGCAGCCCAGCCTGCAACACAAACCACCGCAGGCTAATATCAACCCTAACACTGAATCCTTGAAACCCTTCAGCTTCTCACCTCTCTCCATCATTGAAGTTGAACATATTATCAAAGAACCTTAAATCTTCCAATTGTCAGGGGTACCCTTGCCCTGCTGCCATAATTAAGGAAGCCGCTCATAACTTAGCGCCCTTCATCACCACACTCCTAAACTCCTCCCTCAGCACTGGGGTTGTCCCAGACAACCTCAAGGATGCCTGGGTCATTCCTCTCCTGAAGAAACCTACCTTGGACACCAACATACACACTAACTACCGACCGATCACCACAGTCCCTTTCCTCTTAAAAATTCTTGATCGTGCTGCATACCTGCAGATCCAAGATTACCTAGAAACCAATAATCATTTGGGTTTGAGGCAATCTGGTTCCCGCCCGTGATACGGCACTGAAACTGCTCTACTTGACCTTAAAACCCAGATTCAAGACCTCAAAGATAAGGTCAAACTGGCCCTCCTACTGCTCTTAGATCTTTCCGCGGCCTTCGATTTAGTAAATCACCAAATCCTATGCCGTCACCTTAAAACTGCTGCCCACTTCTCAGACAAAGCGACAGCCTGGATCACCTCATTCCTGGGCAATAGATTAATGCTAGCTTTCTCCTCCACCGCTACCGCAGAACCTTCCCCAGTCACTTGTGGAGTCCCTTAAGGATCTTGTGTATCCCTGACACTCTATAGTGTGTTTACAAAACCTCTATTTGACATTTTGGATCTTCTGGATGTTACGTATTGCAACTACGCCAATGACACCCAGATACTTATCCCCATCACAGGTGACCACAAAACCGACTCACTTGCCATCAACGCCATTTATCAAGTTATCCAGGCCTGGATGGCTCAGCATGAACTGTGCTTAAATGACAAGACGGAGCTCATCATCCTTGGCTCCCACCAAACACTTAGCAAACTTGATCCCTCGTTTAAATCCTTCACCATTGATGGCAACACCATCAAAGTGGCTAAGGACACAAAAACGCTTGGTATCTACATCGACTCCACGCTCTCCCTATCCAGACAAACCAACCCAGTATCATCGTCGGCTTCATACACTTGCTAGCTCATCACAGCTTGCCGCTCCTTCCTGTCACTAGCCAACTGTACCACACTAGCCAGGACCTTGGTCCTATCCAAAATGGATTATTGCAATGCCCTCTATCTGGGTACTAACCAATGCAATATGTATAAACTTCTAATCATCCAAAATAACACCATCAGAGCGGCACTCAATATTCCTAGGAAACTCCACATTTCTGACTCCAGACGAAGTCTTCGTTGGCTCTCAGTCTCCCAAAGACTCTCCCTCAAAGCACTCGCGCTCCCTCACAAAAGCCTCGCCAATCAAGCCCCCAGCTACCTAGCCAGTAGATCTGCTCTACACACCACTGCGAGACCACTCAGAAGTGCCCAAACTAACTGCCTCTCTGTCCCGCGCTTCAACTTGCAAAGATCTGGTGGACGCAGTTTCCCAGCCTTAGGAGCTAAGCTTTGGAATTCGCTACCCAATCCACTTAGAGCTGAAACCTCACTTCTCATAGTGCCTAAAGTCACAATAACAGCGTCACTGACTAACTGCTATTACCTGCTGTTACACTTTGTATATTTCCTGTATAATTGGCCCATTATGTATATTCTATTCAACTGCTTTATCTTACCATGCCTGTAACTAAGTGATGTATAATTTGTATATATGTATACTCTATTCAAATGCTTTATTTTACCATGCCTGTAACTAAATGATGCGCCCGGTTGCCCTTGGGCCTGGTGCGCTATATAAATAAAATAAATACAATAATACAAATAAATGTCTCCCTTTATGGCTCAATTCAACAATGCCAGATTTCTATTCACCATTTTTTCAAGCCATCTTTCGCTTTTCAACCTCTCCTTATAATTAATCTCTTTTTTTGGACAGATCCACTTCTATCAGCTTCATATTAAAGTCCCCACACATTACAATTTGGGCATTTGGATCTCCTAGTAAGATGTTATCAATAATGTCTAAAAGATCATCTTCAAATTTTTGGTGAGTTGCTGGAGTTGTGTTCCAATAAACAATAAACACATACAGGATTTCTGATGCGTTCCTCATGGGCTCAGTTGTTTCAAGACTTACGAGCTGGAGGTAAGGTGACATAATCTGGGCTGACTTGATCCAGAGACCGCAGTTGCATTTTACGAGAATTAGTTGGCCCGACATTGGGCGACCCTTATTTTGAGTGATTGCTGGGTTTATAGGGACGTCATATCCTTAACCGCATGGGGTTCTGTCCAACCACTTCTCCTGTAAACATAGTATGTCGGCCGTCACTAGAACTTCTGGGAGGAACCTACGAAGATGTGAAAACACTCTCGTGTTCCATGTGGCGAACACAAGATTGTTGGATCGGTCGTGACATTAACTTTCAGATGTGGCATTTAGTGCTTTGGCTACCCATGCCCAGCAATTTTTGTCGCCTTCCAATTTGTCGATTTGTTTAGTCACAGTTAGGTGTGGTTTTTTGCACTTTGGATTCTCCACAGTTATTTTGATTTTCTTTTGTCTTATTTCCTCATTTGAAATTGACGCTTGGGACTCGAACTCCTCAGGCGTGACGTTTGCGTTCTCCTGCTTGGCGTTTCTGCCTTTCGTCAGGGATAAATTAATACTCACGTTTGGCTTTCCATTTTTATTAGAGGTATTTGGTTCTGTGGGTGCTGGAGATTCGTTAGTCGCCAGGGCATTATCAACCTTGTATACTTGGTACCCAGCGTCTACCAGCTGTCTCTCGCACATCATCACAGCTTGTGCATCTTTCCGATCGCCAATGTGTAGCAGGACAAATTTTCAATTCATGTAATCAATGATTTCCACACGATCAATTCTCGTACTTTTTATTGATCTTAAAACAGGAATTAATTGAAACAGCTGAGGTATAGTGTCTCTATAAAACGACCTGTCACCTTTTTTGAACTCGATTCTTTCAATCATAATTCTGTAAAGCTGTGTAACGCGTGGGAGCTTCGGAGTTGCAGGGGACTGGTTTGCGACCAACTGGTCGTCCTCCCTCTTCTTTTTATCTAAGGTCTATTTACCATTCTCGTGATCACACGACCAGGCTTTTCAGGACTCTTCACTAGTGCTGGTTTTGATTGGAGCTTCGTTTGACACTTGCGATCTAGCTTTGTTCCCTAGCAGATTGAACTCCATGATTTGTATACTAAGCTGACGTATTTCTTCTAATGTATGGAAGGGTTGAATCATCGCATCCTTCACAATTCCACTTGGGTTTGTTTTACAATTTTTTTCTGGCGTATGAGGCCACGAAATCACTCTTTTCTTGTTATGGATCACATCGCTTAGGGCTGTCATGTTTGGAGGCTGCTGCATTACTGGACTGTTTCCACATTCATTGGTCACACCACTGTTTTTTTTTCTCGTTTTTCTGCATCGGGGTAAGCATCTTTTCATCCTCTTCTTCATCCGCTTCGGGAATACTGTATGTCGACATATTTAGCAGCTCCTGGGTCTCGTCCTCCTCATCTTGGATCACCAAAGCAACTTTACTCTCTTTCATCGTTCTACCATCTTCCAGTCCGATGTCCAGTGATTCTTTCCTGCTAATTTTGGCTAAATCCACCAAAGCATTGCTGTTTGTGGACTCTGTGTTGTTGAGAATGATATTCAGAGCTTTTACGTTTCTAAAGAAATTAGCTGAATTTCGGGAATTTTTATGCTTTTGTGCAGCATGTTTTTTGTCTTTTTCTTGCATTTGCCCTGCTTCGTTTTACCTTCAGAGCCTTTATTCATCCTTTGAGGTGTAGGTAACGTTTTGGGCTTTTCAAATATGTCAAACCATTCCCCATCTTTTATGTTCGACGAGATTAGAGTAGACTTATTTTTCGATTGCTCCATCAGAGCACCTGATGATTTAGGCCTGGAGGCACTGACTGCTTTGTGGCATTGTCTACCTCCTGCTCATTAGAGTTGGTTGGATACCTCATAGGCTCTCCAGTAGCAGACAGTTTTCTGTTCAACAGGCCCAACTTGACCTGCTATCTTTGCCCTCACTTCTTTTGCACTCTCCATCGTCGGGCTATTCTCTCGAGCAGGGCTAATCCTTATCTCTTTCTCCTGACACAAGCTCTGCTGCGGATTCTTCACCGTCGGCTCGGCGACACAATCGGTTGATGGTTCATTATTTGATAAACATTTGCACCTTTGGGCTCCCCCAGGTCGATAACTGGACATGGGGCTGGCCGACTATCAGTCTGTGTTTGCTTTGAGTCAGCACGGCCCCTTCCATCTTGTTCGTTTTGGAGCAAAAAAAGAGCTTGTCTGGTGACTTCTGCGAGGAGTCTTTTGTCCTCCGAATTGTTTTTCAGTGACTCTTTCAATACTGTTAGGGAGATGCCATTACCTCTTCTAGTCACTGTGATTTGTGACATCATATCAACGAGATCTGCTTCGAGTTTTACTATTTTTGAGTTAAGCAGAGCTACCAAAGTCGTTTGTTCTCGGTAGTTCGGTAGTTCTCGTTTAGATTTTCAAACAGTTTTGTTAGCGGGGCCACCGCTATTGTGCTTGCAGACATCAGTAGTGGACTTAATTCGTTCATTACTTTCTCGACTATAGCAAGCTTTGGTTGTTGACTTCTTGGTCCCTTTAGTCGTTGATGCTTAAAATCCTGTTGGTTCCTATTTCTTTTTGTTGGTGGGCTGTCTTCATCATCTGAGGATGAGGAGGAGGACGTCTCAATCTCTTTGCGTAGTTTCAGTGGCATTGGACATACACTCTCCTCATCACTTTGATTTTTACTCGTTCTCTCCAGGCCCTTGAAGCGTTTGTATGAACTTCTGGCCTCGTTGTCTGAGTTTACCACAAGTCTAGCTCTTTTTTGGGAAGTCAGGATTTCGTCATTCCTTGCCGCAAAAGAAGGAGCATTCAATTCAAGGGTCACCAAGTCACTCAGGCTCTTGTTCCGGTAATGTGCATTTAAGGACAGGGGCATTGTTCTTCCACATGATGTTGATCTGGGTACTCTCATGGTCGCCGATAGTTTGGAGTTCAAAGCTGCTAGATCTTTCAGGACTTGATCTGCAATTACTAATGAATTGCGACGGGAGGAGGGATGGATATAGTTTGGCGCTTTGTTTAAGTCTCTCAGGGTCTCTGAGGGCTCCCATACTTCATCCAAGCCTTCTGTCGCGGATGGCGGGCATGTTGCTTCCAAGACTAACACAGGGCACTGGGCGTCTGCCAACACCAGTCCAGGCAAATCAGTCGAGTCCCGACCAATATTATTAGCAGCTGTCTTTTTTGACTGATCTGGTTTATGCATCGTGGCAACCCTCAACCATGCCATTAATTTTAGTGAAGGAATTGCTCCTCTCATTGTTTCAATGTTCGAAAATTGACTTCATGGTGCTGCGTAGGTGCTTTCACTCAGCGTGGCTGCTTTGGAGAATATTGGATAATCCAGAGACATTCTGGTGTCCAATAGACCATTGACATTTTTGTACGCCTCTGTACTTAGAACTCTGCAACTGTTATTAGCTTTTAACCCTTTTAGCACTTTTAGCACTTCTGACTCCACAACATCAGCATTGTCAGTATTATCAACATTTCCAGTTCGTTCACGTTGTTCTCTGTATATAGCTGGCTTGAGGCGGAATATGTCCACTCCATTTGGTGACTCGTGTGGAACGAAGCACTCGCTATTCCGCACCTGCACTGTTGCCTTTGCTCGCACCGGCTCGCTCATGTCAGGGGAGGCGACTATTCCAAGAGCGACGGGTGGGCTATGCACCAGAGTGCGACACACGACTGCGGCGGAGCATGCTAATTGGCCTGTCACAGGCTCGGGCTTGGTCTCAATCGCAGGCTTAATATGAGAGATCCCGGGCTCCCCGGCCACCCTCCCCCCTCCACCGCTCCATCCGCTCCCTCCTATTGGCACACTGTCACTTACTTGCAATGCTCGTTTCACGAGCTCTGCCACAGCAGCCGTCCCAACAGTCACGGCAGTCGGCTTTGCAGCGCTTCGCATTGTGTGGCCTCCATCGCTCAGCGGCTTACAATCCACAATGGGTTTGGGGGAGGGCATGTCTTTCATCAACATGCGTTTAGCCTGTGCGCGAGTCGCGGGAATTCCTGTTCTCATACTCATCTGATTTCGATCAGTTAGTTACTTCGTGAACTCGCACAGGGCTTCCTCCCTGACCACCACAGCCCCCACGGCTCCCAGGGAACACAGGCAACACACTCCTGCTACGCTCTGCGTAGTGCAGGATGTTCTGTAAGATTAACTCCACCTTTCCCAATGGAGGCAAAAAAAGACTGCAACTGGTCACCACTGAGCAGCTCTCTCCACAGGCAACACACTCCTGCTATCACCTCTATAGGAGGAGTAAGTGAGCACCAAGCATTGTCAGTTTCAGAGCCCTTTGTCACAATACATAAAAACAAGCTAGTCCTAAGAACACCCACGGTTTGCACCTCAGTTAATTTCTAGATTCCATACATTAGATGTTAGGAGAGCTTTCTTATACTATCTCAATCATACAAAACCAATCAGGAAAACAGACCAGTTCTTTGTTTCCCTAGCTGCAGTGAGACACAGGGATCCTGTCTCCAAAGCAGCCATACATCTTTAAATGGATAGTGAAATACATACAACAATGCTGCAGATTAGCTAACAAACAACTACCATTTACACCTAGAGCACACTCTACACGTGGAACTGGTGCCACATTAGCCTTCATTGCAAATGCGCCCTTAGAGGCAATTGGTAGGGCAGCAACATGGAGCTCAGTATACTGAGTGGGCACTGAAACTAGGAGCGACTCTCAAGTAGGTGTTAAGACATCGTTTTGCCTCAGTCCCTTCTGAACAACCCACCTCCTTATCCTGGTACTGCTTGCTAGTCTATGCAAAGTATGTTATTCTAAGCAGATCCACACTGCGGTTGTCTGCGGACAGACTCTTGGGTAGCCAGCTTGAGAAACACATTTGGGGTTATTTGGTGACTGAAAGAGGGTTTGGGCAGACAGCTTGGGTTTACTGGTGACTGAAAGAGGGCTTGGGTGGACAGCTTGAGAAACACATTTTGGGTTATTTGGTGACTGCAAGAGGACTTGGTCAGGGTAGGGGAGTGGAAACGTCATGATATGGGGATATTTGCATAGGTGAAAAATAGGGTTGGTGGTCTATTTCAATGTCTGCAGATGTCATTTGAATTGGGAAGGTCAGGGCAAGTTGTGGTGGTTGTGGCCAGTGGCCAGATTCTTGGGCGCATGGCCGTATTCTGCTGTGGTGGTTGTGGCCAGGGCCTAGATTCTTGGGTGCATACACCCATGCACCCAAGAATCTAGGCCCTGGCCACAACCCCCACAGCATAATAAGGCCATGCGCCCAAGAATCTGGCCACTGGCCACAACCATTGTAATAATAAGTCTTGGGCGGGCAGTTTGAGAAATACATTTGGGGTTATTTGGTGACTACAAGAGGGCTTGGTCAGGGTAGGTGAATGGAATCTAGATGATATGGGGATATTTGCATAGGTGAAAAATAGGGTTGGCGCTCTAATTCGTTGTATGCAGATGTCATTTGAATTGGGAAGTTCAGGGCAAGTTGTGGTGTGGTGGTTGTGGCCAGTGGCCAGATTCTTGGGTGCATGGCCAATAATACAGCTTGTTGATAGTTTTACAGTTCTGAAGGGTATGTTTTGAAGCAGTTTCATTGCTGTTGGTGTACTCTAACTATTTTACTATTGAAAAGTAACATTGCAGTATTATGGGTGCAGTTATATACCAGTTGGTGTATTCTAACTGTTGATAGTTTTACAGTTCTGAAGGGTATGTTTTGAAGCAGTTCGATTCCTTTTGGTGTATTCTAGGTATTTTGATATTCAAAAGTAGCATTGCAGTACTATGAATGCAGTTAGATACCAGTTGCTGTATTCTAACTGGTTATAGTGCTACAGGTCAGTGACTAAACTTTGTAGACCCTAATAATCAGTACATTCCAAGTACTATGTTTTAAACAACAATACTGTGTGGTGTGCACAGTTGTTGTTTCTGTTTCCATAATCATTGTGTCAATGGGAAAAAAATCTATACAGCATTAACAAAAACATACTACATTTATATCTATTGGCATAATGAAACTGTTTTCCATTTCAAAAACAGCATTGCAGTACTATGGATGTAGTAAGATACCAGTTGGTGTATTCTAACTGTTGATAGTTTTATAGTTCTGAAGGGTATTTTTTGAAGCAGTTAGATACATGTTGGTGTATTCTAACTATTTTGCTATTCAAAAGTAACATTGCAGTTTTATGGATGCATACCAGTTGGCATATTCTAACTGTTGATAGTTTTATAGTTCTGAAGGGTATTTTATGAAGCAGTTTGATACCTGTTGGTGTATTGTAACTATTTTGCTATTTGAAAATAACATTGCAGTATTATGGATGCAGTTAGTTACCAGTGGCATATTCTAACTGTTGATATTTTTATAGTTCTGAAGGGTATTTTTTGAAGCAGTTAGATACCAGTTGGCGTATTCTAAATGTTGATAGTACTACAGGTCAGTGACTAAACTTTGTAGACCCTCATAATCAGTACATTCTAAGTACTATGGTTTAAACAACATTTCTGTGTGTTTTGCACAGTTGTTATTTCTGTTTGCATAATCCTTGGGTCATTGGGAAAACAATGTATACAGCATTAAAATAATGTATTACATTTATGTGAATTTAACCTTCACAGTATGTTTGTTTCAAGTGTGCAGTACTTAAGGGAATGTCTAAGTGCAACATCAACATCAAACTATCAACAGTTAGTTTCACAGGTCAGTGACTACATTTAGGTTTAAGGAATATTAAGTAGGCATTTGTTATATTTGCTGGTAATCTCTGTTTTAGAGTAATGGAAGTGTTGTTGCATTCAAACCAGCCACTTATTTTTTAATGTATGCAGTATAGTGACATGCAGTGGTTGTGGCACCAGTGTAGTAGATTATGCCTACTGTTGTGAAGGTTTTCCTGCCAAGAGATACTTGCCCGTGTGTGAAGCTAGTAAGCTTGCAGTTGTTTTTTGGTACCATCTGCATTGTACCTTAAAAGCATTAGTATTACATTTTGGCTATGTGAGTTTGCGTGTAAGGTAGAACGATTGTCTGAAAAGCAAACAGTGCATAATAGGGCATGATTTGCATTTTGCACCAGCTGATGAAATGGAATGGATTCACAATTTGGTAGAAATACACACACAAAGCGTTCATTAGGGATGTGCTCTTGTGCAACATGGTTGTAGATAGCGCATGTATGTTTCCTCGTGTCTAAAATCTGGAAGATTTCATTTATAAGTATGTTTTTGGTTTCCAGTACTTGCAGTAAGTACATTAGAAATTCTTGTGGATCCTCCTGTGTGTTTATGGTGAATGTTACCATTCCCGCACAGTAGTCAAATTCTTGCCTTATTCCTGAGACACTGTAAGTGTTGTCAGGATTATTTGTGGCATATTTATGAAGCATGAGCATTTGTAAACAAAACTAGTCTGAGCGGCTCAAGTAAATGTTTTGAACAATTGGTGGCAATTGGAACAGAAGATTGATTGCTACATTTGCATAGCAATTTACACCAGTTGTGCTGGAAAATTTAAATGGATCACAGAGTTCTGTCTCTGTGTCATTTGCTGGACCACCACTTGTCTTTTTAGAAGAAATATTTCTCTTTACATCTGCTGATGGATGTGTACTTGCGTTTGAACTAGATAGTTTTGTGGTTGTACTACTTGATGGAGTAGAAGCTGTCTTTAGTTTCTTTGGTGGATTTGTTAGAAGATCTCTTATAAATTCTGTTTGCATTAATTTTCTTTTCAGCAATTTACCTTTTTCAGGAACAAGGTACATATCGAGATGGGGTGTGTAGAGTGCAAGTAGTCTGTTGTACCTAGGATGCAAGGAATGTCAGCCTTGACTTTGTTTGCATCAAAATTGACTAGAAAATGCTTCCAGTGTACGTAGATGTAAAAGTACTACATTACTCATACCTTCTTTAAAGACTGTGCTGCCAATGTCAATCAATGCCTGATCTAGGGTTAGACCTTCTGATTTGTGAATAGTGACTGCATATGCAAGAGACAGAGAGAATTGCTCTCTGCATACAAACATTTCTTTTCAAAGAAGGAATCATGCTGTTAAGCGTCCTATCCTTTTAACCTCTGAAAGTTTGTCAAAGTGGATGTTGCCAAATTCAATGTTGTTGTGATGTGGATACGTCTGGAAGCCAACAACTGTATTCTCTTTGATTGCCTTGACAATCTGGGTGTCACCTACACTAATTACGCAGATGACACCCAGATCCTCATGACGCTCACTGGTTGCTATATAAATGATATCAAAATGATCAACAACATATACCTAGAGATACAAGCATGGATGGCCACCCACAGTCTTTGTCTAAACGATGATAAGACTGAACTCCTTATCATCGGCTCCCAAGCCCGCCTTAACCAACTAGACAAACGCTATTCTGCCTTCATCATTGATGGAAACACCATAAAAGTCTATAGTGAATAAAAAACGCTTGGTGTCTATTTGGACTCCACCTTATCCCTTAAAAAACAAGTGAACATCACAGCATCCAACACTGCCTACACCAACAAACTTATAAATGCATGTAAACCTTACTTATCATCCAATAGCCTCTTAACACTAGAGAGAGCACTGATCCTCTCGAAGCTGGACTATTGTTACATCTTTTTCCTCGGTTCCTCCTCACATAACTTAAACAAACACCAAGTCCTGCAAAACAACACTTTAAAATCAGCTCTGAACATTCCACGCTCCAGCCACATCTCCTCCTTCAGGAGGGACGCACTCTGGTTACCCGTATGCGGCAGAATCACATTACGGTCACTAGTAATCACGCACAAAATTCTCTCGAACAAAGCACCAAAATACCTCACAAACAAATTCTCTAGAACCCAGTCTGACAGACCCACTCGATCCAACTACCTGAACCGACTTACCATCCCTAACTACAACCTAAAAACGGCTGGAGGATCCAGCTTATCAGTACTCGCTGCCAAGTGCTGGAGTTCACTTCCGCCAGCCATTAGATCTGAAACTTCATTTTGGGGCTTCTGAGCCAAAACCAATTCTTGGCTCCTTTCCCAAACTACTATCTAGCACACTAGACTAGTTCCCACATTGTAAATTACACATATTGTACATACTGGATATGCTGCATACATCTTTTTACAATTATACACCCTAGTTACTGCGGACTCATAAGTACTTGGGTCGACTGAAATTCCGTTTGCTAAAAGTCAGAACCTGCCTGACTTAATCTATCCGTAAATACATTGGGCCTCATTACGACCCTTGCGGAAATGGAAAAATGATGGCGGAAATGCAATACCGCCATCGAACACCGCTCGTTGCGATCATGACCCGTCACCGTAAAGTACGATGCCATTAGCGACACCGCAGTGAACGGCAACGCTAACTGCACCAAGTACGCGCACGCGCGCCTTGCAAAACCGGAATCACCGCCATGGCGCAACGGTACGCGAATTCTGACCCTAGCGGACATGTACTGAACGCCATCAAGCACGTCGTAAAGTACCATTCCGCCATGGCGAGAAATACGGCAACGCGAACCAACCGTAAATGGCCCACTGAGTGCCTGTACTCCACTCCCTGGCCTCATTGCACAACTCCTGGCAGGCGCAATGTACTCACACTATGCAACCAGTGAAATCCACGATTCACCCATGCATGCCAACGTAGAAAAGCATGCAGGGGCTCAAAGCGCCCCGTGAGTGGGCATCCATGTACGGCATGTCACCATAGCCGTACTGACGCAGCACAGGCATGTGAAGGTACAACACATCAAAATGAAAATCAAGAACACATGACACAAAACAACAGTAGTCCCCCATCGCTTGCCACCAGCGCAAGGCAACATCCACAACAGCATCCTGAGGGGGATTGCACCAGCCCTGTACTCATGCCAGTAAACAAACCAACCATCAGCAGAAGCATGTACCACACAAGTCGGCAGAGTGACTGAGCAGCCAGGCTCATCCCAAGAGGGGCCGATGTGAGCTGCAGGGCACAGATGGCATCAATACAGAAGCTATTCCAATGGACATGACCCCAGTCCCCCTCCAACAAACGCACGCAAACACAGTCACCTGTGACCAGCCACATTCTGAACAACCCATCATTCCACCAATCGACCTGGCTGACAGGCACCAGTCGGCCAAAAGCCAATCCCCCGCCCCTGAACAGCACATCATGTAAACAGACACAATGGCAGCCTCTATCCGTGACCATACTGTGCTACGTAGGCAAACGCGGCCAGTACTGTACCACACAACTCAACTCAGAAGGCGGAACACAAAGCAGATCAACACGCAATACATACCGCCACAAAGCGAAAATCGCCACATCACCTGCAAAGAACAACGCAACACGACAAATATCGGAATACAATTTAAATGCACATCCAAATGACAAAGGCCCCACATCAATTTGCAAAATCCCACCAAAACAACCATCATCACCGAGGGCTGCATCTGCAATAATTGACCGGCTTCCACTTGTGTGACGCCCTGTACCATCATGGCACACAGGGCTTACATCAACGTTCCAAAAGGCAACATGGAAGCGGCAAGAACCGCAGGTCCGTCCCATGAGGCAGGCACTAGTCGAGCTGAAAGGCCGAAATGTTGCACCTAGCCACCAGTACAGCGTAAGGGCATGTGGCCCATTGGCGATCGTCCCATATGATCGAAATGGTGCTCCACTGAATCACCCGAAGCTGCAGGAGTTGAGAGTAAAAACCATCTGGAGGAGTGGCGTAGAGATGGCATCTGCAATAGGGCAGGAGATACCTGTCACCCAAAAGAAACACAAATCAACCGATTGCATTACGGGACTCATGATGCATTACAATCTTCATTCAACACACCAAATCCACACCCATATGCATGCTAGCCCACTCCAAAGGAATATACACACCCCTAATCCAGTATCGAATCACAACGAAACCAATCGAGCTAAATACACCATTGGCAACGTCGGTTACTGTGCATGCGTCCGTCAAGATAGAACCCATGACATGGGATTAGTAACGTGCCTAGACACAAGTGTATGAAGGCGCGTCGAGACAGGGAGGATCCGACAAGGGCAGAGAGACGTATGTCCCACTATGGCAGCCTTGCATCACATAACGCAGGGCAAGGGGAGTGAACCAAAAAACCCATGTACATGGCAGACCCTAAACGGATTCATCAGTCCATGCATCCACACATCATTCCCTCATCCCGCAATGAAAACGCATGAATATTCACTCACATAATATGTGAAACTTCCATCGCGTCTGTGCGTAATGCAGTCCGCAAAAACCACTGTGCCCCTGGCCGGATCTGTAGTGTTGTGAAGCAAGATGGATTTGGGAACGTCCTGCCTCATCGTCCACTACGCTATTGCGCATCCCCTTCAATTCATATCATTCATTGCCTGCTCGTTATGGGCCATGTCCCAAGGACATTCTACAATAGAACGTTACATTTCCAGCCAGACCTGTGGGCGTATCCTCGCCGCTACTTCAAAACCCAAAATGCTGGCCTTCGAATTCCTCACTTGCAACATTACGTCGAAAAGGCTTCTGTGAACGCTTGCATTCACAATTACATCAATGTAGTGCGGCTGTGTGTCATGATGCTAACTGGCTGCAATCACAAATGGGACGCCACGCCCGTCGGTGAAGTACGTTACTGTGCTGCATGAGGGTCGGCCATCGATCGAGCCCTACATACCACTGACTCTTCACAGGTATGTAAGCGGCTGCAATCATAGCATGTGTAACAATGGGAGCATACCATGAAGATCAGTCAAAGTACATCACACTGCCATCGGGATTTGATACATGATTCCAATCCCAAGATGCCATGCGGCCAAATGCAGCCTTACGTGCGGGCCGTGCTCGACCAGAAGGGATTGCATCTGCCACAGATTCATTCAATCAGCACAGGTGGAGGCCATACAGGCCGACAGCACATATATTGCAGACCCAAACCCCTCCCACAACCACTCCCACTCCAAAATGCTACCGGCAGGACTAGCGATGTTGGGCCTGGGGTACCAGATAGCACTGCAAGTGCTACAACTACAAGAAGACGACGAACAACAACAGGTACAACAACCGGGCGCACAGGGGAGACGGAGGAGGAGGAGGAGGAGGAGGGCAAGGCAGGGTCAGCAAGGCCCACAAGCACTGCCACTACCACCACGCAGGCGGCCCGCAATCCCACGCCTCCGAGCCGATCCGTTCAACCTCACTGCTGAGCAGATCCACACCCTCTACCGTTTGGACCGGGACACCATAATCGCCATTGTGGACATGACACATGCTGACCTCGTGAGCATGATAGATAGCCCAACCGCCATCCCACCCCTACTGAAGGTGGTGTCTGCACTCCACTTCCTGGCCACAGGCACCTACCAGCACACAGTGGGACAGTTGCATGGCATTTCACAGCCACTGTTCTCACGGACACTCTTCCAAGTGCACGATGCCCTCCTGAAGCACGCCGACGACCACATCACACTACCACGCACGTACCAGGAGATTACCAACGCTAAAGTGGGATTCCATGCACTTGGCGGCATCCCGGGTTGCATTGGTGCCATCGACTGCACCCATGTTGAATTGGTTGTCCCACATGCCATGGAGGTCCAGTACCGCAACCGGAAACAATTTCATTCAATCAATGTGCAAATGGTGTGTGACTCCAACAAGATATTTACGCATTGTTGTGCCAGATTTCCAGGATCTACCCATGATTCTATGGTCCTGAGGAACACAAGAATACCACGCTACATGGAGCGACACGCAGGGCACAGATCCTGGCTACTCGGTGAGTCTCATTCCATGCATGACATCGTGGCCCATTTGATGCGTCAATGACCTTGCAGGGGGGGGGGGGGCTACTTAGCACTATCATTCCACTGACACCCTTTATTCGTCTCATACAGGTGATGCCGGGTATCCACTGAAGAGATGGCTCCTTACACCAATCCGGAACCCACAGAACGAGCATGAGGAGGACTACAACCATGCCCACTCACGTACCCGTGTGGTCATTGAACAGGCATTCGGCCTACTGAAGGCTCGTTTCCGCAGCCTCAGCAGGTCTGGCGGGGCACTCATATACAGCCATGAGAAGGTTTCTAAGATGGTCATGGCATGTGTCATGCTGCACAACATGTGCATACGTAGGAATGTGCCCATGCCCCCTGACGCTGTACTGCATGCACCTGAAGATGATGATGATGATGAGGGTGGGGATGTGGAGGCACCTCAAGGAGTCCATGAGGCACAGGATGCACGTGCAATCCGACAGAGCATCATAGATGCATGCTTCTAGCAACCACGCATGGTGCCTATTACACGGAAAGGGGACCTGTGGCACTGTGTGTGTGTAGTACAGGCACATTGTGGACTGTACGCCTATGAAGGCCTCGTACGCAAATATCAATGTCCACACATGTCATTGGATGATAATGAGGTGCTGTATTGTTGATGTGATTTGATTTATACACCCTATGGACCCGCCACCCAGTGAAGCCCAACACACCCCCTCCACCCTACTACCTCCCCCCCCAACACCAGTGTCCAAATATGCATGCTGTCCGTGGGTAGACGCTATTGCAAGCCCCCTCTACGGGTATCAGGGGCACCCCTGCCCGTGGAGCGCAGGTTCCTGCCAGATCTGCGTTGGGGGCTGCCCTGGACGGAACTTGCCACGGATGAGGTCTCTGCCTGCTCGCGTCCATGCATGTCTCTGAGGGTTTGTGAGAGCTCCGAGAGCACACGGCGCACAGCAGCAAGTTCAGCACAGACGTCTTTGGACGTCGCATGCAGTTCCCCCCTCAGGCTCTCGGTGCTTTTCTCCATTTGTGCTCTCAGGCTCTCGGTGCTTCTCTCCATTTCTCCCCTGAGGCTCTCACTACTTTTCTCTATTTGTGCCCTGAGTGTCTCGGTGGATGTTTCCATGGCTGCCCTGGAACCCCCGCATTCATTTGCATGGTCCTTGAGTAGCGTGGACGCTTCCTGCTGTTGCTCGATCAGCAGGTCGAGGGACTGTTGCCTCTGCTGGGCCATGGACATTTGCGGTGGTGTGACAGGGGGGCTGCTCAACACATGTTGCCTTGGCACAGGACTTGTGGGGGTTGGCCAGTCGTCGTCTTCAGGGTGCCCCTGCGTGGTTTCGTCATGGTGTAGGGGATGGAACATGCAGGGGGATTGGGAAAGGTCATGGATGGTACCTACGTCGCCAGCACTGTTTTCCGTGTCGGAGCATGCTGGCATGACAGCTGTGTCACCTATGGTGCTGCTACCACCAGAGGCAGTGCCATCAGATACGTTCTTTGGGGGGACCTGTGGTGCTGGGGTTGTGGACTTGCTGGCTGCTGGGGTGCCTGTTGCAGTCCCCTCCAGTGTGCTGCCACTTGATTCCTGCTGCTGCCGTGTCTTGATCCTTGCACCTGAGGTGGAGGCTCTTGGGACGTTGGTCCTGGCCCTCTTTGCAGGCGTGCTGGTAGGGGTGTCCTGCAGCTCGTCGTTGGTATCGGACCCTGTGGTGGAGTAAAGAGGGGCGAGCGTTAGTTATGGGTCTGTCGGATTCGGAATGGCAACGTATCAAATGCATTGGGGTGGTACATGAGGCTGATTTGGGACTGGGCCTTGGAGGTGGTCTCATTTTCGTGTGGATTGAGGATGCATTCATTTGGCTGCCTGCAGTTAGGGGGTGCATGCTGCACATGTAGGGGTTGTTTATGGCTTCTTGATTGATTTGTTTGTTCATTCTGACTTTTAGAGGGCGCTGTCAGGGCTAAGTATGTATTGCACTATGGGGTCACATGGTACTGCACATGTTCGTGGTTTGTGGATTTCGCATTGTTTCTCTTGGCCAACCTACCTGATTCTCCGGATGTCGGCACTCCTTTCTCCATCCCTCCGACTCCCTCTATGCTCTCCATTCCTATGGTGGAGGCGCAGATTTCCTCCCAGGGGGTCAACTTGATGGGCGACTCTGAACCCCCCCCGGTAGCTGTGGCGATGTTCCTGTTCGCAGAAAGTATGCTGCGTACGCGGATCCGCAGGTCGTCCCACCGCTTGCGACATTGCTGTGGCGTGCGGGGTGTTGTCCCCACCGCACTTACGCGCTGTGCCACCAGGACCCATATGGCCTTCTTGTTGGCAAGGGCCGTCCTGGTCATTTGACTGGAGAAGACGACGGCGGCATTTTCCTGTAGGGTCTCGGTGAGCACGGTCAGTTCCTCTCGGGAGAAGTGTACCTGCCGCTTGCGGTCACACGCTTTCTTGGCTACCTTTCCCATATTTATTTTTTTAACTGGGGTTGCTAACGGGTTGGGATGTGTGTCAGGGTCGGATTTTTTATGGTTGTGTTGGGATTCGGATTTTATAGTTGTGCGGCGTGCTGTTTCCCGTTCCGGCCACATGCTTTTACTTCCGTTTCCGTATATTTACGGTGGCCGTAATTTGCGGTGCACGCTCGTTACGGTGACCGCTCATTACGGTGACCGCTAAGATGGGTGGCGGTATTGCACCTGGTGCAGCGTACGGCGGCGGTAAGGGCCGTTTTGGGGTCATTTCCGCCATCGCAGCCTTTCGGATTCCGCCATGGCGTAATGCTCGTGCCCGATGGGTCGTGATTGGCCGCACTTTGCTCCTTCGTGCTATGGCGGAAACGCTATTTACGCTGTTGCGGTCCGGTCAGTCAATTTCCGCCAGGGTCGTAATGAGGGCCATTATCTATTGCTGTGTGACACTGCAACTCTGTAATTGCTAATATGTAAAAATGTGTAAATATGTCTATCATATATAACTACTGTGTAAACCACTATGTAACCTACTATGTTTTCAAGTACAAGCACCCAGTTACCCTTGGGTTAGGTGCGCTATATAAGTAATAAACTAAACTAAACTAAACCAAACTAGTATGTGTCTAATACATTGGGCCTCATTCCGAGTACGGCGCTAACCAATGGCGCTATTAACGCCTTGGTTGACGCCGTACCCGGACCGGCAGCGCCTTGGTGGATGGCGGAATTACCGCCCCATTCCAAGGTTGGCGGGGCGGTAATTCCCCATTCACCAAGGCTCTTCCTCATTCCCAAATGAGCCCCCATAGGGCTCAATGGGAATGGGGAAGATGCAAATAACGGTGACCGTTCATTATGGTCACCGTTATTGGCTTGGAGGCCCCTTTGCGCCCTCGACTTTAACACCTGCTCAAAGCAGGCGTTAAGGGCGAGGGCGCAATGGGAACTCGGAGTATGGCGGTAAGGGATCACCGCCACCGGTCTCGTTACCGGTGGCCGCTATCCCTTAACGCCATACTCAGAATGAGGCCCATTGTTTTTTAAAATATCCTGGTTGTTGGGATCATTTTTGGCAATTTTTTGTATGTCTTGGTAGGATTTCAGCACTCTTTATCTGGATGCAGATGAACCAAGGTTTAGCCAGACTATGGGCCTCATTACGAGAATGGAGGTAGCCATGGAGCTACTAGCTCCATGGCTGCCTCTGTTCCGGGCTCCATTACCGGGTTCCTGCAATGGGGATTTACCAGGTTACTCCGAGATAGGAGGACCCGGTAACTCCTCCATGCAGGAACCCATCCCCATTCCCATTTGAGCCCCCATACCTCTGACCCGTTATTGCCTCCCTCTTCCCCTCGCGTGCGATCCAGGTCCCGCGATGGGAAGCTTGTAATCGGTGCTCCCAGAATGAAGGGGGCCGCTGCTGTACTGGCCCCCTTCATTCCGGGAGCGCCAGCCTTATAATGAGGCCCTATGTGTTCAGATTTGCCATATAAGGCTGTACCTGTTAAACAGTCTGCAGCTTTGTAGCATCCACATTCTCTATGGGAGAGCATTTTTATGCCAAAGCTGTACAATTTTTGTGACAGTGTTTTGTCAGAGGATATGTCATCCCAGGGGTCTTTTAGCTCGGTTTTCTCAGCTTTGGTCAGGTAGGCTGTGACATACCTTGCAACAGCAGTGGAATTATCTGCAATATATTATCAGGGTAATTCATAGAATTTCGCAAAAAAGTGGCACATGCGGCTGGCGCACAGTGTCCCTGTGCGATACACTGCGCCAGACGCGGGCGATAAAATCCATTTCAACGCACAGCTTATTCATGGATTTGAGCCTCCAAAACCAGCCGTGGCGCAGAGAGGCGCAGCGACCCTGCAGCAGCGCCAGTTACGCCCCCAAGAACGCCCTCGTGCAAGTAAAAGCCATCAAAATCCCCAATTCATCGCAAATGTCTGCGCTAACCCTGGACCAGTTCACAGGGCTGCCAAACAGCAAACGCCAAGCGGGGAACGTGTATTTCAGGGGTTTGCGGGAAGTTTCACACGCGATTGTCCTGGGTACGTGTATTTCAGGGGTGCGCGTGAAGTTTCACACGCGATTCCATCAGGGCACGTGTATTTCAGGGGTGCACGGGAATTTTCACACTCAAATTCAGCAGGGTAGGTGTCTTTCAGGGGTGCGCATGAAGTTTCACATGCGATTCCATCAGGGCACGTGTATTTCAGGGGTGCGCTGGAAGTTTCACACGCAAATTCAGCAGGGTACGTGTATTTCAGGGGTGCGCGGGGAGTTCCACACGCGATTGTCCTGGGTATGTGTATTCCAGGGTGCACGGGAAGTATCACACGCAAATTCAGCAGGGTACGTGTATTTCAGGGGTGCACGGGAAGTTTCACACGCGATTCCATCAGGGCACGTGTATTTCAGGGGTGTGCGTGAAGTTTCACACGCGAATTCAGCAGGGTACCTGTCTTTCAGGGGTGCGCGGGAAGTTCCACACGCGATTGTCCTGGGTACGTGTGTTCCAGGGGTGCGCGGGAAGTCTCACACGCAAATTCAGCAGGGTACGTGTATTTCAGGGGTGCGCGGGGAGTACTACACGTGATTTGGCCGTGTGGGTCCTCCCAGGTGTTCCCTCTACACTCTCCACGTCCCCTGCAGGCAGCCCACACCACAGGGGACTACCCTGCACCCCTGCTCATGTCCCGCAGGCAGCCCATCCACCATGGGCATGCCCCCCAGCCAAGCCACAAGTCACCTTGCACTACTGATCAACAACGCATGTCTCCCAGCACCCCCACCCCCCAGCACTGTGGGGCACCTTCCAGCAGGCCCCCACACATGTCCAACTCATGTCCCACTGCACCCCCACCCCCAGCATTCAGGGGCACCCTCAACCAGGCCCCCACACATGTCTCCCTGCACCCCCACCCCCCAGCATCCAGGGGCACCCTCCACCAGGCCCCCACTCATGTCCAACTCATGTCCTCCTGCGCCCCCACCCCCCAGCACTGTGGGGCACCCTCCACCAGGCACCCACTCATGTCTCCCAGCACCCCCACCCCCCAGCAGTGCAGGGCACCCTCCACCATGCCCCACACATGTCTCCCAGCACCCCCACCCCGCAGCATCCAGGGGAATACTCCACCAGGCCCCCACACATGTCTCCCAGCACCCCCACCCCCCAGCAGTGCAGGGCACCCTCCACCAGGCCCCCACACATGTCTCCCAGCACCCCCACCCCCCAAAATCCAGGGGCACCCTCCACCAGGCCCCCACTCATGTCGCCCTGCACCCCCACACCCCGGCAGTCAGGGGCACCGTCCACCAGGCCCCCACTCATGTCTCCCAGCACCCCCACACCCCAGCATCCAGGGGCACCCTCCACCAGGCCCCCACTCATGTCCAACTCATGTCCCCCTGCACCCCCACCCCCCAGCAGTCAGGGGCACCCTCCACCAGGCCCCCACCCATGTCTCCCAGCACCCCCACCCCCCAGCATCCAGGGGCACCCTCCACCAGGCCCCACTCATGTCCCCCTGCACCCCCATACCCAGCAGTCAGGGGCACCCTCCACCAGGCCCCCACTCATGTCTCCCAGCACCCCCACCCCCCAGCAGTGCAGGGCACCCTCCACCATGCCCCCACATGTCTCCCAGCACCCCCACCCCCCAGCATCCAGGGGCACCCTCCACCAGGCCCCACTCATGTCCAACTCATGTCCCACTGCACCCCCACCCCCCAGCAGTCAGGGGCACCCTCCACCAGGCCCCCACTCATGTCTCCCTCCCAGCACCCCCACCCCCCAGCAGTGCAGGGGCACCGTCCACCAGGCCCCCATTCATGACTCCCAGCACCCCCAACCCCCAGCAGTGCAGGGCACCCTCCACCATGCCCCCACACATGTCTCCTAGCACCCCCACCCCCCAGCATCTAGGGGCACCCTCCACCAGGCCCCCACTCATGTCCAACTCATGTCCCCCTGCACCCCCACCCCCAGCATCCAGGGGCACCCTCCACCAGGCCCCACTCATGTCCCCCTGCACCCCCATACCCCAGCAGTCAGGGGCACCCTCCACCAGGCCCCCACTCATGTCTCCCAGCACCCCCACCCCCCAGCAGTGCAGGGCACCCTCCACCATGCCCCCACACATGTCTCCCAGCACCCCCACCCCCCAGCATCCAGGGGCACCCTCCACCAGGCCCCCACTCATGTCCCCCTGCACCCCCACACCCCGGCAGTCAGGGGTACCGTCCACCAGGCCCCCACTCATGTCTCCCAGCACCCCCACCCCCCAGCATCCAGGGGCACCCTCCACCAGGCCCCCACTCATGTCCAACTCATGTCCCCCTGCACCCCAACCCCCAGCAGTCAGGGGCACCCTCCACCAGGCCCCCACCCATGTCTCCCAGCACCCCCACCCCCCAGCATCCAGGGGCACCCTCCACCAGGCCCCACTCATGTCCCCCTGCACCCCCATACCCCAGCAGTCAGGGGCACCCTCCACCAGGCCCCCACTCATGTCTCCCAGCACCCCCACCCCCCAGCAGTGCAGGGCACCCTCCACCAGGCCCCCACTCATGTCCAACTCATGTCCCACTGCACCCCACCCCCCAGCAGTCAGGGGCACCCTCCACCAGGCCCCAACTCATGTCTCCCTCCCAGCACCCCCACCCCCCAGCAGTGCAGGGGCACTGTCCACCAGGCCCCCATTCATGACTCCCAGCACCCCCACCCCCCAGCAGTGCAGGGCACCCTCCACCATGCCCCCACACATGTCTCCTAGCACCCCCACCCCCTAGCATCTAGGGGCACCCTCCACCAGGCCCCCACTCATGTCCAACTCATGTCCCCCTGCACCCCCACCCCCAGCATCCAGGGGCACCCTCCACCAGGCCCCACTCATGTCCCCCTGCGCCCCCATACCCCAGCAGTCAGGGGCACCCTCCACCAGGCCCCCACTCATGTCTCCCAGCACCCCCACCCCCCAGCAGTGCAGGGCACCCTCCACCATGCCCCCACACATGTCTCCCAGCACCCCCACCCCCCAGCATCCAGGGGCACCCTTTACCAGGCCCCACTCATGTCCAACTCATGTCCCACTGCACCCCCACCCCCCAGCAGTCAGGGGCACCCTCCACCAGGCCCCCACTCATGTCTCCCTCCCAGCACCCCCACCCCCCAGCAGTGCAGGGACACCGTCCACCAGGCCCCCATTCATGACTCCCAGCACCCCCACCCCCCAGCAGTGCAGGGCACCCTCCACCATGCCCCCACACATGTCTCCCAGCACCCCCACCCCCCAGCATCCAGGGGCACCCTCCACCAGGCCCCCACTCATGTCCAACTCATGTCCCACTGCACCCCCACCCCCCAGCAGTCGGGGGCACCCTCCACCAGGCCCCCACACATGTCTCCCAGCACCCCCACCCCCCGCATCCAGGGGCACCCTCCACCAGGCCCCCACTCATGTCCAACTCATGTCTCCCAGCACCCCCACTCCCCAGCAGTGCAGGGCACCCTCCACCATGCCCCCACACATGTCTCCCAGCACCCCCCAGCATCCAGGGGCACACTCCACCAGGCCCCCACACATGTCTCCCAGCACCCCCACCCCCCAGCAGTGCAGGGCACCCTCCACCAGGCCCCGACTCATGTCCCCCAGCCAACACGTCATCACAATCTAGATCCCTGGCCCTTATGGGCTGCCTCCACATGCCAAACACCCACCCAAGTATTGCATCCACCCACTTAGAAATGGCAATTACATGATACAACCCCAATGGCAAGTATGTAAATGAACACATGTCCCTCACATACACACAATGGGTGTCAGTGAATGTCAAAACCCATATCATGATATGCATGAAACCAATGAGATGATACTACACATTGAAGTTTGATGAAGAAAATGTATTAAAAGCAACATAAATGTAATCAAAAATAAACAAACGACAATGGGAATTAAAAACCAAAATCAGCATGTCCGTAAAATAATGTAAAACCACAAATCATAATCCAAAGGAAAGGTGTCCAAAGTCACAGTTCAAAAAAGTAATTCCAATGGAAAATCCAAACCGAAAACCATTGCTCCATGGGTAAATTCCAAATAAAAAAATAAAATCCAACACTCAACTATATACAAATAAACAATCCAGGGTCCATGATCCCAACAGAAGAAATTAAACTATAATACTACCTAATAAAAAAACTATATACAAAAATGTGGTCCATTGTCCAAAAGGTCCAAAAAAAATTAAAAAGCCAAGGAAACCTAACACTAACTACATAACTATTTACAAGGGCAGCGGGCTAGTCCGACGGCTCACTGGTTGTTTTCATGGGCCAGGGCATCATCGAACTCCTGTTCAATGGCTTGGAGGCTGGCATGTTCCCTGGCCCCGAGGTCTCGCAGGGATACTGCAGTGTCCAGCTCCAACTCCCTGCGAATACCCTCGAGGCACTCAGCCCACCTCAGCACCCTCCGCATGGAGTTCTCCGCCCTGACCATTGTGAGCCGTTCCTCCTCTGCCCGAGGCCGCTCCGCACCTTTCTGCTGACCCAACCGCTCCCACATGGAAGACACTCCCATTCCAGGGTTCTCCTGCCCGCCGGCCAATGCCTGCACCCCTGATGTTGATGGCCCCGAGCCATGATGCCTCCCACGTCGAGCCTGCCGCAGCCTCCGACGCAACTGCCTGTGCCAGCACAACGGCATCCAGGCTGATGGAATCCACCGACGCCGTCGTGCACGTGCCCTGCCCGATGATGCCGTCACATCCTCCATCTGCTGGGGTACAGTTGCTGGTGTGTCCACCCCTGCTGGAACTCCAACTCCCGACTGTGGCAGGGATGCGATCCCCACCGAGTTGGCTGCGTTGGTCGGGGCAGGTCCACAGGGGGCCCTGGTGGCATCTGGGCCGGAAGACGGCATGGAGAACGACTGGTGCATAGCCTCCACAGAGGAAGAGAGGGTCGCAAGAGTGCCCGACACATGTACGAAACCCCCGACCATGGCCGCTCCCAACTGGGCCACGTTGGCACGGTGCTCTTTGTGATGACGTGCATGCTCCCCCCGGGAAGCACGCACCTCATCACGAATGACACCCGTGCGCAATGCAACACCAATCAGGACCTTCTCCATACGGCCAGGGGTCCCCTCGTCCGCAGGTGGAGGGGAGTCAGATGACATGGACATCCCCCCTACCTGCGGACGGGCCTGGGATGGGGCATCCCTGCTGGTGCATGGTGGTGCAGTCACAGTGTCAGGGACAGTGACATGCACAGGCACCTCCACGGTGACCTGTGCTGCCTCCTGCCCCTGCCCCGGGACTGCACCACTTGCACCAGCAGGGATGCTCCCACAAGGCTCCATGTGCGGATCAGTAGCGGCCTCCTCCTCCTCTGTGGAAACCACCAACCTGGATGGCTCCACCCCGTCTTCCGCCGTTGCAAGCCCCTGTAGGGGCTCACCCACCCCTTCCGCTGCAGCCATGGGGGCATCCCCGCCGCTTTGCTCCACAGCGCTGTCTCTGCCCTCTACTTCACTTTGCGCTGTGTAGAGGGAGACATAGAACACAAGCATCAGGGTACTTGTACAATGGTCCCCTAGACAGGAAGCAATAGCAGATGAGTGGCACTGTCAAAGATCACTTCCATCATGTCCCTCCACAACACATGGGTCAGTGCAGGCAAAACACATGCAGTAACAGGCATGGCACATGCTATGGACATTAGCAAACATGTCCAAGGGACTCTTGAAACATACAATGTTGTTTTTGAACCCACATGCATCATAGGTCATGCCTATCACATGCACACACTTCGCCATACTTTCATCCATCTGGACTCGTACACCCCAGACACAGTGGATGCAAGGATAATTAGGCTGCATCAGTGATTCTGAACATTGTCACAGACATGTGTCATGCATCCATGGCATTCACAAGTCACAGACACGCAGGTCAGACACACAGACATGGACACCATACATGGCAGGAGCGTGGTCTTCCGTGTGCTTACGCGTGGCCAGTTTGATACAGAGTGATTTGGCACGTGAAAATCCAGCACGTCTGCGTGTAATTCGAGGAAAGGGCCTTAGCGCGTAAGCGCGTCAGCACACGTACGCTAATTCATTGGCCCAAAGGCCCCCAGCGTGTAGGCGCGTCTATGACGTTACGCGCACGTGCGTTTTCCATGGCGCGTAGAAAAAATAAGCACGTCAGAGTGTCATAGTGTGTAATTGGTGGAAAGGGCCTCAGCGCGTATGCGTGTCTGTGACGTGCGTGCGTGGGCGTTTCCCTGTACACGGGTGCATGTTACACGTCCAGTGACTGCACGTCAGAGTATCAGCTCGTGTAATTGGAGGATAGGGCCTTAGCGCGTACACGCGGAAGTGACGCTGGACGTGTGGGCATGTTTAAAAGGTACGTGTAGAACGCCATTTCCTTGTACGTGCTTTTTGTGGAGAGCGAGTGGGTGAAATCTGTACTTCTTGTCGGTTCACACGCGATTTACTTCACGGCGTTCCAAGTTCGTACTCCCTGTTACCTCTGACAGCTTTTTCTCTTTTTCCTGGGCCTGTTTCCTCAAACAGCGTTCACTTCTTCTGTTGTCCTGTCTCCTCAGACAGCGTACAATTCTTCTTTTGGCGGGGGTGTTGCCAACGTGCACATGCGCGTATTTTTCACGCGATTTTTCCTGGCAGACAGTGAGTCGCGCACGTATTTAACATCTGTGCTTGCCCCGTGTGTTGCGTACCCCTTCAGAGGTCATTCTAGGCTGTGTGTGACACGCATACGTTCATTTTTGTGTTTCTGGGTGCCACAGCGTAGTGCAGGTTTATTTTTCCACGCACGTGGTCTAGGAGGGGTTGCGTGCACATTATCTCCTTTTTTGGGGTGCCTGTGCGTTGCATGACCCGTCATCTTCCCCCAGGGGTCACATACAGCCTTGCTAGAGCACTAGGATACGAATTCCATCTAGTACCCTACCCCTTTCACCCCCAATTGCCCAGGACAACAGTTTACTGCAACTCCCATACGCACAACAACATCAGTGCCATGGTTGGGAGGCGAGCACGCGGTAAGGGTGGCAAAGGTGGCCGAGCCTCAAGAGGTGGCCGTGGTGGATACGGTAGGGGACGAGGCCGGGACTTGCAGGGTGCCCCTAGCCCCCCATGTGTGGGTGACCAGTCAGGGACACCCATGCCCCCCCCGGTTGAGGGTAACGTGGCTGACACCATCCCTGCTCAGCCCTTGTTGGACCAGCCCATTGTGGCACCAGACCTGGCACAGGGTGACTCCATGGCTGACTTCCAGATCAGCAGGTCTAGGCCACGTGTGGCGGTGCATGTGGTGTCACCAGGCCACATGGATCAGGGCAGGGTGGGGAGGCTGCAGGGGCTGCTGCGGCTCCATCCACCCCATCTCTGAGTCTCCCAGCCAGGACAGTGTCGGTCCCAGTCCAGCCTGTTGACGTTCCCCCTGACTACATCACACTTCAGCTAATGCCTGCACCAAGTCCCATGGTGAGTGTTCATTCCCACACTCCTAGTCCACAGTCCACCGGGCTCCTGCCCCTAGTGTCCAGAGCGGCGTAGGACACTCAGGATCCCCACCACCTTCCAAGCGGAAGCGGAAGAGTGCTCGTCCAGTACAGGCTGATGCCCCAGACATGGCTACACAGTCCGGCCCACCAAGGAAGCCCAGCTTCAATCAGGCCGAACTTGATGCACTTGTGGAGTATGTGTCCGCACATGGACAGCGAAATGGTGATTACTGCAGGATGCAAGACCACACCTGCACAACGTCAGGCACACTGGCAGACCATCGCGGACATCATAAGTGCCCTTGGATTCGTGAGGCGCACAGCTAATGATTGCTACAAGCGCTGGAATGACCTGAAGCACAGGGCAAAGAAAAAGCTGGCCTCAAGTCATGCCGCAACTCTAGTGACTGGAGGTGGGTCTCCAGCAGAGGACATTGAACTCACTCCACATGAGTATGTTGCTGGGACCTACGTCACGGAGGGACGGATCCAAGGCGTGGGAGACCTGCCAGATTACGAGGCATTGTCCGGTGAGTGCACATGCATGGGTGTGTCATCCATGTGCATGGTGTGTGTGTGAGGGCTTCTGATTGAGTGCCAGGTGAGGGTGTGTGTGCCTGAGTGGTTTGGGTCACCCATGTGCTTCATCCAATACATTCTGCACACCAGGATTTGGGTATTGCAGTATCCCTTCTGGCAACAGTAGACATTCAGCCCAACCTCACGCCAGTTGCCCTTGAAGTGTCATCTTGCCACAACATAGTTGCGTATTATTCTGTGTTCATTCAGGCTGATTGTTTGCATTCCACCACTTTCACTAGGCATTTCTCAGTCCTATTGTCACATGTGTGACATGGCTATGGTACATGCCATCTGTGTGATGGCATGTGTCATGTATGTGTATTGGACATGCCAATCACAGGCCAATGTGTGATGGCACTGCTAGCCAGCATGCAGCAAATGTGTTGGTCTTCCATCTTGGTGTCATCAATGTGTGCCATTTGCCTCCCCTTCATACGCAGTGACGGTGCATGCATGGGAGGGTTATAGTCATGTGGGACATGTGTCAATGAAGTACTGTTTCTGTTGCTTCTCAGCCCTAATTCTGTGCCATGGTGCTAATGTCTGTTCCCATTTCTTTTCTTTCATGTCTTTGCAGGGGATGACGCACTTGATACTGCTGGGGTTGTGGAGATGGTGCAGACCCAGGAGGGGTCTGAGGCCCGACCGGGCACCAGTGAGGTACGTGGTGTGGTGGTGGGTGAGAACCCACACTTGGTGCAGACCATTATCTCAAGGGGTGTCTCTGGGTGCACCTCCCCCGAGCTCTAGTCAGGTGTCGATTCGGATGATGTGACCTATGTGCGGTCGCAGGTAAGTGTTTCTGGGAGGGATGCTGTACTAGCCAACCCACCTGCACCAGGGGTAGAACCCTCAATGGGGATGTCAGTGTTGGTAGGTCCGCCTTTGGTGGTTACGGATGCAGGGTCACACTCCGCAACATCTGATCCTGTTCCTGGGCCAGCAGATCAGAGGGGGAATGCAGTCCTGCAGCCTCAGGCAGTGCCGGCACAGCAAGGCACAGTTCGCCTTGCCCCAGACAGGTGTGGTGCCCGCCGACGCGGTGGCCGTACGCCACCTGGCAATACCGCATGGGAGCAATCCATATACGGTATGGCAAACCAACAGGCAGCATCATCTGAGATGATGGCTCAGACCATGGATAGGGTGGCCACTTCCATTGTCCCCCAAGAAAGGCTGATGGAACAACTACAGCAGGCAACAGACTAGATTTGCCAGTCACACAGGGAGGACATGTTGGCTTCCAACAGGGACAGAGGGGCGGCACTGGAGACTCTGCGGGAAGCCATTTCTATTGAGTCCCAGGGCCACAGGGAAGCCCTGAGGGTGGAACTCCGTCAGCTCAGGGTGACTCTTGTTGAGCTTGAGGCTTCAACTGACACGAGGACAGAATAGCAGCTGGAGCGGCTCACACGTACGCTCTCAGCTGAGATGCAGGCAACTAGGGAGGAGGTCCGGGCATCCCGTGAGTTGTTGCATGGGGACCTCCGCACGATTATCCTCCAGAACCAGACCTTCCACACCCGCATGCTTGCTGCCATGGAGGCCCAGACAAGGGCTTTGCGTGGGCTGCCTCCCATAGTGCCATAACCTCCTGATGCAGCTGCAGAGGGTGAGGAGAGCGACAGCAGCAAATCTCTCACAATAGGGTAGCCGTGCAGGCCATGAGCCCATGGAGGTGTTTTTTTTTGCAAGATCCACACAGGTGGGTTTTGGTGTGCACCCTGTCCTCAGACCTCGTGGGGGGCCTCCTCCACCCCCCCTGGCCCATTCATGGCCATTTTTTATTTTTTATTTTTTTGACAGTGTGTTGCCTTGTGTGGCTCCCATGGGCATACTCTGTATTGTGGCTGGGCACATGCAGGCTTGTCCTGAATTTGGGTTAGATGCTTGGGTTTGTGTGACACACACCTCTCCTGCTTCCCGTTTCCATTGGCTTGCAAAGGGTGTGCCCACAGTGACGTTGGACTCCCATTTGTTGTGTGGGCAGTCTGTAGTCAATACTGTGTATACATTCCTAGTGCATATTGTTGTTGTATTGTACACTGCATGGTGTATTGATATGTGCCTCTGCATCCATCTCATCCTCCTAATTTGCAGGTCCATTCCTCATGTCTTCACAAGGCGGTCTACTTTGGAAATGGAGTCCATGTTGTAAGCAGTGCACCTACACTTTTGCGTGGCGCTAACACTGTACAGTTGGAAGTGGTCAAAGTGCTGGCATTATCAGGTAGTGAGACTACCAATTTTTTAAATCCGTACTGTCATGTTTATGGTAGGTTTGAGGTTGTGTATGTGATTTGTATTATTGCTAAATATTTGGTAATGTGTGTTGTTGGTCCTGCATTACTGTGAGCATTTCATGTGTGGCCAGTTTCCATTAGGGACACTGTACTTTGTGACACTTGTGTCATGTTGTGGGGATTACTTTGTTTGCTCTCACATGGCATGACATGCCATGGTGTGTTGTGTGGCGGTGCCGGGGAGGGGTTGGGTGACATGGCACTGTTCTCATGTTGTATTTTGCAAGTGGGTATTCATTTTTGCTGCATAGAAGTGTCTCTTTTGATGACGTGTTTGTGTAGGTAGGGATGCACACATTGTGACACTTCCAGGTGAACAATCTCAGGCTGCTATGGTTCTGACAGTTGACTGTCCCTTAATTCATCAGAATTGTCAGATTGCGTCATCATTGATTGTCAGATGGTATGTGCCAGGGCTGTGTGCACTCCACAGGGGTGTGATTTCTATGTGAAGTAATTAGCCACCAGCTGCGTATGGGCTGCCTCAACCCGTGCCCTTTCCCCTCCCATGCGCAGCGGGCGTGCATGTGGTTGGGGATGTGGGGGCACCACCATGTCCACAGCCAGGCCCCAGCGTGTTGCAACATTGTGCAGGACACATTCTGCCACTATGATCCTGCACACTACTGGGGGCGCATATAACAGCTGCCCGCCAGAACGGTCAAGGGAGCGAAAGCGTGACTTGAGCACTCCGAATGTGCGCTCCACTATGCCCCTAGTTGCAATATGGGCTGTGTTGTATCTTACCTCGGGAGGCTTGATGGGGTTCCGAATTGGGGTCATCATGTGGGTGCTCAGAGGGTAGGCACTGTCCCCTGGGGAGGTGGTGATGGGGATCATTAGTGGGGTAGTGACATTACTCTGTATCTGTCATGCATGCATGTGCTGTGGCATTTATACGCACCAAGCAGCCATGCATCGCCATGCCGCCCAGCTTCCATGTCCCGGTTTAGGGTTGACATCCTGTAAATGAAACTGTCGTGGGTGGACCCTGGATAGTTGGCATATACTGAGGTGATGATTCCCTTGGCATCACATACTACCTGGACGTTGATGGAATGCCAGAGCTTGCGGTTTCTATAGATGTGCTCAGATGCCCTGGGGGGACGTAGAGCCACATGGGTGCAATCAATGGTACCTAGAACTTTGGGGAATTGTGCCACCCTGTAGAAATCCTGGCTGACAGCCTGCCTTTCTGCAGGTGTTCTGGGCAGGTATATGTGCCTGTGGACGGATGGGCGTGCAGTGATGATGGCCAACAACTGGTGTAGGCACCGTGACTGCGTGGCCTGTGACACCCCCCCCCCACTATGGCACTTGTCCGTTGAAATGATCCGGTAGCCAAGAAGTGCAGTACATTGAGGACCTTCTCCAGGGGGCTCAGTGCTTGGGAGCACAGGGTGGGTGATGTGAGGTCATCCTCCCACTCACTGACCAAGTCGAGTATTATGTGAGGTGGAAACCTGTACCTCCCATACACCTGGTCATCAGGCATACCAAAAAGGCTGGTTCTGGGTGTGAAGATTTGGGCCCTGACTATCCTCCTCCTCCTGCGGTATCCCACGGCCACTGCTGCTAGGAACGGTATATTCATCCTGGCGTCTGAGCTTGTTTGTTGTTTGCGCACACTTTTATGCTGCGCGGGACGTGCGCCTGCTTCATGCTGGCGTACGTGTTTCTGGATTGGACCTTTTTTTGGTGCGTTGTAGGCGACCGTGTAAATCTTCCCGCCCACCCCAGGAATACACGTAACACGCTCTCCCAGGCCCAGTCGTGAGTGAATATTCCCGCCCACCCCAGGAATCCACGTAACACGCTCTCCCAGGCCCAGTCGCGTGTGGAAGTTCACGCGAACCCGTAATACACGTACCCTGCTGATATCGCGTGTGGAAGTTCACGCGAACCCCGTAATACACGTACCCTGCTGATATTGCATGTGGTAGTTCATGCGAACCCTGTAATACACATACCCTGCTGATATCGCGTGTGGAAGTTCACGCGGACCTATAATACACAAACCCTGATGAAATCGCGTGTAAGACTACCCGCGCACCCCTGAAATACACATACCCAGGCAAATCGCACTGCTGGGAGGTGGGGGTGCAGGGAGACATGAGTGGGGGCCTGGTGGAGGGTGCCCCTGACTGCTGGGCAGACATGAGTGGGGGCCTGGTGGAGGGTGCCCCTGACTGCTGGGGGGTGGGCGGGGTAGGAGACATGAGTGGGGGCCTGGTGGAGGGTGCCCCTGACTGCTGGGGGGTGGGGGGTGGGAGACATTAGTGGGGGCCTGGTGGAGGGTGCCCCTGACTGCTGGGGGGGTGGGGGGTTGGGAGACATGAGTGTGGGCCTGGTGGAGGGTGCCCCTGACTGCTGGGGGGTGGGTGGGGTGGGAGACATGAGTGGGGGCCTGGTGGAGGGTGCCCCTGACTGCTGGGGGGGTGGGGGGTGGGAGACATGAGTGGGGGCCTGGTGGAGGGTGCCCCTGACTGCTGGGGGTGGTGGTGCAGGGGGACATGAGTGGGGGCCTGGTGGAGGGTGCCCCTGACTGCTGGGGGGTGGGGGTGCAGGGGGACATGAGTTGGACATGAGTGGGGCCTGGTGGAGGGTGCCCCTGGATGCTGGGGTGTGGGGGTGCTGGGAGACATGAGTGGGGGCCTGGTGGAGGGTGCCCCTGACTGCTGGGGGGTGGCTGGAAGACATGAGTGGGGGCCTGGTGGAGGGTGCCCCTGGATGCTGTGGGGTGGGGGTGCAGGGAGACAGGAGTGGAGGCCTGGTGGAGGGTGCCCCACAGTGATGGGGGGTGGGGGTGCAGGGGGACATGAGTGGGGGCCTGGTGGAGGGTGCCCCTGGATGCTGGGGGGTGGGGGTGCAGGGAGACAGGAGTGGGGGCCTGGTGGAGGGTGCCCCACAGTGATGGGGGGTGAGGGTGCAGGGGGACATGAGTGGGGGCCTGGTGGAGGGTGCCCCTGACTGCTGGGGGGTGGGGGGTTGGGAGACATGAGTGGGGGCCTGGTGGAGGGTGCCCCTGACTGCTGGGGGATGGGCGGGGTGGGAGACATGAGTGGAGGCCTGGTGAAGGGTGCCCCTGACTGTTGGGGGGTGGGGGGATGGGAGCCATGGGTGGGGGCCTGTTGGAGGGTGTCCCTGACTGCTGGGGGGTGGTGGTGCAGGGGGACATGAGTGGGGGCCTGGTGGAGGGTGCCCCTGACTGCTGGGGGGTGGAGGCGCAGGGGGGACATGAGTTGGACATGAGTGGGGCCTGGTGGAGGGTGCCCCTGGATGCTGGGGGGTGGTGCGGGGTGGGAGACATGAGTGGGGGCCTGGTGGAGGGTGCCCCTGACTGCTGGGGGGGGCGGGGTGGGAGACATGAGTGGGGGCCTGGTGGAGGGTGCCCCTGACTGCTGGGGGGTGGTGGTGCAGGGGGACATGAGTGGGGGGCTGCTGGCAGGTGTCCCACAGTGCTGGGGGGTGGGGGTGCAGGGGGACATGAGTGGGGGCCTGCTGGCAGGTGTCCCACAGTGCTGGGGGGTGGGGGCGCTGGGAGACATGAGTGGGGGCCTGGTGGAGGGCGCCCGCAGTGCTGGGGGGTGGTGGTGCAGAGGGACATGAGTGGGGGCCTGCTGGCAGGTGTCCCACAGTGCTGGGGGTGGTGGTGCAGGGGGACATGAGTGGGGGCCTGCTGGCAGGTGTCCCATAGTGCTGGGGGTGGGGGTGCTGGGAGACATGAGTGGGGGCCTGGTGGAGGGTGCCCCACAGTGCTGGGGGGTGGTGGTGCAGGGGGACATGAGTTGGACATGAGTGGGGCCTGGTGGAGGGTGCCCCTGGATGCTGGGGGGTGGGGGTGCTGGGAGACATGAGTGGGGGCCTGGTGGAGGGTGCCCCTGAATGCTGGGGGGTGGGCGGGGTGAGAGATATGATTGGGGGCCTGGTGGAGGGTGCCCCTGACTGCTGGGGGTTGGGGGGGTGGGAGACATGAGTGGGGGCATGGTGGAGGGTGCCCCTGACTGCTGGGGGGTGGGGGTGCAGGGGGACATGAGTTGGACATGAGTGGGGCCTGGTGGAGGGTGCCCCTGGATGCTGGGGGGTAGGGGTGCAGGGAGACATGAGTGGGGGCCTGGTGGAGGGTGCCCCTGGATGCTGGGGGGTCGGGGTGTGGGAGACATGAGTGGGGGCCTGGTGGAGGGTGCCCCTGACTGCTGGGGGGTGGGGGGCGAGACATGAGTGGGGGCCTGGTGGAGGGTGCCCCTGACTACTGGGGGTGGGGGGGTGGGAGACATGACTGGGGGCCTGGTGGAGGGTGCCCCTGACTGCTGGGAGGTGGGCGGGGTGGGAGACATGAGTGGGGGCTTGGTGGAGGGTGCCCCTGACTGTTGGGGGGTGGGGGGATGGGAGCCATGAGTGGGGGCCTGTTGGAGGGTGCCCCTGACTGCTGGGGGGTGGTGGTGCAGGGGGACATGAGTGGGGGCCTGGTGGAGGGTGCCCCTGACTGCTGGGGGGTGGGGGTGCAGGGGGGACATGAGTTGGACATGAGTGGGGCCTGGTGGAGGGTGCCCCTGGATGCTGGGGGGTGGGTGGGGTGGGAGACATGAGTGGGGGCCTGGTGGAGGGTGCCCCTGACTGCTGGGGGGGGCGGGGTGGAAGACATGAGTGGAGGCCTGGTGGAGGGTGCCCCTGACTGCTGGGGGGTGGTGGTGCAGGGGGACATGAGTGGGGGGCTGCTGGCAGGTGTCCCACAGTGCTGGGGGGTGGCGGTGCAGAGGGACATGAGTGGGGGCCTGCTGGCAGGTGTCCCACAGTGCTGGGGGGTGGGGGCGCTGGGAGACATGAGTGGGGGCCTGGTGGAGGGTTCCCCGCAGTGCTGGGGGGTGGTGGTGCAGGGGAACATGAGTGGGGGCCTGCTGGCAGGTGTCCCACAGTGCTGGGGGGTGGTGGTGCAGGGGGACATGAGTGGGAGCCTGCTGGCAGGTGTCCCATAGTGCTGGGGGTGGGGGTGCTGGGAGACATGAGTGGGGGCCCGGTGGAGGGTGCCCCACAGTGCTGGGGGGTGGTGGTGCAGGGGGACATGAGTTGGACATGAGTGGGGCCTGGTGGAGGGTGCCCCTGGATGCTGGGGGGTGGGGGTACTGGGAGACATGAGTGGGGGCCTGGTGGAGGGTGCCCCTGAATGCTGGGGAGTGGGCGGGGTGAGAGACATGATTGGGGGCCTGGTGGAGGGTGCCTCTGACTGCTGGGGGGTGGGCGGGGTTGGAGACATGAGTGGGGGCCTGGTGGAGAGAGCCCCTGACTGCTGGGGGTTGGGGGTGGGAGACATGAGTGGGGGCCTGGTGGAGGGTGCCCCTGGATGCTGGGGGGTAGTGGTGCAGGGAGACAGGAGTGGGGGCCTGGTGAAGGGTGCCCCACAGTGATGGGGGGTGGTGGTGCAGGGGGACATGAGTGGGGGCCTGGTGGAGGGTGCCCCTGACTGCTGGGGGGTGGGGGTGCAGGGGGACATGGTTTGGACATGAGTGGGGCCTGGTGGAGGGTGCCCCTGGATGCTGGGGGGTAGGGGTGCAGGGAGACAGGAGTGGGGGCCTGGTGGAGGGTGCCCCACAGTGATGGGGGGTGGTTGTGCAGGGGGACATGAGTGGGGGCCTGGTGGAGGGTGCCCCTGACTGCTGGGGGGTGGGAGTGCAGGGAGACATGAGTTGGCCATGAGTGGGGGCCTGGAGGAGGGTGCCCCTGACTGCTGGGGGGTGGGGGGGGCAAGACATGAGTGGGGGCCTGGTGGAGGGTGCCCCTGACTACTGGAGGTGGGGGGGTGGGAGACATGACTGGGGGCCTGGTGGAGGGTGCCCCTGACTGCTGGGAGGTGGGCGGGGTGGGAGACATGAGTGGGGGCCTGGTGGAGGGTGCCCCTGACTGTTGGGGGGTGGGGGGATGGGAGCCATGAGTGGGGGCCTGTTGGAGGGTGCCCCTGACTGCTGGGGGGTGGTGGTGCAGGGGGACATGAGTGGGGGCCTGGTGGAGGATGCCCCTGACTGCTGGGGGGTGGGGGTGCAGGGGGGACATGAGTTGGACATGAGTGGGGCCTGGTGGAGGGTGCCCCTGGATGCTGGGGGGTGGGCGGGGTGGGAGACATGAGTGGGGGCCTGGTGGAGGGTGCCCCTGACTGCTGGGGGGGCGGGGTGGGAGACATGAGTGGAGGCCTGGTGGAGGGTGCCCCTGACTGCTGGGGGGTGGTGGTGCAGGGGGACATGAGTGCGGGCCTGCTGGCAGGTGTCCCACAGTGCTGGGGGGTGGCGGTGCAGAGGGACATGAGTGGGGGCCTGCTGGCAGGTGTCCCACAGTGCTGGGGGGTGGGGGCGCTGGGAGACATGAGTGGGGGCCTGGTGGAGGGTTCCCCGCAGTGCTGGGGGGTGGTGGTGCAGTGGAACATGAGTGGGGGCCTGCTGGCAGGTGTCCCACAGTGCTGGGGGGTGGTGGTGCAGGGGGACATGAGTGGGGGCCTGCTGGCAGGTGTCCCATAGTGCTGTGGGTGGGGGTGCTGGGAGACATGAGTGGGGGCCTGGTGGAGGGTGCCCCACAGTGCTGGGGGGTGGTGGTGCAGGGGGACATGAGTGGGGCCTGGTGGAGGGTGCCCCTGGATGCTGGGGGTGGGGGTACTGGGAGACATGAGTGGGGGCCTGGTGGAGGGTGCCCCTGAATGCTGGGGAGTGGGCGGGGTGAGAGACATGATTGGGGGCCTGGTGGAGGGTGCCTCTGACTGCTGGGGGGTGGGCGGGGTGGGAGACATGAGTGGGGGCCTGGTGGAGAGAGCCCCTGACTGCTGGGGGGTAGGGGTGCAGGGAGACAGGAGTGGGGGCCTGGTGAAGGGTGCCCCACAGTGATGGGGGTGGTGGTGCAGGGGGACATGAGTGGGGGCCTGGTGGAGGGTGCCCCACAGTGATGGGGGGTGGTGGTGCAGGGGGACATGAGTGGGGGCCTGGTGGAGGGTGCCCCTGACTGCTGGGGGGTGGGGGTGCAGGGGGACATGGTTTGGACATGAGTGGGGCCTGGTGGAGGGTGCCCCTGGATGCTGGGGGGTAGGGGTGCAGGGGGACAGGAGTGGGGGCCTGGTGGAGGGTGCCCCACAGTGATGGGGGGTGGTTGTGCAGGGGGACATGAGTGGGGGCCTGGTGGAGGGTGCCCCTGACTGCTGGGGGGTGGGGGTGCAGGGAGACATGAGTTGGCCATGAGTGGGGGCCTGGAGGAGGGTGCCCCTGACTGCTGGGGGGTGGGGGGGCAAGACATGAGTGGGGGCCTGGTGGAGGGTGCCCCTGACTACTGGGGGTGGGGGGGTGGGAGACATGACAAGGGGGCCTGGTGGAGGGTGCCCCTGACAGCTGGGGGGTCGGGGGGGGGGGTGGGAGACATGAGTGGGGGCCTGGTGGAGGGTGCCCCTGGATGCTGGGGGGTGGTGGTGCAGGGGGACATGAAGTGGGGGCCTGGTGGAGGGTGCCCCTGACTGCTGGGGGGTGGGCGGGGTGGGAGGCATGAGTGGGGGCCTGGTGGAGGGTGCCCCTGACTGCTGGGGGGTGGGAGGGGTGGGAGACATGAGTGGGGGCCTGGTGGAGGGTGCCCCTGACTGCTGGGGGGCGGGGGTGCAGGGGGACATGAGTTGGATATGAGTGGGGCCTGGTGAAGGGTGCCCCTGGATGCTGGGGGGTGGGGGTGCAGGGAGACATGAGTGGGGGCCTGGTGGAGGGTGTCCCTGGATGCTGAGGGGTGGGGGTGCAGGGAGACATGAGTGGGGGCCTGGTGGAGGGTGCCCCTGGATGTTGGGGGGTGGGGGGGTGGGAGACATGAGTGGGGGCCTGGTGGAGGGTGCCCCTGGATGCTGGGGGTGGGGGTGCAGGGAGACAGGAGTGGGGGCCTGGTGGAGGGTGCCCCACAGTGATGGGGGTGGTGGTACAGGGGGACATGAGTGGGGGCCTGGTGGAGGGTGCCCCACAGTGATGGGCGGTGGTGGTGCAGGGAGACCTGAGTGGGGGCCTGCTGGAGGGTGCTCCACAGTGATGGGGGGTGGGGGTGCAGGGGGACATGAGTGGGGGCCTGGTGGAGGGTGCCCCTGGATGCTGGGGGGTGGTGGTGCAGGGGGACATGAAGTGGGGGCCTGGTGGAGGGTGCCCTTGATTGCTAGGGGTTGGGGGGGTGGGAGACATGAGTGGGGGCCTGGTGGAGGGTGCCCCTGACTGCTGTTAGACATGAGTGGGGGCCTGGTGGAGGGTGCCCCTGACTGCTGGGGGGGGAGACATGAGTGGGGGCCTGGTGGAGGGTGCCCCTGACTGCTGGGGGGTGGTGGTGCAGGGGGACATGAGTGGGGGCCTGGTGGAGGGTGCCCCTGACTGCTGGGGGTTGGGGGCGCAGGGGGACATGAGTTGGACATGAGTGGGGCCTGGTGGAGGGTGCCCCTGGATGCTGGGGGGTGGGGGTGCTGGGAGACATGAGTGGGGGCCTGGTGGAGGGTGCCCCTGGATGCTGGGGGGTGGGGGTGCAGGGGGACATGAGTTGGACATGAGTGGGGCCTGGTGGAGGGTGCCCTTGACTGCTGGGGGGTGGGGGGATGGGAGACATGAGTGGGGCCTGGTGGAGGGTGCTCCTGACTGCTGGGGGGTGGGGGTGCAGGGGAACATGAGTAGGACATGAGTGGGGCCTGGTGGAGGGTGCCCCTGGATGCTGGGGGGTGGGGGTACAGGGAGACATGAGTGGGGGCCTGGTGGAGGGTGTCCCTGGATGCTGGGGGGTGGGGGTGCTGGGAGACATGAGTGGGGCCCTGGTGGAGGGTGCCCCTGGATGCTGGGGGGTGGGGGTGCAGGGAGACATGAGTGGGGGCCTGGTGGAGGGTGCCCCTGGATGCTGGGGGGTGGGGGTGCTGGGAGACATGCGTTGGTGGGCAGTAGTGCAAGGTGACATGTGGGTTGGCTGGGGGGCATGGCCATGGTGGATGGGCTGCCTTCGGGATATGTGCAGGGGTGCAGGATAGTCCCCTGTCGTGTGGGCCGCCTGCAGGGGCCGTGGAGGGTGTAGAGGGAACAGCTGGGAGGACCCACATGGCCAATTCACGTGTAGGACTACCCGGCACCCCCGAAATACACGTAGGCTGCTGGATTCACGTGTGGAATTTCCCGCCTACCCGGAGTACACGTACCCTGCTGAAATCGCGTATGGAACTTCAGGCGCACACCGAAATACACGTACCCTGCAAATTCACGTGTGAAACTTCCTGCGCACCTTGGAATACACGTACCCTGCTGAAATCCCGTGTAAAACTTCACGCGCACCCCGAAATACAGTGTACCACGGACAATCGCGTGTGGAACTTCCCGCACACCCCGATATACACGTACCCATGCCAATTGCGTGTGGAACTTCCCACGCACCCCGAAATACACGCACACGCTATTTTTCACACAGCGGGTGTCCGTGTTTGTCGTTACCCCTTTGCACCTCATTTGTCGTAGAGGGCCACAGTATGGATCATTCATCATAGCTGTATATAGGTGCTTTTTGTAAGCGCACATTTTGGCGCACATTTATTTCAGGCGCAGGGACGCTACCGCCTGCTTTCTTGTGGCGGACTTGTTTGGCCCTGTGCACGTCTTTGACCGTGCGCTGGTTTTCCCTATTCGATTCCATGAATACGAGTTGTAGGCGAGCGTGAGGGCGTTCTGCGCACTTGCCTCCTGTACTTCCCCCGTGACGCCCATATTTTCCCCATTCCGAGTGTTATGCCCCGTGTTCCGCCTACTTTTGTTATGTGCGCCGCGCTATGTGTGATTTCGCTGTGGCCGTGGCGCACGCCGTTGGATGACCTGTGCGCCGGCATGCGCCGCGCACTTTTTCAGCGCACATCCAATATTTTTCTCGCGCACGGAATTCCATGAATCGATGTGCGCTGGTTTCCCTGCGATTTTCGCACTTGCACTGCGATTCGCATATTTTGGCACCTCTGCGCCGGAATTTTCGGCGCACATTAATTCCATGAATCGGCCTGTAAATATCTATGGTTGCATTGCACAAGAGGGCAATGATTGCATCGTAATCATTGATGTACTTTGAAGCTTTGTTTCTTTTAATGCTGTGTGTGTTTTTAGGCAATTTTCCTTTCACACTGTGTCTAACAGAAGACATGAAGCTGTTTACTTGTCCTTTTTCTGAAACTGGTCTAGGGAAACCAAAGCGGCATTTGGTGTAGTATTTACCTTTGTTTTTATATCTGTGTCTGCAGTATTTGCCGCATTTATGTTTTTGGAAGCGTAAAATGTGTGTACATAGCTCAGTATGTGTGGTTTCTGAAGGGATGTCGCAGGTTATGTATTTGTGAATAAACTGCAAAACAGTGGCATCATTGTCATGACCAAATTTAGGAGCATCTTTTATCCACAAAAGCATGTGGATGTGTGGTGCTCCTCTGGATTGATATTCTTTTCTCCAAAATAATTATTCCACTTCTCATTGGGGAGGGATTTTTTCATTACAGATGAAGGGCAGCCTGGCAATAAAGCGCTGGTGAAAGTATCATGATACATTTACAGGGTCAAGAGAGCATAGTTCTGGAGTTTTTATGTGTATTCCTTCTTTGTTTTGGTTTGCTATGCGTAGGAAGTCATGCAAGTCATCCCAAGCATATTCTGCACAACTTAATGTAACAAACCATTTGGGTGGGCTGAGGTTACTTAGCATACATCGTACATCAGCTTGATGTTGGAACCAGTATTCTTTTGTACCACACATGTTTGCCAATAGATTTGTGATACTTGACTGCAAACCTGCATCTTTGTCTTTTATGACATGTTTAAGAAATTGGAGCCTGTTTTCAATGTGTGCGCAACTCTGTAACATAGAGTTGCTAATTCACTTTCGAACAGGAGGTGGAATATGTATTCAACATTTTGTCTGAATCTGGGGTCTTCAGAATACATTCGTAAAGAGCGATAAGCTGATGCTGTTATTTGTGTGGATCTTTCATCATATCTTCCCCCTTTTCCTGTAGGAAAGAGTAGAGGAAAGGCTTGTGCTTTTACATTTTTCTCCCATATGCTGATTGGAGATCCTTTGGCTTGACGCATTTCATATGTTTCTAATGCATCGTCTATGGTGTCTTTGGAGTGTAGTGGGTGAATTGTATACTGGTCTAAAATGTTGGATGCAGTAATAGGATCTACAAGTTCAAATTGGCCAGTTGGTGATGAGTCCTGAATCATTTGGGTGGTTTCCCATAAATTCTGTTCAATGTTAATATGTTTGTAGTAGTCATTGTTTTCTTTTAGATATTTTAGGGCTTTTCTAACTTTGTTTAAATCTACTAGTTATTGTCAAATTATTTGTATCTTTCATTGGTACACCATTAACTAGGATAATCAAAGATTGATCAATTGGCCGTTACACTCCTAGAGTTTCTACATTTTCGTTAAGATATAATGGCAAATAAACTACTTTGCCACAAATGCCTTTTAGTAATTCAGAAGGAGGCAATGTGGCTGTTTTCAGTTGAAGGCGTATTATAGCTCGAAATGGGTGTACTGTTTGGATTATAATGCTCTCATACAAATTAAGCTGTTGGAGAGGTTTTAGAAGTTTGAATATTTCCAAGTTATTAGTGACAGCACGTGAAGGCATTTGGTTATTATCAAGCTTTGTATTGCAGTATGCGCAAATTATTGAGGGGTTACTTATTTTGTTTTTGTTTTCTGTTATAAAATATAGAGCTAATTGGAACCATTGGGTTTCCTCATTGTCTTCTATTTTGTAAGTCGTATCTACAATTTGTGTGTCCTTTTTATACAAATTTATGCGACAATACACACATACTTGGTTTGGTACTTCAGCAGATGGGCTTTTAAACTTTGCTATTTCTTTTTTGTATGTGTTTATTAGAAGATTGGCGTTTGTAAGCTTTTCGCTAATGTTCTCTAATGTTACTGAATTTGCGAAGTCATCTTCACTTTCAAAATATTTACTTTGGATGTGGTCTATTTGTTGAAGGAGTTCTTTGGCTGTCCCGTGTCGGAGAATGTTATTAACATGTTGTAGTTGTAAAGCAGGACTTTTTGCATAGTAAAGTCTCTGGAGAAGATTATGTATAGTGGAATGGAGTGTTGCTAACATTTTTATGTGTTGGAAGGTGCTTTTGCAAGCTGGTCTCGAAATGCAGGCTAATGAATGTCCTCGCAGTCCAGTGTAGTTGCGCACTGTACAGAAGTCCATGGTTTGTAAAGTTTTTATTCTAACTTTGTCTTTTACTTTCACATAGTGATTGAGGAATTGTCGTAAAGACTTGACAAATTGTTTCTGTATGTTACCATTTGTAGACAGGACAGATTGGTTGGGTGGAAGGAACAGTTGATTGCAAGTTTGTTGGGGACGTTTTTTCAATGAGGGTTTCTTGTGCCATAATGGTATTGTCTAGCATTTCATACCCTTGGCCATTACTAAGTATGGCAATTGGGTTTTTCAGTTCTTGTTTATAAGCCTCTTCATTGAAATATGTTTCTGTGCTGCTTGTGTGAATCCATTCACCTTCACAGAAGTTTGCAAAGGTATCTATGTTGACATTGCGCATGTTTAGAAGTACTTTTTGTAGTTTACTGATTAATTTTGTTAGTGGTTTCATTCTGGTTAAAATTAATATAAACAATGTTCTTTTGAGGAGAATTGCTCTGTCAATGAGAGCTTCCAGGATTAGTCTTCTGCAGTAATTTTTAAGGGTGCAGCGTGACTCTACGGTGGAAAATTGTTTGTGAAATACATTTTTTGGAATGCTTAACTGTGGCTATGTTAACATTGGTAGATATAGTGGTAGGGTTATTAGCAGTTTTATTATACTTTTTACATTCTTTTTTATTTTTTGGAAGAGGGGTCCTAGTATTTTTTGTGGTAGCTGGTTCAGTTTTGTTCACTGACTGTCAAAGCAGTTTTGTTTGAATATTTGCTATACATTCTGCCAGAGGTGGATGAGTATTTTGCATGCTTTTATTTTGATCTGCTCTATTTTTTCTTTGTTTTCTACAGAGTTGATTTTTAGTAGGCTGTCTGTTGGAGAAAAAAGGAAATTGTGGGTTTGAAAGTTGCGGAATATATATGCGTGTATTGTGAATGAGTGTGTGAATATGAGGGCAGACATAAATAGAGGGCTGTGCGATTGTGCAGTTGGCTGCTAGTTCTGGTTGGGAAGGTTATAAGATTAGCTGTGTGTGTGTAGATGTGTGAAGGATTTGGGTTAGTGCGTAATAGAGTGGTAGTGTGAATGAATAAGTAAGGACATTATGATGTTTTCACAATAATAGTGGGTGTTATGATAATGGTGTTCAGATGACAATACAAAGAGTGTACATGCTGAGGTGCAATGAATAAGAGTGAAGTAAATGTTGTTTATTTGAAAGGAATTTTGTGGGCTACTAAGCGGCTACACTGAACTGTATGAGTAACAGAAAGAATATTTCTACACTAGTACACTTACTTTATAGGATGCAAAGAGTAGTTTTCTTCAGGTTGTTGTCTTTCAGGAGGTTGTTCTGCACTGCAATTGGGAAAGAAGAAAATTAGTCTGTATGTTTGGTAATGGTGAATTACTTTTAGTACAAGGAGATATTGTATTTTATTGTAAGCGGAGTTGTTGGGAAGAAGAGTTAATAACATTAGGCTTCATTACGAGTATGGTGGTAACCCTGGCGTTGCTGCAGATGGGTTGCCACCAGATTCCTAATAATTTTCCGCCAGCTAGCTTCCTCTTGGCCTGGAAAGTCAGGTGCTGGAAAACGTTAGTCCCTATTTCTGTGGAGTTGCATAGGACTGTATGGGAATGGTGACATGGGAGCACTGGCAGCGTTGCTAATGGTGCCGGTGGTCCCATCATAAGTATGCCTAATGGAGCTGTAGCAAGAAAGTGTGACATTTTTATAAAATTCAAAATGGAAAATGCTGTCCTTTTTGGGAGGCTGATTGTGAAAGTTAAAAAATGGTTTTGTAGATTTATAGCAGCACTGTGCATGACATTTTTCTAAAACAAAGAAATGGAGATGGAAAATATTTATAGAACACTGTTAAGTGGCACTTGTGTGAATATTTGTTATGTTTTCAGTACATGCATACTTGCGAATGGGATGCATTGTAATGTGTAGTTGCTTATTAAATTATGATTCTTTTGTTTGTATTGTGGGAGTTATGGTTGCACCATTTGCATTTGAAAAGGTGCACTGCAAGTCCCAGAATGCAGAGAAAAATCGAGAAGCCAATAAGCATGTACATATTAGAAAGGGGAATGTTAGTATGCATGTGTGGGAAAGTTAAGGAAATTGCACACACAGAGTGTTATTGCAATATGTTGGAGAAATTGTTTCCATTTTCTTTCTTTCATTTATTTATTACAAATTATACACACCACTGTTGTAAAAGTATACATGCATTTTTTTGTTTTACTTGAAATTATGCTGAAATAAATATTTGTAAACGCATTGCATTTTGCCATTTTTCATTCCATGTACATGCCATGCTTTGGTAACATACATGCAGTTTTCGTTTTGAGTTTGCATTGTGGGAGTTTTAGTTTTAGTGTCACTTTGTTAGTGGAAGAAGTGGTGTTGAAAGTAACAGAATGAATGGAAAAATAACACTTGGTAGATTGTAATGGGTCATATTGGCAAGTATGCATGTACTGGTAATATATTGAACTTTAACACATGATTTGGCACTTAAACATGCTGGGGAAATAGTTTAAATGTGGTTTTCTTTCCTTTCCCAAAAAGACACAGAGAGTGCTGCTGAAATTGCAAATATGTGTTTTGAAACTGTTATGAAAATGCTCATTAAAAGAAAACTTTGCAACCACACAGTGTTGTAAGTAATTGCCAGTTGATGTCAGGGGATGGGTCAAATGAGAGTATGATTATTGAGTAGGTTAAATCAGGGTAAGTGTAGGGTAAGTGGTAGGCACCCTGTTTATATGCATTTGTAGAAGAGTTGGAAATTTAATTTTAAAAATATATGCATACCTGTACTTTGTGTTGTTAGATGCAGATGTGGTTGAATCTGCAAATAGAAATCTTGGAGTTTTTGACAGTAGTTTTTGATGCAGGTGCTTGGGGGTAACAGAGTAGAGTTTTTGGATCTGATTGGTGGATGGGTGTGTGACTGCTTGAAAGTAGCCAATGAGGGAGTGCTACAAGGATTGAAGTGGAAAGGGAAGACGGGCTGACCTGTGTTACAGTGTCCGCGACCGTGTGGTAGTCCGGGGACAGGGCGTGGCACATCCAGTACTTTTAAGGATGCCTGGCATGGAATGGGGACTGTGGGAATAAGCCAATGAGGCCTTCTTGTTGTGCTTCATAGGAAGAGAGGGTAACAGTTCTTTTCATTGCTGTGTGTAGGGAAGATGGCTGTGGGTGTCCAGATGCATTTTTGCATGGTGTTGGGATGACACCCTTCCCAAATGTGAACATTCTGCTGGATGGTGAACGTACTTTGTTCAGTGATGGCATCACTTTTATTGATTGTGGCAATGCAATCTTTCTTGACAATATTCAAAGTGCACTCAGAAGGTTCTTGTGAAAAGGATGTAGAGTGCATGTGAGTAGGTGTAGGAAAACACATCTGAAAAGCCCCCCACCCCAAAAAAATATATGCTAAAAGAAATCCTTTTTAGAGCCACCACTAAAGAGTAAATAACTTACATTGGGGGTTACCGACACCGGTAAGGATGCCGGTGCCGGTAATCCCTTACCGCCCTATTCTGAGGTTCCCTAGCGGGACCCGCTGAAAATATCTGGTCAGACCAGACGTCCTTAGCAGGTTAGGGAATGGGGAATGGTATTCGGGATGGGGAATTACCGGGTCCGCATAGGTTGGAATGTCACGGTAAGTCCCCATTCTGCCTACCCAAACCCGGACCCGAGTCTGGAGGCAGCCATGGTGCAAATAGTGCCATGGCTGCCTCCAAACTCGGAATGACCCCCATCGTGTTTAATTTCTGTCCCCACCCCCTCCAATTGGACGATCTGTCTGCAGAGAAAATGGTAGTCCACGGATGGCACATGCCACATCCGGGTCTTTTGAGAATGCCAGGTATGTGCAGCTCAGGGGATTAGCCAATCAGGTTTCCTGGATGTGGTATGCAAGGAGAGAATTTGGCAGATGTGTTTGCTGAGAGGAGTGCAGATGGATATGGCTATGGCTATGTTTTTCAGGAGGCAGAGTGTGTGGATTCTGGGGGACTCTTCAATTCAGTCATTGAAGGTACATGCTGAGAATCATAGCATCCTCGGAAATATTGGGTTGGCAGAAGTGGAATTTTCCTGGCATGCAGTGTGTGGCTCATACTGGGCACGCTTGCTATAATTTTGCATAAGTATGACGTATTTTAAAAGTCCATATATCGGGATTGTCCATTGTGGAGGGGACAGTTTGGGGTTTGTGACTCCAGTGTCTCTGCAAGTTGCGCTGTAGGCTTTTTTAAAAAAGCCTTAGGCAACTGTTTCCTGCTGCTAAGATTATTTTTTGGGAAATAAATCACAGAGACGCACATGAAGATGTGCAACAAACTTTTTCAGTCATCAAATTTAACAATCAAGACAGATTGTCAATAAAGGTGTATCTGTTTTTTGTATGGTTCTGGATTGTCATTGTTTGAGAATGATAATATCAATTCTCAGCGTGTGAATTTGTTTGCTCCAGATGGAATTCACTTTTCAAATATTGGAAATCCAATTTTCCTTTATAATATAAGGAATATATTGAAGAGATTTTGGGGGACTTGTGGATCCATTGGTTGAAGGTGTATGCAGAGCAGTATGGAGTGGCAGAAAATCTTGGATTTCATGATGTTCATGTGCAGTGGTATGGAGTGTGCGGCATGAAGTGGGTGGACTTGCTCACATTTTCTGTCAATTTGGTCACACTGCATCATCCGGACATTATAATTGTTCATTGTGGAGGGAACAGTTTAGGGCATTTAACTGGAATTTCAATGCAGTTTGCAATGAAGGAGACATCTGGCAAATTGAAGGAAATGTTCCCGAATTCTCGACTGTTTTTTTCTCGCATTGCCCAGAGACAGATGTGAATGCCATCGAGTTCATTTGATCCGCAAATGGAGAAAGCGAGGAGCAATGTCAACAAGGCTGTGTGTGCACTTTTGGGAGATGGTGGCATGATGTCTTTGCATAATGAAAATATTAAATTTGACGTTGGCAATATTTTCCGCAGAGATGGAGTTCATTTTACTGATGCCGGTAATCAGCTTTTTCTGCTAAACATTCATGTTTTGAAGCACTTTTTGCATATATAGAAAGCATTTTCCAGTAGGTGAAAAAAAAATGCGTGGAAGCATGTCGAAAACAAAATGCCTACTGTTTTACAAGTTGAAAGAAAAAGGTTGCTTCATTAGAATGTTGCTTAGTTTACTTTAAAACTAGAAAAAAAGGTTTTTTTTCAGAGCCAGCGCCTTCCCAAGCATAAAGGTTCCATGTTTTTGTTGCCACCACCCACTTTATATTAGATTTCTGTGGTATACTACACTGTCCCCGAACTCTGCGGGGCCTTTAACTTTTTTTAGTACTTCTATTTTTCAACAAGTGGCTCTGAAAATAACCTTTTTTCATTTTTAGTGTTTATATTTTATTTTGGCTTTTTCTTCACAGGCGAGACAAGGCAGGGGAGGGAAGGGAGGGAAGGTGCACCAACCATAGGGATGAAGGGGCAGGTGGAGAGAGGAAGATGGTGGGTGGACCTTAATCAGGTAGGGGACACTGTTTCTCATGCTCCTTGACCACAGCCTCGAAAGCACTCAGAAACTGCTCCCCCCTACAGAGCAGTGTGTTACAGTACATACAGAGCACTGTCACCCTCGAAAGATAAGGGTTGACAGCGTATAGGATGGCCTGCAAGGCTTCAGCAGGGATCCTCTGCCCCACAGAAGTGTCCCTTGTGGTGGTAGGAGCAGATGATGAGGGTGTCGAACCACAGTCTTTGATATCCTGGGTGTTAATCTTAGCAGTGCACAGTGGTGGCGCGAGTTATGGTTGCTTAGCTTACCATAACTGGCAAATTTCTTGGGGTTTTCGGTTTTACTTGTAACAATAACTTGCCTTTAACACGTTTTTTCCACTGAATTTGTTACATTTTTATTAGTGCAACTTAACCATAAAGTTCCTTTAACAATGTTTTTTCACTGAATAAATATACAAATAGTCTATCTGTGTGTAGCAACATTTTTACCACATGTGGTGGCACTTTGCACCACCAAAATGTGCCAAAACCAGAAATGACTTTATAAGGATACCCTCCTATCACAACACACCAACTCAATGGGAGAAGGTCACAAAGGACAAATGGGCGCTAAGCGCAGTTCTACACGGACTCTAGAAAAGACCACATGAGATACCACCAAAGAAAACCAAAACACTTGCATAACATCTTCCCTTATTAATAAAGGATGTAAAATTGCTCCTAAAGAAGGGAGCTACAAAACCAGGGCATCACAAGGAAAGGGGCAAAGGTGTTTATTTAATGTATTTTTTATTCAAAAGAAAGCTTTAACAATGTGTTGTATTCTGGATTTAAGTCCACTGAACAGTTAGTAAAGTTTCAAAAGTTGTGATGATTAATGGAACCAAAAACGATTTCCCTAAAGCAAAACACATGTGTTAGGGTAGTGCATTTGATTTAAATGCATGGAAACATATTATGCCCGAAATGAGTGAGATATTTGAAAATACCCCATATACTGTTTCAGATTTGATACTCACCAGGAACATTTATGCAAGCAAGCCCAAAAAGAATGTGTTTCTAGTCAACTTTAATTGAAACAACAGAATATTCATAATGCCCCTTGAATCATTAGTCTGAAAGGTCCAACTTCACAACTTGGGTAAGCAAGGAAATGAATGGACTGTATTGCAGGAATATTAGTATCAGACAATATGCAAAGGATTAAGCAAAAAATTATGTAAGAAGAGAAGAACATTACGTTTTCAAAAGATACACAGGGCCTAATTCCAGGTGTGGCGGTCTGGAAACAAGGGTGCCGGTAAGCTTACTGGCACCATTGTTTCCGGACTGCCACACTACGAATCTGCCTGCAGGGGCCGTAGTCCCCGACAGGGCCAGACCTGCCGGGCGGAACGGCCCCTGCATGCAGACATTTCATGCAAGCACCGGCACCATTAGCAACGGTGCTGCTGCTTCGGTCTCCCACCACCCATGGAATCCTATGGGACTCCACAGGAATGGGGAGTTACCAAACCCGCCTCCTGACTTCTCGCGCTGCCGGGATTTGTCTCGGTGGCACCGGGAGGTCAGGCGGCGGATTCAGTGTTTCTGGGTCGGCGGCAACCCACAGGTCGCACCGGTGGGTTAGCTCTAACCTCGGAATGAAGCCCACAGGTCTGTCATATTGAGTAACGTGCCAATGACTTCACTGTTTCAAAGACACTTCAATGTAAATTGTGTATGTATTCAACTACTATTGAATTATTCGACAAAGTCATAATGACACATTGAACTGATTCAATTTAATACATTACCTATGCACACAGTTTGAAGAGCCATGTCGTTCATGGTTTGAAAAAGATGTGTATTTATTTCTGTCTTCTGTTGTGCTGCTTTCAAGTGATCGGTGCCTCCCCTTGGAGCTAGCTAGAGCGAAGCTGAGAGGATACTATGACAAAATTGTCAAGGAGCGTGTCATGCTTGTGCATAGCTGATACTCTTCTGGATGGGCAAGTGCAGGATGATCTGGAATCCAGGTTCAGGGTTGATGTTAGGTAGAACCAGAAAACAAAACACTGCCAGATACCAGGGTTTCATACCATGAGCTAGAAGTGTTCAGCTCCCTCCACAGATAGTACAAAGTAGGAGCAGGGACAGTGCGGACACTGGGTGGATGGGAAAGAGTGTAGCAGGTGGCTAACGGCAACAAGCCGTAGTGATGGCAGACTAAGAAGGAGGCTGCAGGAGCTGCTGAAGGGTGACAGGATACTGGTGGCTTGGAGCAGCAGCTAAGGGGTCCAAGGAAGAGGGGTCCAGGAGGTAGGAGAAGGCAAGACAGCATGGAACATGGAAAAAAGGTAGCTGGACAAAGGACCAGGAGCCACATTGTCACTCACCAGGAGGAGTTCAGATGCGATCTGGAGAATCACCTGCTGTGTTTTTAATCTGCCTGTAGTGCAACTGGGGCTACTGTGCATGCCTGGAATCCAGATGCCAGTCCCAGGCTCATGCCCCAATGAAACAACATGGTGGCGCTCATGGGGCCTCATTACGACCCTGGCGGTAAGGGGTTAGCGCCAGCGTTAGCTGCGCCGACCCCTTACCGCCAATTACGGGGTCCCTTAGCGCCATGGCGCTTTTAACACCTGCTTTTAGCGGGTGTTAAAATCCATGGCGCTAAGGTACCATGGAGTTAATTACGCCACCGTAATTTACGGTGGCGTAAATAACGCCTTCCCCACTCCCATTATGCCCTATGGGGCAAAAATGGGAATGGGGAAGGGTAAATGGGGATTGGGGACTTACCGCCCCGCCGACCTCGGAATGGGGCGGTAAGTCCGCCAACCACCATGGCGTAAACGTAGTTTACGCCATGGTGGTAAAGTCACGGCCCAGGCGGTAACTTACCGCCTGGGTCGTAATGAGGCCCATGGTGTTGGTCCGGCGGGCGCAACCTCCCGCATTCAGGTAAGCAGGGAACTCACTGCGCCACACCACCTGCCATCAAGGAAGGAGATGCCTTCAGTGAGGTAAGCGGGAGTGGGATGTGGTGGTGACAAAAATAGGCTTGACATTCTGAAGTCCAGACTTCTATGGTATATTTTTCTCATAAACATCAAGTTTTTTTAAATTGTGAGCTTCAAAGGCAAATTCAACCAATAAGCATTACACTGTGAACTCTACATGGTAATAAACCTGGCCATCTGTCCAGCTAATGTGAGTAAACCAAGAGATCTGTCACCTCCATCAAGCCCCGAACCCCTTATAAGGGGCTATTTACTTCAATCAAGGAGCAAAGGGCATGCAGTGTTATTCAGAGGGCAAATTCAGGCCATTTCCAGACTTGTACAAACCACTCATGAAGGCTGGTTTAACTGTGCTCGAGTACTCAGGCCCTCAAATAGAAATACAGAGCATGTCAGATGTGCATTTCTCATGTGAAGTTAAATAAGCACCTGCATCCCACCATTGACTGTATATTAACATAAATCAGCATCCATACCACATAAACACGCGGGACCAAGTGCACTATGACTGTGTGAATTTTTTCTTTAATAAAAAAGGATGAAAATGAATAACTCCATCAATAAAAATTGCATCATTTTGTACCATGTGTCTAAGGGTGTATCTTGGTGGGAGATAATAGAAATCGTTATTTCAATAGTGTGCCATATCTCTGCATTGAATTATGAAGGAACAACTGGTTTTGCATCCAGGAAAATTGAACAGCACATTGGCCCCCACCATTTTTCAGATCACCAGTATTGAAATTATAACCATTCAATGGAGATTGAAGGGTGTATTCTGTGAGAGTATCTGCTTTTGAAATAATCCAATGAAAGGATTTGACCAATGAAAATATACAGAATCATAATGATATAGTGTTTAAAATACTTTGATTATAAAATAGGGCACAGAGAGTTATTATGATTGTGGATGGATTTGTGAGAGACACCAACTGGAAGCCGGGATTCCATAGTGGCTGCATGGATGGTGATTCCTTTTCTAAGAAGATGAGCAGAGTCCATATGGAAACCTGTGGGATCAACGTGGGGGACTTGCTGATTAGGGGATTCCAATCTGAGAGGGCCAGGCTGATTTCCAAAATTGAAAGCCCCACTTAAAGTCAGCAGATATAAATTCCCAATGTAAGTCCAAATTGCCTTTCATTTCTTTCCATCCTAAGTCCCCAGATCAAATGGCCTGGGAGCAAATGCTGAGCCCCCAGATCAGATGGTCTGTGAGCAAAAGGGGACACAGGTTTCCAATAGATCTCAGAAGCATTGTATGGTAGAATGCACTGTGCTTTTCAATATAATTAAGTACAAAGTGAGATTTACTCTCATAAACCTGTTTGCATTTTGTACTCAGTGTGCAATGTAATACAAATGGCACTTCTGTGCAACTTAAGCACAGTTTTGCTTTTGTAAATTAAGTCCAATTAAATTGAACCCACATTTTTCCACAGGCATAGGTAAATAGTCAGACTATGAAACAATCATGAAGTTCCATAGCCTGACAGAGAGTTATTGATAATTTCCAGCAAGATATTTATGGATGGAAGGTAGCTGTAAGGAACTCATGGTGGCAACAGTAAAGACAAGTGATCACAGTTGAAGGGTGTTTATTAAAATGTATAAATGGGTGAAATAAACGCCTAATCTAAACCTAAATCTAAGATGGGAGGAAGCTACGACCATCAAATAAAAATAAGGCAGTCCTAGTGGCGCTTTGTCAAATAAAAAGGGCCTTTCCCTAAAAAAAAACATTGCCAATCCTTAACGGTAAGTTACAAAATAGTGTGGGATAATGTTCACCATAAAAGGAAGAAGTGTTCATAAAATGATAAGTTAGGATGGTATAGCAGAGTCTCCCTTCCCCACGTTTTTAGCATGGGACTAGGCAGGACTCTTGAACACAGCACACAACTGAGCTTCTCCAGCACAAGGTTACAGTTATTTTCAGTGATATCAGGACTTTCGATGGTCAAGTCTCTTTAATACAAAGTCTCTTGCCTCCTAGGGCCTGATCTATCAAAAATAACAAAACAAAAGTTCCTTTCCGTAATCTTTTACGTTGGGTGATGACTCTTCACCCCTGGATCCCCCTCAACCAGGCTCTGATCGTTCTTGAATGTTAGCCTCCCTCCGTCGGGTTCAATACGGCCTTTCACTCCAAATATTTTCACCTGTCATATTCATGAGTCTCTATGTCTTTTTAATCAACCTTTCACTGGGACCATCCCTCTGCCGGGTTCACTCTTGTGAACACAATGTTCACGTGAGTATTTTGCTTCACCCCGCCTTGCAGGCATCCCTCCGCCGGGTTCACATTTACCAGCTACACAATTCAGTTTGCTTTATCACAAATGCAGGATTCACTTCCCTTAGCTTTCCTCTTTGTTTACGTTAGCCTCCCTCGATCGGCTCAGACCATCAAAACTGTGGACATCCCTCAGTAGGGTTCATGCTTGTCATCACTATCTTCACAGGTATCTCACTTCCCTTAGCTTTCCTCTTGGTTACGGGTCAAAGACCTTCGATTGTACTAGGGGTTTTACTCGACCATTATATGACAACTTTGACCTCTTACATCAGGCTCTCCTAGGGCCTCCAGGTACCTGTAGTTTTAACAAAAGGGACCAACCAGAGTCTTTCAAATAAGCACCCACGTGGCACTGGACCACTCTGCAGCTGGTCTTTCCCTGAGCTGTAAAAGTTCAGTAACACGCAAGTTCTTTGTTCATAAGTTCTTTCAATTCATATCATGTTGCCGTTTGCAACCTTCGCGCAATACAGCTCGGTCTACTATTGGTTCTCCCTCCGACTCACCGGCTGTGCTGAACTCCTTGGCGTTTCCTCCCTCTGGAGACAAGGACAGTACCACGGTAGCAAGCACCTCTCTCCGCCTTGGTTATCAGTGTGGGAGGGTCCTGTGCAACGTTGACATCTGTTCCAACACCTGCTAGCTGTAGTTCCCGGTTTTATGATTCATTTTACTGAGGCTTTGCGGGTCTCGGTCGAAAAGGGCAAGTGCACTTCCCTCCTTGTGGTCCTTTCAGGTCTCGCCACCTTTCTCCTCCTTTTGAACTGCCGTCCTGGAGCTGCCTCCTTGTGCATTTTGCCTTGCTCGGAGTGTGCTCTCATGCTCTACCTTTTCTCCCTGCGGGGAAGGGAAAGGGCCGTCAGGTGTGTGTAGTTATTATCAATTGCCTGACTCTGGCTGACCCTTGTGTTGGGATATGTCAGGTAAACGCCTCTGGTGTAAGTCTGTTGTCTTTCATGGTGTAATAAAGTGTTTGTGTTGGAAGTCATTGAGAAACCTTGAGGTTTCTCACATAGCTTAGGGGAGTCATTTCTTTTAAAGAAAAACTAAATATAAATCCTAGGCAACCCCTTATTCCGTAACTGTGTAGGTGGACTCATTTGTGAACTGAAACCGGAGGGTTACTTATATCTATTTAATACAATCTGAGACCGATTCTCCTAGATTGGGGTGGTTGAACTAAATTCAAGTGCACAAACAGCTTGTGATTGAGTAAGATTGTGGTGGTTTCCCCTGCATAAAGCTTGGGACCACCTCTGCATTGACTTTAAATAAAAAAACAATTATCAGAATCAACAAAAGCAGTCTGTTTCTTGTCCCCAGAATTGAGGGGCGTGATTGCATGTAAGGTACCATTAAATCTTGCCTTGCCATATTGGCGAGAATGAATTAAAGACAGATATTAGTCGACATCTCTGACAAAGTACTTTTGGGCCCAATCCAGGGGTACCTTTAGGGATAAAGTACGAATATGAGAGTGTGTATCAGCAGTGTTATTGAGCTGGCTGACTACTACTCCCACAGAGACTTCGGCATGGCCCTGAACGCAGGAAGAAAGGCACGATGCAATGGTATAAAGTGAATATATCAAAAAATAAATAACGAATGACAGTTATAACGAATTAAAAATAATGAACAAATTCTGAATTTTTTAAAGAAAATATTAGTTGTGGTGGGGTAAAAGGTTAAATATTGTCCCGAGGGGGTTGGGGTGGGTTTTTAGCAAGAAGAAACAGAAGCTTGACGGGTGACCCCACTCCCTCCAAAAAATCAATTCTTAATTTTTTTTGTTATTTTTAATTTGTTAACATTTCATTCGTTATTTATTGATTCGTTTTTATAACATAGAACCGACGCAATAATGTCCGCAGAAGTTATCCCCATGTATAACCTTTATGGGTTTAATGTTTTGGGGTAAGAGGGTGAGTTATTTTGTGCTTCACTATTATTAGTTGGTTTCCTTACTGTTAACATTGCATACCTTTTCCCTACACACTTTTTGGGGCTTTACAAATGTACTAATTAAGTTTTGTAAAGTTTACACCATGCGACTTTCACAATCATTTCTCAGGATAATGTTTTTATGTTCCCTTTTTCCCTTCTGCCCAACCCCCTTTTACGGGGTCGAGACCAAGATGACCCATTTGCAACTTCCCATTACCAATTTCCTCATCCACTACATAAGGTGAGGTGGTTGTACCAGTGTTATTATTTAGGGGAAAGGTTTAAAAAGGACCTCAATGAAAATTATTGCACAGATGACTTTCCCTTAAAAGCTTCTAAACCTAAAGGTTTCACTTTTGCAATTGTGTTTTTAGCTAAAGAAAATCCCCCTTCACCGCTAATATATTTATATAGCTTGGGACAAAGCATCAGCAAGGATCATATCCTTCAGGTGTCAACAGTCTTTCACTGTTGCATTCCCAGATATTATCAACCCAACGGATTTTTAATCATGCCAGGCAAAAGTGTTGAGCCAGGAAAGAGATGCCAGCCAAGGAGTGTTTTAAGAAAACGTTCCAGGTGAACATCGTTGTTGTTGCTTCCTTCATCTACAGACTAGGATTTGAGTGACCTAAGGGCCCTGCCGCTTAATTGTTTGCAGTAAGAATTTGGAACCCAAATAAGCGCTTGAAGTTGACACTGACAGTTCTGTTATTAGCCGCACCATGCAACCTTTGACTGACAGCCATCCACAATCTCCATTGTTACTGTGAATGTTATGGGAACTTTGGCGGTAGCATACTGTTAGGAAAGATTTCATATTTGAATGTAATTTTCCCTCCATGTGTCAACCCCCAAACTTTTCGCTGCTGTTTTACACCCTGATCTAACCTTTGCCAGAGAAGCGCAGCCCTCCGCCGCACTCCTCTGGTCTTTCGCTCAATTCTTATGGGGGAACTGACATGCCCTTAAGACAGTCAGTACTGGGAAACTTGATTCCCTTAGTCCTTTCCTCATGTTGCAGCTTGTGTGCAACATGTAACAAGAGTGCAATGTTACTTACTTTACCGCACCCTTGGGTCTCTAGTCATTCCAAAGGTCCTAGAAACTCTCGCTGAACGTATTGTGAACTGTGCAGGTGTGTCACAGACAGGACTGGTGGCAGCTACCGTTTATCTTATGTTTTGAACCCTTTTTTTGCCAAGTTATCCATGCTTACCGCGTTTGGCACAAATAGGTGGCCTGTCTCCAAAATGTCCATGCCACGCGGTTCTTTGTCCTGTCCTTTGGCCATCTTGCCCCTTCACCTTCCCCAGGTCGAGCCGACCCGAGTCAGTCCTTATTTGGTCATGCACTTTCCCGCGAAACCCAAAGCTTTTGTGGGCTTCTGCATGCCTTGTGTGTGTGCCCCCAGGATGTGGGCTGGGATGTCTGTTCCCAATACACATCCTGGGTGCCAGAGAGTCTGGAGTGTCCTAAATGCCTGCGACCACTGTGATCCGTGATTGGTCCACATATGGAGTGAGTGTTTGTGAGCAGATCTCCCATTGGGTCCTCTCCATTTTGGCGCGAAGGGGGCTTTGGATAAGAGGAGGTCGAAAACACCACTACCATGTCGATCTCCTGAGTTCACACCGAGCAAGGGATAAGGAGCCAAGTATCCTGCAACAAGAAGCCAAGTTGAGGAACCGCTGGTGACCCGCTGGAAGGTTTGGCACCCTGAGCCCGCTGTCGTCCTGCAAGACCCCTCTGCATCTGATCGTCCTAGAAGGTCTGTGAAGGCGCTTCGACCCATTGGAATAGTGGGACCAACTATTCTCGGCACCTTCATCAAACCCTGCAAGTAAGCCTCTTCGGAAGTGTCCCTGGGCCAACCAGTGGGCTGACCAGCTTACACGGGACGTTTGCTCTGTCACCACTGCCGTTTCGGGGAAGCCCTCGAAACTTGGCCTACTGCTAACTCTGTGTCCACGGCACCCTCACACCGAATTTCATACACTTGGCATTCCCGGGTCCGAAGTGAGACGAGTGCGCCCAGAACAGAGTAAACGCGGTTGCCGTGTTGCCCTACTGTGGTAACGACCTATGCACGTTTGCTGCATTTGTGACCCCCTGACCCTGAATCCTGCTACCGCGGAATCTACCCGGTGTCGAGACATCCTGATTGTTGCATCCGAACCTGCCAGCAACGTGAACTGAACTGGCGAAGTCTGGGTCTGCCTGCCTCGGGGACCGGTGAGTAGTCCATACCCCAACCGGTGGCCCCTAGCGCAGGAACCCATTTGATTTCTACCGCTGTCGCGAAATAGCGGCTCCATCCCACACTCTCACCCTGCCTCTGCCTGCAAGTGGCGGTCTTGCTTGAGTAGTGGGAACTTGTTCTTCATCGCTTCATCCACCTTCCTGAACTGTCAGAGACCCTTGAAGAGACCCTATTTTGTCCATTGGCACAAGCGCGTGCATGTACTATTGAGCATAAGGCACCTCTCTTTGTAGGGCTTGGACTGCCTCCTAGTTAGGTGTATTTCTGATATCGAACTGGGTCTAATGATTACTTGCACTGCCTGTTTTCCTCCCCATCTAGGTGGTCTGCATATTTCGTGCTCCTAACTCTTTAGACCCCTCGGTCTTGTATATATATTGTATTGATTGTGATGCGTTGGTTTACTTTAGTATTATTGTGATTCTTTGCTATGGTCGATGTTACAAAGGCCTTGTAATAAATTTGTCTATATTTTCTATAACACCTGTCTGGAGTAATTTGTAAGTGTTCTTGCTTTGTGTGCTCATTGAGGTCTTTCAGTCACCCTCACCCCTCTTGAGACTTAGTCTTGACCGCTGCCATTGCTGCCCTGATGGGTCTGGCTTGCCCAGAGGTTACCCTGTTCCAAGAAACTAGGCTGGCCTTCTGAACCTCTGCCCCTCCAGGTCAGAGTTCAGAAATCCATTTTAACACATACCACAATGCCAAACCTGCTCACCACTGGTTAACCACAAGCCCACACACTGAATGCAGCTCACAAGCCAAGGCGCCGGCCCACAATTGGCAGTGTGGGACTACTTCACTGGCACAAGGCAAGGAGCAACGTTGTAGTTTAGGGCTTTTGCAAAAAGCAGAGGGGAAGGGGAAGGTAAGTGGGAAGAGGAGGAAGAGAAGAAAGGAGGCGTGGGAGGAAAACTGCGAGGAAAGAATAAATGGAGGGTGGATGGGAGAAAAGGTGAAGGGTGGCAGAAAATGAGTGAGAGACAGTGATTGGTAAATAGGAAGGCAGGGAGAAAAAGAAGAAGAGAAGAATTGAGGGTGTTAGGGTGGTTAAGAGGAACGGAAGGAGGACAAGAGGGACGAAAAGGTGAGAGAGGTAGTGTGTGAGAAGGGAGGTAGGCAGCGAGGGGGAACATATGAGAGGGGCAGAGCAAAAGAGGAATGGAGGGAAGAAAAGAGGACAAGGGGAAAGGAAAATATGGAGGGAAAAGGAAGGAAGAGAGGTCAGGAGGAAACAAGGCAGGTGGGATTAGAGGGAGGGAGCGAGGGAGGGGGAGGAAAGAAAAAGAGTAAGGAAGGCTGAGAGAGGCAAAATAAGGACAGGTACAAAAACAAAGGGATGGGCAAGTGCAGAGGAGGGGGACAAACGGGGTGAAAAGGTTTTAAATAAACAAACTGCACTCTTTACCAAAAGGACGCTGAAGAAATGCTTTGCACATTATCTGGGAAAAAATCAGGAGAATTCTAGTCACTGGTTCGAGCTACCAGACCAGAAGTCAGAGGTAGCCTGCATAATGGTGTGGGGGAGGAATCGTGGGTAGCCCACTTTAAGAATCTGTACAGATCAGAAGCAAATACCTTCAACATCATCTATTTAAAAGAAGTACAATGGATGATAACATCTGCCATAGAGGAAATTGAGCTAAAAATAAAGAAACTGAATAATTCTCGGGCCGCCGGCCCTGATGGAATTATAAACCTCGAACTAAAGCAACACCCCGAGTCTAGGGCTCCGTTTTATTAGCACAATTTTCAAAGAAGCAGTAAAAGCTAGAGACATTCCAACATCATGGAGAAAGGCCCATATAGTGCCTATTTTTAAAACAGGTGACAAAACAGACCCTCGACAGTTCCGGCCGATCGCATTGCTAGACACAGTAGGAAAAATCTTCGGATCCATGGCCCTGGAAAACTTGCAAGGTTGGATAAATCAAACAGGAAATTTCGACCCACTACAAACAGGTTTTGTTAGAGGCCTAGGTACAACGGTTAATATCCTGCTATTAAGTGCACCAAAAGCTAAAGTCAAAGAAGGTAAACCACAGCTGTACTTAATATTCATCGACCTGGTTGAAGCCTTCGATCGGGTTGATCGGGGAATCCTGTGGGAAAAGATGGAAAACCTAAAATGGCCAAGATCAATTATGGGTCCAATATGAGCATTGTACTCCGAAACATCAGTAAAGGTAGGACTCAACAGAGCAGGAGATCTATCTAGAGAAATTCCAACTGCCCGGGAGGTTAAACAGGGTTGCCCCCTGGCTCCCGCTCTCTATATTCTGTATACATCGGACTTTATGAACACCCAGAACTCAATTAGATCCTTTTGCCCATCCTTGGGAAAAGAGAACATTTTGAGACTGATTTACGCCGATGACATCATTTTAATAGATCAGACGCAAGTGGGTCTACAGAGACAACTGAACAATCTCCTTGTTTATTTGGAAAAAAATAAACTAGAACTGAACAAATCAAAAACTAAAGTAATGTCTTTTGAAAAATGGAGGAAATGCAAAATAAATCATCAAGCTGACCGTAGACGGAATACAACTTGAGAAAGTAACAAACTTTAAATACTTGGGAATTATATTAAACAACAGCAGGGTAGAAGTCCCGATGCAGGAACACCTGTTTGTGAAACTCAAATCCCTGATCACCCAATCGAAAATGATAAACCGAAGGTTTGGCCGATTTTCAGTACTTCCTTTTGTAAATTTCTACAGAGCCAAAGTTGTGCCGACCTTAACTTATGGCGTAGAAGCAATGCCAGGATTGCCTTCAAACTTATGGCCAAAACTCAAAGGGCGTTTTTGGTGGGAAGTTTTAAATCTGCCCAACTCTATCCCCACGGTGACGATAAGAAGAGAATTAAGCTTAAGTTCAATGAAAGCCATGGTGGAATGAAATACACTGATGCTATTTAGAAAAGTTATTGATCCATCAGTAAAACCCATGTTGAAAATCATCAGAAAAGAAATGGTGACCGAAAACAACGGGATGCTACTCCACTGGAGGTCTAGGAATCGTCTGCTCCTAGAGAAAATCGCCAGCACAGAAGAAGATTTGTTAACCAATCCCACGAAGATCAATGTAAAACTTCTGAAAATGGATTGGATGGAGACCAGTGAGTTGGCAAATCAATGTAAACTGCTCACAGACCTCCCATGGAATCAGAAAAATCTGAATGAAGTGCTTCCGTATTTAGTAAAATGCCCAAACCAACGAACACAACAAGCCTTCCTCCGGATTAGACTGAACTTAATTAATACAAATGAAACCTCAGCAATCAGAGGAAATGTAACATCAAACAAATGCAGATTTTGTCAGCCATCTACCCATGTGGAGTCAAGAAGACACCTTCTACTTGAATGTTGGGGCTTGGAGAAGATCAGATACACCTGACTAGGCCACTTCTTCAGAGACCTCCACGTTTATAGTGAGGATGCCTGGTGGGCGCATCTAATGAGTGGGGAAAAAAACAGTTGGGTGATCGCCGTGGTGGGATTTTTTGACCAACTGGGTTTGGAAATGAAATGAGGGACAGTGGTGGAGTGTCATGGAAAATCAACAGGAACATCTTGGACTTCTGATATCGAGCCCAGGGAATAGCGGATGGAATTTTTCGTTTTCTCCCACAAAATACATCCCCTCCACCATGCCTTTCTTCCACCTTCCTTCCCCCCTCTCTACTCTCTTCTAACTTCATCATCCTCACTGTCTTTAGGTTTCTTCCCGACTTGGGTCTCTCCTTGTTTCTCCTTCCTCTGTACATAATCCCTCGTAGAAGAGCGTCATTTTCATGTTTTGTACAATTAAAGCAAATTTTTTAAAAAAAGTTTTAAAATAAACTTGACGAAGATCTCTCCACTGTTGTCGCTACTCCGGGGAATGCTGCTGCCCCTGCAACAAAAATACTGGTGGCTCCTCCCTTTTCCACTGGCAACTGGAACTGGTAGGGAGTGGGGAAATAGGCGAGGCCCCTTTATATAACGCCACCCAGAATCTTATTATTATTATTATTTTTTGCATGAAGTCACATCACACCCTGCAAACGATTGGCTGAAATATTTAAAATGTAGTAAACCTGGTAAAAAAACAAAAAAAAAACTGTTTCCCATCTTTCTGCTGCCGTGGGCAGATCTGGAGTGGAGTGAAATCTTGAAATGGCGTCGGATTTTGTGAAAGCTTGTACGATCATGCAGCAGCAAGACACCCACAGTGTCTGTCACCCCTACCCATATGGATATTGGGACTATATACTATTGATGAGTCCTAACTGATTAGCTTAGTCAATCTGCTCGTCATTAACTGCCTTACGGGCAATACTGGTCGACTCATACAGTGGTCAACCTGTTAGTCTGATCTATTAGTTTATGGTGGAGGGGGGGGGGGGGGAGTTTGAAGCTTAATTTGGGGTTGTGGGAGGCGTAGTGAGGAAGGGGGGTGGTTGGTGCCATTCTGGGGTCGGGGAGTAGCGGAGTTCAGGGGGAACGGGAAAGAAAGGGGAGTCGCAGGGGACATAGAAACGCGGAACAGGCGAAAGAGAGCGGAAGACGGGAAGAAGGAACAGAGAAATGAAGATGGAAGGAAGGCAATGGAATGGATGAGAACAGAAGGAAGGGTAGAGATGATATGCACAAAGGCAAGAAAAGAAAGCAAATATAGTAAGAAACGAAGAGAGAAAGAAATGAAAGAAGAAAGCTTTCCGCATTTACATTTGAAGACGAACAGTACACTCCAAAGAACACCAGGTGGCGATCGATCACGACATTACCATTATAGTTAATAGATGACAATGCGCCCGATAGAGAAGGATTTTGGTAACCCTCTACCACACTCAGGTGGGCAAAGACGTAATTGCATCAAACGGAAGCAGACATTACACTATTGTAGCAAACTCGGAGCAGGGCGAGCGCCAAACAATCGGCACCAATCCACTAAATTGAATTACATAAACACATATTATAAACCACACACTCTTGAGTATAACAGCAGACCCTCCAATAACAGTCGCAATAAATTAAACCTATTAACGCAGTAGAACGGGTCACACCGAGGGAGGCTGTTGTCTAATATTTATTCCTTGTTCTCACAGGAGTTTTTCTAGATGGATCATGATCCCTGCACTCGACGGTACTAACAAGCTACTGTTGAGAGCATACCTGCTTCTCATTTATTCCAAGGAACTAACACTATTCAGAGTCATAAGAATGACCATTTGAGAAATGGCGAACTCTGCCTAGGCTGCCAATGCAAACTTATGGCAATGCCGTATTTATACCATAACTGGGTGTAAACATATAAGTGAGGCATCCGAGGTTCTTGCGCGTTTTTCACCAATTCCGAGAATATATGTGTGAGCTTTGCTACAGTGGGAACAGTGAAACAGCCATTTTAGTTGATCATGCTTCCTGTATGACAGTTTAGACCCCTGTTCTTTGAATCTATTAGTACAAGCTTGGTCATCTGGCATCATGAGGAACCGAGATGGATAACAAAGTAAAAGGCCCTGTAGCCAAGTTCCTGGCCCGTGTGCACTGTTGTCAGGCTTAAAAACGTTGTTATGCGGCATTTCCTGAACTGTTACAATTAACAGCAATTGAGGTGCCAGTTAATAGAGCGTTTATGTTGAGTTCTGCACAGGAGAGGAAAGGAGGAGTGGGGGAACGGCAGAACAGGAACATACCTTCATTAAGGTAAGGGCCTGAGCCACTGCTCTTCCTGCTTGCCCCAACGACTCTGCCTCCACATCTGTGTCAGTAGAATCAAACCACGCACTCGTGGCGGTCACAGGCGCAAGTGCCCAAGCTGTATGTTGACTGCAGCGCGTGCTGCTAATACAGGCGCAACATTGCAGTTACAGTAAACACAACACACCTCCCCCTAAAATAACAAACTTAAAACGTAATCCTTCAGCTTGTTAGGGATAGACCTCTCCCTAGAACCTTTCAAGATTCCCACAGTCTTCTTCCCCAGTACACAGTTTTTGCTTGCAAGGGTCCATTTTGTTCTTGACTCCTTGAACACTTCCAGATACATACGCTCCATTGTCTAATGAACCTTCTGTCACAGTCATTGGTTCAACATTTCCACCTGGAAAAGCAGGTCCAGCATCAGCCCCGGGCTCATCAGCTCACATTACAACCGGTGACTCCTCCCTTCTAGAATCTCTATTGTCCATGTAATGACTTCCATCAAATACTTCCACACATTGACCTACCACTTCCATATTTCCTCTACCACACTCTTCACTCCGCACGTCTGCAATTCTCCTGCCACACTCTCTACTCTCCGCTTCATGACACTTGACAAGTTGCCCCATACTCCGTTTTGTTCCATCTCCTAACACCACCACAGTACCTAGTATCTTCTGTATTCTTCTAGGATTTGAGAGGTACGGCACACTCTTCCCCCTTATCCTGGGATTCCTCACTCTCACACTGTCTCCTACGTGAAACGGTTCCAAGTAGATGCGTCTCCTGCCTTCAAACCATCTCCTGATACTCCTCTGCTCTCCGAATAAGCTCCTACTTTTTTACTTTGACTGGGTCTGATGTGCCCAACCACACTGCAGCCAACTCACAGATGCGTTTCCTTCCTTTCAATGACACAAATGGTGATACCCTGGTTGAAGAATGAGGTGTGGTCCTGTATGCCCACACCATGTCCTTCACTGTCATCACAACATCCATCCGGGGCATGAAAGCTAGCTGTAAAGTCCCCCTCACACGCTATTAAATCTCTCCGAAAGCCCATTCTGCCTGGGACAATAGAGGGCCGTGGTCTCATGTTTTACCAGCACTACCCAGGTAGTTTGCACACACTTTGTACTCAAACTGTACTCCATTAGCACTACAGATGGGAACCCCTATCTACGGACCACTCCATCTAAAAACTCTGCCACAGCTGTGGCTGTAATCTCATCAGCCAACCTATATATGGCCTTTTGCTGTGATAATCCATCAACGTGAACATGAACCTTTTGCTTTGGTAGCACTGGGTAATGGCCCAATGATATCCTATGCCACTGTCTCCCAGGGCCGTGGCAGTATCTGGGCCGGTATCACAGTGGCTCATCCTTTACATGCGATGTAACGCTCACCGTGCAACGGAAGCAATTCACTACTATGCACTCAACATCAGAAACTGTGCCCGCCCACCCATACGCTTCTCTAACTCTCTTCTTAGTCATGTTGCAACCTAGATGACCTCTATGAGCCACCTCACGAATTACAGATCTCATCCCTTTGGGAGGCACTAACTTCTCACCCCTATACAACAGATTGCCCTCCACCCAGAATTCACTTTACACTTCATCCAATTGAGTACTCACACCTGAAGGCTGCTTCGGCCACCCTTCCTCCAATAACCCACAGACCCTGTTTCATTCTTCATCTGCTGTGCACTCCTCTTGCCATTTTGTTGGCTCTAAAACTGTACCTTGAGTTATATATGCCACCACTGCCTCCTGTTCTACAGGCAACCCATGCAGCTCCTCCAACGGCAACCTTGACAAACAATCTGCAACTACATTGGTTAATCCAGGAGTATATACTGTCGCATGGGCGTAATTTTAGGGGGGGGGGAACAGGGGTGTTTCTCCTCCCCAACTTTCATGGAACACCATTTTGTCCCCATTCATTTGGCTGGGGCACCTTTTCTTCTGATGTCATGTCCCCCCAACATTTTCAGCAAAGTTACTCCACTGTACTGTTGTGAAATAATTCCTGCAGGGCAAGGGACATCCTAGTCATCCTGGGAGAAACACACCTATTGTGCGACCAACGCATGCACCAAAGGGGTATGGCCAGTTTTCAACAAGAAATGTATGTCACAAAAAAATGTAAAATGGCTCACCTCTCAATAACAAGCTAATGCCTCACGCTCAACCGTAGTATAATTATTTCCTGCACCCAGTCCTTATCTGTGTAAGTACAGCTCCCAATCCTAACACCATTCCATCTGTGGTCAACATGCTTTTTCTGCAAGGATCAAACATTCCTAGCATCGGGCCATCAAAAATACCCTTCCTGGTATTCTTAAAAGCTTCATCATGAACTCAGACCATGTTTTCTCATTAAATCTCTCAACGGAGCACTCAAAGTAAAATATTTCTCTACAAACTTTGAATGATATTCGGCTAACCCCAAAAAAGCTCCCAAAGTGTCTTTGCCATGAGGCGCAGGGGCCTTTAGAATAGGCTCTACCAGATTGCTCTTTGGTCTGATGCCTACTCATTGATGACAGGACCTAAGTAGGATACTTCCTTCCCCCTGAATTTACATTTTTCTTTTGTAACTGTCCACGCCGCCCTCCTGAGAACAGACAGCGCCCTCCTTACACATGCATCATGCTGATCTGCATCTGAGGTGAACATCAAGATGTCATCTTGAAAACATCTCACATTTTCCATTTCTCCAAACAAAAACTCCACCATGCGCTGAAACACGGCAGTTGCAGAGACTGGGCCGAAAAGGCATTCTCTGAAATCTGTACGCTCCAAACGGGGTTACAAACCACCACGTGAGAGCTCTTGAGTCAGGGTGCAATTCTATCTGGTGATATGCACTAGATCTAGGGTTGTGATATACCTCACTCCATGCAATAGCATTACCATCTCTTGCACCCTCGGAAGTGGGTGCCGATTCACCCATATATTGTTGTGTAGGCAGTGCAAATCCACACGCATGCAAATCACACCGTCCTTTAGCTATCACTACAGGAGAAGCCCACTCAATGGGCTCAATCACCTTCGCTTGGCATAATTTATGCAACTCAGCCCTGAGTTTGCTGTTTAACATTAGAGGCACAGCCTCACTTTATGAACAACTGCTTTTGCATTTCTTTTCAAAATATGCTTGTGCTGAAACCTCTTCAAACAGCCACTTCTGTCTCTAAAGACGTCCTTCAATTCACCACTCAAGTCTCCATCCACACGCATCACTGGCTTCCTTGATTCGGTTCAAGCTCAATTTTCAAAGCTTTTTGAATTCTCCAACTCAACAGACGTATACAGAAGGTCACACCCTATATTTATGATTTACGAGGGGTATATGATAAATCAGGGTACCTATCATATTTAAACAAAACAACTCACAGACTTCCTCCTGCTCCTGCAAAACCACTGATTTTCAATTTTCAGTAAATAATAAAATAAGTATTTACTGTTTAAAATCTATGGAGTTTTGATCAACATGAGGTTTATGTTATGTTAACTTCAGGGTGATGAGTTAGTTCTGAAAATTGAAAATCAGTGGTTTTTCAGGAGCAGGAGGAAGTCTGTGAGTTGTTTTGTTTAAATCCAGCTCAACAGAGAAACCCCCTGTCTGCCACATACACCCCGCCCATAGCGATCCTGCCCTTAAATCCAATTTGCACAATCTTCGAGCCCAAAATCATTATTGGCACACCCCCGTATCCTCTTGGGTTTATATCTGAGGCTCGAAAGTCTGACCTCTTGAACCCTAAATTCTCAAAAGGATTTACACTAACTGCAGTGTACTTTGACCCCGAATCAGCCGTCACGCGCAATTCATGCCCGTCAATCTTAGCAGTGCACCGTGGTGCTGGCACATCGTGTTCATCTATGGTGGCAATCAAAATTTCACACCGCACATCATTGGCAGATCTGTCACTCATGCACATGTTTGCCACACAACCTCACCTCTTGTATTTACTGCATATAACATTTCTGAGAGGGCAACACCAGCTAGTGGAAATATGCCTACTTTGGCCACAAGCGTAGCCCTCAATTTTGTGCACTTTAGATGGGTTCCGAAACAGTTGCTTCTGGGATTTCCAGCATTTGCTATATTTGACAGAGTTCGCTCGTTCTCTGCCAGTCTTCGCATTCTTCATATCGACTGCATGGACTACACTCTTCTGTGTGCCAGACAGGGTTGCGGAAGCGGCTGCAGACTGTTCCGCAAGCTTTGCCATGCTGACAGCTTGCTCAAGGGTCAATTCTCGAATCATCAATAGTGTTTCCTGCAACCTCTTATCCGTGGTACAGCGCACACTCTGCTCTCTAACGAGACTGTCTGTGAGGTGGCCAAAAGCACAATACCTAGTAAACCCTCTTAATGCTGCACCCTGTGAGCTCACTTTCTCGCCGGATTCTTGCTGGAGAAAAAACCAATGACGCTGCATGACAACATTAACACTGGGCACAAACTGCTCCCAAAGGGATTGTTCTGTCGCCTGATAAACATTCTGTGCATCACCACCCCCTTCATCCTTCTCCCCTCCCCTCCCCTCCAGGACTGTTTAATAAAGCGACCTGTTTCCTTTCAGCATCCAATGCTTTCCCCCGCTATGGCAATCAAATATGTGTCAAATATCTTCTTCCACTGTTCCCACGATGTCCTGGGCTCTTCCGGGGTGGGTCAGAAGGGTGGGGGAGGGGGAGCTTGAATAGTGGCTTCCATGGTTTGCACTAGCTGGTATATGGGATGGCAGGCTCACTCAGCTTTTACAATTCACAGCTAATAGTTGTACCCTCAGCAATTAATAGCCATATCAATTCTTTGCATTCTCTACTCACATTAGTCTTTCTTTCGCCATGATGCAGACAATTCCACCAGAAGACAGAATGGGAGTTACAATCCTTTACAATAATTCTCCCTGCAACTCCAGCAAGGGCCACTGGAGGACAACGTGCCACCAGAAGATGAATCCGACATGGGCCTCATTACAAGGGTGGCGGTCCGGAAATAAGGGTGCCGGTAGCAGCGTACCGGCACCCTTTCCGGACCACCAGATGACAAGTATGCCTGCAGGGGTCCGAACTGGCAGGGACACCGGCCCCTGCAGGCATGGTTTTCACTGAAACACTGGCACCGTTAGCAATGGTAGCGGTGCTTCCATGTCTCCGTTCCTGTGTTGTCCTATGGGACTCCACGGGAATGGGTACTAACACTTTCCGCCGCCTGATATCCCGGGCTGCCGGGACTTTTAATGTTCCGATGGAAATGAGATATCAAGCGGCGGAACAGTGTTACAAATTCGGCGCCAGCCCGCTGGTAGCACCGGCGGGTTAACGCCGAACTCGTAATGAAGCCCATGGAGAAGAAGAGAAAAAAGATTTTGATCCTGCTCGTCGCCAGTTTGTTGTGTTTTGCACAGGAGAAGATCGCACCTTTATTAAGGTAAAAGTATAGCCACAGTGAGCTGCCCCTGAGCCACCGCTCGTACTGCTTGCCCCAACGACTCTGCCGCCGCAACTGTGTCAGCCACGAGTGCTGATTCAAACCACACACTTGTGGCTGTCACAGGCGCGAGTACCCAAGATGTATGTTGACTGCAGCGCGTGCTGCCAATACAGGCGCCCCGCTGCAGTTACAGTAAACACAACAGTTTACTTTAGTAAGGTTCTGGTTAACAAAGATTTTACGTTTTTTAAATATCTATGTTCAAATGAACTTCACGACCAACCATTTTAAAAGTTATATTTAACACTAAAATTGAGAGGCGCAGTATTGAGGGATCCTGAGTGGTGCCTACCACTGTTCCTCCGAACAGTGTGAGTCAGGAATGGCAGAATATCCGACTTCCGCAGTAAATGAACAGCAGTCAGCATGTGAACTTCATTGCTGTTCACATTCAGGAACAGCTATGGGCAGAAGCTGAGATTACCACCACTCCGCCTGAGACGCCAAGGGCAGACACCGTACTGTCTCGAACCAAGGCAAATACCTGCCGCTAATGTACACCCGCGGGTTCCCCATGGCAAGCCCCCAGTGCACGAAATACAGCAGCACTTCCCTACTCCATCTCTAGGTTGTGTGCCGCCACAGCCATGAGGCCAGCAGGTGGCGCAATGCTTGTTAGAAACAAACATTCTCAAAGTTAGGACCATCTTCTTCCCCAACAAACAAGGGAGCACAAGAGATGCATAATCACAATAATAGCCACAACACTTTTCAAATATCACTTCAAAGCAGAGATCCGATTCTCAAATGTACTCGAATCCTGGCTGAAGCCTGAAGGTAACTTCCGGTAAAGAGTAATTTCATTAGGGCGGGATTCATGACCTATTGTTCAGGGGCTGGAAGGGTTATACGTAGGCTCGCCATAATAAACATATCCACATTGATCAGTACCATGGCAGTGGGTATTCATCTTTGTTGTGGACCAGGACACTCCAAAGGCTGGAGCTCTGAATGGAAAAGGCTGTCCATATAATCTTGAACATCTCAAGCGTGGCGTTACCATGTTTTTTGTTCCTGTTGATGGCAAGTTGCTGGTTGTGTTGTGCCAGGGCAGCTCTGTGATCCGAAAATAAAGTTATATGTGATGCATTGGCTTGTGGAGTAACGTGGGTGTGTGTGATGGCTTGCATCCCTTCAGGTTCATGCAGGCCATATCAGCTTCCTCAGAATCTGTACCACGTGCAGTGTAAGATATCTTCCTCCATCAATGCTATGGGCCTCCGCACTCTGCATAACCGTTCGTTTAAGTGCTATTGAAGGCTTATTTTTCCTGACTGTTTTTCACAGATCCCTTCTGAAGACCCTGGACGTTTTCTGATACCAGCTGAGGAGCCACCTTTTCTACAGATTAAACCCTCACTTCCTTCCAAGGCTGTACAATTGAGAGGTAGGTGAACTTATTAAGAAATCATCTCTTGGTGGACCATTTGCTTTCTTCACTTTTCCTCTTGTGGCACAGCCTCGTGTATTGAGCTGAAGCAACTTGTTTCTGTTTTTTGTTCAAATGCAGAGTGGGCCAGTGAGGCCAACCCCTCATCACCATCATCACACAGCAAGCAGTCACGCAAGTCCCAGAGAGGAACTTCAGCCGTGGAGCAGCAAATGGCTGCCCATGCAGAGGCAGGCTGTGTCGGGGAGATTGGCAGCCTTGGAGGACAGAAACCTTTCCCTATCGCTGCAGCTGGGGAGGAGCAACAACGCCACTCACTACTCGAAGAAGAAGAGAGATCTCGAGAAATGACCGTTGCCAGCCACATCAGAAGAGTGGATACTGCTGTCTTAGTCAGGAACCAAAAAATAGAGAAGCTTCAGCATAGCCAAAGGCGATTTTCCCCCAGTGACGACTTGATGGAGAAGAATATCCGTTGCGTACAGCAGAGAAAAGACAATGATGAGAAACAGCACCAATCCCCTGCTGCGTCTCTTGTCTCTGAAGATTCTCCTTTGGAAAAGAGACAAGGGCCTGGTGAGCAAAACCTCAAAGAAGACTCCTGGAAACACAATGAGCATGACATGGCACCTGTAGAACATCAAGAAATGTCTACGGAGGAGTCTGTCACTCCTGAGCTGCTGCTTCCACTTATGGAGGGCAGAAGGGGATTGGTCTTCACTGAAGTGCCATTTCCACAAGAGGTTGGCTCTTTAAATTTCCTGTGGTCAAACAATGGCACTACCAAGTCCATGGAAGGTGTTTTAGTTTCTTCTGAATTGCTCACTGCACATACATTAGCAAATGCTGAACAGCTTATTCCTTTAGAAGAAGGAACTTCTGATCATCTGAAAGCTGGTACAACAGGTCCTGATGAGGAACTATCTGAAGATAGACAGGATATGCCAGAAAGGGTTCGTGCAGGTAGTGCCGCAGGTACCTCTGAGTTTCTGCTTCCACAGATTGTTGTGGCATCTGATCATTTGTTTGAAGGTGCAGTGACTTCACCAAAGATGGTGGGTTCAGGTAAGGCAAATACCCTTGTGGTACAGGGTGGGGATTGGTTATATGCCACTGATACACTGAGTCCAAGTGATGTAGGTGTGATTGAAGTGCATGCTCTTTGTGAGTCCAATGACCCGAAAGAGCTGCCTCTGAGCTTTGGGTATACTCCTGGGGGTTTACACAAGGCAGGGGTCACAGAGGTGATGGAACTAGGTAGGGGAGGTATATCTGATGGGCTGGATATGAGCCACACAGGGTTCTACGAGATACAGGATTCTGTTCTGGTAGGGTCTTATGACGATGTTGGTCCATGTGAGACCAGAAACCAAGAGGTGCTTGACTTAGAGAGGACCACTCTGCTTGAGGCTCATGGTTTTGATGAGACTGCTACCAATAAAAAGCTGTGTTCTGGTAGAGTGGGGCCTCACAAGGTGTTAGGCTCTTGTGAAGAGAGAACCCCCGATGATGTGGAATACTGTTTGCTTCTGAGTGAACATGGAGGAAGTGGAAATCTGACCAATGATAGTTTGGAAGGAGACTATAGTGGTTATGTAGCAGGAAGAACTAATGAGCGGTTACGGGAGCTAACAGGAAAGATCATGGCAAGAACAGCAGGGTCTAAAACGAAGAATGGATCTGTTTTTGGAATCCTGGATCTGGATTCTAGTCTGGAGGAGATGGAGAATGATGAGGACTTTTCTCCACCAAACCCTTTCCAATCTCAGGAAATGAGTCAAGGCTTGCATGACATCTGCCAGAGCGCGTCGCACAGCATTGGTGAAGGACAAGGGGGGCTTTCAGGGACGGTCCAATCCACCGGAGGAAAATACTTTATGGCAGCCACATTGCAGAACATTGAGCAGACTCCCCTGCTAGCGGGCAAGCCATTTCATGTAATGACACTTCAAGAGGGCTCTCGGGCAGCCCAGAGCATAGATACTGAAATAGCACTGGTGGGAGGAAGTAGGGTGCCCTTGGAGAAAAGATCGGGTAGAATGAGCGGAATGATCAAAACTAATATTCTTTCTCACTACCCAGAGCTCACAGGTAGAGCTAAATCTGAGGGCCAAGGAGGCTGTAGTGCATCAGAGCTGAGCGCAATCATTGATAATCAAAGAATCAGGAGAGCAACAGATGTCATTATGAATTGTGAGGAGCAGGCAGGCAGCTCAGCAAAAGTATCGAATGTGAACAATAAGGGGCACGGATGCCACCGCGCACCTGTGTTGAGTGTAAGCAGTGAGAAGTGGGGAGGAATTAGAGCATTACTGCCAAGTGTGAGCAGCGAGGAGCACGGTGTAAGCACTGCATCCGTCCCAAGTGTGAACAACGGGGAGCAGATAGGAAGGACTGTATCCGAGGAGAGTGTGAATTCTTTGTCAGAATGGATCACGTGTAACTTGTGCCATGGAGTGGGAAGACTAAGGAGAGCTTCACTGGACCCATTTCACCATCAAATAGCAGAATCCAGCCCACATGTAAATATCACAACAGGACAACCCCAGCAGCCACATCCAATCAGAAGAACTAGAAAAGACCTAGAGGTAGGAGCAGAAGGGTCTCATTCTGAACAGCATAGGCCTTCCATGCATACTGACCTGATCAGTACAACAGCCTGTAACCAATTCTCGCACATCACTGTGTGCGCCCCTGCAAGCATCCTCCTGCATTGCCCCCAGTTCCAGCCTGTTGTGCAGCTTGCACAATATTACAGACAGGATTTGATAATTTTGCCTTCTGTGGCATGCCTGGCAGACTCAATTACTCCTGCTGGACCTTTTGGATGCCAAAACACAGCAGTGTCGGTGGAAGGTACAATACTTTGTGATCATGCTCCAAACATGGCCACTCCAGGTCTGACCAGCAGGGTGGTCTCAGAAGACTTTTGCCTACACTTTGAGGTTGATAGCATGGACGTGTCAAACAGTGACCCTGAATCACACCCCTTCAACAGCCAGTTGGTCTTCGACAACAAGCTATCTCAGGGACAAACGCTATCTCAGTGCCACCTGTCTTCTGCAAGCAAGAGGGTTCGCAGAGATCCGAAATCCACTGCTTCATTGCTGCTTGGGCCATTCACCGGGCACCCTGACACCATGCATGATAGCCTACTTGGCTCAACAAGACGAGGCACAGTAACAGAAGATTTGTCGCGTCTGACAGTGTGTGCACCTGCCAATCTCTTCCTGCATTGCCCTCGGTTCCAGCCATTTGTGCCAATTGCACGTCTCTCCAACCAGGATTTGACCAAGCTGCATTGGGTGTCAGCTTTGGGGGACTCGAGCTCCAGAACCTGCTTTCACACGGCCACAGAGGATAGCTGTCAGAATACAGAAACACTACAGGAGACCACAGTCCGAAGCAGCAAAGCCACAAACATTAGCACCCTTGGGGAGAGTTACAGCACAAGTTCAGAAGACATCTCTCTCTCACTAGAGTCTGGGTCCACTGATAGAAACAGTAGCGATTTGGACTATTGCCCTTTTTCTGGGAGGGCAATTAATTTCTACAGGGACATTGCTCAGATCTCAAAATCAGATCGGCCTAGGAGATTTCACAAATAGTAAAATATGGAAACCACCCTTTAAAACTGTCTTCCTCCATCGCAGCATCCTCTCCGGCCATAGAAACAGAAATCCCCCGGCTACAGCTATGCTTCACGGCCTTGTTCTAACTGTCATGGAAACTCACTAAGTGGAAGCTTACTTCTCAGCTCATATGTGACCTGCACAGGGGCTGTGTATGCATCGGATCCTCTCTTTAAGGTGATCAGGGGGCACCCATGGAAACATTGGCATTCTGTCTCCAATGTGATCCCCCAACCACATGAAACATCCTTATTATTGCACATGGACACATTCTTAGAAGGAACATTTAGACCATCTACATACAACTAAAGTCGTCTGCTCAGCTTTGCTGCCATTTCTTGCCTTACTCATGTCACACCAAATTAAATGAGAACAAATATCCAATACAGTATGTGTGAATTGTAAACCATTTTGGCGTTAAAAGCATTTTGGCTGCTCTAGTACAGGGGTCTTCAACCTTTGGTTCTCCATGAGTTTTTGACTACAACTACTATCAACCCAGTCCAACATAGTCAAAGGTGAGTGGACATTGGATTCGTAGTACAGACCACCTGGAGAGACAAAGAGTGCAGTTCACTGCTTTATTGCATGCCATTAGTAGGTGATGCTCTCCCCTCCTCACCACCAACATCGTGGAGATGAAGCCTGGAGAAGAGTAGAAAAGCATCAACCCCTTTGTTACAATGCACTCTGCTACAAAGTGACAATCGTATTTTACCGTACCACAGCACACAAAGCTCATTGCCACTCAGAGCATGTCTGCTTCTGTTCCTGCTTCTGTTTCCACTTAAACGGTTACAGAAGCGACCCAATTACAGGAAGATAGATGTACAACGGGGGCATCTGGGAAGGTGTTTTGGGCAGATGGGAGTTCACTTAGTTGAACTCCGTTATATGATAAGGGTCATCGCCCAAGCCAACTTGGTTTGGCACTGCTTCCTCTTCGACAATCGACTATATTTTTTTGTTGAATGTTGAAGTAGAGGACATCTCCTGCTTTGAAATAAAGAAAACTCGGTTGAGTGATCTTGCAATGTTGACAGCGAGTTTCATAAGACTGGGAGATGTTACTCACAGTGTAAATGATGCCGGTACAAATGTAATTATGAATGCAATGGGAAACATACTGATTCAATTCAGTGAGAATGATGTTAGAGTTACTAGAGACCTAAGTATATGATGAAAGGATTTGACAGAGTATGGGAAGAATTAGAGTTGCTCCCCCATAGAGTTCACTAACACTCCGACTACCCTTAAAGGGAGATTAAAAACAGTAACAAAATAAGTCTGCCGAAGGGAACGGCAAGCGTATTGATGCTATTAAAAGTAAAGAAAGATTCAAATATAGATTGGGAATAAAGTAAAGATATGGTTTCTTAAACAGAGGTAAAGAAATTGGTTGAAGAATTATAACATTTTAAATTATATAAAAGAGAATCAAGAGTTCTGCGCAAGTATAGCCCAGAAAGATGCAAGGGCCTTTTGATGGAAACTAAATAACAGAGAAAAAATTCAACCGATAATGCAATTGTCGTATGTGGCAGAAGATGAGTGGGTGAATAACCTCTCATCCATTTTTAAGAAGGATGGAGTTGATGGTGCATAGATCATTCTAGCACAACAAGTGGTGTTAAATTGGAGTATACATTTGTTATTAACGACATTAAGTTGATTATTGAAAGGTCTAAGAACTCAGGCTCTTGTTGCCCAGACAGAACCTGTATCAGCCTTTTTTAAGAATAATGTTGAATTGTGGGTTGAGATTCTCTCTAATCTCTTTAAGCAAATAATTGAGTGTACAACAATACCTGATTCTGGGCATCATGCAATTATAGAACCAATTTTAGAAACAGATGCTGTGATTCTCCATTAAGTTACCATCCCATTACCCTTTTAGATTGCTCCTCATAAATCTTAGCAAACATGATTTTGAAAAACCTTAATATGTGGGTAGAGGGAGTAAAAAGATATGGCCCCTTCAGATACGATACAGGAAAGGGATTGGGACAGTGATGAGTGAGATGGCCCTTCACTCATGCATGGCCTTGGCAGGGAGAACAACAGGCCGCAATTTTTACATAGCGAGTCTCGATCTGTCCTCCACCTTCGACAACGTGGAGATATCTATTCTGTGGGCTAAGTTGCAGATGGGGGCATTGACCTGGGCTTGTTCCAATGTTGGAACTCTTTTACTTTAATAACAAAGAGAGGGTTAGAGTAAATGTGGAGGGTAATCTGTCTCATAATATAATGGTGAACAGAGGAGTCTGTCAGGGTTGTGTGATTGCACTGTCACTTTTTTACTCATACATTGCCGATTTGTGGGAACATAGTTTGAAGTGGGATGCTTATCCACCAAAATTTAACGGCAACAGAATAAGTTGCATGATTTATGGCGATGATTTACTTCTGTTAGATTTTACACCGGCTGGATTACAATGGACCTCATTATAAATCTGCCGGTCCAGTAACAACGGTACCGGTAAGCTTGCCAGTACCGTTGTTACCGTACCGGCAAACTATGAATTCTGCTCGCGGGTGCCTTCCCGGACGCCAGGTCGGACCTTGCGGGCATAGCGGCTCCCACGAGCAGAGCATGTCGGATGCACAGGCACCATTCAGAATGGTGCCGGTGCATCCGACCTCCCCATTCTCATTGAGCCCTCTGGGGCTCAATGGGAATGGGGAGCATTTCATTCCGGCGCCCACAAATGGGCAATGGGTCTGGCAGGGCCGTAATAACCCAGTAATTGCAAGTTTGGAAACTTGTAATGAGGCACAATGTTTGCACAACAGGGTTGCAGCCTACCTCAGTGAGAATAAATTAGTTATAAATCCTGCACAATCAGTTATAATGACAATAAGCAGTAGAAAGCGTGGAAGACATTTTCGATGAGCTATTGATGAAACACTTATAAAATAAGTAGACACAGTGGCCCTCATTACGACCCTGGCGGAAAGGGGTTTACGCCAGCGTAATGCATGGCGTACCTTTCCGCCTTACTACGAGTTCCCGTAGCGCCATGGTGCTTTTTTCGCCTGGTTTTTCCGGGCGGAAAAATCCATGGCGCTACGGGACCTGTTGTTAATTACGCCACCGTAATTTACGGTGGCGTAATTAACGCCTTCCCCACTCCCATTATACCCTATGGGGCAAAAATGGGAATGGGGAAGGGTAAATGGGGATTGGGGATTTACCGCCCCGCCAAGGTCGGAATGGGGCGGTAAGTCCGCCAACCCTCATGGCGGAGTTGGCAGCTTTGCGCCATGGACCATGGTGCAAATTGCACCATGGTCCTCCGCCAGGGTCGTAATGAGGGCCAGTATGTTATTTAGGTTTTACCTTTTCTAATAAAAATGTCCTAAACATACAGAAAGAAAAGATGTCAAATAAAGTTAGAGTATCTCATTGATGAAATCCATTCGAACAAGATTGTTTGCCTTTTTGTTAAATTCTCTCATTGAATTTTACTGTATGAAAGTTATATTCTCTTTCCAAATTCAACATATTTTGATATTTTGGAAGGTCTCATTTGGAGAGAAGTTCTTAATATACATTGATCAGTCCCTTGAAGTGTCATACGGTTAGAGATGAACTTGCAATCTTGGTGGACTTTGCACATGAACAAATGTATTTCTTTGTATAAGAAAATCATAAATATAGATGATTCCGAGGAGGCCACCAGGGGATGCACAGACTATGGCTGCCTGATCGCAGCGCTCCCGCCACCGTGAGGTGATCCCCTGGGACGCTTTGGAAAAAACCTGACGTCCGGGGGTCCCCGCAAGCCGGAGAACGGAACACTGCGTTGCGAGGAGCGGAGCCAGTGGAGCTTGCCCGGAGCAGCCATTGCAGCGAGCAGGGGCTCAGAGATGCCCAAGTGAAACAGGAACCGAAGGGCCCCTCCAAGGTGCAACAAGATCTGAGGGCGGTCACCTTCTCGGACCGCCTCAACACCAAGAGGCCCGGGAGGAGCGGAGCCTCCCAACAATCCGACGTGAGGGACAGACTGAGGCAGCAGTTCCCTACCGGCCCGGCTGCAGGTGGAGACCCCGAGCGGATCAACTGGGTCGGGAAGCAGAGCGCCCCCCACCACCCCTGGATATGGTAGGAGAGGGGGCATACGCACATAAAAGATTCCAGTAGGAAGGAGGGGGGACCTATACACAGTCTTGAGCGGGCCGCAAAAGGAGACCTCTTAGGCGTGTGCCCGGCCCGCACCCTCCCCCGCTCAGAGGAGAGTCAACCTGGGCGGGCGCGAGGGAGAGCAACGAGCCAGGAACAGCACAGGAACTCCCAGACCCCCAAAACTGGGAGCAGGCTGGAGATAGGAGGCGAGACACCCCCCTATTCAATCCAAGAGAGTGGGTTCGGCAAAGGTTGGAAGCCGAACCACTATAAACAGATCTGCACATGGGAGGCCACTGGCCCGGCGTCCATAAGTGGAGTCAGTTGATCAAGTGAATTGAGTAGTTTGTGATCTAGGGGACCAACAGATCACCCCGGCACAATGAACATTGAAGGTACCTAGGGGAGCAACATCCCCCCAACCCTAGGAACTGGAAGGGGCATCCAGCCCATAGTCTGCAACCCAGAGGCCAAAGCAGAGTGGAGAAGGGAAGGGATCATCCCGTTCCAGCTCTGGACAACCATACACGCTGGGGAGCCCTCCTGCTCAGAGGGGGGACTGGACCTGACCCCCTGGTAAACCCAGGACAGCGCAGCAATAACAGATTGACTCCCAATCTGGGTGGAGGCCCCTGAGATGACGTCCGGGGCGTGTGCTCGCCCGGGGAGGCCACTCCAGGACCACCATTAAGACCAAATTGAGGACAGGGTGATGGTGCCCAGGAATCTCCCCTGGGGCGTGTGCCCACCCTGAAGGAGCCCCCAACAGGGACCATCGTTACAGAAAAGTGACGGAGGGGAGGTAATCCAACACTGACCCCCCCCCCAGGAATCACAAAGCAGAACCTCCCTACGGAGCCCAGCTCTGTGTTTAAGAGGGGTATCCCAGATCAATCCGACCGAGACCTAAGCACTTATAAACTGTACGGGGAGGCCCCATGAGCTGGAAGAAAGCCCTTCAAGGGTATTGTCTTCAAGAGGCAGGAAGCGGTCAAGACAGCCTGGAACAGGAAGGGGAGATGGCCCAGTCTTGGACCGGGTCGCAGGACGCCTCCGCAATGGAAAGGGGCTTTGCCTCAGTGCTGCAAGAAATAAGAGACATGAGGTCTGACATAACCCAAAAAATTGGAAAAATGGACCAGAGGGCAGACAACGTTGAGGACAGGTTGCTACAGCTACAGACCAATCAATCGTCGTCTACGGCCCAGGAAGCGCAAACAGAGATGAGACTGGCGGCGCTGGAGAAAAGAGACGAGGAGAGGGCCAGGCAAATGGACGATTTTGAGAACAGAGAGAGGAGGAATAACCTCTGCTTTTTTGGAGTTCCGGAGGCGGGAGGGGAAACGGAAAGGGACATCCATAGAGTGGTGAGAGAAGTGATATGCCTCCTCGTCGCGAATGAAGCAACTACAGAACCCACAATAGACAGGACGCATAGGGCGGGGGGCAGGGCAGGAGGCCCCAGGTCTATCTTGGTCTTTTTTCACTATTACACATTAAAAACAAAGGTACTAGAAGAGGCTAGGAAGGCTCGGGACATTACGTACAACAATGCAAAGATATCCATCTTTCAGGACCTCTCTGGACATACACTGGCCAAACAGAGACTGTGTCGCCCCCCGACCAGTGCCTGAGGGAAAAGGGTGTACGCTACCGGTGGGGGTACCCATACTCCTTGATGTATGAACACATGGGGCAGAGAATGATCCTGGTCACAGAAGAGGACATTAGAGGAGCAATCCGAGACTACGTGGAGGACTCAGACGCCCAGAGAAAGCCCACGGGGATAGCGGTGGCGGGAGCAAGTGGATCAGCGAGACAGACGGACAGGTGGAAGATCGCAGGATCAAGAAAAATCAAGAAACTAAACACTCCTCCCCCGAATAAGGACAGAGGAGGGGGCAGCCCAGAAGGATGAGGGTAATTGCGTCCCGGCTCGAAGCGGGGCCCACGATCCCAAAGAACAGCAAGTATAAAGGGCTCTTTTCGTGGGACATCACTTCAAGGGGTGGGGCTCGACGGGTATGAGTAAACATATAAGCAGCCTGGCGTTGGTGGGCACGTTGGTGGTTCGGCCAAGTAACAGGAATGGTCGAACTAACTGGCTGGGTGCTGGGGAAGGGGGGAGGGGAGATGGAGGAAATTAAGGTTGACAGAGTTGTGGGTAGAAAGGCGGGCCGTTGGGGTTATGTTTAAGCCCCACCCAGGTGGGTGTGGGGAGGGGGCAGAGGGAAGGAGGGGTGGTTAACAGTTTGCTGACGGCACTGGGCAACCAGAGGTCTACAATAGTGCTGCAACGGCGAGGTGATAACACACAGAATGGTACTCCAAGGTTGATGAGCAATGGAGTGGTAAATTCCGAAAATGGCTGATTGTCTACCTGTGCTAGATGTGGGCTCGCTGAACGTCAGGGGTCTGAACACCCCCACTAAAAGATCCCTACTGTGTAGGGAATTTCGTAGGGCAAAACTGAACCTGCTCTTCCTTCAGGAGACACAATGGGCAAGGGGGAAAGAACCTAACTTGCGAGGGGGAGGGATTGGGGAGGTCATATGTGCATCACTGTTAAGACGGATTTCTGAACTCTGTCCTGGTGGCGCAGAAGTTCAGAAGGCCAACCTAATTACTTGGAACAGGGCTACCTCTGGACGAGCCAGACCAATCAAGGTAGCGATCGCGGCGGTCAAGACTAGGTCTGAAGAGGGGTGAGGGTGACTGAAAGCCCGCAATGAGCACACAAAGCAAGAACACTTACAAACTACTCCAAACAGTTGTTATATTAAAAATATATACACATTTATTTCAAGGCCTTTAAAACAATGACCGTAGCGAGAAAATCACAATATAACGATAGTAAACCAACACATACCATATCAACACAATATATATACAAATACAACAAGTCTCAAGCGTTATATGCACGAAATGTGTAGTCCACCTAAAAGGGAGGGAAAACAGGCAGTGTGAAATAATGCTTAGACCCAGTTCGCCTTCAGAGGCACCTAACTAGATGGAAGTCCGAGCCCTGCGAAGAGTGGAGCCTTGTGCTCAAAAGTACCTGCACGCGCTGGTGCCAACGGGCAAAAGGAGAAGCTTTTCGAGGGAAATCAGGCAGTTCAGTTTAGTGCACAAAAGAAGAAGAACAAGTTCCGCGACTCAAGCGCAGCCTCCACAGTGGGCAGAAGCAGAGCGCGAGTACGGACAAGGGTGCTGTTTGACACAGCGGGGAAAAGCAATGGGCTCCTGCAGGAGGGCGACCAGATCCTAGCTATGCTACTCACCGGTCCCCGATGCAAGCAGACCTAGGCTTCTCTGCGTCAGTTTCAGCAGCTGGCAGGTTCAGAAGAGCAGGGAACGCCTCGTCGTCGTGTTGAGTAAAAAGACGTCCCAATCGAAGAAACCCACACAGATTGTTACCACAGCAGGGCAACGGAGCGGCCGTGTGTATCTGAGTCAAATGTACACTACTCACTTCAGACCTGGGAACGCCAAGTGTACGAAGCGTGTGAGAGTGACAAGGACTCGAAATACTACACAACCTGGCGGCGGTTACAGAGCAAGACTCCCGTGTAAGCTGGTCAGTCAGCTGGATGGCCCAGAGACGCTTCCGAAGGCTTACTGGCAGGAGATGGTGAAGATGCCGAGAATAGCTGTTCCCGCTATTCCAAGGGTCGAAGTACCAGTACAGGCCTTCTGGTTCGATCAAAGGTGAAAAGGGTTTCACATCGCGACAGCAGTGCAGAGGAGAAGTCCTTCAGCGGGTCACCAGCGATTCCTCGGTCCAGCCTCTTGGTTGCAGGATACTTGGCTGCTGTATTCCTTCGTTCGTGAGAACTCAGGAGATCGACATGGTAGTGGTGTTTCCAGCCCCCTCTTATCCACGGTTCCCTTCGCGCCAAAACGGAGGGGACCCAATGGGAGATCCGCTCATCAACACTCACACCATTCGTGGACCAATCACGGACCACGGTGGTCCCAGGCATTCACACCACCCTAGACTCTCTGGCACCCAGGATGCGTATTGGGACCAGACATCCCAGCCCACATCCTGGAGGCACACACAAGACATGTAGAAGCCCGCGAAAGCATCCGTGTTTCGCGGGAAAGTACATGCCCAAATAAGGAAGGCCCCGGGTCGGCTCGACCTGGGGAAGGTGAAGGGAGCAAGACGGTCAGCGGACAGGACTAAGGAGCCTCGTGGTCTGGCCATTTTGGGAGCTAGGCCACCATTTTGGGTTAAGCGCGAGAAACGTGCTTAGAACGCCAAAAGGAGCTCAAAACACAAGAAACGATCGCTGCCACCATTCCCGTCCCTGAATCACTTGCACCGATCAGATACCATCCTAAACGAGTATCCAGGGCCTGTAGAAGGCTAGAGACCCAAGAGAGCTGTAACTTAGCTTACAGTGCCCTCTTGTGTCATGTTGCACGAAAGCCGCAACATGATAAAAGAAACTACGGGAAACAGCGTTCCCCGGTACTGACTGTCTTAAGGGCATGTCAGTTTCCCCGTAAGAAAGGAGCGAAAGCCCAGAGGAGTGCGGCAGAAGGCTGCACTTCTCTGGCGAAGTCAAGAACAAGGTGAAAAACAACAGCAAAAAGTTTAGGGGTTGCCACATGGAAGGAAAATTACCTACAATTACGAAATCTTTCCTAACACTCGCCCCTCCCAGACTATGGACAGGGGGAACGAATCCACCCCTGGATGAGTCTCTTGTTCAGGTCGGTTAAACATTCTGGACAACCCATCAGCATTGCTATGTTGGACACCTGGCCTATGCTCAATAGTGAAGTCGAAGCCTTGTAGACTTATGGACCACCTAAGCAACTTTGGATTCTCCCCCTTCATGTTCATTAGCCACTTTAAGGGCTTATGGTCAGTTTGCACAGTGAAGTGGGTCCCATAGAGGTAGGGCCTCAGCTTCCTTAGGGCCCACACAACAGAGTAACATTCTTTCTCTACCGTGGACCATCTGAGCTCTCTGTCCTCAAGCTGGCGGCTAATAAAACCAATAGGGTGTTCCTTACCCTTCTCATCTACTTGTGATAGTACAGCTCCTATTCCAGTGTCAGAGGCGTCCGTCTGCACGATAAAAGGTCTTTGATAATCAAGGGCCCTGAGGACAGGGGCCTGGCACAAGGAGTCTTTTAAGACATTGAAGGCCTTCTCACACTCGTCGGTCCAAGTTACCTTCTTGGGTTTCTTCGGAGTTGTGAGGGCAGTCAGAGGGGCAGCTATGGTGCCATAGTCTGCCACAAAATTGCGGTAATACCCCGTGAGACCTAAGAAGGCTCTCACTTGGGTTTGCGTAGTGGGGGTAGGCCAGTCTTTTACTGCTTGTACTTTACTGGGAAGAGGCTGTATCCTCCCTCCACCTACTTCATGTCCAAGGTAAACCACTGAGCCTTGTCCAATCTGGCATTTACTAGCCTTTATGGTCAGGTGTGCTTTCTGAAGAGCCTGGAGCACAATCCCGAGGGGTTTCACATGGTCTTCCCAGGTGGCACTGAAAACTGCTATATCGTCCAGATATGCAAGACAGAATTCGTCCAACCCATTCAAAACATGATTCACAAGCCTCTGGAAAGTGGCAGGTGCATTCTTCAACCCGAACGGCATTACCCGTAATTGGTAAAGGCCGTCTGGAGTAGAAAATGCTGTCTTCTCCTTGGCATGTTCTGCTAAAGCTATTTGCCAATAGCCAGCAGTGATGTCAAACGTGCTGAGGTACTTGGAGGCACCCAAAGTATCCACCAGCTCATCTGTTCGAGGCAAGGGGTGTGCATCTGTCTTGGTGACAGCATTCAGAGCCCTGTAATCCACGCAGAACCTCAATTCAGAAGTGCCTGCCTTTGGAACCAAAACCACAGGGCTGGACCAAGGACTACTAGGGGGTTCAATCACCCCAAGGTCTAACATCTTGTTGACCTCGGTCTTAATATAAGACCGTACTTTGTCTGACATCCTGTATCCCCTACTTTTGGTAGGTACACTGTCTCCTGTGTCAATGTTATGTTTGCATCAAGGTGTCAAACCAGGCGACTGTGAAAACAGGGGGGAAAACTGCCTAAGCAAACTTTTCACCTCAGCCTGCTGATCAGAAGTCAGGTGAGGGGCCACTCGGACACCCTCAAAGGAGCTATCTGAAGGACCGCTTTGGAACAGGTCGGGGAGAGGTTCCGACTCCTCTTCCTCAACATCTGAAGCCAGTAGCAGTGCTGCGATTTCGACTCTTGGGACGAAAGCCTTCAGCCTATTCACGTCAAACCCTTTTGGAGCCTGTCCAGGCCTTCCAAGGTCCACTAAATAGTTAACCTCACCCAGGGGCTCCACCACTGTGTAAGGGCCTGACCATTTGTCCTGTAAAGCTCGAGGCCTTATGGGATTCATGATCAGGACTTGCTGACCAGGTGTAAAGTTGATGAGGTTAGCTTTCTGGTCGTACCAATGTTTCACCAGCGCTTGTCCTGCCTTCAATTTATCACTAGCCAAGCCCAACAGAAGTACCATCCGTTTTCTGAGCCCTAGCACATAATCAACTACGTTGGTAGTAACAGGGGGAGTGGGCATCTCCCATCCCTCTTTGACGATGGCTAAGGGTCCCCGTACGGGATGACCGAACAGAAGTTTGAAGGGGCTGAAGCCAACACCCTCCGATGGTACCTCTCGGTAGGCAAACAGTAAGCATGGTAAAAGAAGATCCCATTTTCTTCTCTGAGGTTCCTCCAGAGCCCCAATCATGCTCTTTAACGTTCTGTTGAAACGTTCCACCAGACCATTGGTCTGGGGGTGGTATGCAGAAGAGAACTTGTAGGTGACCCCACATTCTTTCCACATAGCCTGCATATACTTCGACATAAAGTTGCTGCCACGAACCGACACAACTTCTTTAGGGAAGCCAACCCTAGTAAATATGCCAGGTAAAGCTTTTGCAACTGACTTGGCAGTTACAGTTTTCAATGGGATGGCCTCAGGATATCTGGTTGCATGGTCGACCAGCACCAGGATAAACCTATTGCCCGAGGATGTTTGCGGGTCAAGGGGACCAACGATGTCGATCCCTACCCTTTCAAATGGTACCCCCACAACTGGGAGCGGTACCAACGGAGCTTGGATTGTCGCGCCAACTTTCCCAGACAACTGGCAGGAGGCACAACTCCTGCAGTGACTTTCTACTTGCACCCCCATCTTGGGCCAGTAGAAGTGCATGGATAACCTTTGCTTGGTCCTCTTCATACCAAGGTGACCAGCAAGGGGAACTTCATGCGCCAACTGCAGGAGGAAGGGCCTAACAGCAAGGGGAACCACCAACCTCCTATGGTCTCCTTCTGTAGACTCTGTGGGCTCACTATACAGGAGTCCACCTTCCCAATAAATCCTATGCGTCCCAGGAGGTTCACCCACAAGCTGGGAGCAGGGCTGTCTCCTTAGGCCTTCCAGAGATGGGCACTCACGTTGGCCTTTACTGAATTCGTCCCTATCAGGACCTCCTTCAACTAACAAGTCTTTTAGTTCAGGATGATGGTTGGGGTCAAATACTTCAGGCATCGCCACCTCCTCGTCAGGCCCAGGCGATTGACCAACTTCCTCCACCGCAGTGGTAGGCGAGCTCGGGGGAATATTCTCTTTCCCTCGTCTTGAATTGTCGACTCCTTTCGCCTTGGGTTTCCCCTTCGGCTGGGGCAGCGTATTGGTCTTGGCCAATGCTGCCCGTGTTTGAGACCGTGTGTAGGGTCTTTCGGCAGTGTCTCCTACGAGCCCTAAAGCTCTGAGATCATTACCTAACAAGACCTTTCCCGGGACGTTTCTCTGAATGCTCACTGGAATCCTGACTGCTGTACCATTTAAAGTAAGATTTACAGGTATTACTGGGAACATACGGAGTGGGCCGTCAGCCAATTTAGTGGGCATCAGAGTAGCTCTGGCAACTTCCTCTGAGTCTACCAAGGTAGAATCCACTACAGTGCGACTGCACCCACTATCCCTAAGAGCTGGAGTATCTACTCCATTGATCAGCACACTGTCTTTAAAGTAGTGCTTGGTATTATCCGGAATCCTAGCATAAGCCTCTGCGACTTTAAGCTCCCAGGAACCCAGGGACACTAAAACTACCTCAGCCTCTATCCCGCTGGGAAATGAGTCTGAGGAGAAGGATGCTACTGTAATCTCTTCTTCCTCGTAGGAGGAGAAGGCCAGATTAGCGGAGTGGACCCCCAAAGGTCTAACCTTACACCGGGGATCCCCCTTCACGTGGTCAGTTGCTCCACAAGCAAAACAAGATCCATTGGGTCTGTTTACATAGGGAGGCTTATTGTAACCAGAGTTCTGTTTCGGAGGCTGACCTCCACTACCTTGTGAGTTCTCTTGTGTCTTACCCTTATTTTTCTTTTTGTGGCCCTTATGAGAAGAAGATTTAGCAGATTCTCCACCCTCCATATCTTTGGACTTTTTCCCTTCCTCCTGCTTACCAGGATGAGTTTTGTCCTTATGGGACACTCGATGTGACACCCATAAGTCTGCTGCAATGGCCAGCTTCTTAGGATCTATCTCCTTCGAATCGGCCAAATGCTGCTTAAGCTCCGGGGAAGAAGATGCAAAAATGTGTTCCAGCATGACAAGACTTATCATGCCTTCGAAGGTAGAAACCTTATAACCTTCGACCCAGCCAGTTAAGTTTTTCAAGGACTCAGTGACATAAGATACCCAAGTACCACCTTCCTTTTTCTTATACTCTCTGAAACGTTTCAAATATTGGGCCGGAGTCTTCCCAAACTTTAAAATGAGAGTTTGCTTTAACATTGCGAAATCAGCTCGCTCAGCCTTCGACATTTCCATAATGGCACTACAGCCAGAATGGGGCAGTCTGCTGAGTAACCAGGCAATCTTATCAGCATTGTCAACTTGTTGAACTTCGCATGCATACTCAAACGCATTCAGCCAGTCCATAATGTCATTCCTTTCCTCATACACACTGAGCAGATCTTTCGGAAACCGTGGATGATAGGAGGCCCCAGACCCATGTCCAGGACCCTTGGATCCATTTGCAACCTGAAGCTCGGCCATTTCCAACTGGTGATCCCTGTCTTTTTGTTTTTCTGCCTGTTCGATTTTTAGTTTGGCTATGCTGAATTCAAGCTCCTGCTGCCTAAACCGCAGCTCTTGCTTCTTGAATTCAAGCATAGCCTCCCCATCAGCACTGGCAGAGGAAACATTAGACATCTCGTCCTCCCTGTCCTCGTGGTTGCGATGGATCAGTGCAGCGGCAGAACCGTCGGTTCTACCAGTGAGAGCAGCCCCACCTCCTTCCGCACTGTCCTCAGAAGTTATAGCGTCAAGCTGCGCTTCTTGCCACGCCACGATTCTTTGGATCATTTCCAATTTCGTGCCTTGAGAGGAAACACCTCTCTCTGCACACATCTTTTTCAATGTTTCTGATTTGGAAGCATTTAAAGTTAACAAGGTATTTGTTTCCATACTGTTAGATAGGACTACAACAATTCACTACGTGTCCTGGTTGGAATAACCTGAAATGCCTTAGTTCGTGCGCAACACTGGATACCTTCAGTCGTATCCCACCGCTGTACACCAATTTGTTAAGACGGATTTCTGAACTCTGTCCTGGTGGCGCAGAAGTTCAGAAGGCCAACCTAATTACTTGGAACAGGGTAACCTCTGGACGAGCCAGACCAATCAAGGTAGCGATCGCGGCGGTCAAGACTAGGTCTCAAGAGGGGTGAGGGTGACTGAAAGCCCGCAATGAGCACACAAAGCAAGAACACTTACAAACTACTCCAAACAGTTGTTATATTAAAAATATATACACATTTATTTCAAGGCCTTTCTTTAAAACAATGACCGTAGCGAGAAAATCACAATATAACGATAGTAAACCAACACATACCATATCAACACAATATATATACAAATACAACAAGTCTCAAGCGTTATATGCATGAAATGTGTAGTCCACCTAAAAGGGAGGGAAAACAGGCAGTGCGAAATAATGCTTAGACCCAGTTCGCCTTCAGAGGCACCTAACTAGATGGAAGTCCGAGCCCTGCAAAGAGTGGAGCCTTGTGCTCAAAAGTACCTGCACGCGCTGGTGCCAACGGGCAAAAGGAGAAGCTTTTCGAGGGAAATCAGGCAGTTCAGTTTAGTGCACAAAAGAAGAAGAACAAGTTCCGCGACTCAAGCGCAGCCTCCACAGTGGGCAGAAGCAGATCGCGAGTAGGGACAAGGGTGCTGTTTGACACAGCGGGGAAAAGCAATGGGCTCCTGCAGGAGGGCGACCAGATCCTAGCTATGCTACTCACCGGTCCCCGATGCAAGCAGACCCAGGCTTCTCCGCGTCAGTTTCAGCAGCTGGCAGGTTCAGAAGAGCAGGGAACGCCTCGTCGTCGTGTTGAGTAAAAAGACGCCCCAATCGAAGAAACCCGCACAGATTGTTACCACAGCAGGGCAACGGAGCGGCCGTGTGTATCTGAGCCAAATGTACACTACTCACTTCAGACCTGGGAACGCCAAGTGTACGAAGCGTGTGAGAGTGACAAGGACTCGAAATACTACACAACCTGGCGGCGGTTACAGAGCAAGACTCCCGTGTAAGCTGGTCAGTCAGCTGGATGGCCCAGAGACGCTTCCGAAGGCTTACTGGCAGGAGATGGTGAAGATGCCGAGAATAGCTGTTCCCGCTATTCCAAGGGTCGAAGTACCAGTACAGGCCTTCTGGTTCGATCAAAGGTGAAAAGGGTTTCACAAGGCGACAGCAGTGCAGAGGAGAAGTCCTTCAGCGGGTCACCAGCGATTCCTCGGTCCAGCCTCTTGGTTGCAGGATACTTGGCTCCTGTATTCCTTCGTTCGTGAGAACTCAGGAGATCGACATGGTAGTGGTGTTTCCAGCCCCCTCTTATCCACGGTTCCCTTCGCGCCAAAACGGAGGGGACCCAATGAGAGATCCGCTCATCAACACTCACACCATTCGTGGACCAATCACGGACCACGGTGGTCCCAGGCATTCACACCACCCTAGACTCTCTGGCACCCAGGATGTGTATTGGGACCAGACATCCCAGCCCACATCCTGGAGGCACACACAAGACATGTAGAAGCCCGGGAAAGCATCCGTGTTTCGCGGGAAAGTACATGCCCAAATAAGGAAGGCCCCGGGTCGGCTCGACCTGGGGAAGGTGAAGGGAGCAAGACGGTCAGCGGACAGGACTAAGGAGCCTCGTGGTCTGGCCATTTTGGGAGCCAGGCCACCATTTTGGGTTAAGCACGAGAAACGCGCTTAGAACGCCAAAAGGAGCTCAAAACACAAGAAACGATCGCTGCCACCATTCCCGTCCCTGAATCACTTGCACCGATCAGATACCATCCTAAACGAGTATCCAGGGCCTGTAGAAGGCTAGAGACCCAAGAGAGCTGTAACTTAGCTTACAGTGCCCTCTTGTGTCATGTTGCACGAAAGCCGCAACATGATAAAAGAAACTACGGGAAACAGCGTTCCCCGGTACTGACTGTCTTAAGGGCATGTCAGTTTCCCCGTAAGAAAGGAGCGAAAGCCCAGAGGAGTGCGACAGAAGGCTGCACTTCTCTGGCGAAGTCAAGAACAAGGTGAAAAACAACAGCAAAAAGTTTAGGGTTTGCCACATGGAAGGAAAATTACCTACAATTACGAAATCTTTCCTAACAATCACACAGAACCAAAAAGAGAGGAGTGGCAATCCTAATGGCGAGTGATATGGGTTTCGACATGGAGGCTACTGTGAAGGACCCGCACGGTCGATATTTGATGGTCAGGGGTGCACTCCAAGGTTCCCCATTATACAGGCCCAACGAGGGTCAGGCGCATTTCTGGAAGGGAGGAAGAGATAAGCTCCAGCTATTCGTACAAGGCACAGTGATAGTGGGGGGAGACTTCAACAAGGTCCTCAATCCCGCAAACGATAGGAAAAGACTGGCACCTCTGGCTGCCCGGGTAGCAGGTGGCCTTTCATCACAAAGGTTTCGTGAGGTCAACCAGGACTTGAGCCTGGAAGACTCACTCCCAAGCACCGAAGCGGGCGACCCCCCCATACACATATTATTCCAGGATACACAAATCCTTTTCAAGGATCGATTACACCCTCATTGACAAATCCCTGCTCCCATACGCAACTGGCCATTGGGTGGACCCTGTACCTTGGTCTGATCACAATCTGGTTCGGATTACCTTGATGGGGGGTGGGGCCATAATCAGAGGGGATGTTGGAAATGCCACAATGCCTTGCTAAAGGATGAGGTGACAGTGAAAATGATGCTAGATAACATTGTTGAGTATTTCAAACTGAACGACAATGGGGAGGTTAGCCCACGAATGTTATGGGACGCATTCAAGGCGACCATACAGGGAGTCAATCAAAATAGGGGCCCAAAGAAAAAGGGAGAGGGAGGCCCAGGAAATGACCCTACGAGAAGAAATAGCAAAACTTCAACCAGGTGAGTCCCCGGATAGGCACATTGACACGGACCGGATAGCAGCCCTGGAGGAATATAGGCACCAGCTGAAGGAACTCCTGTTAAACAAAACCGAGAGGAGTCTCCAACTGCTCAAACAAAAATACTGCGAAAAGGGGGACAGGGCAGATAGAATACTGGCCTGGAAATTGACAGAGGTCCAGAAAAATAAGATAGCGAAAGTGATTAAAACTGGTTCGGGGACACTGGGTTATGACACCATGAGCATTGGGGGGCCTTTCACCAGTACTACGAAAAGTTATACAAATCCGAGGATGGGGGAGACAACGCTCAGATCGAAGATTTTCTTGGGTCCATCCCGGTACCGGCCCTGGCGAGGGAAGTGGCAAATGGTATGGAGGCCCCTATATCGGAACAAGAAATAGTACAGGTAATCAAGGGGATGAAGGGGGGGAACATCTCCAGGGGAAGATGGGTTTTCAGTGAAATTTTACAAGATGTTCCGCTCCACTTTGACCGCTCATCTGACGAAGGTGTTCAATGCGGTTCTCGGGGGGGCCATCCTACCCGAAATAATGATGGGTGCAATAATAGTAGTCTTACCCAAAGAAGGAAAAAACCTGACAGAATACTCCTCCTATAGCCCTATATCGTTACTTAATATAGATGTTAAGATCCTGGCAAAGGCAATCGGCAAGTGGTTGGAGGGGATTATGCCAACACTGGTTCACGGGGACCAGGTAGGCTTTATAGGGGGACGCCAGGGCTCGGACAACATCCAGAAAACAATAGAGCTGATTCACCACGCCCAGAAGTCGAACCTTGACGTGAGCTTGCTCTCGATAGATTCGGAAAAAGCTTTCGACAGGGTCGACTGGAGGTACATGGCATTACTTCTCCAGAGAATGGGGTTCGGGGAATGAATTAGAAAATGGATAGCCACGTTGTACAGGGCCCCGACAGCAAAGGTTCAGGTGAATGGAGAGCTGTCGGCCACGTTCTCCCTCTCACTGGGTACGAGAGAAGGGTGTTCTCTCTCCCCCCTAATATATTCCCTAATAATGGAACCCCTCACCACAGCGATTAGGCCCCACCTGGGTATTACGGGGTGAAGTGGAATTCAAACTCTCTCTGTTTGCAGATGATATCTGGAATATTTGGTGGATCCTCACCAATCACCCCCTCCACCCCTCCTGTTGCTGATAAGAGCCTTTGGCCAATTCTCAGGGCTGAAAATCAATGAGTCAGAATCTATGTTGCTCCCTGTCCGGGCACAGGACCCATTGCTTGACTCTCCAAAGGGGTTCATGGGGATTAGTGTGGAGAAAGACTCCATCCAGTATCTGGGTTTCCTCCTCACCAGGGACTTGACGTGACTAGTCCCATCCAACTACGATCCTACCATGACCGAGATCAAGAAGGACATGAGGTGGTTGGGGTAATATGATCCTGTCATGGTACGGACGTATGACAGCGGTGAAAATGAATGTCTTACCGAGATTACTTTACCTCTTCACAGCCCTTCCCACGCGGGTCCCCAACCAAACCTTTGAAGATCTCCAGAAAGCGGTTCAGGACTTCATCTGGCAGGGTAAAACCCTGAGGACTAGGAGGACTATTTTCACCCTTCCCAGGGAGAAGTGGGGCTTTGGGCTCCCAGATTTCTGCCTTTACTTTTGTGCAGCTCAGTTAAGGGTGCTCCTATAACATATGAAAGAGGGCAAGGGTACTTATTGGGCCTACCTGGAGGACATGGACGCTCATCCATTTAAGGTGCGGGACCTCCTTTGGGCTCCGTGTAAGACAATCCCGAATAGGTTAAAGGACCATCCAACATTAGGGGTTCTCTGGTCGTTCTGGAAAGAGGGGGCCCAAACCAACCACCTGACAACATGGCCCTCCCCATTAACCTCACTCTGGCGACCCACACTTAGGTTGGGTAGCAGGGGATTCAAGAACGCACAGTCCTGGTCTGACAATGGTATGGAGAGGGCGGGCCAATTGTTCAGAGAGGGAGACTTCTTGACATACGAGGAAATGGTAGAGGTGCTGGGCCAGGGGGCAATCTCTATATTCGAATATCTCAGGAAGAGGGGCATCCTAGGTGAACAGAATCTGGGGCAAAAACTCAGAAGATCTCTGACCCCCTTTGAAAAGATGCTAGACTCTGCTAACTCAAGGAAGGGGATGGTCTCTAAAATGTACAAGATACTGAACATAAACAATCTCATAGAGAGGAGAGGGTTCTGTAGCTACTGGAATGGCCTGGCAGGGGAGGTCCTCTCAGAAGAGGCATGGAGCAAGATTTTCAAAATAGCCTTCCATGGGAATCTCTTAACAATAGACATGGAACACAATTTGAAAATTCTACAGGGATGGTACAGAGACCCACTAAAGCTCTCGAAGATGTTCCTGGGGGTTTCGCCAAAATGTCTGAGGGGATGTGGTCAGGTGGGAACAAGGGAACGCATCTGGTGGCACTGTCCGCAGATTCAAAGTTACTGGGAGGACATGAGGGGCTGGATCGCAGAGGTCACCAGGGATGTACTCCTACAAGATCCATTGACAATATTCCTGGGCCTCCCCCCGAGGGACTCGGAAATATACAGATAGGGAGGGGGCGCGGGTTTGGGGGGGACACACTCGTCTGTTCTCTGAAAATGTATGAAGTCTAACAGAGCGGTTCGGGAGGTCATTGTTGTTGTTTTGCATAAATGCTAATAAAACCAAAGTTAAAAAAAATAATATATAGATGATTCCAGTTCCGCCTGTATTTTAGGAGAGACTTTGAAAGGTGATTTTAATGAGTATTTACGAGAATTCAGAAAAAGGTATGTTGGCTTCATGCAAATGTTAAGTCTTAATGATGAAGATTCTTACAGGGCCATGTAGCAGAAATTGGGACAAAATAACAGATATATATGATTCACAAAGATTGAAACTGTATATGGAAACGTCTGTTTGGTATGTAACTAAAAATAAAATCAGATCATACCTAGAGAGATGTCCCTCCCATGAGTATAGAAGCTGGTACATGAGATTTCATTTAAACTGTTTACCCACTCTGGAGGTTATTGGCCCCAAACGGAAAATCCCAAGAGAACTAATATTATGTACATTATGTAAAGATCTGTGTATAGAAACTTTGTATCATGTAGTTATTGAATGTCCTGTATTAATGTCATGTAGGATAGAAATATTAGGCCCATTTGTATCTTCCTCCTCAGGTGTTATATCTCAAGCATTATGAGAAAGTCTTATGAATGGAACACAAGCATTTCCTATTTTGGCGTTAGTAAAGTTGTTAATGGACATTTTTAAATTAATGGATCAAGTGTTTGAATAGGGTAGTTGATTTTAAAGGGAAATATTAATTTGTATGATGATGTTTTCTGCAATTTTTTATTGTTGGGGTTTTTAAATATACGCACTGTCTTATAAATTAATTCCTGGTTTTATACATGATAATGTAATTGATAAAAATGTCTGTTGTGAATGATATGATATATACCAAAAACACAAATAAAACATTTTGAGAAATTAAAATAAAACTACAAAAACAAGCATTGGCAAAGCTAGTTTAGTCTTTTTTGTGGGGGTCTGCAACATGGGACTCTACTGATGTTCTGCATTTCACCTCCTTTGGTCCCTCCCCATTGACAAAGCTGACTCAGGCTGATTGGAGTTGTAGTCCAAAACATCTGGAAAACCAAAGGTTGCACATCTCTAAAAACAATTATCCTGGGTCCCTTTAAAAAGGGACAATAAAGACCTTACTAAGAAGCTTATTTTGGATGATTACGGTAGGGTGGTTCCAGCAATGGGTTTGGTGGGGCTGAAGCCCACCCAGACTATTGCAGGCAGGTGGTAGGATTCTGATCAAGGCTCCTTCATCTATGTGTTTGTTTTGCCCGAGTTTTCCTCGCTATCCCTACAAAGGAAACTATTGTCTTAAACTGGAACCCACCAGTTCATGTCAGCAACTTGCTGTGTATTATTTTGGGGACTGCAATTTGCATTTGCATTATGCATAACACGAAATTGCAGCACAGGCACTCTCAAAAATGTAAACAGGTGCAGCACCAAGGCTGGGCCTTATGAAGGTGGAGTAGTCTTGGGGCAGAGCTTTGGGATGCAACAAAAATGTAACTCGTCCCTGAATTTAAAGGCTAATAGCTGTACATGATGAACAAGAGTATAATACAGTACTAAATTCCGGGAATATTTACTAAGGCACACCCAACTCCTTCACTACATTCAATCCCCTTCCTCCATTCTCCCCTTTTAATTCCACCTTCCATGGGGCAGTGAGAATGAGATTTGGGGGGCCCCTCCCATGATCCAACTATTTGCCTTTCCAGTACACCTAAATTACGTAACTTGCTGCCCCATGGGTATGCCTGGCATATACTAAATTGCTGCCATTTGTCCTATACAGTCAATGAAACAATGCTATCCAAAGCAAGGTCTATGGCAAGTGGACTGGAATGTTCTTTTAAAAAGTGCATGCAACAAGGTGCAAATTAGTTCCAATAAAAAATGCCTTCTGTTATGTGCCTGCACTATCAATAAACGTTCCTTGCTTGATAACAACAAGCATCAGCATAGTCTGCTAAGCAGTTGTGATCAATGCCCTGATAGGAGCAACCACGCCCATCTTGTCTTGTGATTATCAACTTTTAATGCTTAAGTGTAAGCGTGTGAAAATAAAGTACTGCACCCACTCAGAAAGAAATGCTGTTATGTAGTTTATAATTGAACAAGCTTTAGTAGCTGCAGTATAGGGTACCTCCCGCATCTTGACTCAAACTCTAACGCCACATCATCCATGACTACGTATGCTAGTGTCGCTGAGAATAACCGCCGAGCACTCATTAGTAATTTCATTCGAAGCCATTTTCAACCTTTGTCAACGTAAAGGCTTCACATTACGAAAAAGGGGGCAGATAAAGTAGGTCAGGTGTAAATGTGCCACTTTGCCGTAGGAGAAGTTACAGGGAAAGTGCAGAGAAAACATTCAAAGGTACAGTTAGGTGATTGGGCTCGGGAGGATAGCTCAGGGGCAACGCGCTCGCCTTAGTTGCAAGACGACGTGGAGTAACACCCCGGGTCCGCACGGTATTAAGCGTGTTATAAATAACCAATTACAATTGGGCAGAAGTGGGGTGGGGTGGACATGATGACAATACACAAGGATCAAAGAGTGTGAAACGCCTCCTCAGCCAATAATGTAATAATGCACATGAACATTGTCAGATATTTTGTTTGTGGACGTTTTGTGCATGAAGAGAAGGAGCTGCTATCATCAATTACATGAAAGCCTGCCCATTAGAGGGCAATATTGGGTAATCTGTGAGTTCCAGGGTATTTGGAGCCAAAACCTGGCATTGGGAATACATTGACCTTTTATGCCACTAGCTGACATGTGATAGTGAAACCTCTCATGTGAAGTGAATAGCAGAGTAAATTATAGCAATGACTGGTATTTGGTGTATGCCCGGCAAATGCCTATACAAAAGTTAAAATCTATCTTTGATAATACCTGTTTGTGTTACCACAGTGTAAATGAATAGAGAAACAGAAAAAAAGTATGCTTCGAGCGCAATGAGCCTTCTGTGTTCTGGTATGGTGCAATGCGACTGTCACTTTGTAGCAGAAAGAATTGTGATGTCTCTGTATGGGTTGATGCTCTTGTAGCCTTCTCCATGCTTCATCATTATGGCGTTGGTGGTGTAGTGGTGAGCGTGTTCATCTCTGTTTGCAGTAAGCCAGCTGTGCTGGGTCCGACTCTCACCCCAACCAACGTCCTTTACAATCCAGCCTTTAAAAAAAATATTTTGGTGCTTTTGTTTTGATGTCTTCAAGCAATTAAAATACCTAACAATTTAAAAAAGCAGAATGCAAATAGTATTTGCAGCTCTCAGTACTGTATGGAGGCTTACATCCACTTGCAGCAGTATGGTTAGCTGAGGAGTTCTGTGTACTGACTTGGCAGCAGAAGATAGTCTCTCCCTATATATCAAAATGCCTTGGGCAGGTTAAAATAATATGTCCAGGTATCAAGTAAAACAGGATCATAACTGCTTAGCAACCAACAATGTTTTTAGTTTTTGGGTAAAATAGTAATCACAATGGGGACTGTTTTAGACTTCTCACAGGTTTAAATACCTTCTCTGGGATAAACTACTGTTTCCCAGAGAGTCAAAAGTGATATTGACTTTATTAGTCTTTCCAAATGTATAGACCCAGACCACACCATCTTCCAATTGAGTGCTGGAGGGGTTACATAGTATCCTTTGTGTCTAAATACTCATGTAGCAGTCAAATGCTACCTTTTCCTATTGAAAAGGCTGGTGGCAGTGGTTTTACAACGAACTACCATGATTTTTCCCGCCAGCGAACACTGGTAGCTAAAAATCACGGGAGCCATGTTTCTCAAGATGGCGCCTTAAGCCCCTTTGTTTAAACAGGTCCTGGTCTCCTATTATAACTATTTGCACTGCCTAGAAAGTATGTGTGATCTATTCTACTTACTTTTGTCCTTTTTGCTCACTGCTAAACAACTGAACTGACATTTTGCTCCTATTTCAGAGGAGCTCAAACTGTCTCAAAAACTTACAGTTTTATATTGAAGTGTGTGGGTATATAATATTAAGTTGCCTTCTGCTAGTGAAGTGTTTTCTAAATGACTGTGTGATAAATCACTAAGTGTTTTTACCAAGAAAACTTGATTATAAGTGTTTACTTGAGCTACTGCGATTGAAAGTCCTCTGTGTAACTACTTGTACTGCTCACATTCACTCTTGAGATAAGCCCGGCTGCTCAGCTCGCTACCAAAAACTGTGTGGAACAGATACCCAAGGTTGGTTTGGCTAACACCTGTAGTCTTAATTGTGTGTAGTGGCCCCAGAGGGTACTGCTGGAAATTCTGCCTAACAATACTTAATTGAGGGATATCTTACTATTGTTTTAAGAACATGTTATGAATTTGCACAATCTATTTTAATTGATTTCAAGCTTTGTAAAGGGAAGATTTAGCTGTAAGCAATACACTTGACTATGTCCTTTGACTCCTTAGTTCTCAGCTGTCTCCATAAGAAACTATCAAGACTGGTCAGTCGCATACCTGCTCTTGTCCAAACCCCACTCGTGCTTTCAAGACCAGCCACACCTTTCCATTCTCGTTGCTGTGCCCTTTTTTCTCCCCTCATCACAAAGAAACGTGCTTTACCGCCTTTACCTCTAAAGGAAAAACAAAACCACTTTCTAGGTCGTGTGCGCAGCCTGCCCCACTGTAAGCAAGAGAACATGTCAGTGACCGGTTCTATGCAGGAGTGTCGACTATTTTCCGCCAGCCCACATTTTCAGCACATTTGGTTTACCAACTTTATTATGGCAAAAATGCAGGGTGTGACCCCCTGCTGCCAACCCCATCACTAAGCCCACCCATTACCCCCATATACACCTCACCCCCACTTACCATTTGTATTTTGGTGGCACAAAAAGTGGAAAAAAGTGGGCAAAGAAAATGTTGATAAAAATGTAGGTCAGCGCAAGTGGGCTAGACCCAGCGGCCGCGTTCTTCACTCACTGTATGTGTCTAGCCTTGAATTCTATGTTGTGCTCTGGAAGCTTCTCGCCAACTGCTGCAACAAACCCAATGCTGCAAGAGAGAGGACTGTGTGTGAGTTCAGGGCCTTTACCATGAACGTGCTGTCCAACCAAAACATTCATTGTTTGTTGGCAAGCTCTACTAGCCATAAGTGGCCAGTCACGGCTATTGGAAAAACCTTGCTTGTCATAATGTTCCTCACACAAGCTATTTCCAACCATTCTGTTCACCATCTGCACACCAATCCTTCCCCGTTGTGGCCCCAAAGCCCTGGCTCCTTGCTGTGCCGGTGTTCAACTGTAACCCTTCACTGGTTACCCCATAGGTGTACCATATTTTGGTGGTGTTGAATTTGTCCAAAACGTCAAGCCACATCCTCATGCACTGTTTATGGCCTGTGGTGAATCTGGCAAAAGGTTGTGTTTGTTACCTTAGCTACCAGGGCACGCCTCCTTGAACATATTCTACCTGTTGATATGTTTCCTATAGGATAATTCAGTTTGCACAACAATGACTGCACTTTGTTCAATGTTGTCTTGGGTTTCTGTGCAGAAGTCCTCTGAGATCCTCTGAGAGCGGCACAGCTTCCTCTATTGGTAACTCCTTTTTGTCCCACTCGATCCCCAGGAATGTTAGTCTGGTGGCAGGGCCTTGTTTCATGTCTCCTGCCAGTGGTACCCCTGGCAGCTAGTCAGTTCGTTGAACCCCTTAAGTGCCAAAGACGAGTATGCTCGTCCTGTTGCATAGACTTGCATAATAGCCTGGCATTTTATCCTCTTGCATGTGTTGCGACAATTCTATCCAACAAAGAGGAAGACATCAAGGCCATTTACTTTTCACTTGGCCTACGACTCACTCAAGAAAAATACTGAAAGACTAAACATATGCACATGATACTGAGCGCGCCGTTAGCATGCATTTGTCATACTATATAGCTTCCTTGGTTTGGAATCTTAGGAAGTGGAAACTGCTGGTGTGTTCCGGAAGGATCCCGAATGTTGACTCCATGTCTACCCTTTACAAGCAGTGCCCCCCTCCACCTTCCTACCATCCTAGTCAGCATTGCCACCCTGTCAAACGATGCTTGTCTGACTGAACACTTGCTTTCGTTTAAGCATCTGCACCTTGGGGTACGAGCAGCGTTATATCATTCGGTACTTGTTTGCCCCCAGCAATCCCAAATGTGACACGAGTAAGTTGTCTAGGGACGATACTTGGAATGTGGTGGCCTGATGTATGACATTTTTAAACATTGATTGAAACCATGATATAACTTGTCAATGGATAATGCATTGTTATTTCAGCAAGCTACATACTGTCAACGGGTGAAGTACCTTTGCACAGCTCAGAATCTCTTGTGATGTCTGCCTTGAACCCCGCCTTAGTGCTCTCCTTCTTATAGCAGGGATTTCCCTGGTGAGCCATTCCACATGCTGCACATGCATGTTTAAATGTGCATGCTCGCCTGCATGAACAGGCGCCAGAACTGTAACTACAGTATGTCATCTCCCTGGAACTCTGGGCTGACTCAGGCCGTGGCCCATCCACGCCCAGTCATGCCGTTCCAAGGCTGACAAGACTGGGGTGCTTGACATTCATATGGCCGCTTATCTTGCCTCTGTTAATAGTTTGCCAAGGACATCTCAAATAATTGCATTCAACCCTCCAGATACTTATAATTCCAGGACATACTAATACCATGCTGCCATTTGTTTTGTAATCATCATGTCTGATATTTCATCAGAGTTTCCTTGCTCAGGAAATGTCGGCCTTATCATCACCACCAATAGCAATAGCTTCCTTAACTCCTGCCCTCCTGGATTCACCTGCTTTGTTGTCTTTCTTTGCTTTCTGGAGGTACTGCCCCCCTTTTTGTGATTTTGTAATAATTCGAAAATATATACTCCTTGCACCATTTATTTCCCAATCAGTGGGATATGCCACTACAGCAGGGTTTTACCTGACAGCATACCTGTGGTGCCGCTTGCCGACCTGTAATATTGACTGGAGGGGCCCTTGCTAGTTTGTGCTGTGTCCCCTTTGTATTAGGGTTACTGCCAGTCAGGGGTGACGGGGGTTTTAGTGGCAGTTGCTCACTCCCTACCTCTAGTTTGCTCCTGCTCTTTGTGTGATCACCACCCTGTGCCACTGTCCCGCCTTTCTGTCTCCTCCTACCCATACCCGTGTTGGACATTCCATTTTTGGGGCTTCCAGGCTAGGCTGTTCCCCTCTTGCCATGCTTACTCTTGGTGGCCTGCCAGAGTTGCCTCTATACTTCCTTGCCCAATGGCCAGCCTTCTTGTGTATGCAGGTCATTTATCAATGACAACATATCTGCATAAATTCGCTCATTATGTCTGTCGGACCCCTTGCCTAACTCCAACTGCTCTCTTCAATCATTAGTCTCACTCTCTGTCGTGTCCAGCCCTGTTCCCCTTCTTTCCGACATACACGTATCTATGTTGTCGCTTCTCTTAGATGCAGCCGTGGGCGTGATCTTGTACAAGGCTCTCAGTAAGGTAGCCCCTGCCTTTTGCTCCTGTGCCTTTCCCTCATTGGTACGGCAGGTATCTCCTGCGCCACTGAATTTGCTGGTGGCCACTGGAGGTGCTTACTCATAAAAAATATTCACTTATAAAAAACAAAAAGATAAAATCTACTTTGGCAAAGAAAACTCAACAAAATCACATAGAGCAGCGGGGATCTGCTTATGGGAACCAGCTGTAATGTATTTGTATTTGTATTTGTTTTATTTGTATAGCGCAGCCAGGCCCGAGGGCAACCGGACGCATGTCTTCAACATTAATTACAAGAATGATATCAGCCAAGTGGTTACAATCATGGCAGAATTACAGTTAACGTTACAAAAACATCATATGCAATGGAGCAGTATCGTGCGAGGCAGTAAATAGTCCCAGCGGTCATACTGAGGGTCAAGTTGTGCACATTTATTTGTGTGTGGTAGCTAACCAGAGCTTGGCATTGTGTTTGAATAAGTTAAATGATGGTAGATTTCTGATGGTGAGTGGCAAGGTGTTCCAGAGTTTAGCCGCCTGGACTGGGAAGCTGACACCTCCGGCTGTTTGAAGCTTAAATATGGGGATCGTGAGACCTTGAGTTTGGGCAGATCTTAGAGACCACGTTGGAATGTACTGAGTGAAGCGTGAAGCTAGATAGTTAGGGGCCTGGTTGTTTACGCATTTGTAGGTGAGGGCCAATGCTTTCAGGGAAATCCTTTGGGAGACTGAGAGCCAGTGAAGGTTCTTCCTAGTTTCTGAGAAGTGGGCTGATCTGGGGATGTTAAGGGCCGCTCTGATGGCACTGTTTTGGGTGATCTGGAGTTTGTTGAGGTTACGTTGATTGGTGCCATGGTATATAGCATTACAATAGTCCAATTTGGACATAACCAGTTGTAGAGACATCGCGAGAGCCTGCGCTCTCGCGAGATCTCGAGGCCCGATCAAGCTCCGCCCCCGCGCGCTTCGCGCGCATTACGGGATGAGCGGAGGACGCATAGCCCTCCTGCTACGGGGCCCGCTCTTGACACAGCTTGGACTCAGACCATCCCTGCAGCATTCTCTCTGCCACCTTAGGCCCGTTGGCCTTTATCTTTAATGCACACGTTTTGGGTGCATACTGCATGAAACTGGTTAAGTAAATAAATACATCGTCACCAGATCAGAGGCTCCTGTCTTCATTGAAAGAATTAGACTACATAAATTGGCGACGAGGATCACCACCAGAACCCACGGAAAAACATGCAAGGAGCAACGCCACCGCCGTCATTTCTCCAAACTCCAGGTAGGCCTGCCATTCCATGGCCACAATGGCAGCCCCTATTCACGACATATGTGGAGGCTCTAGGAGGGGCGGGGTTTTCAGCGGCGAGGCGCAGGGCCATGCTATTAAATGCCCTGGGAGTGAAAGGACAGAGAATATTCGAGAGTCTCACTCCGATACCAGTGGCTGGCGACAATGACGATGTTTTCAAGGAGGCTGTCAGGAGAATCATAAAAAGGTTTGCCAGTAAAGAGAACACAGTGCTCCACCGAATACGGTTTTACACACGAAAGCAAGAAATATCTGAACCAGTCGACGATTACGTCACCAAGCTGAGGGAATTAGCGGTGCTGTGTAACTTTGGCAACAACGCGGAGAGTCTCATTTGTGACATGTTGGTCGTCCACACTAACAGCCGGAAGGTCCAAGATAAGTTTATTGTCGAAAAAGAACTGCAGTTGGAGAAAGCGATTGAGATCGCCAGGGCAGTCGAAGAAACGGCAGGAAGACGTAAGGAGCTTACTGGGGCCCAGGGTTCGGCAGAAATACAAGCAGTGGGTTACCATGCAAGAAAAGAGAGGCCGGCTGCTGACACGAAAGAAGGGAGAGGGAACAGAAAAGAACCCCTAAAGTGTCACAGGTGCACCAGCACGAAACACCTGGCGTTTGACAGGGAGTGCCCAGCCAGAGACAAGGAGTGCTCCATTTGCAAACGCATTGGCCATTTCTCCATCGTGTGTCATGGAGGAACAAGAAAGTCTCCAGCCTCAATGCAGATCGCAATCCGGAGAAAGAGTCATCCTCCGAAGATGAAGGGAGACCCACTGTCATCATGGTTAACAGCACAAGAGCGAGGAGAGAGAAGCCCCACTGCGTGATCAAGATTGATGGAATAGAAACCAGGGTCATGGCAGATTCAGGGTCCGATCTAACGATCCTTCCCCTTCGCACGTACAAGGACATGGTGGGAAAGGAAAAGGTACAAGTGCTCACAACGAAGCACAAACCCACGGTGTTTGGAGGGGCGTCAGTCGAACTACTAGGATATATCAAAGCCAAAGTTGAATTCAAAGGAAGGGAAACCACGACCAGGGTCTATTTCAGTCATGAAGGCCCAGCAGTGCTAGGGTGGGACGACCAGGACAAGCTGAAAATCAGACTGGATCCCAGCACTGAAGAACAAGTCCTGTCAGTCAAGGTGACGAGAGGACCCGTGGTCAAAAGCGACTACCCAACACTTTTCTCAGAGGAGCCGGGGCACATCAGGGGTTTTCTCCACAAGATAATACTCAAAAGGAATGCTGTCCCTGTAAAGCACCGAGTGAGGCCAGTATCAGCCACGGCAAGGGATACCCTTAGAAGTCAGCTGGAAAAGATGAAAATGGAGGGTGTCATAGAAGAGATCGAAGCATCAGAATGGCTGAGCCCCGTCGTGCTCATAAAGAAACCCCAATCACAGGAACTCAGGGTATGCATAGACTTACGCAGCTTAAACTTGGAAGTCATCACCGATAACTACCCCCTTCCAAGCATAAATGAACTCATTCTGTTAATGAAAGAAGCCAGGATATTTTCGAAACTGGACATGAGGAATGCATATCACCAAATACAGCTACATGACGAATCGAAACCCCTCACGGCATTCATCACTCCCTTTGGCACATACCAATTCACCAAAATGCCATTCGGGTTGTCATCGGCAGCGTCGGCGTTCCAACGCATGATGGACGTCTTGCTGAAGAAAGTTAAAAACGGCGTGTACTTCGAGGACGTCATCCTCGTGTATGCGGAGGATGAACAGACGCACAACGCCACATTGAGAGTGGTCTTAAACAAGCTACAAGAAGCAGGGGTGCGGTTACGCTATGAGAAATGTCTCTTCAGAGTGAAAGAAGTTGAATACTTAGGATATAAGATTTCAGAAAAGGGGATCAGTCCCAAACAGAATCTCATGCAAGCTATCGTTAAAGCACCGGAACCAGTCAGCAAAGAGGAAGTAAGGTCATTTCTGGGGCTGGCTGAGTACTATGCGAAGTTCATACCTAAGTTTTCCGAAACCACGGCACCCCTTCGAGAAGTACTCAAAAAGGGCTCGGAATTTGTGTGGCAGGAACCCCAAAAGACAGCGATGGTGAAGATAAAACAGCACATCGTAGAAACACCATGCCTTCAACCTTTTAATCCCGCGTGGGAAACGGTTGTCACCACCGACGCCAGTGCCTATGGACTGGGAGCAGTGCTAACACAAAAGAAAGGCAACACCGAACATGTAGTGGCCTTTGCATCGAAGGCATTATCAGAGGCGGAACAGAACTATTCCACTATTGAAAAAGAAATGTTGGCCTGCGCATGGGCGGTGGAACATTTCAGGACATATGTATGGGGCACCAAATTCAAGTTGGTGACTGATCATAAGCCCCTGATCCATATGCTTAGCCCGGGAGGCACAAAAGTATCCACGCCCAGATTGGCACGCATTGCAGCCAAGCTGCAAGAGTACACGTTTGAGATCCAGCATATTTCAGGCTGGAAAAATTCACAAGCCGACTGCATGTCGAGACTGCCGGAGGGTAAGGATAAAGCCACCACTTTCCTCCACGGAGAATGCATAGTGGCATCGATTATGGACGTGAGAGCGCCAGAGTACCTGGAACTCAGTGAGAGACACTGGGAAGAGGAAGATGGAAAAGACCCCACCATGGCCATGATCCGCAAATGGACCAAGGAAGGTTGGCCAAGTGAAAAGGCGTTACCCGAGGGCATGAGACCCTACTGGAAGGTGTCGGACGAACTATCGGAAACGGAGGGAATAATCATGAAGTCAGACCAGATTATTCCTCCCACAGGAATGAGAAGAATCATCCTAGGTAGAGCACACGCGGGCCACCTGGGAAACACCATGACCCATCGCAGAGTGAGAGAAGCCTACTGGTGGCCATCCATGGACCAGGAAATTCGATCCATGATAGAACGTTGCCATGAATGCCTCAACAGCGACAAGAGACTCAAGGTTCGCCAAGCACCCCTAATACGCACAGAAATTCCAGAAGCCGTGTGGTAAAAGGTCGGCATCGACTTCATAGGACCTTTGGAAGCAATGGCACCTGAACACCGGTACGGTGTAGTACTGGTTGACTACCTATCCAAGTGGGTGGAGGCCGCGTTCGTCCCGAACATAACCACGGCAACTGTTATAGAAGTACTTACAGACATTTTTCAGAGGGAAGGTCTTCCCAAGGAAGTAGTCACCGACAATGGGGTGCAACTAGTCTCGAAAGACATGGAGGAGTTCTTAAAAAGAAACCACATAAAACAAAAGAAAGCGGCCCTGTATCACCCACAAGCAAATGGGCTTGTCGAAAGGGCCAACAGGTTCATAAAAGGCGCCATCCAATTGGCGACAGCTTCGGGCATGGACCCGCTCAAAACCACCAAGGAGGCCATAGCAGCCCACAGACTCACACCCAATGGGATCACCCAAATATCCCCGTTCAAAATGTTGAGAGGGAGGAGTGCAGCATCCACGCTGATCCCACCATGGTTGTCGAAAATACGAGAGGATGAAGTGGTGGACATGGCAGAAGTAGTCTGGAGAATTGAAAGCGATAAGACACGCATGAAATCATGGAGCGATCGAAGAAGAAGAACCAAGCAGACGTCAGATATCGGAGAGGGAGACTTGGTCAAAATCCAGTTACCAAAGAAGGATCAAAGCACGGGGTCTCGGTTTAGCCGACCCATCAAAGTGATTCACAAAGGGACAAACCACATCCGCACGGATGATGGCCGAGCGTGGAATCTAGAAAGAGTAGCATTATACCAGAAGAATCGAGGAAGAGCGAAGACCCCAGAGAGACCACCAGCGGAAACCGAAAGGGACTTTGGAGCAGGCGAAGAAAGAGAACCAGAAGGAGACGACAGAGAGAAGGGTGAAACAGAAGTTGAACCGGAACCATTGGGTGAAGATCCCGATCAGGAGCAACGAGAGAATTTCACCCGGACTGTTGATCGTCCCAGAAGGGAACACAGAAGACCGGTGAGATATAATGACTATGTTTTACAATGATTTGATGTGCGTTGAAAAGGGGAGATGTGTAGAGACATCGCGAGAGCCTGCGCTCTCGCGAGATCTCGAGGCCCGATCAAGCTCCGCCCCCGCGTGCTTCGCGCGCATTACGGGACGAGCGGAGGACGCGATAAGAGGCGTCCTGCATAGCCCTCCTGCTACGGGGCCCGCTCTTGACACAGCTTGGACTCAGACCATCCCTGCAGCATTCTCTCTGCCACCTTAGGCCCGTTGGCCTTTATCTTTAATGCACACGTTTTGGGTGCATACTGCATGAAACTGGTTAAGTAAATAAATACATCGTCACCAGATCAGAGGCTCCTGTCTTCATTGAAAGAATTATACTACACCAGTGTCCTGGCCAGGGTGATGCAATTTTGTGAGGTGAGGAATGGTCGGCAGTCTGTGATCAGCTTGCAGTTGTAGGCCGAGGCGGCTACAACTGCATTGGTTTGTCAGGCAAGGGAGAGTGTGGAATCGAGGGAGATTCCTAAGGTTTTGGTATCTTTAGATACTTTGATGGAGTTGCCGTCAATATTGAAAGAGCTGAACAAAGGGTTCAGTTTGTTGAATCTCGTCTCTGTTGTGTACCCAAGATGAGGAGCTCTGTCTTATCATCATTAAGACACAACTCGTGTTGGGCCATCCAAGCTTGGATGACTTGGTAAATGTCATTCAGAGCTTTGGAATCAATAATGTAGTCACCAGTAATGGGAATGAGTATCTGGGTGTCATCCGCATAATTAGTGTAGGTGACGCCCAGATAGTCAAGGACATCAAATAAAGGTTTGGTGAATACATTGTAAAGTGTTGGGGAGACACAGGACCCCTGAGGGACTCCACAGGGGACTGAGGCAGGATCTGCAGAGGAGGTAGGTGAAAATACTCTCCTATGCCTATTGTCTAGGAATGACCTAATCCAATTTGTGGCATTGTCAGAGAAGTAGGCAGCAGATTTCAGATGCTGACAGAGAATTTGGTGATTGACCAGATCGAAGGCTGCGGATAAGTCCAGTAAGAGTAGGAGGGCTAGTTTGCCATTGTCTTTTAGATCCTCAATTTGAATTTTAAGGTCTAAGAGAGCTGTTTCTCTCCCGTGCTTTGGTCTAAAACCAGATTGTCTTGTGCCGAGGAGGTTCTTGGTTTCCAAATAGTTCTGTATCTGTAAGTATGCTGCTCTGTCTAATATTTTTAGAAGGAATGGGACGGTAGTGATGGGTCTGTAGTTTGTAGGTTTCTCAGGGTCTAAAGTCATTTTTTTTAAAAGAGGGATAACCCAGGCATCCTTCAGGTTGTTAGGTACCATTCCAGATTGGAACGATGAGTTGATAAAGGTCGTTATAAAGGGCGCCAGGTCATGTGCCAATTCCTTGATGATAGGTGCCAGACAGGAGTCACCTTGGCAGTTAGATGGTTTTAAGTTACAGATAATATGTTCCACCTCAGAGATGGTGAGTGGGGTGAAGCTGAAAGGGGTGTGAGAAAAGGAGGCCTTAGGGGGCGTCACAGGTTTGAATAAGGGAGAGGTAGAGAGGGTGATTTGTTTGGCATTGATTTTGTATTGTAAGGTGGTTATTTTGTTGAGAAGAGCGCTTTGGATGTTATTGCACCATGCGTTGTCCTTACTGCGGGTATCAGGTGCAGGGGAAGGGGATTCAAATTCTTTGAGAATTGTGAATAACTCCTTCGTGTTGGATTCCGCTTGGGATATCTGCTGATTGTAGGTCTCTTTTTTGGCTTGCAAGATCGCTTCCTTAGAATTAAGGGAGGTGATAAAAAGGCGATCTTTGTTGGATTTGCACTGACGGCTTTTCCAAAGAGCTTCAGCCTTGTGCTTTTCTTTATGCAGGACTTTAAGCTGTGGGGTGAACCATGAGTTCAGATGGGCTCGTTGTTTGGCTTTCCGAAGTTTAAGCGGAGCTGTAGTATTGATAGCTCTGAGCAGTGTTTGGTTGAAGGTGTCTACTAGGAGAGTGGGGTCTTTGTGCCGAGATGCACAGTTGTTGAGGATGGGGAGGATGAGATGGAGTAGTTTGTCCCTGGTAATGTCTTTTTTGTTCCTAGTAGGAATAGCAGGGGCTATGGTGGGTTTGCAGTGGGGGTTGGTGGCTGGTAAGTGGAAGATAATGATGTGATGGTCTGACCAAGCACAAGCATGGTTAGAACTTATCGAGATGCTGCAATTGAGATCAGTGATCCAGGCAAGCATTCTGCCCTTGTTGTGGGTGGGTTCAAGAATGCGCTGCTGGAAGCCTAAGTTGGCAAGGGTAGTAGCGACCTCGGTGGCCATGTAGTCCATAATGTCGGATAGGCCGAGGTTAAAGTCACCTAGTAGCATCACCTGAGAGTTGGGCTTGGTGTTGTCAGTCAGGATGGATGTGATGTCATCTGTGAAGGAGCCAAGTGGTCCTGGAGGTCTGTAAATTAGGTGTATTGTTGCTGTGTTAGTCGGAGAGAGGGTACGTTTCACCGATAACGATTCGGCAGAGCTAAATTGGGTGTTGGGGATGGTTCTCATAGTGATGTTGTCTCTGTGTATAAATGCGACTCCACCTCCTTTGGATGAGGTGGACTGTCGGTCAATTCTGTTGATGGAGTAACCATTCGGGATGGCGAAGGCGAGGAGTGGGCCGGAGGCTGCATGAAGCCAAGTTTCAGTAATAGCAATGAAGTCGAGGTTATGGACGGTAATTAAGTCAGTAATATCCACAGCATGAGCCGTAATGGATCTGGCGTTGATGAGGGCACCCTTGAGTTCTTTAATAGGGGTGGGGAGGTGAGGTGTCTTCTGTGTGGTGGACTGTGTGGTGTCGGTGCAGCTGCACTGGGTACATGGGGCACGGGGCAGTCTGGATCTGAGTCTGAAATTCCTAGACTGGAGAGTGCATGGTTGATTGGGTGTAGGTTTAGTAGCAAAATGTTGCAGCTACAAGGCAGGGTCATTGAGGTATGGGTTGACTAAGATGTTAGTGCTGTGCGTCATGTTACAGTGGTGTGTGGAGGGGTAGTAGCGGTTGGTCTTGGCAGTGCTAGTATAGAAGATGCAGTGAGTGACAGTTAGGTACACTAGGGTGACCAAGTAAGTGATGTGATGACAGGCAGGTGGCTGCAGCCACATGACGTAATCTAGTCTTAACTGTCTGAGGGGTGTGGTGTGACTGTACTGACAGGTAGGCGGTGTGGTTGTGTACAGGTTTGCAGACAATTAATCAGGAGGTACTAGCTTAAATACGACTGGCAGGTAAGTACATGTGCAAAGATATTCAATTGCTCAGTAGCAGTAGGTAGATTCGATGTGGCTAGGATTGTGCAAAATAGGCAGGTTCAAGTATACAGGATGTGCATAGCAGTAAATTCGATTTGGCTTGGATCGTGCAAAATATGCAGGTTCAGGTATACAGGATGTGCATACAGGGACGTCATTTAGGGATTTAGGGGTCGCCAGAGGTCGCAACTGCAACCTCTGAGGTCTCCCTTGTGACCTCTGTCTTAAAAAAGAAACGAAAAAACCCCAAAAAAACACTTTGTTAAAAAAAAAAAAATTGGTAATGCAAGCTCCTGGGCTGTGGCCAGCACCATGTGGCTGTTTACTTCTGCAGTGGCTGGCTTTCTTGTTCAGGCCCCTTTAAAAAAAAAGACGAAAAATAAGAACAGGAGTGCCACAAGTCTAACACTTTCAGCACTGACCCTAAAAATGAAAGAATAGGAATACCAAATAATGTGTCTTTCTGGAATTCTATGCATTAATTGCTAGACATATCAAAGGTTTATTTCAGACACACTTCGGTGGGCGAGTCACTGATTTGGTCTGTTCTTAAATGCCTCAACTCAGTCTTTCATCCTTCTGAGGTCGATAAATGAGTACCAACACAGGTTGGGTGATATTGGGTGTACATTTTTTCTATATAAACCACTTAAGCGTAAGCGCTATATAATAACACATCATTATCATTTGGTCATGGACGCCTGCTTACATTCACAGTAATTTAGTAATATGGGCCTATATACACTGATCTTAACCATACATATGGCGATCCATTCTTGTATGAAATGTACATCACATTATAGTGATATCGTAACCATATTTTTCGTAGTGTACAATGCTATGTGATGCCACTTCCTGTTTTGTCAACGGGTGAAAGGTCGTGTTCCATTGCTTCCCGTGATATCACTTCCGGGCGGGGTCAAATGTCATTACTTCCTGTGATGTCAGCAGGGGGTCAAGGGTCGTGTGATGTCACTTCCGCTACCCCTGGTATTTTGGTGAAATGACGTCCCTGTGTGCATAGCAGTAGGCAAATTTCGATTTGGCTAGTATTGTGCAAAATAGGCAGGTTCAAGTATACAGGATGTGCATAGCAGTAGGCAAATTCGATTTGGCTAGGGATGTGCAAAATAGGCAGGTTCAATTAGAGTTGTGCAAGATACACAAGCTCCATAGTGGTTTGGGGTATATAATTGGAGAAGTACCTATTGCTGATGCTAGATACGTGCTATGGCTGTATCAGGAGTATAGTGCTTAGATGCTACATAGCTTGAATGGCGGTGACTAGGCTAAACAGGCTGTGGAATTGTTGTGACTTGAGTGTCGTGTAGGCAGAAGAGGCCTCCGTCCCCAAATGCCGCACAGAGAGAACCTAAAGCCACTCTCTGTGCAGCCGTTGAGGCCACAGGCGAAGATGTTCAAGTCCGGGACCGCGAACCTCTGGGACCCCACGCTGCTGCAAGAAAATACAGATTAAGTACCAAGCAAGAAACAGTAACCACAGTGTTTAGAAAAAAACTGAAAGGTCTTACCAATCAGGGTCAAGGAAGAGGTAGTAACCTAGTGGAGAGGTCCGGGACCCACGTGGACTGCAGTACCCCAAGAGGAGTAGTCCTCAGTTGTTCGCCTGTTAGCAGGAACTGTGGAGCTATGAGACAAGAAGTCCAAAGAGCCAAGGTGCAAGAGGGAGATCCAGGAGGCAGTCCAATAACAGTCCGTGGTCAAGAGCCGGATATCACTATGCAAACAAATCCAAAGGGGTAGATCCAAGAAGAGTCCAGTAGAGCAAGCCAGGTCGATTCCGTGAGCAGTCTGTGATCCAAAGGTACGTAACGCCAAACAGGATGCAGAGCACAGCTGTGAAGCAACGAGTACCTGGGTTTCCGTGTTTAAGTACTCGCGCTTCTGATCACGTGATGCGTGGCTGAGTCACGTGATCGGGCAAGAGCGTCACGTGACCTTACAGTCCCGCGACGCGGAAGCTCAATGCTAGCCCTTCGCGATCCTAGGCGCCAAGGTAATTGCCAATGAAGAAATGGCCGTAGCCTGACAGCAGTCCTGTTACGGACCAGGCGCGGGCGCAATCGCAAAGCGTGTGAGAGTCCACGTGAGTCCCGGAGAAGGGGGGAAGAAAGGGAAGAGCGAGACGGGGGATGGGGGAGCGCCTTGGGGACCACATGATGAGGGATCGTGACAGAACCCCCCCCCAAAGGCCCACGACCCTGTGGGCAGGAAGGGTGATCCCGGTGGAAGCGAGCCACCAACCGGGGAGCGTGGACATCAATAGCAGGGACCCAAGAACGCTCCTCCGGGCCATAACCGACCCAATCAACCAGATATTGCAAGCGCCCCCTGCAGACTCGGGAGCCAAGGATGGAGGACACCTCGTACTCGTCCAGGGATGCCAAGGACACCGGGGCAGCAGAGGCGCGCAAGCGGGTAGGGGCCGGACACGGTTTGAGAAGGGAGACGTGAAACACAGGGTGGACCCTCCAAGACCCCGGGAGAACCAGGCGGTACGTGACAGGGTTGATAACCCGGGACACCACATAGGGACCCACAAAACGGGGCAAAAGTTTCCTGCAACCCACTAACCTCAAGTGACGGGTAGAAAGCCACACCTGGGAACCCACTGAGAAAGCCGGGGCCAACAGCCGCTTCTTATCTGCCTGGACCTTCATGGAAGACTGGGCCTCACGGAGAGGTAATGCAGTCTGGGCGTGGATAGAGGACAGATCCCGAAGACAGGCACTAGCGGCCGGATTGGTGGAGGCCGCGAGGTCAGGGACCGGTAGCGTGCGGGGATGTTGGCCATAGAGGACATAGAAGGGGGGAGAACCCAGTGGATGCATGAACCGCATTGTTGTAGGCGAATTCAGCGTGTCGGAGGGCACGCAACCAAGAGCACTGCTGTTGCAGGATCAAACAGCGGAGATATTGCTCCATGGTCTGGTTCGTCCTTTCGGTCTGACCATCCGTCTCCGGGTGGTAGGCCGAAGAGAACCGGACATCAATACCCATTAATCTGGTTAGAGCGCGCCAGAAGCGAGAAGTGAATTGAGAACCCCGATCAGATATAATGACAGAGGGAAACCCAAAGAGACAAAAGACAGAATCAAAGAACAGGGTGGCCAGGACGGAAGCGGAGGGAATACCCTTACAGGGGATGAAGCGTGCCATCTTTGAGAAGGAGTCCACCACCACCCAAATAGTGTCGTAACCCTGTACCCGAGGAAGTTCCGTAACAAAATCCATGGTTACTGTATGCCATGGTTTCGGGGGTACTGGTAAAGGGAGAAGCAGGCCTAATGGGTGTCCCCTACGGGTTTTGCATTGTGTACAAATGGTGCATGTATTGACGTAGCAATCCACGTCCCTCTTCATGCCTGGCCACCAACACCAACATTTCAGGAGGGATAACGTACGGCGTTGGCCAGGATGACCATTCACAGCGGCATCGTGCGACCATTCCATGGCCATATTGCGTGTATCAGCAGTGGGTAAGAATAAGCGGTTCAGCACAAACGGGAGACCATCCTGGAATACTGGATCCCACTCTGATAGTTGGTCGGGATGCAAGGACACCCACTTGCGTACCGCGTCCACTAAGGGCACTGAGGGGGTACATAGACAAATTACCTTAGTGTTGTCTAACAATGTGTCAGGGAATACCGGCAGAGAAACCCCCCCGGGAGAGCGGGACAACGCATCGGCTTTGCCGTGTGCGGAACCAGCCCGATGTCGGATCTGGAAGTCGAATGCCGCGAAGAAAAGATGCCACCTCACCTGTCGACTGTTAAGACATTTCAGGGACGCCAAATCCTGTAGGTTCTGGTGATCAGAGAACACCGTGACTCGATGCTTGGCGCCCAAGAGGTGGTGTCGCCACACGCGGAATGCGTCCATAACCACTAATAACTCCTTCTCGGTCACGGTGTAGTGTGACTCGGGGGTGGTGAACTTGCGGGAATGGAACGCAACCGGGTGCAGACGACCCGTGGCCTGACATGCTTGGGACAAGACGGCACCAAGAGCGAAGGAGGAGGCGTCGGCTTCCACGATAAAAGGGAGTTCTGAGTCGGGATGCTGGAGGACAGGGGCTGTGGTGAAAGCAGTCTTCAGTGAATTAAAGGCCTTCTGTTGTGTATCAGACCAAAGAAAGGGAACATTAGGACTGGTTAATGCGGTGAGGGGAGACACGATAGAAGAGAAACCAGAGATGAACCTCCTGTAGAGATTCGCGAAACCCAAAAAGGACTGAAGAGCTTTCAGGTTCGCAGGAATAGGCCAATCCAAAACCGCTTTAACCTTGGAGTGGTTCATGGACAACCCCCCGGGAGTGATACAAAACCCGAGGAAGTCAACGTTATCAACGTGGAACAGGCACTTTTCCGGTTTGGCATATAGCGAGTGTTTTTGTAAGCGTGATAACACCTCACGAACGTGGCGCACATGCTCTTCCAGAGACTGAGAAAAGATTAGGATGTCGTTGAGGTAAACCACTATGTAGACATCTAAGATATCGCTCAGGATGTCATTCATAAACCTCTGGAAGGTCGCCGGGGCATTACACAACCCAAAAGGCATGACTGTATATTCATATAAGCCGTACCGGGTACAGAAAGCGATTTTCCATTCGTCCCCGGAACGGACGCGGACCAGGTTGTAGGCTCCGCGGAGGTCCAGTTTGGTGAAAATGGTAGCGTATGTGAGTCGGTCAAGCAAGGGCGTGATGAGGGGAATAGGGTACCGATCTTTCCTCGTGATAGCATTCAGGCGTCTATAATCTACACATGGGCGCAGATTGCCCTCCTTTTTCGGCACAAAAAATATAGGGCTTGCTGCAGGCGAGGTGGATGGTCGTATGTGCCCTAGGCTCAAGGCCTTCTTAATGTACTCCTTGAGAGTCGTTTCCTCAGATGGTGAGAGGGAATAGATCCGCCCTGTGGGAATCACTGTGTCAGGGAGTAGATCGATGGGGCAATCGTACGGGCGATGTGGAGGCAGTGTTTCAGAGGAACCACGATCAAACACAGTCGCATAATCTTGGTATACCTGGGGAACGTCTGTCACCACTAACCCGACTACGTGTTCTGATGGTGTTTCTTGCGGATCCTGCACTGTAAGCTGAGCTATAGCCTGAGCAGGATTGTCGCTGAGTGTGTCTGTGGGAAGACAGAAATGTTGACAGACGTCCGACTCAAAGTGAACCAAACCCAATTTCCAATCAATGAGGGTAGTTATGTTCCTGAAGCCAAGGGATTCCCAGAATGAGCCCAAACTGTGGCATGGTAATGAGATCAAAACTTATGGTCTCCCTGTGTCTGGATTGTATGGTCAGTAGCAAAGGGGCTGTTTGTTGTTTTACCGGGCCCGAAATCAAAGAAGAGCCATCTACAGCCTGTACTGGTTCAGGCCTGGTTTTGGTCAAGAGGGGCAGATTTAATAAACGGGCCAAGGAAATGTCGATAAAGTTACCCGTTGCCCCTGAATCGATTATCAGAGTAACAGGATGCGAAACAGACGCTGTGGGCTGTAGAGTGGCTTGTACATGAATGGGCCGGATACGCCCGAAAGAGGGTGTTGGGTTTGGGGTGTGCATGGTATAGCTCGATCCCGTCCCCAGTACTATGATTGAGCTATCTGAAAACCCTGTGGCTTGAGTTTGGGAAAGCGTGGGCATTCCTTGACAAAGTGACCTAAGGTGCCACAATAGTAGCAGGCGTTATCCACCCTCCTACGTTCCCTTTCTAGAGGGGATATCGGGCTTCTGACGCCCCCGATCTGCATGGGTTCTTGAGAGGAGTCAGAGGAAGGAACTGCCGTGTGAGGTGTGGAGGACTGAGCGAAACCTGCTTCCGCCCGAAACCTGCTTCCGCCCTTCTTTCGGACCTACGTGCGTCCACCTGGAGTGACAAGTCAACCAGATCCTGGAATGCAGTGGGTAATGAGGGTACTACTGATAAGGCGTTCTTCATGGGATTACTGAGACCCCTATAGAAGACTACTGCCTTCTTGACCTCAGGCCAGGAAGTTTCAGCGGACAGCTGGTTAAAACGGGTTATGTATTCATTGAGGGAACCCCTACCCTGACACAAATCCAGAAGTTCCAGATCTCGAGTCTGGACCTTGTGTCTAGTATCAAAAACCCTGGACATCTCGGTGACGAGGAGATCGAAGTCATATAAGGCCGGGTTGTCAGTCTCCAACAAGGGGTTGGCCCATGCAGCAGCCATCCCAGCCAAATGGGAAAGGGTGAACGCTGCTTTTGTGGTGGAATCTGGGCAAAGCCTGAGGTCAGCACAGAAAATGCAACTTGCATTGGTTTAGGAAGGTCCTGAATTTCTTGGGATCCCCATGGTATCTCTCAGGGGCTGCCAACGGGAATGGAGTAGGTAGTACCACGGGAACGGGGTTCTGAGGTGGGAGAATCGGAGGTGGAACGGGTTGGGAAACGGGGGTTGTGTCTCCGAATTCTGCATCTGGGGGTAAAGGGTGTCTGACACTTTGTATGTTGTCGAGACGTTGATGGATAGCCGTGTTGGCTGCTGCCATATCGGCTCGTAGCACTGTAATGGCTTGGACTATAGCAGTCATGGGGTCTTCAGCGTTCCCCTCCATTGCCTATACGACAATAAGCTTCACAGTCTGTTGTGACTTGAGTGTCGTGTAGGCAGAAGAGGCCTCCGTCCCCAAATGCCGCACAGAGAGAACCTAAAGCCACTCTCTGTGCAGCCGTTGAGGCCACAGGCGAAGATGTTCAAGTCCGGGACCGCGAACCTCTGGGACCCCACGCTGCTGCAAGAAAATACGGATTAAGTACCAAGCAAGAAACAGTAACCACAGTGTTTAGAAAAAAACGGAAAGGTCTTACCAATCAGGGTCAAGGAAGAGGTAGTAACCTAGTGGAGAGGTCCGGGACCCACGTGGACTGCAGTACCCCAAGAGGAGTAGTCCTCAGTTGTTCGCCTGTTAGCAGGAACTGTGGAGCAATGAGACAAGAAGTCCAAAGAGCCAAGGTGCAAGAGGGAGATCCAGGAGGCAGTCCAATAACAGTCCGTGGTCAAGAGCCGGATATCACTATGCAAACAAATCCAAAGGGGTAGATCCAAGAAGAGTCCAGTAGAGCAAGCCAGGTCGATTCCGTGAGCAGTCAGTGATCCAAAGGTACGTAACGCCAAACAGGATGCAGAGCACAGCTGTGAAGCAACGAGGACCTGGGTTTCCGTGTTTAAGTACTCGCGCTTCTGATCACGTGATGCGTGGCTGAGTCACGTGATCGGGCAAGAGTGTCACGTGACCTTACAGTCCCGCGACGCGGAAGCTCAATGCTAGCCCTTCGCGATCCTAGGCGCCAAGGTAATTGCCAATGAAGAAATGGCCGTAGCCTGACAGCAGTCCTGTTACGGACAAGGCGCGGGCGCAATCGCAAAGTGTGTGAGAGTCCACGTGAGTCCCGGAGAAGGGGGGAAGAAAGGGAAGAGTGAGACGGGGGATGGGGGAGCGCCTTGGGGACCACATGATGAGGGATCGTGACAGGAATGCAGGGCATACGGCAGCTTCACACAGGATGGGCGATCAACATTATGCAAATATTAAGGCTGATACTGCTGGCGTGAACATAGTTAATGCCTGGATCAGTACTTAATTGCAAGACCTAAGCTCTCACATGAATCGTGCGCGGCCCGGTGTGGTAGCGTTAGGGGAAGATTGGTGCGCTACGTTTAACGATCAGGGTAATCCGTAAATGGTGTGGATAAGGAGCGTGACAGTACCTGCATCAAACACAGTCTTGTGTAGTCCTCCGGCAATTGCGGACAGTTTAATGTGAACACACTGTACCAGGGGAAAGGGCCCAATGCTGTCTAAAAAACAATCCTCATGTGCAATAAGATCAGTATATCACGCTCATATTTCATTAAAGAAATTGGCTCATTATTTACTCCCTGACCTTTCTGGTACCCTTTCAGCAAACACATGGTGTATTCACACATGCATCTCCTATGACGTTACCATACAAACTACCCATTATTTACTCTGTATGCCATTCGGCCCAGCATACCAACAACCACTATCTGTGTGTAGGCATACTCTCTATTTTCAAGCCCAATGTATTAAAATATGTATATATTACATTTCAGTTCACTTTACTCCAATAAAGTCAATGGGAAAAACACAATGTACTCTTCCTGATGCAGATTCTTCCTCAAACATTCTTCAGTGTTGACTGGTGTAGGTGCAAGTCTAGGGATGTGCCCTTACACTTGGGTTTCATCCTGACACCTACTCACATGCAGACTTAGGGCCAATGAAATAGTCTGTTGTTCTCAGGGAAGTTCAAATGTTTTTGAAGGCGAAGTTCTTCCCATGTCCTCATTTCTCCCTGTGGATTGATGCAACAAAACATATGTGAAGAGCGTGTGTAGAGTCCTCCAAGCAGAACTCATTGCATTGCAAACAAAATGTTCCTTCTGTTTCTCCCTGAGCCAAACAAACACAAAGGATTCCAAGTGAAATCACACTCACAATTCCCCTCGCCAATTCAATGAGTTTTCTCACTGTCATTCTCAGTTCATCAACAAAGTTTAATTTTCTGTTATCTGCAAGCTTTGTGTAAGAGTTCTTGTGTAGCTGGTATACAGCAGGAATACCTCATCCTCGGTCTTGATTTAGAAGTGCAGTCTTTTGGATGGTTCCGTTTTCAGCTATGTCTGATAGCCAACCTTCCCAAGGACTCGTAGCATAGGAGGACAGAATGCCTCCCTATGCTGTCTGTGGATTTCTTACTAGGACTCTGTATCTGTCCCTCTATCTGGTCCTGGGTCTATGCCCTACTAACCAAATCTGTCCTTCCTCCACAATGTCCTATCACAAGCTCATTCCACCACTTTCCACAAGCTCCCCCTTTTAAGATTTGGGGCTCATCTCTTTCCCCAGCACCACTTGAAAATTGTCAGACATGTCCACCCCCTCTACACTAACATTCTCCTCCTCTGCTCTCATCCTGTGTTCCTCCTGTTTGCAACTTCTTTTGTGTCTCCTATCCACCTTCTCCTTACTCTGCCTCCAGATAGGGCAGTGTTTCGAAAGGATTGTGTCCTCCCATGTATTCCTCATCTTGGATATTCGTATCTTCCAGCTTACTGCTTCGGAAACATTTTTTTCACCAGAGGGCGCTGTGCTCGAGGCTGCGGTGTCTATGTCCCTCGAGGGCTGCCGTCGAGCGTCGACATCATTTGCAGTATAAAGGGCTCGAGCCGTGCCCGTTAGCCTCAGTTCGGTTTGTCCGATAGCTTTGCTTCATGTGACAAAAGCGGCGCTTCAGTTTTCGACGAAAATGTCCTCGTCTTCGACTCTTTCCACACCAAAGACCGGTTTTAAGAAATGTCAAAAGTGTGGTTAGAAGATGTCGATCACCGATCCCCATCGAGTTTGCCTCAGTTGTTTAGGCCCTGACCATCGGGTTTGACGAATGCGGTTCCTGTCAGGCTGTGACTAACAAGGCTTCTAAGCAACGGAAAGGTAAACTAGCAGTGGGGGAGGAATCCTCGAAATCTTTGAGAAAACAGAAGGATTCGAGAGAATCGAGTGGGTAATCTGGACATGGTTTGAGGAAATCGAGATCAAGAAGTCGATCGTAGAAATCCTCCTCCTCCTCCTCAAAAAAATCGAGGCAAAGACGACATCGATCTCCTTCCTCTTGCTCGTCGGCTGACACAGGGGTCATCTCCTACCCTTCAAAACACGATTCCCCCAAAAAATGGGAGGCCTTCAGAGCCTCAATGTTAACATTTTTCGAGAACGTGGCCCAGACCCCTTCGGAAAAGCCACTTGAAGACCATACCCCAGCTCACTCCAAAAGTGACAGAGGGAGGTCAAAGACCAGACACGCGAGATCCGACGACAAGTCGCTGAGGGTGTCATCGGAGGAAAATTCCCTGACACCTCACAAAATAAAATCAAACCTACTGGTGCATAAATTGGAGGTGACGGCTGACAAAATGGCGCTCGGAATACACCCGTCATCGAAGCCGACGTCGAAGATCACATCGACACATCTATTGAAGACGTCCTCAATGCCACCCTCGAAGATGGCCTTGATGCCTTCCTCGACGGTTTCGAAGCCTCCATCGATGCTATCGAAGCCATTGTCGATTACATCGACACCTTCGACGCCATTGTCGAGGCCATCTGTAATTGTGGCGCCAAAATCAGCACCTTTGTTGAAGCCGAGATCAGAACCGGTTGTTTCACCCAGAAAGGCATACCAACCACAACCTAGACAAGATTCTTTTCAGGTCTATGTCCTCTATTTTCGAGGAGCAATCCTCTGAAGAGGAAATTACTACTGCTGGAGTAAAATTGGGGACTAGAGATGTCCCTGAGGAATTGGTTGACCTTAGCTCCAACTTAAGTAATCTGTATGAATGTCTTTAGACAGCCAGTGGCCTGGATACTTCCCCTGAGGTAGACTTTGACAACCCGACCCTGCAGATCATGCAGACTCATGGTACAGAAGGTTAATGAACAACGTTATTGAGTTTATGGGATGGAAGTCAAATTCCCCTAATTTTGACCAAGTTGACATGATGGATATCCATAATGAAGGCCCTCAAAAGGACCCTGTCCTCCCTTTTCACAAAGCATTACAAAAAAGGGTCACAGCCACATGGGAAACCCCAGATTCTGTCCCAGCTACAAATAAGAAATTTGTGGGGAAATACAGGCCTTCCTCATCTGACCCAGAATACATTTCAAAGCAACTCTCGGCTGAGTGGTCCAGGCAGCAACTTCTACTAGGCAATCAGCTTACCCTTCCATTCCGCCTGATAGGGATGACAAAAGAGCTGACACATAGGCTCGAAAAGTCTTTTATTTGGGCAGCATGGCCCTAAAGTCCACAAATGTGACTTGCACCCTGGCAAGGTTCACATACACCCTGTGGGATTGTATGACAACAGCGGCTGAACACATCCCTGAGGGCGAGGAACGGGATTGTTTCCTGGCAATAGTCAGAGATGGAAAAAAGGCTATGGAGGAATGCCTCCAGTCAGGAATGGACACTGCTGATAGCATAAGCAGGTCCATGGCTTCTAGCAGGAAATCTAGCAGGAAATCGGGCTTTGCACCGGATGTGCAAGCCAGATTACTCAATATGCCTTTTGACGGCTCAATGTTGTTTGACAGCAAGGCGGACAAGAGTTTGGAGAAGCTATAGATCTCAAAAGCGGCGGCTAAATCACTTAGTGCCTCTATAAAACAACCTCAACAACACTCCTACTCAGGGTCATCTTCCTGGAGGAACCGTCCCTTTAGATTCTACTCCTCATTTGGGAGAGGGAAGGGACAGGCCAGTCAAAGAGGGCAACAAACAAAACTTCCTCGTGGTGGAAGAGGAAAAGGTGCTAGATCAGCCCCAGCAGCGGCAACTGTCCCCTGAGCCACTGCTGCAGCCACTGCAAAGCCACTCTGAAGCCTTAACCCACAAGACCCCGGTGGGAGGCAGGATCACTCGGTATCTGGACAAATGGCGAGGCATTACTTAAGATGCCTGGGCACTAGAAATAGTGACCATGGTTACTGCCTTCCTTTTCGACAAAGGCCTCAAGACTTTCCACCGGGAGCCACCACTACCAAAACTCCAGACCCGCTCCTCGAGCAGGAGATTTTAACCCTGCTAGAGAAAGGTGCAATAGAACATGTACCTGTAGTGTAGAGGAACAAGGGTTGGTACTCCCCTTATTTTCTCATCCCAAAGAAGGACGGAGGATTGAGACCTATCTTGGACTTAAGAAACTTGAACAAGTTCCTCAGGAAGGACAAATTCAAGATGGTTAAACTTTTTCAGATCCTTCAGGCTCTCCAACTCCAAGACTGGTTGGTATCATTGGACCTTCAGGATGCTTACTTTCATGTGCGAATCCATCTCAAGCACAGAAAGTACCTGAGGTTCGCGATTGGCGGGTCTCACTATCAATTTTGAGTTCTGCCTTTTGAGCTGACCTCCGTCCCAGGGGTTTTCACCAAGCTGATGTCTGTGGTGGCAGCGAGTCTCAGGAGAGGGGGGATTCACATCTACCCCTACCTGGATGACTGGTTAATCAGGGCGAGTTCACCCGAACAAGCTCAGCAACATCTGACAATGACCTGCCACTTCTTACACACACTGCGCTTCTCCCTAAATTACAAGAAGTCTCAAATGATACCACTCCAAAAGCTCCAATTCATCGGAGCAATACTGGATACGTCCTCGGGCAAAGCCTTGCCTCCCGAGGAGAGAGCTCACCACATCCTGCAGATGGTAACAAAGTTTCAGAATGCCCAGCATCTGCCGGCCTTCGATTTCCTCAGGTTGCTCGGCCTTATGGCATCCTGCATTTTTCTGGTGCCAGAGGCCAGATTGAGAATGAGTTCCCTTCAATGGGCCCTCAGAAGTTCATAGTCCCAATTTTCGGGCGATATGTCTCATCTTTTGTGGGATCCACCAGAGTGGCTCAAGATCTGCTATGATGGGCTTGCAGGGACAATATCCTCAAGGGGGAACCTTTTTGGCAACCATGGCCAGAGATAACAGTAGTGATGGACGCCTCAGTCACGGGGTGGGAGCCCACACCAGCGATCTGTCAATCAGCAGTCGTTGGTCTCCATCGGAGTCCAAACTACACATCAACCTGTCCATCTACCCTCCAATACGTCTTCCACAAAGAGAGGATTGTCTCTCGCAAGAGAAAGGTTGGGTTCTCCATCCAGGGGTCAAAACTCTCAGCCTTCATGCATGGCTTCTGAGAGGCTGAGATATAAGGATTGGCATCTAACGGATGACGTAATGGAGATTTTGCTTTTGGCTTGAAGACCAGCAACAAAATCCTTCTACCGGTGTTGTTGGAATACGTTCAGTAACTGGTGCAAGGACAAGGATGTGGATCCATTCCAATGTAACACACCAATGGTTCTCTCTTTTCTTTTACATTTGGCCAATTTGGGGCTCCAAGTTGGCACCATAAAAGGATACTTGGCACCGCTATCTATTTTCAAGCGCTTATCTGAAGAGGTTTCTTATTTTAAAATGCCATTGGTTAACCAATTTCTAAAGGGACTGACAAATGTGTACTCTCCAACTCCCTTCCAAGTACCTATTTGGGATTTAAATTTAGTTCAAAAATGTCTCACAGGTACCCCCTTTGAGCCTTCACATTCTTGTCCGTTAAGGCTCCTCACTTTGAATACAATTTTGCTAGTGGCAATTACATCAGCCCGCAGGGTGAGTGAGTTGCAGGCACTCTCTTGTAAGCCTCCTCAAACCGTCTTCCATAGAGACAAAGTAACTCTTAGGGTCAGACCTTCATTCTTACTGAAAATAGTCTCTGATTTCCACCGGTCACAGAAAATTACTTTACCTTCTTTCTATCCTTCTCCGCATGTGAATAAAGAGGAAGAAAGACTACACAGACTGGACCCAAAGAGGGCTCTCAGTTTCTACATTTCCAGATTAGCTAAATTCCGACAAAGTGACCAACTGTTTGTCGGATATACTGGACACAAATTGGACTTAGGAGTATCAAAACAAACACTATCCAGATGGATAATTTTGGCTATTACAGAGTGCTATAAATTGGCTGGAAAAGAGCCTCTGATGGGTTAAGAGCCCACTCAACCAGGGGTATCGCCACTTCAAGGGCTTTTCAGAGGGGTGTCCCGGTGCAGGATATTTGTGCAGAGGCCACCTGGTTGTCAATTTGCTTGGATTCAACATCCAATCGAAAGAACGTTACAGTTGGTTGGTAAGTAACTTGTTCTTCTCTTCCTCTTTACCACTTCTCATTTCTCATCCTTCTCCTTTTCTCCTGAACTCTTCATAATTGTTCTCTACTCTTCTCTGATCACCCTCCTAGTCTCTCTTGCCACCTCCTTCTTGACTCCTCTCACTATCTCTTCTTTTACATCCTCCTCCTCTGTAGGCCCCTCCACATCCAGTGCCTCTTTATCAGTGTATCGGCCTCTTCCCCAGATCCACTGATTGCTTATTCCTTCTCTTCAGGTATCTGTGTACAAACTCCTTCTTCTCAGTCCTTCTGAGCACCTCCCCCTTCTCTCTGGCTTCTTTCAGTACCTTCTACTTCTCCTTTGCTCCTCTGAGCACCCCACCTTGCCCTTAGCTCATTTGAACACCTTCTCATTCTCTTCAGTTCCTCTGATCACCTCCTTCTCCTCAGTTCCTTTGATCGCTTCCTTCTCTTAAGCTCCTTTGAGCATCCCTCCCTTTCCCCAGCTCCTCTCATCAGTCAAATTTGCAACAGCTGATTTCGCAATAGAATGCCACTTTCAATATAAGAATAAATGCACTGTGCAGTGAACAAATCAGGAGTTGATAAGACAACCCTAAAAGCTGTTGAGACAATTCTCACTTCCTAAGTCCTAAATATTGGGAAGAGAAATGTCTTCCAGAGATCAGCGTAAGCAGGACAAAAAACATGAACTGCTGAAAATCATATACATTGTACCATGAGCAAATACATTTACGATCATTAGTGTAATCACACTGTGTGGGTGAGGCACAATATCTCTTATGAGTAATAGGTTTGTTCTAAAACTGAGAAGAATTGTTCTTTTCCTCTGATTTTTTTAATATTGAACGTAACCTGACTTATTAACAATAGGTATGTCCTTATGGTAAAATTGCACGCTTCGTTTTTTTAATTCAGTTTCTTTCCTGGAATTTGCTATGAAGGAAAGAAAGCTGTCCACCAATGGCCTTCTTTGCTCATTGCTAACAATTAACTCCTTACTGAAAAAATGTGCAAGGCCAAGGGTGCTCAGGGAAGCTCTTATATACTTTAGCCAAGGAGATGTACTGCAAATAGTTGAGGGCATGACATCTTCTACTATATGTCTAGTCAACGTCAGGTTTGGATTTCCCCATAATCGCAATCAATTAAGTAATGGTTGCAATTATATATGGTCCTCAATGGATGTCAAGTTACATTCTTCATGTGGGCGATATCCCGGGAAGCCCTGAAGCATGGCTATAATTAACCTTAATATTTGATTTTCATTGACTTGAGCTGCCTTTGTGGAATAAACACCCCCAAATGACTGCATCATAAATCAGCAATGGTACCGATTTAGCCTGGTAGATCCGAGCAATATGATCTAGTGGCAGCCCGCCTAATTTCTTGCCATATCTCAGGATCAAACCATTAAACTGTGAAGCATTGGCTATTTGTTGTTTAAAAGTGCCAAGGACGAGTATGCATAGACTTGTTTTGGGGGGGTGGGCAAGGGCATATAAAGGGCTGGGGAGGTTGAGAAATAAAAAAAAATAGGTAAATGAGGACGGGTTTGGGAGTGAACCCCCCCAAAAATAATGTAAATTAAATTTCTAAACATTTTTTCGACATTAATTCTGCGGCAAAACACCCGTCGCAAAAATGGTAAGTAACGAAAAGAGCTGAGCCAATCCATGTTCCTGCCTTTGATCGATACTGCATTCCCCAAGGGTTTGTTAATGCCAATACACATTACATTTGATTTATCTATGTAACTTTTAGTTATTTTTGTCCCATATAATAATTAAACCCATTAACCAATATTTGAAGGACATGTTTTGTTCTTGCCATCAGAACTGCATCGTCCACATAAAGAAGCACGAATATCGTCTGTCCTGCCATCTTGGGAACATCGCTCATCAATTTGGACAGTGCACACGATAGTGAATTTATGTAAAAATTGAAGAATAAAGGGGCTAAAACACAACTTTGTCTCACTCCCCAAGATGTTTGGGTTATTTTGCCTTGATTCCTCATCCTCACTCTTGCCAATAAATTTGGATGCATTCCGAATGCACGTGGAACATTTCAAAGCTTGTCACGATTAATCCAATCAAATGCAGCTGAAAGGTCCATAAATCCCAGTTATATTGTGCTTTTGTAACCTTGTACATATTTATCCTAAATTAGGCGTAAATTCATTATTTGGTCATTCGTGCCTATGCCCTCCCAAAAACCATACTGGTACTCCGTTAGGATTGTGCTCTCTTCTACCCAATCCACGATCTTTCCATACAGTGCCAGGCTGAACCACTTTGTCAAGGTGTCAATTAGAGAGATTGGCCTGTAACATGCAGTCTCGTACCTATTACCCTTCTTGAAAATTGGTATTATGGTTGCTTCCTTTCAGGAGTCTGGTATGGTTTTCTGCTGTAGTATTATATTAAATGTAGAGGTAGTTATAGGCACCCAGAGGGACCTTTCATATTTAAAGAACTCAATCAGGCCCGTGGATTTGCCATTCACCATCCCTGTTAGAGCTTTGACTACTTTGCGCATAGACAGCATTAAAGTGGCATCACTGCATTTTCCTAGATCCCGCTTCAGAGTTGGTCAGTGTCTAGAATGTGTATCCCCACCTCATCCCTTTGTTTATTATACAATGCAGAGAAGTGTTGTATCAATTTAACCTCGCCTACTAGGTGTCTTAGGTCACTCATGCATTTACAATTAGTATTCAATACGTCTTCAACCATTCTCCAATATATTTTTTGGTCACCTGTGACCGCCGTCCTTTCTAGGTTTAACCAAGCTTACTCTGCCAGTTCTAATTTCCTAGCCTTTAAGGTCTTCTTATAGAGAGCCCTGGCTATAGCTATTTCCTGCTGCCTTGTACTTTGCTTTCTCAATGCAGTCAGGAGCATTTGCTTAGCCATCTTACATTTTATAATGAACCACATTGCTCTCTTTGTTGACAAAGGCTGGCGACTATGGGTTAATTCCTTCCCACTCCTCATTGTCAGGATGAAGGGACCGTGATCACTTTCGATCCTAATGACCACCACGAAGTCTTTGACACAGGACCAGTTTTCTACGCCTAATATAAAGTAGTCAATCATTGAACAGTGTCTAGCATTTACAAAAGTGTGCTTTCCTGCAATGTCTGCTAGAAACCTCCCATTCACTGCCCTAAATCCCAGTTCAACAACAAAGTCAAAAAATGTCTTGCCCCTATTATCATTACTTGCCTCTTTTAGAGTTGATGGTTGGATACTAAAGGCTATATCCTCTTCTTCACCACCCTCAGCATTCCCATTGTAATTTCCCAAGTTGAAATCACCACCCACTATTTTATTTATTTATTTTATTTATTTGTATTTGTATAGTGCGCAGCAGCCCAAAGACATTGTGGCACTTGTTACAGAAACATACTTAGTTGCATAGTTATCACGTGGCATTAGTTACAGAGCGAGAGCATGTTTGGATAACATATTTGTACATTTGTCATATGAATGTTGGATATAAGAGATATGTACATAGTTACATAGTGTTTATATTACATTTATAATACAATATACAACAGGAAGACGTGCGTGTGCTTAAGGAGTTAGCTCAGGAGAGTGGTCTTGTGATTTTTTTATGGAAAGCATGGATGGATGGTTCAGCTCTGAGGAAGGCAGGGAGTGAGTTCCATAGTTTGGGTGCAATGTAAGAGAAGCCTAGCCCTCCGGCTTTAGCTCTCTGTATACGGGGGATGGTGCACTGAGTTCTGGTGGGGCGCGTTGAGGTGGTTCTTGATATAGCTTCTGATAGGTATGTGGGAGCTGTGATTTAATAGAAATGTAACATTAGTCAGGGTGTCTGCAGGGTCTCTTACAGTATACATTACATTTACTAAGTCTAATAGGGGCCCGCCACTACCACCGACATTTCTATGAAGTGAGTTATAGAAGCTCACTATGCCGCACTGAATACACGTTGCCCATTCCACATCTACAATCAATAGCGTGGGTGAGTTAAAGAATATTTGATTCTTCTCATATTTCTAAGCACTCAAAACATGAATTGCTAGACCAGGTACAAACAGGTGAAGGTGGGCAAGTGTAACATTCCGAAACCTGGATTCTTCAACTTTGAAGGGAAACAAAAATGGGAAGCTTGGAAAGCTCTAGGAGATGCCAGTCCTCAGCAGGCAATGAAGGAATATGTCACCACTGTGAGGAAATTGGACCTCAACTGGACCCCTCAGGCAGGCGAGCAGAAAAGCGGGGAGAGGAAGACTGCTTTCGGTGGTCCTGTTGTCAGCTCGCTTTACCAGGAGGAGACAATCAGGGCGGAAGATAAAAACATATTTGATTACTGCCGCGAGAACAGCATAGACCGTGTAACGCATGCCATCCGCTCAAAGGCCATCGACGTAAATGTGAAAGATGAAGAGGTTCGGACGCTGTTGCACTGGGCCTGTGATCGTGGACACCATGAACTAGTCTCTGTGCTGCTACAACATAAAGCTGACATCAACAGCCAGGACAGTGAAGGTCAGACAGCGCTGCATTATGCTTCGTCCTGTGAGTTTTTGGATATCGTAGATATTCTACTAAAGTCTGGAGCAGACCCAGCCCTTCGTGACCAAGATGGTGCTCTTCCTGAAGAAGTGTCGGATTTCATGGAAATCTGTTCCCGACTGCAACAGTGCAAACTTGTGGCGGCAACGTAACAGAAGAAACAACCTTTCCTAGACCTGAGCTTCAAACCGACCGCCTGAATAAAGCCTCCCTTAATGCTGAAAAATAAAAAATAAAAAAGAATAAAAAGGAATTGCTAGACCTCCGCAGTTCCTGCCCTTTATACTAGGTGACGCCTTTACGCCAAAGGCTTCCAAGTTATCTAAATGAATCGTATCCAGAGGCCATGTTTCCTGCAGCAGCAGAATATCTGCTTGATTTAGGAATTCCACAAAATCTGGATCTTTGAGTCTTATTTCCTCTTATCAATTCCTCTTCTCTCTGCATTCTTGATACATAAACCAGCTGAGGGCAGGTTTGAAAGTTTGTGGGGACCCGCCCCCTGCACGGAAATGGGAAGCAAAATACAGGGATCAAGGCAGGTCAAGAAGTAGATGCACTGTAAGGGCCCCCATGTGAATAGGTGTCAGGAAGAGTGAGTTTTGTTTTTGCCACTGACTTTAATTGAGTAAAGTAAACGTAAATAAAAGAAAGCATATAAATGTATTAACGTATTGGCCTGAAAGATTGTGAGCATCCCTACAAATAGGGAGATTGGGTCAGCATGCTTTGCAATAAGCAAAGGGCATTGAGAGTAAATAATGGGCAGTTGCTATAGTAACCTTGTAGGAGATGCATGTGGTAGTGTAAAGTGTATATATCGAGTTCAGCAAGAGTAAGATTACAACTCTGTGAATTGTATGGGCTCTTATATTTGTGGAGGTCTTGGCAACCTGGACATAAATAGTCCACCTAAGCCTTATCTGTCCATGATGCTGCATCTCACACTGACTGTTTTTTGCTTTCTTTATAGTGGTGGGGAATACATGGAGGCATGTAGGCCTTATGAGAGATAACTGGGAATGTAGTTAAGTATTAAACTGGAAATAAGATATAAAGGTATCGAACCCTGCCAGTCTCTTCACCCTTCACTCTGTTGCTCTCCAACTGCCGGTCTTGTGTTCCTCCTGGAATCTCTGGAATGCCGCAACAGGCCGAGACTCGCAGGTGACGTGGTACAGATGTCACTATAGATGCCATACTATACATTCCCTTCTCTTCACAGACTATTTGAAATAACTATATACAAATGAATTTGATCAAGTAAGTACTGTCTAACTTCTACACATATCCCATCAAATGTTCAGGTCTCCGGTAGGGTCTCCCTGACCTCGACTGGCAACAAACCCCAGCTGTATAGTCAGGCAAAGAAAACCACTTTCGACTTCCCTTCCTGGGTATATGACTTTCTGGCAACATTCTCATCCTTATCAACATTCTCACTCTCTCTTTCTCCATTCTCTTTACTAAAGACAGTCTCTCCATGTTCCACACTCTCCCATCATCCAATGTGACAGCATGTTTAAACACTTCTGTCACTACATTAGGCTTGGACCCCTTACAATACCCATCTCTGAGAGGAGGAGGGAGTTTGATCCTCACTTTATCGCCTATAGTGGGATGAGAGCTCTCCCTCCTAGTCAGTGCACGATCATATGCTTCTTTGTTTCTCAACTGACTATGCCTGATGTTACTCACAACAGTCTCCACCTTGTTCCCCATCACAAATTCCTTGCCCATCGAGGCTGGCACAAGCTTGCTATTGGCTTTCCTACCTCTACTAAGTTCAAAAAGGAGAAACTCCTGTAGTACAATGAGGAGTAAATCTGTGCTCAACATTCACCTCTCTCACAGCCTTCTCCCAGTCTCTGCCACTAGCCCAAGCCCACCTGATGGCTTCTGTCAGAACCTTATTAAAGTGTTCTAAAACCCCATTGGTTTGTTGATTGTATATGGTGCTTTTCCTATGTTCAATGGAGTTCCTTTGACAGTATTCTTTCATCTCCTTTGATCTAAATTGTGACCCCTTGTCAGTCACAATGACCCTGGGGAATCCTTCGCACTCACTAATTTCTTCTACAAACTCAAAATGACAGACTTCATTGTTATGTTAGGTTTGATCAAACTTTCAAACAACCTAGTCAACAAATCAATGACTACCAGGCAAAAGGATTTTATTCCATTACTCCACAATGGAGACCAAGCATCCATACTCAATTTGTCCCATGGCTGTTCACGAATGTCCGTGATAACCTCGGGATATTTAGAACAGAAACACACTTTGTCACTCTTATTGCAAAGGATACAATCTATGACAGTTATTTCAATTTGCAAATCGCAGCCTAGCCACCAGTAGTCACCTGTTATCCTGTTTGGTTTTAATGTTCCCTTGGTGAACTTCGTGGGCAAGACTTATGGGTCGCTCACAAACGTTAAATGGTTGAATAATTTGTCACCACGCATTATCATGTCTCCTTGGACACATAAGTCATCTATTACATTCCAGAACGGCTAAAGTCCCAATTCTTCAAACATAATTGTCTTTCTGCAAGGATTGTCTTCCTCCAGTTCCTGTTTGAGTCTGCTCAAACAAGTATCCTGTCTCATGGCTTCTTCCCATTCTTCTTGCGTCACTGGCACAGAGGCGTGTGAAGAAGAGTTTCAATTTGTCAGGAAGGCCCTGGCGAGAGCTCCTGCACTACAAAACTTCAGGAGCAACAGGAAGACGATAATAACAACTGATGCTGGCAACGTTGGTCTAGGTGCAATAGTAACACAGGAAGAGAATGGGTAGAATTTCTCGCAGCCTTTGCCTCCAGACTACTGAGGGGAGCAGAGAAGTCGTATGCCACCATTGAAAAAAAGCTTTAGCAATCAAATGGGCTGCAGACAAATTTAGGAACTTTATTCCCCAGATGAATACATGGGGAAAACATGGAGGCACGTAGGCATTGTGGGAGATAACTAGGAATGTATTTTAGTATTAAACTGGAAATAATATATAAAGGTATCGAGCCACGCCAGTCTCTTCTCCCTTCACTCTGTCACACTCCATCTGCCGGTCTTGCGTTCCTCCTGGAATCTCCAGCACGCCGCAGCAGGCTGAGACTCGCGAGTGACGTGGCACAGATGTCACTGTAGATGCCATACTACACTTTCACACTGTGGTGCGCGTTTGGAGCAGGATTATGAATTCTGGCGCATATGCTGTCTGACAATTCCGTGGTTATAGATTATAGGATTGTTTCCACGCCTGATCTTAGTCATAGGGGTTGGTTGTTTATACCCAAAGCGCTTCTTAATGCTCTTAATTCCGTGTTTTGTCTAGAAAGAGATTCCCATGTACTTTGAATGTAACTAAGGTTTGGGTTTCTCATACACAAAGACTTGGGAAGCTGTCACGTGTTATATGAGGGGGATCTGTATACCGAAGGAAGCTGGGGTTCTTTACTTTATTCGAGCCCATCTAGATAAACTGGAAAATAAGCACTGGGCCCTTAAAGGCAGGTCTATAGATAGTAGGGATAATAAGATACTTGCTGAGCTTCAAACAAAAGTGCAGACGTTTAAGGATGCAGGGGAGACTAAGGTCAAGTTCATGAGTCATCATGCTAATGTCCTTAGATAAGGGGAGGGACAATGACCAGGTTAGCCACTAGCGCCGCTGGTTAGAAGCAAGAGACAAACTACCATGATTAAAAAATAAAACATTATGAGGTCTTGCAGCATAGATATGAGGCCATTTTACATTCATTTTCACACTACTCCACTGCTTTTTATTCATCCAAGCTAAGCATGAATGAAGATCAAATACATGTGTATCTCGAGAAAATCGGACTGTGTGCCAGGTTAATATTCACCTTAGAGGAACCCATATCTGAAGCAGAGATCAGACAGGTCATTGTAGATTAATCATGTGGCAAGGTGCTGTGTTCGGATGGTTTATTAGCTGATTTGTATGATGCTTTCTCAGATTACTGCTGGTGCCTCGCTTACATAAGCTATCCCAAGGGGTTATTGCTAGTAAAGAACTCTCAAGGACCACTCGGGAGGCTATAGATACAATATTGTTAAAACCCCATCAGGATAAAACTTGTTCCTCAGCCTATGGGCCCAGATCGCTCATAAACGTGCACAGTAACATTGTTTCTTGAACCCTGGCTAATAGGTTACATCCACTCGTGCCTGCATATGTGGAGCTGGATCATTCTGGCTTTATACAGGTCAGCTTTGTTTAATGAGGCAGTAGTCTGTGGCCTCCTTCTTCCGCTAGAGTCGAATCTACCGGCAGTTTTGGTTCTGCTAGATGACGAAAAGGCTTTGGCCTGGAATGAGTGTTCATTTGTGTTCACAGTGGTCTGAAGGCAGGGATTTGTTCCCTGCTTCATTGCTATGGTCCGGTTACCTACTCAGTAGTACTTACCACACAACCAGGAAGTATGTGAATGGGTATTTAACTAAGAGCTTCTCTATCGGGATGGGCACTAAGAAGGGGTGCCCTCTCTGCCCTCTTCTTTTGCCCTTGCTTTCAAGACGCAGATTACAAGATGTTGTTTAGGACGAACCCTAGGGATAACTTTGCACCCATTATTCAGGATATTCATGCATTCTGGAATTTATCTGGGGTGAAAATGAATAATACAAGTCTGTAATAGTCTCACTCACTAGAATCTCCTCTCCGTTTTAGGATATGATGGGGGCTGCAGTGAAAGCAAAGTTATGGATGTTACATTGGCAGCCATGGAATTTGGAACCTCTGTTTGGGTTCCATGGCAGATAAGGACAGTTGCAGGCTAGAAAAAGGCTGTTAGATGATCCTGGCCAGGGGTCTATTTTGTACCTGTTAATAAATGCCTCTTATACCTGAGCCTCATGCCTGCCATTAGTTCCCACACAGCTCTCCCTTCTCTGACTCAACAATAGGAAGGCATCCCAAACACTCAAGGGAATGGGTAGCCTCTTTCCACACTGCAGGTCACACGCAAGCTTGCAGTCTAGCTCTGCTCACCACCAGACAGGAGTATCTTTCAAACCCGCTCAGTGCTGTCAACCTGACAATCAGCAAGTTTTGGTGAAGGTTCAGGAGATATCACCTTTTTGTGACCATGGCCAAGTCACTTGGTGCTGCAGAACGGAGCACAATTCTACCAACTCAGTGTGACCCCACTGTCCTGGAGAAGTTACGCAGGCAGCAGCTGGTTCAGAGTTCACCCACGTGTTGATCTTCCCCGGCAGCCCACCAACCACTTGCGCCTCAGTTGAGGAAGGCTACTCATGTCCCACAGGTGGATGCCTCTTGCTGTTCACAGTAGACACGTGTGGGTTGGTCAGCCTTCAGGCCATCCATTCCGCCGATGCACGACATTGGGATGGGTAAAATTATCTTGGGGACAATGGTCCCTTCAGATATTCAGGCTGTTCCCTCTGTACCTGCATAATGGCCCCTATGATTACATTTCTGGACCCACACCTTCAGGGTGGGACTTTCCCTATAAGGCACAATGTGGGCAACTATTCCTCAGATTAAACCATACACCCTTATTATTCATGTTATTTAGGGTTGGAGACAGGTTATATGGTTAACTTCTCCAGCATGGGTTTTTTCAAAAAAGTAGCAGGCAGCCCTCTCCAGAAAGAACATGTTCTGTGTTTTTTTTCCCACTTTGAGAATTCACAGCCATCACTTTTTGCTCACTGGCTCTTTCACAGATGGGAAATATTCATTTGCATATCAGTCTTTGTCCCGCCCACAGCAACCCCTGACATGTGTGTCGGCCTGGTTGGGCCTCATCAGTGAGGTGGAGCTGTGCCTCTCTGTGAGCAAGGGTTCCATGTCTGCATTACCCTTGTAACTTAGGGTGAAAACCAAAGCTACTTAATATGCCCAAACAAGGGGGTTCTAGGAACTTTCTCTACTACCGGGCTTTATCCCGGTTTAGAGTCTCACCCAGAGTCTTTAGTTCACCATCCTTTCACAGAAGAGAAATATCCACTGCATATCAGTCTTTGTCCTGCCCAAGGGCAGTCCAGCACCGAAATGCTATGGCAATTCCCTTCTGAACAAGAGTACCAACAGCAACCCCATACACGTGTTTCAGCCTTGTTGGGCCTCATCAGTGAGGTGGAGCTGTGCCTCTCTGAGCACAGTGAACAGGGAGTCCACGTCTGGGTTCCCCTGGGTAACTCAGGGTGACCAAGCCCAAGTTCCTTGTTCTCCAGCATGGGGTCTTGCATGAATTCACATGCTCATGTCGTCAGGCTGGGAATACTCAGTAAAATTAAAGCATTTTAGCTTTAAACTAAAACTGCTTGTCTCCTCATAGCCTATCTGTTTCAACGTGGGTCACACTGCCCCAGCCAATGACACTCGCCCTCCTAAACTACACCCCTGGCGGCCATCCTGTGATTTTTACAGCACATTTCTCATGTTTGGAGTCCTTGTGCTTCGCTCCTGGTGCCATAAACCCAGGCTTGGGCCTTGCTCGAATACCATGGTGGATGCCACAAAGAAAAGTCTTTTGAGGTCCTGTGAAAACTGCAGCCTAAAGAATATTTTTATCGAGGATCGGCACCTTAAGTGCATTTACTGTCTTCATCCAGACCACCATGCGGACGGATATCCGATTTGTCAATCGTTTTCATTGAAGGCACAGAAGGACGCCATCGGAGGTTGGTGCTGTGGATCAAGGAGGGGAAGGCCTCTGATGCAGCCTCCTGGCATAGTCATGCCTCTGCCAGGGCCAGCAGATCCAAAGAGTGTGCACCCTATAGTAAAAAGAGGTTGAGATCCTTTGAGGATGCTTGAAAATCCAAAAGAAGGCAAAATCACACACTCCATCGCCTTCCTTGTCAACCACCAGACTCTGATTCTGTTGACGTTTAGCCTACAGGCAGATGGGTTGCCTCTGTCCACGAGGAAATCGTTGGCTTTGGTGGCCAAACTTCGGTCTTCATCAAATGGTAAATCACCAAGGACCCGCCACCGTTTCCACCGTCAACATCAATGACACAAGCCTAGTTGATGACTTCCTCCACCAAGACTGTTGCCCCCTTGACGACTGCCCTGTCAATGAGTACCTCGTCATCTACCCACTCAACAATTACTGCTCTTACTTTGATGGCTGCTGCACCAAGGGGTTCACCCACGACCATCACCTTTACCTCTGGGACTGCTACCACGCCCATGGTTTCCCCGTCTCCTCGATCCCCGTCAGCGGTTCTGACGGTGGTCCCGTCAACGATGGCACCTTTGTGCTCCAGTCGTTGCCTCTTTCGCTAGGGGCTCTGATCTAATGAGAGACATGCCTCCAGGTCTGGTCTTTCTGTCCAGTCCCACCAAGGCTGCCCTGCTCTTCACTCTGGCACCTCTGGTATCCCCCAGAAGGTCCCTAGCAATCTACACCATTTCTGAAGAAGACCTGCCAGAAGGTTTATACTCAGATCAGGAAGGGGGCAAAGGGAAACCTGACCATTCTGCCTATGCCTCATCAGGGGTCACTTGCCCGCTGGCCTTCTCTACCGTTTAGCCCTCCAAAGGGATCAGGCCCAGCTGCTGCACCTGCTGCACCTGCGCCGAGGAACATGTCCTTGGACATACTGACCACCTTACACACACTGGTGAAATCCAACAGCGACTGTCCACTACTCCTGTCCCTGTTCTGGCAAAGAGCTCTTCAAGGCTTTCTCGGCTTCAGCCGGCACCACCTCATAAGGCCCCTGTTATCCCTCGGCCAGTGCCAGGGGTGCTGCTCCCTGTGGTGGGGGAACCAGCTCAGACGGACATTGGCACGGACATCGGCACCACCAGTACTCACATGGATGAGTTTGATTACTACATTCCCGTGAACAGGGAACCCTTGGATGTCCATGCTCCCACCAGGGCCTCTCCCCCGGCTGAGATTGATTCTTTCCACTCTATGATATCGAAGGCTCCCAAGCTCTTCAACCTGGTCCCGGAAGAGAAGAAAAGGGAGGGTTTCCTTTTTGAATTACTGTAGTCCTCCAAGAAGACCATCCTCTTAGTCCCCTTGTTGGATGACGTATGGGAGGATGGCTTAGCAGTCATGAAGGCTCCTAATACCACTCTTGCTAAGCCGGACCGGTTGGAGAAAAAGTATTGGGTGTCAGGTTCGGCCCCTAGGTGCCTTAGGTCCCAGCCCTCGCTGGACTGAGTGGTCTCGCACAACGCTAGAAAGAGGTCTTCCAACCCCTCTTTTTCATCTATGGAGCCTCTGGACCAGGATGGTAAGAAGCTAGATGCTCTGTAAAAACCAGGGAACCCCAAACAATCACTATATAGTGATTTTCTACCTTGATTTGGGAGTAGCTTAAACTTTGTATACACAAAAGGTAGTTAAGAGGTTATCAACAGTTTTTTTTTTTTTTTTAAATTTTTATTGATTTTATATTTTAGAAAAACAAACGCACAACACAATACAACTGTTAATTATTTACAAAAACCACAAAAGAAAATACGAGAAAGGAAAAGAAAAAAAAAAGAAAAAACTCCCCCCACCCCCATCAAGCCAGAGCCGGCTCCCTTATATCCTCAGTCGGGGCACCGTCAGGAGAAAAATTGTCCGTAGGCACATCTTCAGAATTCTCAGATTCGTCCAAGCCCTGTTGTGGGTTGGTCATAGAGGCCACCAATTGTCTCCAGGCCAGCAAGGGCCCTATCTCCTCCTCGCCCCCTCTAGTGACTGCTTCAAACCAAACCACGGATTCAGCCTCCGCCCACCTCATAAGGTCCGCCCACCATAGTTCCACTCTCGGCCTGCTAGCCGATTTCCAGTTCATGGCAATCCTGCGTTTGGCCAGAACATATGCCAGGTCCCTCAGCTTGCTCAGGTGCCTAAAGTGTCTGGGCCTGGGGAAAATCCCAAGCATACATGACCAGGCAGATCCCACGTCCAACACCACTCCCCCACTTGCGAGCTTCATCTTGACCTCCTCCCAAAATCTATACACTTCCGGGCAGGCCCAAAACATATGTAGCAACCCAGCTTCCACCTCCCCACACCTGGGGCATTTTTGAGTGATCGAGCCTCCGAACCGTGCGATCTTCTGGGGAGTCAGGTAGGCCCTGTGAGTAATGTAGAACTGGAGTTGTTGGAGCCGTGCATTTCGGGACACCTTTTTATGATATCCCAGGACCCTCTTCCACTGACCCTCCGTCATGAGTTCACCCATCTCCTCCTCCCATTCATGCCTCAGTTGGGGCATCTCTTTCCCAACCTTCGTTCTGAGGAGTTCGTATGTCCGTGATATTTCATGCCCACCCTCTGAGACATCATACATAGTTTCAAGGGTGGCATCAGGATCATCTGCCAGTGCCGTCTCCGGCCATCTCTTTCTTACTCGTTTTACTAGCCTGGCATGGGTGATGTACTGGCCTCTGTGCACCCCCGTCTCATCCTGCAACTTTTGAAAGTCCAGCGCCTCCCCCTCTCTCCATATGTCCCCAAGCGTAGCCAGGCCCACCGGCTCCCAGTGCCTACGGACAGAGTGAAACAGTTGGGTGTCGTTTTCGCACAGGGCCACCAGCGGGACCTGCCAAGATAGTGGTTCTGACTCCCCCATCAATTTCCATGTTCTGTGCCAGACCTCCCATCCCAACCTCAACAGCCACCCTCTTCCCGTCAGTTTATTCCTTTGTAGCCACACCACCTCTCTCAGGAAGTATGGGGCCGCATCCTCACGCAGCAACCTAGATTCCGCCGAATCTTCATCAGACAACCACCTGGCCACATACAACAGTTGTCCCGCCAAATAATATAGTTCGAAGTTGGGCAAGCCTATACCCCCCTTCTCGTACGGGTTCTGGAGCTTCCACAGGGCCACCCTATTCCTGGAGTTACCCCACACGAAGCCCCTACACATACTATGAAGTCGTACAAATAGGCTCTTAGGGATCAAATACGGGACGTTCACGAAGAAATGCAGGAGTCTTGGAAGGACCACCATTTTCAGCAAAGCCGCCCTCCCCATCATGGACAGGGGCAATCTGGACCAGAATGTCATGCTGTTCTTGACCCCCTCTATGGCTCTCTCTGTGTTATGCTTGTGTACCGCCTCAGTCCGGTGGTAAATATTTACCCCCAGGTACCTAAACGTGTCGGTCCGCCATGGTATTGGCAACACAGGCAGCCTCTCCAACGGGACGCCCCTGTACCCGCCCAAAGGGAACAGGCTAGACTTCCTGGGGTTCACTGATATGCCCGAGAGGACAGCGTAATGATCCAGTACTTCCAGTTCGTACTGCAGGTTCTCCTCCGGGTAGCGGAGGTACAACAGCATATCGTCCGCATAGAGAGATGTTAAGTGGCTGCCGCTGGCAGTGTTAATGCCCACCTCTCCGTATTGTTGCCGCAGGCATATCGCCAGCGGTTCCAGCGCAAGTATATATAACATGGGTGACCAAGGGCATCCCTGCCTGGTCCCCCTGCTAAGCTGCCAGGCATCCGAGACTGTGGCCCCAGTCTTGACCCTAGCCACCGGGCTGCTATATAACAACTGGACCCATCTGATATAACCAGCGCCCACGCCGTATCCCTGCAGGGCCGCTTTCAGCCAAGGCCATCTCACTGAATCGAAGGCCTTGACCGCATCCAGCGACACTACCGCCATCTCGCCCGTGTCATCCTTAGTATGGTCGATAACATGGTGCAGCCTCCTATGGTTATCACTGATATTCCTGCCTGGGACATATCCCGTTTGATCCGGGTGGATCAGCTTGCCAATCACCTTCTTCAACCTGTTGGCCAGCACCGCAGTGAGTATTTTGCTGTCCTGGTTTAGCAAGGACAGAGGTCTATAAGATCCACACTCAACAGCCGGCTTGCCTGGTTTCAGTAATGGGACAATCATGGCCTCACGGAGGGACAACGGGAGTTCTCCCTGTTCGTATGCCTCGTTAAACAAGGCCAGCAGTGGCTGCAGCAGCTCCTGCACGTACACCTTGTAAAACTCACGAGGCAGGCCATCCGCCCCAGGTGCCTTACAAGTGGGGAGGCCCCGGATCACCACCTCCAGCTCATCAGAAGTGATAGGGGCGTCCAGTTCCTCCCGCTCCCGGTCGTCTAGGGTGGGAAGACCAATGTCTTCCAGTGTGTTCAGGATGTCCTGGCTCCTGTCCTCCCCTGTGTCCTCATACAAACGTTTGTAGAACTTGAGGAATTCCTCGTTCACCCCATCTTGAGTGTTGCGAAGACCACCGTCCTCACCACGGATCTCATGGATAACCGCTCGGGGGGACTCACTCTTGTACAGCCAGGCCAACAGTCTGCCTGGCTTGTCGCCCCCCGCGTGCAGCCTCTCAGTGTATTTCCTATAGTTCAGTCTACATAGTCGGTCCCAAAGAGCGCTGCACGCCACCTGAAGGTCTCTCATCCTTGTCTTGTCTACCTGAGTGGCATTCTCAAGACGAGCCAGGCTCTCCAGTTCCCTTTCGGTGTCCTGAAGCTCCCTCTCGATACCCCCTTGAAGTCCCTTGGATTTAGAGATGGCCACTCCGCGCACCACTACCTTAAAGGCCTCCCACAGAGTTCCCGTAGAACGCACACTACCCGTGTTTATCTCAAAATATTCCCTGATGGCAACCCTCAGGTCCTCCCGGAAACCCTCATCCTGCAGTGCTTCCGCCCGGAGTCTCCATGTGGGGACCCGAGGCCTAGGGGGTTGGTGTCGCCACTCTACCACCAGGGGCGAATGGTCCGACAATACTCGAGCTTTGTATTCCGCCTCCACTATTTCGCCCGCTATCTCGGCAGTTCCAAACACATAATCCAATCTCGTATATGAGTCGTATGGCGCCGCATAATGCGAATACTGCCTCTCCGTGGGGTGGAGTCTCCTCCACACATCCACCAGTCTCAAGTCTCCTAGCAATGTCCCGAGCGCCTTGGCCACCGGCGACATTTTCCCTTTGGTGTCTGCAGACCGGTCAATTTTGGGATCTAAGACACAATTGAAGTCCCCACCCCACACCATCGCGCCCCCTACCAAGGGGCCAAGTTTGCCATAGAGGGATCTAAAGTAGGCTGCAGTATCATGATTGGGGGCATACAGGTTGAGGATGTGTACTTCCCTGTTCTCTAGGAGTCCTGTTATCGCCACCATTCTACCCTCCGGGTCCACTATCGAGTCGAGCACCCAGAACAGCACATGTGGCGCCACCCAGGTGATGACCCCTCTAGCATACGCCGAGTACGTGGCACCCACTACCTTGCCCTTCCACTTCCTCGTAACCACCTCCAATTTCTCCCTGGTGAGGTGGGTCTCTTGTAGCAGGGCTATGTCTATCCGCATCCTCTTCAGGTATAGCATGACTTTGTTTCGCTTGAGGTAACTATTGAGGCCTCGGACATTCCAGGTAACTATGCGAAGACTATCCGATGCCATCGGCTTGATCTGTATTCAGCCCTGCCCTCCCCACAATACCCCCTTGGTCTAACACTCCGCCGGCTCTTCCGCCCTTGATCCCCA